>NC_067245.2:188305030-188975030 GCF_019359855.2 Lolium perenne
AGAGGAGCTAAACAACATTTCTTTCTTCCTCCACTTGTTCTACTTGCTGTAGCACTTTTGTTTTGCAAAGTTCTTTAGTCAATTAGAGATTTCAAAATCTTTTTCTGCCCAGTAATAATAAATTTAACACCCAGAAATGTGCATTTTTCAAAGTTTTCAAAAATTCACAAAAATTATACCGTTGGTCTTATTTTTCGAAGAGGCACCTGGGAGCACCTAGGGATGACCAGTGGGGCACCCCAGGGTGGCACCCCACAGGCCAGCGCGGCCAGCAAGGGGTCGCGCCACCCTGGTGTGTGGGCCCCTCCTTGCCCCACCACTTCATCTCTTCCTCCCATTCTCTTCTCTCTCCCGAAAAAACTCGCACCAACTTTCTCTCACTCGCGTTTCTGCTCAAGAGCTCAAGATTTCTCGATCTCTTTGCTCAGCCAAGATTTCTGTCTGAAATTTGGCACATTTGCTCTCCGGTATGTGACTCCTCCGATTATCCAAGTAGAATTTTGTTTGGTTGAGTATATCTTGAATATTTTGCTGCTGTAGGTAACATGTTTAGTGAGCTTGCATGCTTGTTCTAAGTTGTAAAAAGTATTTTTGATGCATGATTAGTACTCTAGCAAGTTCCTATAGTAGTTTCCCTCAATTATATGTCACCAAATCAAATTTTATATTGTTTGTTGAAAAATTTCAGAAAATGGAGTGGAATAGCCATCAACTAAATCAACAAGAATTGGAGGTGCAACAAGTTATGAGAGTTAACTGCGAAGAGGGAGTATACCCCTCTTACTACCCGTGCACAAATTTCATGAGAAGTGCAGAAATCTTGCGAGATGTTCATAATCTAATTTCCCGTGCAGGGTTGGATGATTTTGTTGTTGGTGAACCATGCCAATATGCAAAATTGACTATGTCTGTACTGCAAGATTTTGAATTCAATTGGACGCAATCTAACCCCATGGTTCGGTACAAAATTTATAATAAAACTGTCAACTTGCCTTTCGATGATTTTTGTGCAGCAATTAGAGTGCTGCAATGGGGATCATGCGAGAAGGTAAGGGGACAACCGCAGGAGCTCTTGAGTCTCTACAAGATGATTTGTCATGGAAGAAGCTTCTCAGAGGATGGTGGTAAAATCAGTAGTGTTCAACTCCCAGCTATTCGCTACTTTGCTTATTTCATCACTAAGTGCGTTCTTGCTAGAAAGAATGCAAGTAAGTTATCTATCCAGGATTTAGCTTTTCTAGCTGCTGCATTGCAAGGTAATAAGACCTATAATTTGGGTGCTTTGATAGCCTATAGACTTGCTACTAACCATGAGAAGGGCGGAATTTGTGGAGGTCTCATCGCCTCTCGTTTATTAGCTATGCATGGTGTAGAACCTCACCATCTTGATATTCAACTTCCCATAGAGAAACTTGACATAGTCTCCATGATTAAACATGAATTTGTTTCTGATTCATCTAATTTGGGTAACCTGTCTTACAAGATAACATTTTACAAGAAAACTTGGAGAACAACTAAGAAAACTGAAAAACTAGTAGGATTGCCTGCACATGTTCTATTTAACCTTGATTCCAGGAAGGATTGGTCAGTCACGGAAGGTGAACTGAATGCATACATAGAGGGAGGTGGCCATCATGCAAGAGACAACACGGAGGAGGCCGAGGAACACCTCAACTCGTCATACGATGCAGCAAGCTCTTCACATCAACATTTTGAGCATGTGGAACCTTCACCCTTTTCTTCTGCACCGGGACCTTATTATGACTACGCCATGTATGATCCACCGGCGTGGAACAGCGACCCTCGCTGGGATTGATCTCCACTTAGGCCAAAAGCCTAAGCTTAGGGGGAGGTATAGCAGCATCACTCATTCTTTGCATATTATAGTTGCTGGATACTTGTATATACTTGTTTAGCTTCTTTAAGTGGTTTTCTAATAAGAGGGAGATGATATTTGGGGAGGTGCTGCCTGAAAACAGATTCTGGACTGATACCAAAAAAATTCTCAAAAACAGCCAGAACATTATTTTGCGAAGCCAATTTTTGTGCATGTTCCCCAGGTTGTTATCTAACTTTCATTAGTTGAACACTTTTCGATTTGAGCAGCGGAAGAATTTCTTAAAAATCGATTACTGTACTGCTGTCAAGTTTGACGAATTCCTGCTGCTTTGTGTTTATGTGACTCTTCTAGTTTTCATTTTCTTGTTTTTGCTTTGTTTCTTTTCTAAAACACAAAAAGAACAAAAATATTTCTGTTGTTTCTCTTCACCATTTGATTATTTTGGTTTCTTGCATTTATTTTGCTTTATTTGCTATCGTTGGTTTGCTATAAGAAAATCCAAAAAGATTTTACTTTGTTTGCT
Source organism: Lolium perenne (assembly GCF_019359855.2). Taxonomy (NCBI): domain Eukaryota; kingdom Viridiplantae; phylum Streptophyta; class Magnoliopsida; order Poales; family Poaceae; genus Lolium; species Lolium perenne. Next base: position 188,307,394 of record NC_067245.2, read on the forward strand.
TGTTTCCTTTTGTTCTTGTTTGCAATTCGAAAACACCAAAAATATTTGCTGTTCTTCTTTGATTTTGTAAAGTTCATTTTGGAGTTCAATGGTCTTTGGTGGCTGAAGCGTGGTTTTCATTCCATATTATTCAAGCTACACAAGTGAAAGGCAATAATGACGAGCTACGACAATTCGACTGTGGTGAGAGGCTGGTATGAACTCTATTTGTTTTCATTTTTGTACATATACTCATCCATGTGAGCATGCTTAGTTGGTTCATGTGAGGTATATGTCATTTAAGAAAGTCTAGTAGTTCATGATCTCTCATGTTTAGCTCCAGTTTATTAATATGAGTAGCATGTCATGGATGTTTGCTTGCATTGTTTTATTCATAAATATGTATGACATTGTGGTATCCTCCTCTGAATAATTCATTTGAATTGACTTGGCACATGCTCACGCATGCATATGAATGAACAAAAGTCAATTAAGCCTTGATGATTTACTTTGCCTCAGAGTTCTTGTATCACTTTTATGCCTCCGTTAATTTATTTTGCCGCAAGCATGATTATGACAGTGACAGCTCTCTTGATTGTCGTTCCCTAGTCTATTGCTAGCCTTCACTTGTACTGAGCGGGAACGCTGCTCGTGCTTCCAAACCCCTGAAAACCAAGTTATTCCAAAGTGTCCACCATAAATACCTATGCATGGCATTTCAAACCATTCCAAGTAAATTCTCATGCGCTACCTTTAAACCTTCAAAATGCTTCTCAATTTGTGTTAATGTTTTATAGCTCATGAGGAAGTATGTGGTGTTTATCTTCCGACCTTGTCATTTACTTTTGACAGACTTTCATAATAAGAGCTGGCAATGGGGTGCCCAGCCCCAATTAATCAACTTTCATTAATAATTCTCTTCACATGTTTTGCTCTGATTCGTCAGTAAGCAACTTAATTTTGCAAATAGACACTCCTCCATGGTATGAGATTGATGGTAGGCACCCGAGGATTCGGTTAGCCATGGCTTGTGTAAGCAAAGGTTGGGGGGAGTGTCACCCATAATAAAACTAAAGTACGTGTGTAAACGAAAGAGAAGAGGGATGATCTACCTTGCTGGTAGAAATAACGTCCTTCATGGGAGCCGCTCTTGAAAGTCTGGTTGACGAGGTAGTTGGTGTGCCCATTACCATTCGTTGACAACAACAAACACCTCTCAAAATAATTTTACTCCTGTTTTAAAAATGAAAAGCTCTAGCGCATGTTAATCCCCGCTTCCCTCCGCGAAGGGTCAATCTTTTACTTTCATGTTGTGTCACCATCTTTTCTTTGAGCACTTCCTTGAGAGAACAACTATCATTCTTAGTATAATATGCTTGTCCCAAAATGTGATTGACTGTGGTATAACTTTGATGCTTTTATCTTTGACAATCTCTATTTCTAGTCTTTCCATGAACTTCAGAGGTGCCCGCGCATTTATGTTTTGCTGTACAAATACGGGCAAGCGAGATACCACTTTATCATATCCTTTTATGAACATTGCAATCCTGCTGATAGACATGATTCATGATGCTTATTATTAATTTGTTGGTACCTTTCCATGATTGACATAGCTATTAGATGATCTTATTTGCATGTATCTTATTATGAATAGCCTAAGTACTTGTCCATATCATGAGAATATTTACATCATATGAACAAATGTGTTCGTGAAAGTTCTTTTATCGCACTCAGTTGTTAACTGAATTGCTTGAGGACAAGCAATAAGCTAAGCTTGGGGGGAGTTGATACGTCCAAAACGTATCTACTTTCCCGAACACTTTTGCTATTGTTTTGCCTCTAATTTGTGTATTTTGGATACAACTAACACGGACTAACGCTGTTTTCAGCAGAATTGCTCCGGTGTCTCGTTTTTGTGCAGAAATTAAACTTTCAGGAAAATCCCCGGAATTTATGTCGAAGGGCCTATTTTTCCAGAAGAAACGGAGCCAGAAGGGCAGACCTGGGGGAGGCCCAGCCCCCCCAGACAACAGGCCGGCGCGGCCTGGAGGGGGGGCGCGCCGCCCTAGCGTGTGGCCCCCTCGGCCAGCCTCTGACGCCCTCCTCTGGACTACTTAAGGGTTTCTATCTAAAAACGCGATACAGGAAGTCGAAGTCGCCAGAAACCATCCAGTACATCGCCACCGTCGCGAAACTCCGTCTCGGGACCAGAAACTCCGTTCTGGAACTCCGCCGGGACGGGGAATTGGAGGAGATCATCGCCATCATCACCACCGATGCCTCTCCATCGACCAAAAATGTTTCCCCCATCCATGTGTGAGTAATTCCCCCGCTGTAGGCTGAAGGGGATGGTAGGGATTGGATGATATTGGTCATGTAATAGCATAAGATTGTTAGGGCATAGTGCCTAGTGTCCGTAATTGGTATTTTGATGATATTGTTGCAACTTGTTATGCTTAATGCTTGTCACTAGGGCCCGAGTGCCATGATCTCAGATCTGAACATGTTATTGTTTCATGATGATATGCATTGTTTTATGATCTTACCTGCAAGTTGTATACACATTTTACTGTCCGGAACCCGAGGCCCCAAAGTGACAGAAATTGGGACAACCGGAGGGGAAGGCAGTGATGTGAGGATCACATGTGTTCACGGAGTGTTAATGCTTTGCTCCGGTACTCTATTAAAAGGAGTACCTTAATTTCCAGTAGATTCCCTAGAGGCCTGGCTGCCACCGGCTGGTAGGACAAAAGATGTTGTGCAAGTTTCTCATTGCGAGCACGTACGACTAAATATGGAACACATGCCTATGGATTGCTTAGTACTTGGACACCTTTTATCATTATCTGCAAATGCCCTGCTTTGATTGTTACATGAGTTTCTCTCATCCATGCAACGCCCGTTCATCCATCCCTGTGCCTACAGTATTTTAATCCTGCTGTTTACTATAATCACTACTGCTGTCTTTGTTCCATCTTTGCTATTATTTCACTCTGCATCGCTATAAAACTGTTGCTACTGATAAACTCCTGCGAGCAAGTCTGTTTCCAGGTGCAGCTGAATTGACAACTCCGCTGTTAAGGCTTTCAAGTATTCTTTGTCTCCCCTTGTGTCGAATCAATAAATTGGGTTTTACTTCCCGCGAAGACTGTTGCGACCCCCTATACTTGTGGGTCATCAACAGGAATGCTATTTTCAGTTAGAGAAATTGAATACTCAAGAGGCTGCTCTGTTGACATGTCCTCCATGGTATCTGACCATTATTGATCATCTGTTGTGTCCATCATAGTGTGTGCAACTGAGTTCTCCATGGGGTGCATGTCCTCTGTTACAGCTGCAACAAGGTTCAAATTATTGCTTGTAGTCTGTACAGGTACATTGCCAGTAAGATCCATAATCATCTGTTCCTCTTCAATTTCAGAGATAATGAAGGAGTTTTCCATCAAGGATGACTTCTCCTATGTGCTATCACATAGAACATGACTAATGGGAATTTCAAGGATATCCGTCACTGTAATCTTGACAATGATTCTAGCCCTGTTAGATGTATCTCTGTTCCAAACAAGCAGGCGACCAAATTCACTCACCGCTTCTCTAACCTTTTCAACACTCCATGCACCTAATGGATAGTTCATCATCATAATCCAAGCATCATGAGTGAAAGTGCAGATCCTATGGTTAATGCCCCTATTATGCTTAATCACTCTAAGAGTACTGTCTCCCATAAAGAACGGACTACGAGCCATGGCAGCATCACGGGTGACAACATCCACAAACTGAACCAAAGCAGTGCCCATACCAGATCTAGTGATGTGATGAACATGATGACCTTGAGTGTCGAGGTAGCCTCGGATGAGAGTAGCATCGGATGCAAACTGCTCTGGGTTGCTGGCGGGGATGAGCTCGACAATGCCCACTCCTCGAAGAGCTACAGGGGTGCGCCGCTGAACACATGGTAGCCACGGCGACGCTGTTGATCATTCAGCTCGGCGATGGTGTAGCCGGGAGGTAGATGTGGGATAGGATCGCAGGGATAGTTAGCCATGGTGTGGTCGGCAGAAGCGAGGGTTTGGTTGGATGCAAGATTGGATTGCGGTGGCGGCAAGGGTGGAGCATGGGAGGGAGATGAAACAGCAGGGGTGGAAGAGGGGTTAATGCCAGGTGATAAACGTTTAATGCGATAGATATATGTCTTCTTACGGTGTGCTTGACAAAGATTCCTGATGTGGCCGTATCTGTAATAGGTGCATCGAATATCGAAACGACAATCGGGTTTAAGGTGACCAAACGCAAGGCAACGCTAACAGAAATCAGGGGAAGGAAACGAAGCGTTGCGGGTGGGCTAAGCAGACTGTGGGCGGGAGTTGGGCTGGATCGGCGTCGGTTGGTTGATGGGCTCGTGTGTGGTGGGTGTAGGGGAGGAAATCTGGTGGGATGGCATCGGTGAAGAGGAAATGCCAAGGCTGGCTGGGCTGGTGGGTGGATCGTCATTTGAATCTGCATGTCGTGAGCGGGAAATCAGCGAGAGTTCCACCCATATTAGATCAGGACGTGGGTATGAAGAACGTGAAATGCGGATCGATTGCCGGCGAGGAGGAAAGTTGGATGTAGCACCGGTGGGTACATGATTCCGACGAGAGATAGTGTGCGATTCCTGATGTTGCTCATAGAGCCATGAATCATACTCTTTCTGCCAATTCGGGCCGCCAAAACCCCATAGATGAAAATAGCATATAAAACTTTGGCAAGAGTAAGATCTAAGTTTATTGATCATAAGACTGACAGCCTTAGAGAAAACAGAGAACTGAAACAGGCGATCGCGAATATGAACAACATTGAGATCAGCATCCGGCCCTCCAATGCAAGATTCCAGGGAAACCGTGACAAGATCATGATCTAGACGGAAGTTGGCACGTCCAAAAGAAACACAAAAATGAAAACCATCGGAGCCAGATGAGAGACATACCGAAGTAGAGAAAGATGATCTGATCTTACCCACCAAATCAAGACCCGGCTTGAAGTCCAGGGTATCCCTGAGGGTCGCCGTGTCCATGGTAGATCAAACAAGGAGGATCAGATTGTAAACACCCGGATTTTTAATTCCAGATGCCTATTATGCCATACATCGCAATCCCAGGAATATTGTTTTTGCGAGACATAATAGATTGATATCACAGAACATCATTCATTACAAACCATAATAGTCTTACATCAAGGGATCACATGATCCAGTCTTACAATAATAGTTGATCTAATGATCAATTACAAAACACATAGCGGAAGCGAAGTAGTAGTGGTCCATCAATTCCACAGGCAACACTTGACGTCAGGAAGTAGTCCTAGTTATCATAGACGTCCTGCTGTCCATCCTCCTGGTACCGGTTCTCCTCTTCATAGTCTGGCCATTTGAATAGCCAGGGACAAAGCCATGAGTACTTTAAAGTACTCGCAAACTAATACTAATAGAAGTACTAATAGCTCTAATAGGTATTCTAAGCTTCTAGGTTTATTTGCACAAAGCCAGTTTTATTTCAAAAACACTTTAATAGTCAAAGACTCTTTATTTGTCAAAACCTACTCAAGTGGGAACATTAGTGTCATTCCCACAACTCTGTTGTGATTCAAGTCAAAGTCACATCTCCAGTTCAAGTCACAAGTCACCAGTCACATTTTTGAAAAGTTCTGATGATGGAACAGCATGGCCTTTCCAACTGTCCATGACCGAGGACGCGGCTATTCGAATAGTTTAACACTCTGCAGAGGTCATACACTTGTGCCACAATATTTGCAATAGTTCGTCAGGGGTAACTGGCCCTGATTTATCACACTCAGTGTGCGGACTACCAATCATAACCTTTCAATTACATATCCTAGTACAGGCACCTCTCCCTATGAGTTTGGCCTCCCAGCCATGGCAAACCACCATCCTGGGAACTGCAAAGGGCTTGGGTAGGACATTCACCTCATTTCACGTCATTTCACTTTCAACGGAGGCAGACTCAGCATAACCTCTATGACGCTTGTTCAGAGGGAACCCATACTAAAATACGTAAGTTTCCAGTTAAGCCCTACCCAGATTCAGGTATTGTGGGGGTACTTGAAAATTGGAATGGTATCGCATCCGAACCCAACCATCAGTTTTTGTCAAAGAGTCACATAGTTCACCCAAGTTCATATTCACCTTCAAAACTTTCAATAGAATGACTCATCATTCCAAGGTTTTCAAAGTCATTTGATTCACAAGTTCCCATCTAGAGTGATCAAGATTTTATCCTTAGCACTAGCAACTAGTCATGAGGGGTGCTAACTAAGTTTTAGCTAGGCTAAGTGTGATGTTCTTGTAGTACTTTATCTCTAGACCAATATCAACTTATAAGAAAAGCTTTGGTAAACAAAGTAAATGATTGCAAGATAAAAACTTGGGTTGGGATAAATCTGTAAACATAAGAGTATTGCAAGGTTGACTTGCTCCAGTAGAGCTTGCCCATAATAATATCTTGTATTGGTAATAGCTTGCCTTGGTTGGTACAGTTGTCAAAGTGGTACCCTTCTTCTTCGTAGAAGACCTATTCTTCTTCGTAGTCTCCGGGACTAGCGTCTATAAACGGATACGAGGATACAACCACCAAACAATGCTTAAGTACTAAACTTTTCACTCAAAGGGATCACATACTCTAATCTAGCATCACAAAATTATTAGCATGGGGGTTGACTTTGTTTCCTTTTAAGAAAAATAATTTCCTCTCATTGAAATATTTATTAGGGTTTCTCTTTATTCTTTTTGAGAAATAAATTCCTCTCATTGAATAATACTAAGGTTTAACATCCTCAAATAATAAGTATGAGATCATGTTGACCAAGGTCAACACTTCATATTTACCATATGGGAAAATGATTTAAATGAGATAGAATATCTCATACAATTTAAATACTAATTTGGAAAGTGATTTAATATCTTCAAGTAATAACATATGGGGTCATGAATACTAATGTCATCACCTCACATTGAATTACTTAGAAAGGTGATTTAAATGAGGTGCTACACCTCATAGGTTTGAAATACTAAAATTTGAAATCATTTAAATGGGCTAGAAATGACTACATAGCCAATATTTGAATCTAGCCCATGATAATATGAAGCAACCATGTCATATTTTTGCATAATCAATTAGAGGGTTTGAACAGTGAATTATGAGAATTGGAATCTCCTCAAAATTCATTATGGATGATTTTTAATAATTGTTTGAATTTGAAAAAGGCACCGCCTTGTTATTTTTACTACATGAGTTCTACAATGAATCTAGGTTTGAGACAAGTGTAGTTGGATAGAAGATTTTGTAAGATTTTCAGAAATATGAAGTTCATAAATTTTGGAACAGTGCATTTTGTTTTATTCAAATTTGAATCAAGCACCAGTATTGAAATTTTAAAGGAAAAGATTAAATCGAATTTGAATTAAATGGGCGCGCGGGAAAGTGAAATGGGCCAGAGGTAGGGAAAAAGAGAAAGGGCTGGCCCACCTACATGTCTCGCGCGCAGCAGGCTGCCTGACAAAGGGTCCCGCATGTCAGTGTGTTATAATCGCCGAAGCGGTACGCGTGAAGGGAGGCCGTAGGATTAGGAGGCGATCCAACGACGCACGGTCGTCGTCGTCTCCGACGAGACCCTACCCTACTGGCAATGGCGGTGGGGGTCGGAGGCTCATCTGGGCTCTGGCGAGGCTTGGCGAGGCGGGCGATCGACATTGTCGATGACGGCGAGCTCAGCGAGGGTCGCGGCGGCTCCAGGGGTGCTCAGGATCGACGTCGAGCTTGCAGGGTACTGGCGGGGCTCCGGCGATAAATTGGGGCGTCTCCAGCGATAATGTGGAGGGCAGGTGGTCGAGGAGGCTCAGGAGGGAGAGGGGAGGTGGCTGGTGTGGAGAAACAGCAAGGGGGAGGCCTCCTTTTATAGGATCGCGAGGTGGCCGAGGGGGTGCGGGCAGGTGGATGGTGGCGCTGGGCTAGTGACATAGGCATCCCAAATGGGCCTGCCGAAGATGGTACCCGGGGTTTACTGAAGGCCCACTACCCGAAGAATAAGAAGATTCGAGAGCCCAAGATGTATTTAAGGAAAAGATAGAGTTGTAATAGGAAGTGTTATTTGTAATCTAGCGGGATGAGGTAGAAACCGTCCCGGACTCTGTAAACTTGTATAGCACGAATCCCTCGGCTCCACCTCCTATATAAAGGGGGAGTCGAGGGACAACGAATCAATCGAATCATTGTCTGCAAACCCTAGTTTTCATAATCGTCGAGTACTTTTCGGCTGAAACCTTCGAGATCTACTTACCCTCTACTTCCAACTAAACCCTAGCCTACAATCCATAGGCATTGACAAGTTAATACCTTGTCAATTGGCGCCGTCTGTGGGAACTAGAGGAGTAAGGAGCTGATCTCGATGGCACGCTCAAGATCTTCGACATCGTCAACCGCAAGCAACACAATGGATCGAGGTAAACAGATCGTTGCTGGTCCTGTCGATTTTGTTCCTCACCCACCCTCCCGTTTGGATGCATATGCGTATCTGGCGGAGCCCATGGAGATGACGTTCGGAAGGTTTCACTTTCGCGTCGAGAAGGAAGGATCGTATCGTGTCGAGATTCCGATTTCGTCGGGATCGTCGGTGGTCGATTCCGATTTTTCAAACTATGCATCGTCAACCGAGTCAGGAGAAGAAGAAACCTCGGCGACACGCTACGTCAGCACCAGAGCAAGAGAGAAACTCGCCAAGATCTTCAACGACATGTCGTTTGAGTCATCTGCGGACACATATATAAGCGATGGCTCAAGCGATGTCGACAGTTACGACTTCATCGACAAATCTCTCACAGTGGGCAAGGTCTTCATCAATCTCAACGATGATGTCACCAAACCCAACGTAGATCTGAGTACAAAGTATCATCAGATTTACGCCATTGAAGATCAAGAAGAGACATCTGAGGCTTTCGACAGTTTGGGAAATCCATACGTCGATCCCTCCAATCTGCGACAAGGCCTGGGCAACAAATACGTCGGGCCAGAGCCGCGAGATAGAGTTCAACTTTCACAAGCAGCGTGGGACAGAGCCGCGAGAGCTATGAACGGCACAGAACCAATGGCTACCACAGCCACACCAGAAGAACTGCAAGCATATCAATATAGGCTCGCACGAGCTGCCAGGGAATTGGAAAAACAGACAGCTGAGTTGAACAGGAGAAAGGAGGCAGCTTCTGCATCCAGCAGGAGAAGGGCAGATCTAAGTCGACAATCTAGAACTACGGGTGATAGCCATCGGGAGGCGCGGAACAGAGCAAGATCAAGGCTGCAACACATACCCGAAGCAGAAAGAGAGCACTTGGTCCAAAACCTCGACATGTCCTTTATGTCGATAGATACAAGAGGAAACATCATCCCTAAGACACCAGAGGCTGGGTATATGGCGACACATGCTTTTATCCTTGCATCTAAACCACCTCCAGGTGATCCAAGGGAAACACTGTACAATATGGCGGTAGCAGGAGTTGGAGCTATGGGGACGGCGTTTGTATCAACGCCTCCCGAAGGAGCGGCAAGGCAAAATAGTCCACGACCCGCAGAAGACAACAGTGGCAAAGACTCGAAGGGCCAAGTGGAGCAAGAGACACAGCAGCACAAGCAAGAGTCGACAGAGCGCGGCAGAGCAGAAGGGATCATCGGCAGTCTCCGGAGCTGACCGACGAAGATATGTGTGGCTTGCCATGCTTTACGAGGAGAGTCCGAAAAACTCGAGTCCCCTCAGGATTCAAGTTACCCGATAATTTCAAGAAGTTCGACGGTCTTCAAGATCCAGAGGATTGGCTAGTCGACTATCTGGAGACGGTGAAGCTGACAGGAGGAACTAGGGCAACAGCCATGCAAAGCATCCAGGTGCATTTGAGTGGAGCCGCACGATCTTGGATAAAGAAACTCGCTCCAGGATCCATCGACAGCTGGGAAAATTTCGAGGATGTGTTCGTCAAGAACTTCAGATCCACGTGCAAAAAACCCGCGTCGTTAGAGGAGTTGAGAGCATGTCGACAAAAGCCAGATGAGCCAATGAGAAAGTACATCCAGAGGTGGAATATCATCAAAAACTCGGCAGAAAATATATCTGACGAGAGAGCAATAGATGCGTTTGTCGCAGGAGTCAGGCGTGGAGATTTTGTCGAGGACTTGGGAAGGACCAATCCAAAGACAGTATCCGCGTTAATGGAGATAGCAAATAAATGGGCAGATGGAGAGGACGCTGTCCACAACAAACGACACAGGTCGCCAGAGGAGGACCGCGGTCGCAACTATCAACCGAGGCGAAGATATCCCCGGCAGTACCAGAACTACGACGCTCCAGGACAAATTTCGGCAGGTTTTCGGACAAATACAGGAGGAAGCAACAGAGATGACTACCAGAGAAGCAGTGAACAGCGAGGAGATAACAGGGATGATTCACGCAACAGGCAAAATAGCGGGCCTAGGTTCCCAAGACCTTTCGTGTCCCCTGAAGAGATGATGAACGGACCGTGCCAGATGCACTTTTTCCTCGACAGCAACGGCAAAAGACAGTCAGGGCACTTGCAGAAAGACTGTCGAAATTTTCAAGCAATGTTGCGGTATGCAGAGAACGCTAATGCGCGGGCAGCACAGAGAAATCCTCGAGAACCCAGAAGCGAGATTCACCTGCCGCCTCCTCCCGCGATTACAGAAGACAATCGGCATCAGCTCAGAATAGCGGCAGCACCTGCACCACCACCTTATGTTGATCCTAACTCCAATGGAGCAGTGTCGATGATTCAGAAGGGAAGGCCGTCCAATAGAGCTCAGAAAGTAATCTCACGACAGGTGTTTATGGCAGAGAAAATGCCTCCACCAACAGTTGAATACCTTAATTGGTAAGGACAAGATATCGGCTTCACAATAGCAGATCATCCGCAGCAAGTTCCTCGACCAGGCGATCAGCACTTATTACGCGGCGATTATCGCAGGATTTGATGTCTCTCGAGTGTTCATAGACGGCGGCAGCAGCTTAAACCTTATGTATGCAGATACATTGAGGAAGATGAACATATCCTTAGCAAACTTGAAACCAACAGACACAAGGTTCCACGGCATCACACCGGAGAAACCAAGTTATCCATTGGGAAAGATCAATCTCGACGTTCAGTTTGGGACCCGAGAAAATTATAGAATCGAAAGGCTCGAGTTTGAAGTCGTGGATTTTCCGTCGCAATATCACGCTCTGTTGGGACGACCAGCATACGCTAGATTTATGGCAGTGCCACACTATACATACTTGTTGTGGAGGATGCCTGGATCAAAGGGACCAATTACAGTCAAGGGAAGCTTTGCCTTAGCCGATAAGTGCGACAAGGATTTCCACCGATTGTCAGAAACTTTCGGGATGCAAGCTGAGTACTTGGCGTCAAAAAGCATGACTGATTACGACGTACTGCCAGACGTTGGAAGGCCAAACAAAGAATCAACTTTTGATGCGAGAAAAATTCAAAAGAGGTGCAGATTCACCCGACAGATCCAAAAAAGACGACATCTATCGCAAACGACATGGATATCGCATAGGAAAGCGCGCTCGTCGAGTTCCTCCGTGAGCACTGGAAAATCTTCGCATGGTGTCCAGCTGACATGCCAGGAGTACCCAGGGAACTTGCCGAGCACCACCTAAATTTGGATCCACTAGCGAGACCAATCAAACAACCTTTGCGGCGTTTTTCGGAACCAAACCGCAAAGCCATGCTGTCAGAAATCAATCGACTACAAGAAGCTGGATTTATCAAAGAGATATTCACAGAGGCCACATGGGTAGCAAATCCTGTGCTGGTGCCGAAGAAAAACACTAAGGTCCTTCGCATGTGCGTCGACTTTACGTGTCTCAATAAACATTGTCCAAAGGATCACTTTCCCCTCCCGAGGATCGATCAAATTATCGACTCCACGGCTGGATGTGAACGTCTTTCCTTCCTGGATGCATACTCTGGTTACAACCAGATCAGATTGAAAGAAGAAGATGAAGTAAAGACTGCGTTTATTACACCTTACGGCGTGTTTTGCTACAGAACAATGCCCTTTGGTCTAAAAAAATGCGGGAGCAACATATCAGAGGATGATGCAGAAGTGTTTGGCGACACAGATTGGGAAGAACGTGCAAGTATACATTGATGATGTCGTCATAACATCAAAAAAGGGGGCAACGCTGATCGAGGATCTCAAGGAAACCTTCGACAACCTTGATAAGTTTTGCCTCAAACTGAACCCGACGAAGTGTTCTTTCGGCGTCCCAGGAGGAGAACTTCTGGGGTTCCTAGTCTCAGCAAGAGGGATTGAAGCAAATCCCGATAAAATACAAGCTATCGTAACAATGAGGAAGCCAACAAAGTTGAAAGAAATACAACAGCTAACTGGGCGAGTCGCAGCTTTGAGCAGATTCGTCGCGAGGCTGGGAGAAAAAGCGTTGCCGTTCTACGCTTTGATAAAACAAGGAGATAAATTCCAGTGGAACGAAGAAGCCGACAGAGCTTTCGAGGATTTGAAGCGCACAATTTCGACACCACCAATTTTGGTGGCGCCAAAAGAAAGGGAACCTCTCCTGCTGTATATTGCAGCCACACCCCAAGTGGTGAGCACGGTGTTAGTTGTCGAAAGGGAAGAAGAAGGAAAACTCCACGGCGTGCAGAGGCCAGTATACTTCGTTAGCGAAGTGTTATCGCCCTCAAAACAAAGGTATCCTCAGTACCAAAAGATAGCATATGGAGTGTTCACGACAGCACGAAAATTGCGCCACTATTTTTCGGCACACCCGATCATAGTGGTCAATGAAGCTCCTTTGTCAAATATACTGAACAACCCAGAAGCTACGGGTCGTGTCTCCCTTTGGGGAATAGAACTTTCCCCTCGGGACATCACGTATGAAAAAAGAAAAGCAATCAAGTCACAAGTTCTGCCGGACTTCATCGCAGAGTGGATGGAGTTACAAAACACAGGACCCCCAGATTTATCGAGAACCTGGACCATGAACTTTGATGGGTCCAAGAGACTAGAAGGGGCTGGCGCAGGAGTAGTACTCATATCACCTGAAGGCGACAAATTGAAGTACATCCTTCGGATGACGTTCCCTAACGCATCCAACAATGAAGCAGAATATGAGGCTCTCATACACGGGATGAAGATGGCGAAAGCCTGCGGCGCAACTCGACTAAAAATCTTTGGCGACTCACAGTTGGTGGCACAGCAAGTTATGAACCAATGTGACGCAGTCAAGGATAGCATGATGGCATACAAGGAGGTGTACAACGAGCTCGAGAAGTTGTTCGATGGATGCGAAGTAAATCATATTAGTAGATTGAGCAACGACGAAGCCGACGTTCTTGCAAACATCGGGTCGCAATGCCTTGCAGTCCCGCCAGGTGTATTTTGGGAAGAGATAACAGAGAGATCCACTAAGTCGACAAAATCAAAAAAGAAGGAGAAGAAACCCTCGGGGGCTACCAAGGAAAAGCAGGAGGACGAAGAAGAAGATCAGGACCTGGTCATGGTGATACAGATACCATGGATGCAGCCGTACATATCATACATCCTCAGGAAAGAAATACCTGACGATCCAGTTGAGGCAAGGCGAGTAATTCGACGCTCCAAAGCTTTCACGGTGGTCAAGGGAGAATTGTATAAGCGAAGTATTTCAGGCGTCTTGCAAAGGTGCGTCACACCCGAAGAAGGAAGAATAATTCTGAAGGATGTACACGAAGGAATATGTGGCCACCACGCAAGTAGTCGAGCTATCGCAGCCAAGGTTTTTCGGGCAGGATTCTACTGGTTGACAGCAATCGAGGACGCCAAGGACATAGTAAGAACTTGCGACGCGTGTCAAAGGTTTGCCGCAAAACCTCATTCTCCAGCAGCAGAGCTAGCACCAATACCATTGTCATGGCCCTTTGCTCAATGGGGACTTGATATGGTGGGCAAGTTACACAAATCCTGGCCAGGAGGAAAGGAGTACATGCTAGTAGCTGTCGATAAGTTTACAAAGTGGATAGAAGCAAAGCCGATAAATTCACCAGACGGAGCATCCGCAGTAAAATTCGTAAAAGGCCTCGTCTTCAGATTTGGAGTGCCCCACAGCATCGTCACAGACAACGGCAGTAACTTCACTTCACATGAATTCAAAGATTATTGCGAAGAGGTGGGTATCAAGCTGAACTTTGCGTCAGTTGCACATCCTCAAACCAATGGGCAAGTCGAGAAAGCCAATGGCATCATCTGCAATGGCATCAAGAAGCGCTTGTTAGGACCACTGGAAAAAGCTCGACATACCTGGCCAGAAGAACTACCAAGCGTGTTGTGAAGCATCCGAACAACACCAAACACAGCAACGCAGGAAACTCCGTTTTTCCTGGTTCATGGAGCAGAGGCAGTACTACCAATCGAGATAGAGCACAACTCTCCACGCGTCGCTGAATATGATGAAGAAACGTCGAGAAGAGCGTTAGAGGACGACGTCGACGCACTTGATGAAGCTCGAGATGAAGTATTATCTCGGGTAACCAAATATCAACAGGACTTGAAGAATTACCACAGTCGACGTTTGCGGCCAAGATCTTTTCAGGTGGGAGACCTAGTTCTTCGGCTCACGCAAAAAAGTCATGAAAAACTCGAGTCACCATGGCTTGGCCCTTACATTGTCACGGAAGTAATCGGAGGAGGAGCATACAGGATAAAGGACAAGAAGACAGGGGTGGAGGAGCCAAACCCCTGGAACGTGGCGCAACTTAGGCGGTTCTACGCCTAGAGTCGAAATATAGTCCTTGTAAAACTTCAATGTACTGAAATGCCCGCGAGTTTTCAGACGCACTCTTTTCCTTTTTCGGGGCACCGAGTGGGGCCGGAGAAGGTTTTTAATGAGGCGGGCTCGCGGTGCTGCAATATAATAAAGATAGTGACAATATAACTTTTCTTCTTTATCGACGTGATCAAAGTTTTTGCTCCGACGAATTTCAATATAGTTCATCGACAAAAGAAAAGCCTTGCCTTGGTATTCAAATACCTCGTGAATCAATAAAAATACAAAATAGTACTCAATAAAAAGCTCGGGGGCTCATATTCGCCATAAATATACAAATGCCTTGGTTCAAAACCTCGCAAATATACAAATACAGTAAAGAGTCACCGAAACACTCGGGAGCTAGACAAACAGAGAAATATAATGATTGCTTTACAATATAGTCATGGATTACAAAGAAGAAATATCTACAAGAGAAAAATAACTAGTCTTGATTCAATATGTCGTCAAGAGTAACTCTGTTTTCTTCAGGAGCAGCACCAAGAAAATCGGCATAATGGCCATCGGCAAAAAAGTCGGCGTCCATCCGAAGAAGGTCCTCAATCATCTCTTCGGCTATAGGCGTAACCTTCGTGTTAATCCTGTCAACACCAACTCTTCGACGTTTTACCTTTTGATGAACTTTCGCGACAACTTGGGTAAGGTCAAGATTCGAGTGGCAGATCTGGAGCATGATAAGAGCAAATGCCGCGCCGACTACCAGTTGAGCTTTGACAAAGTCATGGATACTGCGAGCATCCTTGAACCTTTCCATCAATTCAGGAAGAGTTTTTGGTTGGACGTTCCGAGGAAACATGGAGTTGTAAACCATGGACAAGGTCTTGGTACAGAAGTCAAGGAAATCGCGAGTTTGAGAGGTGCGATCTTGAAATCTGACAATTTGGCGGGTCCTCTCTGGGGTAGCCCAAAACAAAGAACCATGGTCCAGGGAAAGATTAACAAGGAGGTTTGTCCTAGCAGTTACCCTCTCTTCCTCGGCAGCAGCATCAGTAAAGGCACCTATCAAAACAAAGAAGTGGAAACCCTTAAAGAGACAATAGCATGAAGATGAAAGATATCAGAGGATGAAACAGGCATACCCGACATATCTGCACTGGCTTCATTCATTAATTCGAGCATGAAATTTTCTCGAGTAGTCGCCTTTTCAGCCTCGGAAGTAGCAATTTCCTTAGCAGCCACGGCCTCGCGAGCTTGCTGAAGAGCAACTTTTTCGACTTCAGATGACTTACGAGATTGCTCCATCATCACAAGTGTTTGCTTCTTCGCATACTGAAGTTGCTGTCGAAGTTCATCCAGTTCTTGCGACAAGGTATCGTCGACAGGAGCAGTATCAGCAAAAGCTCCCCTCGCGCGAGAAGAAGAAGGCGAAACATTGGAAGGAGCGGAAGATGGAGTATAGTTATCAAATATCAACTGAAATTTAAACAAGACAACATCAAACAACAAGCAAAGATAGAGTTTTTCATTAATCTCTTGGAATAATTACAAGGGCATTACAGTGGAGCTAAGGAAATACGTGTCGCCAAATGACTACTTTGGCGACAAGAGCAAAAGAAACAGAAAGAAAAACAGAGGCATGCAACTAGACCTCCGGCCTTGACGAGCTAGGAGTCGACGATGGCTTAATCCCGAGATAGGCCAAGATCTTCTTTGTGTTGGGCTTGGCCGCCTTAATCAGCGACTTCCACCTTGACTGCTCTATTTGCTCGGTGTCGCCAACTTTCATCCAGTCAATAGTCTGTCGACTGTCAGCAACCAACGCGACAGTGTTCTCAACGGCAACCTTCATATTTTCTTGGCGCATCTTCAGTCCAAGGTCTTCCGGTGTATTGAACATCTTGGCAAGGTTGAGGAAAGTCGCAGGCTCCTCTTTCTTCGGGAAGAAGTAGGGGAACAATGCCGACAACACTGCGCTAGCATTCGACACACCTTCACGAATCTCGGACCCATGAAGCTCAGTGATAGGAAAGTGCGTCAAGGACAGGGTCATTGACAGGATTCGTCAGATCAAAATCCTGGTTTGTTTGGGCTGTCAAGGAAACAAAGCATTAGTGAAAAGACAAGAAACACCGATTCTCATAAAAATAGAAGGGATCAGCAAACTTACTGAAAGTGCGGCGACTCTGAGTTTTCAGGCGCTTGAGGATTCCTTCTTCACGAGAAGCTTGCGCAGCTTTGTGCTCATCTAAGGCAGCTGTAGCATCCTCAAGTTTTTTCTGCAATTCCTCGACACCAGCAGCTTTCGCCTTGGCTTCATCAGCTTCGGCCTTGGCTTTGCTAGCAGCGAGGTCGGCTTTCTTGCGAGCCGCCTCACTTTGCTCAAGTTTTCGAGCAAGTGCGTCGGCGCGTTCGTTGGCCTCTGCAAGTTTCTCTGTCGAGATATGGAAAAGAGAGAGAAGAAAGATCAAAAATCGCGACAAGCAACAGGAGTAAAAAATCAAGGAAAAACAGCAAGTATAAAAGTCGTTACCTTCGGCTCTATTAGCATATTCACGGTACCCAATAAATTGGGAACCGATGCGGAGAAGATCCTTGATCATAGGCTGTTCAACGTGAACACAGCAAGAGAAACATCGGCATGAAAAAGAGAAAAGATGTGGAAAAACAAAATAAGGAAAATATAGATGTCGACAAGCTTACATCATCTAGGAGCAGAGTCGACGAACTGCCCAACTGAGGGGCAGGTTCAACAATCTTTTCAACCCTTGTCCTTTTTGGTGAAGGAGCAAGGGGGCTTGATGGTGGACTAGTGGTGACGACGTTTTGTTGAGGAGGCGACGTTTCTTCTCCTTCAACTAGCGTGTCTGAGGCAAGTACAGTACGCGACGTGCTTGTCCGAGGAGCCACGTCAGTAGTTGGTACTTCTTCTTCCTCATCACTGTTGATCAAAAAATTGGCAGCATAAAAAGCAAGACAAGATAAATATTTCGAGTACAAAAATAGGGAGAAATAAAGACGACTTACGAGCTGACGAGGGATTCAACATAAGGATCGTAAGCTGCCTTTGGATGAGAAGGAACAACTTCTTCAGCCTTAGAGGTGCCAGAATCCTCGGCATCATTCCTTTTCCTTTTGTTCCTTGGAGAAACAGCAGGAGGAAGGGATTGCGTCGATTCACTGGCTTCAGACTCAATTTCTTTGTCACGAGAAGCCGCAGATTTGTGAGAACCCGCGACCTCACTTTCAGGAACAGAAGAACCTTGAGTATCTTCGGCAACGATGGCCTGTTCTTCGACTTCTCCACCCTCAGGAAGAGGAGGAAGGGAAGTCATAGTAGGATGGTTCTGTAAAAAATAGCGACAAAAGGGAAATTAAAGAGATGACAATACAATGAGATGCAGAGAAAGTGCGGAACAGGATAAAAACTCGGGAAGACAAAATACCTCGGGGAGTGGATTGGTGGAGCTGTACGGTTCCACGCGACAAGAAGAAGGAACTGGGTCCTTGCCTAGGCGAGAAAGTCTTCGAACCAACTTCTCCAAGTCCTTGGTGGAAAGATCACCGGAGATTCTGTTGGCGTCATTTTTACCAGAGTACGTCCAAAGGGGATTTTTGCGAGCCTGAAGAGGCTGCACTCTAATCCTAAGGAAGTAGGCAGTGATTTGAACACCAGACAGCTCCTTGCCTCGAGTGTTTTGAAGCTGACGAATGCGAGACATGAGTGCCTCTGTCGCCTTTTTCTCTTCCTCAGAAGCTTCGGCATCCCAGGAGCGGCGGCGCTGAATTCTGGCACTTCCGTCGAAAGGAATTATGTTGTGCTCAACAGAGTTGGCGCTTTCTTCGTGAATGTAGAGCCACTTTTTGCGCCATCCTTGGACAGAATCAGGAAACTTGACGTCGAAATAGTCGACATCAGTACGAACACAGATAACAACGCCACCTATGTTATAAGTGACGTTGTGGGAGCCATTGCGGCGGAGGCAGAAAATGCGTTTCCACAGAGCCCAATTGGGAGGGATTCCGAGGAAACATTCGCAAAGCGTGATGAAAATAGAGATGTGAAGGATGGAATTGGGGGTCAACTGGTGCAGTTGAATCCCATAAACGAAAAGAAGGCCGCGGAGGAAATCGTGGATTGGGGTCGAAAGGCCGCGGATTAGATGATCAACAAAACTAACCCGGTACTCCATTGGAGGATTGGGGTAGCTTTCTTCGCTAGGAAAGCGGATGGCGTCCTCCTTCTTCATGAGGCCAAGCCTCTTCAGCATGTTGGTGTCTTGGTTGGAGATTTTGGATCTCTCCCACTCAAGATCCTCGGCGGCCATCTTGGATTCCGGAGTGCTGTGGCGAGTCAGACGCGCGCGCGGTGGCATCAACGGCAATGGGCAGAGCAATGTATGTGCGTGCGGAAGATCGGAGAGAGTTGGGCGCAGGGGAAGTTTTGCGAAGAGGAACAGGTGAGCGGCGCAAGCGAGGGGATGAACGGAGGTTGAAGAAAGGTTTATATAAGAATCGGGTGAAGCAGTGTGCCGTTGGATGAAGAAATCGTGTGGTGAGAATGGATCTTCTAGATACAAGGGCAAAAAGGTATTTTTACTGAGATAGGCGTTACTGTACGTGCGCCAGAAAAAGCGGAGGACGTGTGTCCCCCACTTGCACGACGTGTCAACGTGGTAGAAGCAATGGACCCACAGGGCAGAAAAATCACGACTATTCGAGAAGGATGAAGTAAATCTGATTAAGGGAAGCATGTCGACAAGAAAAATAAAAGAAGAGTGGCGACAGAAAGAATTATTCAATACTGCGGGAGCCTTTGATCAAATACAAGTTTTTGCCCAAATGCTCGGGGGCTACTTCGGAAAAAAGTAAAATTTCGAGTATGACAATATAGAAATTGCGGGAGCCTACAACCAAGCACAAGTCCTTGGCTGTAGCCTCGGGGGCTACTCCCATCGGGAGCGCTGTTCGCGCACCCGAGAGATAACAAAAAAGAAGAAGAAAGAGATCATATTGGGAAGTAATGGCAATATAGCGACAAGGTGGACTAAAATGTTGAGCCTACAACCAAGCACAAGTTCTTGGTTGTAGCCTCGGGGGCTACTCCCATCGGGAACGCTGTTCGCGTGCCCGATGAAATTAACAAAGGAAAAATAGAAAAGCAAAAGAGTATATTTCGAGTTATAATTAACTCTACATATACTCCCATCGGGAGAGCAATATAAGTCATATTTGACTCGATAAAATGTGCCATTCCAACAGCCGGAAAAGCACTCGACAATATATTCTCAGAACGCCGAAGTTGCGATCAATTTCTGAATGCCGCAAATTTGCGAAGGTAAGACCCCAGATCCGTTCTGCTGGGCGTGGCATCGCCAAAGACTGCGCTCTGCTACTTTTATCCGTATCAACAGATACGAAGAAAAATCCTAACGGACGCGTTAGGTACCCGATAAATTTGACTGTGACTCGACAGAATCGTAAGACCTTAAGCGGCACTGTCGAATTTTTCACCAGTATCCCGAGATCATGTCCAGGGACGTGATTTTGAAGTAGGTTTTTGCGGATTGCCACTAGAGCAGTTAACTAGTACCTGATCCGTCAGATGAACTAGCCCCAACTACCATTATCCCTGTACAATATAGAATTTTATGTGAAGAAGTTTAAAAAAGTTAAAGCTTTCGAATAAAAATAAACAGTGGAGATTTTCCCTGATTCTATGATTCAAGCAAAATCTCGGGGGCTACTGACATAGGCATCCCAAATGGGCCTGCCGAAGATGGTACCCGGGGTTTACTGAAGGCCCACTACCCGAAGAATAAGAAGATTCGAGAGCCCAAGATGTATTTAAGGAAAAGATAGAGTTGTAATAGGAAGTGTTATTTGTAATCTAGCGGGATGAGGTAGAAACCGTCCCGGACTCTGTAAACTTGTATAGCACGAATCCCTCGGCTCCACCTCCTATATAAAGGGGGAGTCGAGGGACAACGAATCAATCGAATCATTGTCTGCAAACCCTAGTTTTCATAATCGTCGAGTACTTTTCGGCTGAAACCTTCGAGATCTACTTACCCTCTACTTCCAACTAAACCCTAGCCTACAATCCATAGGCATTGACAAGTTAATACCTTGTCAGCTAGAGGTCGCCAGAGGTCAATGGAGTGGGTGCGTCCTGTTGGCGATGTCATGGTGGTCCTAACACGTGTCATTGCGCAGCAGGGGATGGACGGAGTAGCTCGGGCGACGTCGTCGTCCTCGCAGTACCGTGGCGGCGATCGTCGATGGTGGCGTCAGCTACTGGACGCGCGCCGGGAAATGAAGCTGTCTAGGAGGTTGTTGGCGTCGTGGTGAGGCTACGGGCGAGAGGAGAGGGCGAGGGAAGTACTGACGCGACGAGGCGAGGCAGTGTACTGGCGCGTCCAGGGACATGTCCGTGCGCGTCCTGGCGCGTTTGGGCGTGTCTGGGCGCGTCGCGTTCTGGAAGGTGCACGTCTCCTCTTCGACCAAGGCTAGTACATGCGTGTCCAGTGGGGTGAGGTAAGCCTGTTTTACAAGGTGATGGTGAGAGGAGAGGGCTAGTGAGAGGGGTTGGCATTAGGATGACATGGTGGCTCGGCATGGTGAAGGTTTGGTCAAAATCATGCAAGAACAATGTCTCCGAGGCTTGGCATTGTCTACAGGGTGCAAGAGGGAGTTGAGGTTGACCAGAGAGGTTAGGGTTTAGGCTAGAATCCAAAGAATATTAGTGTGTGGAGTTGGTGAAAAGGTGCACACAAGGTGTTTGATTAAATTGTCGCATGGGATTTTAATTTTAATTTTGGAAAACCTTTGTATGGTTGTGATTCAAATAAAGTTAGGCATCTGTTGGTGGTGTTGGTTTGCAAATTTGAGTGGTTTCGTGAAAATCCAAAATGGGTATGATCTTGAATCTAATTTGGTGTTGCAACTTTGCTTGATTAGATTAAGAAATTGAGAATGAGTTTGGAAGGTTGGTTGATGGCGTGTATTTCACACGTTCGTTGGGCAACCCCAAGAGGAAGGTATGATGCGCACAGCAGCAAGTTTTCCCTCAGAAAGAAACCAAGGTTTATCGAACCAGGAGGAGCCAAGAAGCACGTTGAAGGTTGATGGCGGCGGGATGTAGTGCGGCGCAACACCAGGGATTCCGGCGCCAACGTGGAACCTGCACAACACAACCAAAGTACTTTGCCCCAACGAAACAGTGAGGTTGTCAATCTCACCGGCTTGCTGTAACAAAGGATTAACCGTATTGTGTGGAAGATGATTGTTTGCAGAAAACGAGAACAAGTATTGCAAAGAGATTGTATTTCAGTAAAGAGAATTGGACCGGGGTCCACAGTTCACTAGAGGTGTCTCTCCCATAAGACGAACAGCATGTTGGGTGAACAAATTACAGTTGGGCAATTGACAAATAAAGAGAGCATGACCATGCACATACATATCATGATGAGTATAGTGAGATTTAATTGGGCATTACGACAAAGTACATAGACCGCCATCCAACTGCATCTATGCCTAAAAAGTCCACCTTCAGGTTATCATCCGAACCCTCCAGGTATTAAGTTGCAAAGCAATGACAATTGCATTAAGTATGGTGCGTAATGTAATCAACAACTACATCCTTAGACATAGCATCAATGTTTTATCCCTAGTGGCAACATCACAACACAACCTTAGAACTTTCTGTCATCGTCCTGTGTCAATGCGTGCATGAACCCACTATCGAGCATAAGTACTCCCTCTTGGAGTTACAAGCATCTACTTGGCCAGAGCATCTACTAGTAACGGAGAGCATGCAAGATCATAAACAACACATAAGCATAACTTTGATAATCAACATAACAAGTATTCTCTATTCATCGGATCCCAACAAACGCAACATATAGAATTACAGATAGATGATCTTGATCATGTTAGGCAGCTCACAAGATCCGACAATGATAGCACAATGGGGAGAAGACAACCATCTAGCTACTGCTATGGACCCATAGTCCAGGGGTAGACTACTCACACATCACACCGGAGGCGACCATGGCGGCGTAGAGTCCTCCGGAGATGATTCCCCTCTCCGGCAGGGTGCCGGAGGCGATCTCTGGATCCCCCGAGATGGGATCGGCGGCGGCGGCGTCTGCGGAAGGTTTTCCGTATCGTGGTTCTCGGTGCGGGGTTTCGCCACGGAGGCTATTTGTAGGCGGAAGGGCAGAGTCGGGGCCAGACGAGGGCGCCACACCATAGGGCGGCGCGGGCCCCCCGGCCGCGCCGCCTTGTGGTGTCGCCACCTCGTGGCCCCACTTCGTGTGTTCTTCGGTCTTACGGAAGCTCCGTGGAAAAATAGGCCCCCGGGCTTTGATTTCGTCCAATTCCGAGAATATTTCCTTACTAGGATTTCTGAAACCAAAAACAGCAGAAAACAAAGAATCGGCACTTCGGCATCTTGTTAATAGGTTAGTTCAGAAAATGCACGAATATGACATAAAGTGTGCATAAAACATGTAGATAACATCAATAATGTGGCATGGAACATAAGAAATTATCGATACGTCGGAGACGTATCAGCATCCCCAAGCTTAGTTCTGCTCGTCCCGAGCAGGTAAAACGATAACACAGATAATTTCTGGAGTGACATGCCATCATAATCTTGATCATACTATTTGTAAAGCATATGTAGTGAATGCAGCGATCAAAACAATGTATATGACATGAGTAAACAAGTGAATCATATAGCAAAGACTTTTCATGAATAGCACTTCAAGACAAGCATCAATAAGTCTTGCATAAGAGTTAACTCATAAAGCAATAATTCAAAGTAAAGGTATTGAAGCAACACAAAAGAAGATTAAGTTTCAGCGGTTGCTTTCAACTTGTAACATGTATATCTCATGGATATTGTCAACATAGAGTAATATAATAAGTGCAATAAGCAAGTATGTAGGAATCAATGCATAGTTCACACAAGTGTTTGCTTCTTGAGGTGGAGAGAAATAGGTGAACTGACTCAACATTGAAAGTAAAAGAATGGTCCTCATAGAGGAAAAGCATCGATTGCTATATTTGTGCTAGAGCTTTGATTTTGAAAACATGAAACAATTTTGTCAACGGTAGTAATAAAGCATATGCATCATGTAAATTATATCTTATAAGTTGCAAGCCTCATGCATAGTGTACTAATAGTGCCCGCACCTTGTCCTAATTAGCTTGGACTACCTGGATTATCATCGCAATACATATGCTTTAACCAAGTATCACAAAGGGGTACCTCTATGCCGCCTGTACAAAGGTCTAAGGAGAAAGCTCGCATTGGATTTCTCGCTATTGATTATTCTCAACTTAGACATCCATACCGGGACAACATAGACAACAGATAATGGACTCCTCTTTTAATGCTTAAGCATTCAACAAAAATTAATTCTTTTCTCATTAGAGATTTGAGGATGTTTGTCCAAAACTGAAACTTCCACCATGGAACATGGCTTCGGTTAGCGGCCCGATGTTCTTCTCTCACAATATGCATGCTCAAACCATTCAACTCAGTGTAGATCGCCCTTACTTCAGACAAGACGAACATGCATAGCAACTCACATGAAATTCAACAATGAAAAGTTGATGGCGTCCCCAGTAAACATGGTTATCGCACAACAAGCAACTTAATAAGAGATAAAGTGCATAATTACATATTCAATACCACAATAGTTTTTAAGCTATTTGTCCCATGAGCTATATATTGCAAAGGTGAATGATGGAATTTTAAAGGTAGCACTCAAGCAATTTACTTTGGAATGGCGGGAAAATACCATGTAGCATAGGTAGGTATGGTGGACACAAATGGCATAGTGGTTGGCTCAAGTATTTTGGATGCATGAGAAGTATTCCCTCTCGATACAAGGTTTAGGCTAGCAAGGCTTATTTGAAACAAACACAAGGATGAACTGGTGCAGCAAAACTCACATAAAAGACATATTGAAAACATTATAAGACTCTACACCGTCTTCCTTGTTGTTCAAACTCAATACCAGAAATTATCTAGACCTTAGAGAAACCAAATATGCAAACCAAATTTTAGCATGCTCTATGTATTTCTTCATTAATGGGTGCAAAGCATATGATGCAAGAGCTTAATCATGAGCACAACAATTGCCAAGTATCACATTACCCAAGATATTTATAGCAATTACTACATGTATCATTTTCCAATTCCAACCATATAACAATTTAACGAAGAAGAAACTTCGCCATGAATACTATGAGTAGAAACCAAGGACATACTTGTCCATATGATACAGCGGAGCGTGTCTCTCTCCCATAAAGTGAATGCTAGGATCCATTTTATTCAAACAAAACAAAAACAAAAACAAACCGACGCTCCAAGAAAAAGCACATAAGATGTGATGGAATAAAAATATAGTTTCATGGGAGGAACCTGATAATGTTGTCGATGAAGAAGGGGATGCCTTGGGCATCCCCAAGCTTAGACGCTTGAGTCTTCTTGATATATGCAGGGGTGAACCACCGGGTGCATCCCCAAGCTTAGAGCTTTCACTCTCCTTGATCATGTTGCATCATACTCCTCTCTTGATCCTTGAAAACTTCCTCCACACCAAACTCGAAACAACTCATTAGAGGGTTAGTGCACAATATAAATTGACATATTCAGAGGTGACACAATCATTCTTAACACTTCTGGACATTGCATAATGCTACTGGACATTAGTGGATCAAAGAAATTCATCCAACATAGCGAAAGAGGCAATGCGAAATAAAAGGCAGAATCTGTCAAAACAGAACAGTTCGTATTGACGAATTTTAAAATGGCACCAGACTTGCTCAAATGAAAATGCTCAAATTGAATGAAAGTTGCATACATATCTGAGGATCATGCACGTAAATTGGCTTAATTTTCTGAGTTACCTACAGGGAGGTGGACCCAGATTCGTGACAGCAAAGAAATCTGGAACTGTGCAGTAATCCAAATCTAGTACTTACTTTTCTATCAACGGCTTAACTTGGCACAACAAAACACAAAACTAAGATAAGGAGAGGTTGCTACAGTAGTAAACAACTTCCAAGACACAAAATAAAAACAAAGTACTGTAGGTAAAAACATGGGTTGTCTCCCATAAGCGCTTTTCTTTAACGCCTTTCAGCTAGGCGCAGAAAGTGTGTATCAAGTATTATCGAGAGATGAAGTGTCAACATCATAATTTGTTCTCATAATAGAGTCAAAAGGTACCTTCATTCTCTTTCTAGGGAAGTGTTCCATACCTTTCTTGAGAGGAAATTGATATTTTATATTACCTTCCTTCATATCAATGATAGCACCAACAGTTCGAAGAAAAGGTCTTCCCAATATAATGGGACAAGATGCATTGCATTCAATATCCAAGACAACAAAATCAACGGGAACCAGGTTATTGTTAATGGTAATGCGAACATTATCAACTTTACCCAAAGGTTTCTTTGTAGAATGATCAGCAAGATTAACATCCAAATAACAATTTTTCAGCGGTGGCAAGTCAAGCATATTATAAATTTTCTTAGGCATAACGGAAATACTTGCACCAAGATCACATAAAGCATTACAATCAAAATCTTTAACTTTCATCTTAATGATGGGCTCCCAACCATCCTCTAGCTTTTTAGGAATAGAGGCTTCACGCTCTAGTTTCTCTTCTCTAGCTTTTATGAGAGCATTTGTAATATGATGCGTGAAAGCCAAATTTATAGCACTAGCATTAGGACTTTTAGCAAGTTTTTGCAAGAACTTTATAACTTCAGAGATGTGGCAATCATCAAAATTCAAACCATTATAATCTAAAGCAATGGGATCATCATCCCCAATGTTGGAAAAAATTTCAGCAGCTTTATCACAGGCAGTTTTAGCAGTTTTAGCAGTTTCAGGCAGTTTTTCGCGCTTTGCATTCGAAGTGGAAACATTGCTAACACCAATTATTTTATTAGTATTAGTAGGAGGTGCAGCAACATGTGTAGCATTAGCATTACTAGTGGTGGTAATAGTCCAAACTTTAGCTATATTCTTCTCTTCAGCTAGTTTTTCATTTTCTTCTCTATCCCACCTAGCACGCAGTTCAGCCATTAATCTTATATTCTCATTAATTCTAACTTGAATGGCATTTGCTGTAGTAGTAATTTTATTATGATGATTCTCATTAGGCAAAACTTTTTATTTCAAAAGATCAACATCAGCAACAAGACTATCGACTTTAGAAGCAAGTATATCAATTTTCCCAAGCTTTTCTTCAACAGATTTGTTAAAAGCAGTTTGTGTACTAATAAATTCTTTAAGCATGGCTTCAAGTCCAGGGGGTGAACTCCTATTATTGTTGTAAGAATTCCCATAAGAATTACCATAGCCGTTGCCATTATTATAAGGATATGGCCTATAGTTGTTACTAGAATTGTTCCGGTAAGCATTGTTGTTGAAATTATTATTTTTAATGAAGTTTACATCAACATGTTCTTCTTGTGCAACCAATGAAGCTAATGGAACATTATTAGGATCAATATTAGTCCTATCATTCACAAGCATAGACATAATAGCATCAATCTTATCACTCAAGGAAGAGGTTTCTTCGACAGAATTTACCTTCTTACCTTGTGGAGCTCTTTCCGTGTGCCATTCAGAGTAGTTGATCATCATATTATCAAGAAGCTTTGTTGCTTCACCAAGAGTGATGGACATAAAGGTACCTCCAGCAGCTGAATCCAATAAATTCCGTGAAAAAAAATTTAGTCCTGCATAGAAGGTTTGGATGATCATCCAAGTAGTCAGTCCATGGGTTGGGCAATTTTTAACCAGAGATTTCATTCTTTCCCAAGCTTGAGCAACATGTTCAGTATCTAATTGTTTAAAATTCATTATGCTACTCCTCAAAGATATAATTTTAGCAGGGGGATAATATCTACCAATAAAAGCATCCTTGCATTTAGTCCATGAATCAATACTATTCTTAGGCAGAGATAGCAACCAATCTTTAGCTCTTCCTCTTAATGAGAAAGGGAACAATTTTAGTTTAATAATATCACCATCTACATCTTTATATTTTTGCATTTCACATAGTTCAACAAAATATTAAGATGGGCAGCAGCATCATCAGAACTAATTCCAGAAAATTGATCTTTCATGACAAGATTCAGTAAAGCAGGTTTAATTTCAAAGAATTCTGCTGTAGTAGCAGGTGGAGCAATAGGTGTGCATAAGAAATCATTATTATTTGTGGTTGTGAAGTCACACAACTTAGTATTTTCAGCGTTGGCCATTTCAGCAACAGTAAATAAAACAAACTAGATAAAGTAAATGCAAGTAAACTAATTTTTTTTGTGTTTTTGATATAGTGAACAAGATAGCAAATAAAGTAAAACTAGCAACTAATTTTTTTTGTATTTTGATTTAGTGCAGCAAACAAAGTAGTAAATAAAACTAAGCAAGACAAAAACAAAGTAAAGAGATTGAGAAGTGGAGACTCCCCTTGCAGCGTGTCTTGATCTCCCGGCAACGGCGCCAGAAAAGTGCTTGATGGCGTGTATTTCACACGTTCGTTGGGCAACCCCAAGAGGAAGGTATGATGCGCACAGCAGCAAGTTTTCCCTCAGAAAGAAACCAAGGTTTATCGAACCAGGAGGAGCCAAGAAGCACGTTGAAGGTTGATGGCGGCGGGATGTAGTGCGGCGCAACACCAGGGATTCCGGCGCCAACGTGGAACCTGCACAACACAACCAAAGTACTTTGCCCCAACGAAACAGTGAGGTTGTCAATCTCACCGGCTTGCTGTAACAAAGGATTAACCGTATTGTGTGGAAGATGATTGTTTGCAGAAAACAGTAGAACAAGTATTGCAGTAGATTGTATTTCAGTAAAGAGAATTGGACCGGGGTCCACAGTTCACTAGAGGTGTCTCTCCCATAAGACGAACAGCATGTTGGGTGAACAAATTACAGTTGGGCAATTGACAAATAAAGAGAGCATGACCATGCACATACATATCATGATGAGTATAGTGAGATTTAATTGGGCATTACGACAAAGTACATAGACCGCCATCCAACTGCATCTATGCCTAAAAAGTCCACCTTCAGGTTATCATCCGAACCCCCTCCGGTATTAAGTTGCAAAGCAACAGACAATTGCATTAAGTATGGTGCGTAATGTAATCAACAACTACATCCTTAGACATAGCATCAATGTTTTATCCCTAGTGGCAACAGCACAACACAACCTTAGAACTTTCTCGTCCTTGTCCGGTGTCAATGCGAGGCATGAACCCACTATCGAGCATAAGTACTCCCTCTTGGAGTTACAAGCATCTACTTGGCCAGAGCATCTACTAGTAACGGAGAGCATGCAAGATCATAAACAACACATAAGCATAACTTTGATAATCAACATAACAAGTATTCTCTATTCATCGGATCCCAACAAACGCAACATATAGAATTACAGATAGATGATCTTGATCATGTTAGGCAGCTCACAAGATCCGACAATGATAGCACAATGGGGAGAAGACAACCATCTAGCTACTGCTATGGACCCATAGTCCAGGGGTAGACTACTCACACATCACACCGGAGGCGACCATGGCGGCGTAGAGTCCTCCGGGAGATGATTCCCCTCTCCGGCAGGGTGCCGGAGGCGATCTCCTGGATCCCCCGAGATGGGATCGGCGGCGGCGGCGTCTCTGGAAGGTTTTCCGTATCGTGGTTCTCGGTACTGGGGTTTTCGTCACGGAGGCTATTTGTAGGCGGAAGGGCAGAGTCGGGGGCCAGACGAGGGCGCCACACCATAGGGCGGCGCGGGCCCCCCCTGGGCCGCGCCGCCTTGTGGTGTCGCCACCTCGTGGCCCCACTTCGTGTGTTCTTCGGTCTTCTGGAAGCTCCGTGGAAAAATAGGCCCCTGGGCTTTGATTTCATCCAATTCCGAGAATATTTCCTTACTAGGATTTCTGAAACCAAAAACAGCAGAAAACAGCAACTGGCACTTCGGCATCTTGTTAATAGGTTAGTTCCAGAAAATGCACGAATATGACATAAAGTGTGCATAAAACATGTAGATAACATCAATAATGTGGCATGGAACATAAGAAATTATCGATACGTCGGAGACGTATCATTGGTCTTCACCATTAGGTTTACCTTGATGAGTACTTGGATGAGGTGCAAAGAGTTGAGAAAGTTTAGTTTAGGAATTGCTTACTACAAGGGCTCAAAGTGGGTAACATGTTAAAATTGTCACATATGACCATTATCATATGTGACTTGGATTTTCCATTTTCCTTTTCTTTTGTTTGGATTTTCTTTGACCAAAATGTATTCTTGTGAGTTTAGAAATGTTTGCAAACCATTTACACAAAGTAACATGGCCTAGGTTTAAGATTTGGAAAAGTGGCCATAAGCTCACATATGTTTTTTTCCTTTTCTTGGTTTCTCTTTGATTTTGAAAAGGGTAGGGTTTAGGGTTTAAAAACATTGTCACATAGTTCAAACAAACATTATGACAAAAATCACCATACATGCATGAGCACTAGGCACATAGAGAAAAATAATTCAAAATTTTTGTTGGCTCCAAATTTTGGAAAAAGGGAATTGGTCTTCTTCATTGTTTTGAAATTTGGGATGTTACAGAGATGGTGGAAGGAGAGATCGCCGTGGAGATCGCCATGAAGGGGGAAGGGGACGGAGGAGACGACTTCTGTTATGATCATCATGGTTATACTAAGTAATGGTGGTGAAGGTTGATTCCAATGGTGTCCGGATGATCTTATCACTAAGAAAGCCCTTTAAAATGGTGTACTTGCCACGAGTAAACACATTGCCAGCTCAATGTGTCCCTTGAGTCAAGATAATAGATGTTTTGAGTAAACTTTGAAAATAGCTCATTAAAGGAGTGATCAAATTTGGTGGTGATAGAGTCTATGCATTGAAATTGAAGGTGTGCACACTGTAAACTAATCAATAGTGAAATGGTATCTTCCTCCTTTTCTCGATTTCTCTTATTTTGCTATCATTTCATCTTCTACACAAATTGACATCTTCCAACGTGGGTTCTCAACCTATCATTTCTCCAATTTAGGAAAAATTTCCTCACATACTTAACCAACCAAAGATATTGACTAAACTAATGCAATTATACGGTTAGAACAATCAAATGTACAAAGCCAAAGTAAAGCCATAAAACATAATCCATCGTGGTTCGAACTCAGTTCCGTATTCACTAAAACAAGAGTAACTTTCTCATACATAATCTGTTTTGAACGTACGATCACTCAAACTATTTAGAAGAAGCATGTTCATCTTAAATGTTTCATCCAAAATCAAGGTAGGAAAAAATTCACCCCTGAAAATATGTTCTTTGATATCCAGTTGGTGCTTAAATAAGTGTGAGAACAACTAACTTAACTAAATCCATAGTTTAATGCAATACCACTATTGAGGACTGAAAAACTACTTGGAATGTTTATCAAGTTTTACTCTACAAATTGCGTCCGAGCACCTACCATTTTACATAGACGAATGCTTTTGCAAAGCTAAATTGCATGAAGTCAATGAGTAGATTTAGGTGATCACAAACACAAGAATGACATTACCTAAGTTTGGATTGTTGGGACACACAAATTACAAATACTTAAAAGGTCTTAAAAAAGACCTGCATGTCCATCCTACACGAGGACACAACATCCACGTTTAATCACTCAGGTAGATCTTCACATGAAACAAAATGATCTCCAACAATCAAAAAACTACTTGAGGGCATCCAAGCGGCGTCTAGATGTCTAAGAGACTCTCGCCATCCAGGTGTAACAATAATTCAGGGTGTTTTTACTTGGATCTTGAACTCTTGCTAAGTTTCACAAACATCCTTGAATATGTCTCAAATGATGGAATGGAAATGGAGAGAACTGTAACACACAAATCAAAACTAACAGAAACCACTCAAGGGGTGGAGCACCATATAGGTAGACCAAAAAACATGGCATCTTGGCAAAAATGTATGCCCCCCTAAATAATCCTGATATCAAGCTCCCATGTTTTGAACACATTCAACATTTGAACTATATGTTGGTAAAACACTGTTCGTGAAGCACCAGAAAGTACTTGGACATCCAAACATACCTTGAGAACCAACAATACCTTGGAGGTGCTCAGCATGAATAACCATAGGATTCTGTATCATGGGCTTCTTGCATATTTGCACCTGTACATGTACTATATATTGTGGCCTTTGGCCCCCTGGTAATACAACAAGCATATTGCCATAACATGGTATCAGAGCAAAAATTGGTCCTCCTCCTCCTCTATTCCGTACGACCGTCCTTGAAGCTTGTTCCGGTCGTCTCATCGCACCAACGGCCATCGCCGGC
The DNA here is from genome assembly GCF_019359855.2 of Lolium perenne. Taxonomy (NCBI): domain Eukaryota; kingdom Viridiplantae; phylum Streptophyta; class Magnoliopsida; order Poales; family Poaceae; genus Lolium; species Lolium perenne. The sequence continues at coordinate 188,339,583 of NC_067245.2, forward strand.
TGCTCCCCAGCCCTCTCTTCTTCCCTGGCCGGCTCGCCTCTCCCCGGCCCTGTCCCGCCATCTCCTGGCCGGCTTGCCTCTCCCCGGCCCATCCCGCTGCCTCCTCTGCCCGCTGGTCACCGCCTACTGCCGGCCGCCGCCAGTCCGCCGCCGGTCCGCCACCAGTCGCCCTCCCGGTCGCCCTCCCGGCCGCTCGTCCTGCCCCCAGCTCGTCCCGCCCCAGTCCCTGGTCGCCGCCTGTCAACACCCGGATTTTTAAGTCCAGATGCCTATTATGCCATTCCTCGCAATCCCAGGAATATTGTTTTTACGAGACATAATAGATTGATATCACAACACATCATTCATTACATACCATAATCGTCTTACAAATAAAGGATCACATGATCCAGTCTCATTACAGCAATAGAAGTTCTATTTATTCATTACATAACACATGGCAGAAGCGAAAGTAGCGTAGTAGTAGTCCATCTATTCCACAGGCAACTGTTGACGTCAGGAGTGATCCTAGTTGTCGTAGACGTCCTGCTGTCCTTCTTCCGGGTTCTGGTACTCGTCTTCATAGTCTGGCCATTTGAATAGCCAGGGACACAGCCATGAGTACTTTAAAGTACTCGCAAACTAATACTAAGGTAAAATACTATCAACTATAGTAAGGGGGTTTTAAGCTCTAGTTTCATTTGCATAAAGCCAATTTTATTTCATAAACACTTTAATAATCAAAGCCTCTGCATTTGACTAACTCAAGTGGGAACATTAGTGTCATTCCCACAACTCAGTTGTGATTCAAAGTCAAAGTCACCTTTCAATTCAATTCACAAGTCACCAATTCATATTTTTAGAAAAGTTCTGATGACGGAACAGTATGGCCTTTCCAACTGTCCATAACCGCGGACGCGGCTATTCGAATAGGTTTAACTCTGTAGAGGTTGTACACTTGTGCCACAACAATTGCAATAGTTCGTCAGGGGTAACTGGCCCTGATTTATCGTACGCAGTATGCGAACTACCAATCCTAACCTTTCATTTACATATTCTAGTATAGGCACCTCTCCCCATGAGCTTGGCCTCCCAGTGAAGACACGCGGTCAGCCTGGGAACTGCACAGGGCTTGGGCCGGACATTCACCTCATTTCACGTCATTTCACATCACTTCACCAGTACGGAGGCAGCCTCGGCATAACCCCTATGACGCTTGTTTAGAGGGAACCCATACTAAAATACATAAGTTTCCAGCTAAGCCTTACCCAGATTCAGGTATTGTGGGGGTACTTGTAAAATTGGAATGGTATCGCATCCGAACCCAACCATCAGTTTTTGTAAAATTCACCAAGTCATTCACCAGTCATATTCACCTCCAAAATCTCTCAATAGAATGACTCATCATTCCAAGGTTTTCAAAGTCATTTCAATTCACAAGTTCCCACTAGAATAGTCACTTTTAATATTGAACACTAGCAACTAGTTATGAGGGGTGCTAAGTATCTTGGAGCTTGCTAAGCTAAGTGGGATGATCTAGTTCTACTCTATAATTCAACCAAGTGAATCATAAACCACAAAGTAACTTTGATAAATAAAATCAAGTAAAGCTTGTAAAGTAAAAAACTTGGGATAGGTTCATAAAGTAAAAAAGTAATGGTGCCTTGCTCTTGTAGAGCTTTGCACTTTGCAAGAATATAAACTTGCAACCAAAATGGTTTGCATTATTCTAGCTTGCATTGGTAATAGCTTGCCTTGATTGGTGATGTGATCAAAGTTTTCTTGCTCTTCCTCTTGGTAGAAGACCTCTTCCTCTTGATAGTCTCCGGTACTAGCGTCTATAAACGAATACGAGGATACAATCACCATACCACACTTAAGTATTCTTAATTATCCTTAATGGCTCACACAATTGATCTAGCATCACTACTTAACATCTATTCACCCATTAAGCTAGGGTTTCCTTATTTAATAATAGGAGAATAATTTCCTCTTATTGAACATTGAAGTTAGGGTTTCTCTTTGGTTTGGAGGAATAATTTCCTCTCATTGAATTCTTCTTAAGATTTAATCTTTTCAAATAACCAGGGGTGATCACATGTTGACCAAGGTCAACACTTCACACTTATCATTTGAGAAAAATGATTTAAATGAGATTCATCATCTCATGTGATTTAAATAACTATTGCAAATTAAATACTATTATGATTTAATTTCTACAAGTGAGCAAGTATGAGCCTAAGTAAATAAAGGTCAACACATTACTTCATATCACTTGAGAAAGGATTTAAATGAGGTGCTACACCTCATAGATTTAAATTCTAAAATTTGGATATAGTTTAAATGGACTAGTATTGACTACATAGCCAATATTTTGCTTCTAGCCCATGATCATGTACAGAACATATATCATATTTTTACATAATAAATTAGAGTTTGCTAAATGTGAATTATTGCAATTGGATTCACTTCAAAATTCAAATTGGTTGATTTTTAAGATTTATTTGAATACTGAAAAGTCTCTGCTTTGTTATTTTTTCTATTCAAAATCTACAAAACATATGAGGTTGAATCCAGTGAGGTTGGCTAGATAATTTCATAAGCTTTCTATAGCATTTTGAATCACCAGATTTGGATTGGTATATTTCAAACTATTTAACTTTTAATAAAGCATATGCAGGGCATTTCAATAAGTATTAAACCTAAATTTGAATCGTTGGGCTAGGCGGGAAAAGATAACGGGCTAAACAGACTAAACGGACTGGGCCGACCCAGCAGTGTGACTCGCACACGCGGGCCGCCTGACGGCGTGGGCTCCACCAGTCAGTGACTACTAAACCAGCGAAACGGTATGTGCGATGTGATCCATTGGATCAGAAGGGAGATCAACGGCTCACGTCTGTCGTCGTCTCCGGCGAGTTCCCGGCGTGCTGGCGACGTACCTAGGGGGTCGGAGAGCGCTCCAGGCTGCCAGCGATCGAGGGCGAGGTGCGAGGCGTCGTTGGCGAGGGTGAAGAAGTCCCTGGTACAGTGGCGGAGCTTGGGGAGGCGCGGATCGATGGCGATGATCTACGGACTCCGGCGGCTCTGAGCGTCAAATTGCGGCGGTGGAGGTGCTAATCGGACTAGCTATTGATGCGAGGAGAACCAGTGGTGAGAGGGGAGGAGATGTTGTGAAGAAATGGTGCCTGGAGCTCCTTGATACGTCTCCGACGTATCGATAATTTCTTATGTTCCATGCCACATTATTGATGTTATCTACATGTTTTATGCACACTTTATGTCATATTCGTGCATTTTCTGGAACTAACCTATTAACAAGATGCCGAAGTGCCGCTTGTTTTCTGCTGTTTTTGGTTTCAGAAATCCTAGTAAGGAAATATTCTCGGAATTGGACGAAATCAACGCCCAGGGGCCTATTTTTCCACGAAGCTTCCAGAAGTCCGAAGACGAGACGAAGAGGGGCCACGGGGTGGCCAAACCCTAGGGCGGTGCGGCCCCACCCCTGGCCGCGCCGGCCTATGGTGTGGGCCCCCCGTGCCGCCTCTTGACTTGCCCTTCCGCCTACTTAAAGCCTCCGTGACGAAACCCCCAGTACCGAGAGCCACGATACGGAAAACCTTCCAGAGACGCCGCCAACGCCGATCCCATCTCGGGGGATCCAGGAGATCACCTCCGGCACCCTGCCGGAGAGGGGAATCATCTCCCGGAGGACTCTACGCCGCCATGGTCACCTCCGGTGTGATGTGTGAGTAGTCTACCCCTGGACTATGGGTCCATAGCAGTAGCTAGATGGTTGTCTTCTCCCCATTGTGCTATCATTGTCGGATCTTGTGAGCTGCCTAACATGATCAAGATCATCTATCTGTAATTCTATATGTTGCATTTGTTGGGATCCGATGAATAGAGAATACTTGTTATGTTGATTATCAAAGTTATATCTACGTGTTGTTTATGATCTTGCATGCTTTCCTTTACTAGTAGATGCTCTGGCCAAGTAGATGCTTGTAACTCCAAGAGGGAGTACTTATGCTCGATAGTGGGTTCATGCCTGCATTGACACCTGGGACAGTGATAGAAAGTTCTAAGGTTGTGTTGTGCTGTTGCCACTAGGGATAAAACATTGATGCTATGTCTAAGGATGTAGTTGTTGATTACATTACGCACCATACTTAATGCAATTGTCTGTTGCTTTGCAACTTAATACTGGAGGGGGTTCGGATGATAACCTGAAGGTGGACTTTTTAGGCATAGATGCAGTTGGATGGCGGTCTATGTACTTTGTCGTAATGCCCAATTAAATCTCACTATACTCATCATGATATGTATGTGCATGGTCATGCCCTCTTTATTTGTCAATTGCCCAACTGTAATTTGTTCACCCAACATGCTGTTTATCTTATGGGAGAGACACCTCTAGTGAACTGTGGACCCCGGTCCAATTCTCTTTACTGAAATACAATCTACTGCAATACTTGTTCTACTGTTTTCTGCAAACAATCATCTTCCACACAATACGGTTAATCCTTTGTTACAGCAAGCCGGTGAGATTGACAACCTCACTGTTTCGTTGGGGCAAAGTACTTTGGTTGTGTTGTGCAGGTTCCACGTTGGCGCCGGAATCCCTGGTGTTGCGCCGCACTACATCCCGCCGCCATCAACCTTCAACGTGCTTCTTGGCTCCTCCTGGTTCGATAAACCTTGGTTTCTTTCTGAGGGAAAACTTGCTGCTGTGCACATCATACCTTCCTCTTGGGGTTCCCAACGAACGTGTGAGTTACACGCCATCACTCCTCTATTTATAGCGGGAGAGGTGGTGCCGCGGGTGCTGAGAGGGGTGCGATCATGGCGCGGCGGTTCTGGCGTGCCAAAGGGCGAGGCGAGGACAGCTACATGTAGGGGGCATCACGGCGATGCTCGAGGTGCAGCTAGCTCGTCCAGGGCGTGATGGAATGGCTCGGGCGCATGCGGTTTCTGTCACGGCGTGCGCGGCAGAAAGGGGATGCGCATGGCGGCGACGGCGTGGGCGTGTGCACTTGAGAGTGTCTACGGGCTAGAGGGTGCTGCGGCGATGCTCAATGCAGTGGTAGGCTTTGCAGATGTAATGTCCCAGGTTTAGAGACGATCGAGGGGTAGATTTTAGAAAGGGATGTGCATTGCATAGTAAATTCTGGGGAAATTTCGCGCTTTTAAACAAAAACTGCATCGAAGGGGGACAAGTTTCTCTCTCGACACCTTACAGGGTTAGGGTTTCGAGAGTGCGACAAACTTGCATCTCACCTCACTAGTTTAGGGTTTTGAGAAGAGAGGGAAGAGTTTGATTGATTGAATTCTAAATGATATGACATGGTTGAATTCAAACCAAGGTTGAATTTGAATTTCAAATTCAAGCATTAAATAATTACTTTAAATAATTCAAATGAGGAAATTAATTAAGTATATAATCAATAATAATCAAGATAAACAATAATATTAAAGTAAAGCTCATTAGAGAAAACTTTGAGCTTTATTGATCATCACACACATTACAATGTCATTACATTATTCATAAGTGCAATAAAAGAATAATACAACACATTACATAAATGGCAGAATAGAAGAAAGGAAAATAAAGAAAAATTACAAGATAATAATCCTAGTCTAAATTCTACAAGGTCATCTTCATTTGATCTTGTATTTGATGAATTCTTTGTCCATTTTGCTCAATGGATGATCCCTGCACAAAAATCACAAAGAAGAACAAATTATGCCAAGTGGCAAAGCCACTTGGCAGGTTAGCAAAGAATGGAAATAGAGGATAATATCAAGTCTGCCGAGCTGATCCTTTCCAAAGCCAAGTTCACAGGATCTGGTGCACAGACACACAAGCAGCACACACATCAGGTGTGCATGCCCAACACCCAGGCACTGTATGTGCATGTGGCACAGCACACACACACATATTCAGTGAGTCACCAAGTGCACATACCCAAGCTGTCGACCAGGGAGAGAAGAGGAGCATCATATATAAGCTTTTCAGTGCTCAAACCCTAGTCATTTGCTCATCCATCGACAGGCTGAAGGGGTAAGTTACCAAGAACACCAAGAACAGCTTGAACAAGGGGAACAGCCGGTCTTGTTCCATTTGCTCAATCTCACCATTGAATCAAAACAAGATCACCAGAGGAGGAGCAGGCAAGTAAATCAATCACAAGAGCAACCCAGAAGCAATCCTCTACACCAACAAACAATCTAGGAGCTGGAGTGAGGTATACCACACAAAAGCCTGAGCAAGATCATATCTTGCTCATAATTAAGCATACAATGCATCACTGGAGCACAGAAGGGTAGATTACCCTGTGTGTGTCATCATTTGGCTACCAAGCCATTTGGTGCAAGCACAGATGGGTAAGACCAATAGGTTAACATCCTTTGGGAACAACAGATATGCAAATCCATGCATAACTAGAGGAATCCAGCCAAGAATGAAACCATAGTTAGCCTAAACCACTCACTAAGCACCTACAGCTAGCTAGGCCATCAGATTATAGACAATTACTTGTCTATATATTTTTTTTGTCAACACCAAAAGGTCACTGGAAGTCCAAGATTGGATCAAGCCAGTGAACAACTATTCCATTCCAGCCAGCCAACACAAACCATGGCAAATCACAGATAGGGGAGCAACCAGGACAGCAACACAGTGCATGCCAGTGGCCACCTCAACCCTAAGCCAAAGACAAGGACCTATACCTCATTATCCATTTGGATTCAGTAGAGGGCTAGGGTACACAACTGAAGGTTGGCATCCATCTAGCCCTGACACAATTAATTAGATGATCACAACTGCAGAGCAGCTCACATCACTTATCCACTTCAGAAAAATTCAGGCAACACAGATAAGTGAACAAAGCAAATAAATCAAAGCACCAGGGCTTTGCAGTGATCCAATTGATCATTGCAAGCAACAGCAGTTGCTTAAGCCAACAACAATACACACCAGGTTAAGTCTGTATGATACACACACGCAAGAGTGAGCAACAAGAAGCCACAAACACCAAAGAGCAGCTTTTACAAGCAACTGGAGATCATATGATCACCAGAAGCTTGATAGAGCATGCTACTGCATGCTAGAACTCATTCTAAGCAAGTAACACATGAACAGATAATTAAATAACTGAATAATTGCATCACAGATAAGGGCATCAGGCTTTATAATTGTATCCAGAAGCACATCAAAGGCTTAATGAACCAAAGGATCACAATATACAAGAAAAGCACATATCTATTCATCACTGGATCATACTGCTAAGCCAACAGTAATGCTCAATTGAGCATAATCATGTATCTGAACTAAATGAACTAGCTCAGAGGCACTGGCACTTGCAAGTATGCAAGGATTAACCAACACAATCAAGCCAGGGACAGGATTAAGCACACACAGTACGCTCTAGTAACAGTAAAAAGAACAGGAGCATGCCAACAGGCCATGAGCATCACTGGATGCTCGTGAGCAATCACAGGAGGGCCACAGCCAGAGATGGAAATGAACAAAAAGAGATAGGAAACACAGAAGCGTGGTAATCACAGCACAGTAAGCAGCATACGCATAATTGTAGAGCAAGCACACTAGCTAGGAGCCATGGCGCATGCAGGCAGAGCAGCACGGGCACCAGTAACCACAAGCTATGGCCAGAGCTAGTTTAGAAGGAAAGGGAGAGAGGAAGCACAAGAAGTAAAGCAGCAGGGAGGCGGTGCAAGCTTACCAGTAACGGAGGAAGACGGCCATGGCGGCACGCGTCGGGCGAACGACGGCGCCAGGCCATGGCCAAGCCAGGCAGTCGTCGGGGCGCAGGGACCCCAGCAGCATCACGGCGGGGCACACGGCCACGCCAAGGCGTCAAGCTCGTCGGCAACGACAAGAGCGCGGCGATTCGCCCGCGGCCATGTCACCAGTGCGTTGAGGAAGAACGGCGGCGGCAGGAAAAAGCAGATCGACGCGGATCAATCGAAGCGCCGTCGAACGGCGGTTCGATTGATACCCATCTCACCGCCGGCGGTGGCCGGAGTAGGCCGGATTAATTCGGCGACGGCGGCGGCGACCACGGGTCGCCAGAGCACGGGAGAGGATTAGGGTTCGATCGCGCGTGAGGAGAAGAGAGTGGAGTGGGGCTGGTCGAGCCGGACCGGACCGGTCGGTTCGACCTAACCCACTGGGTTGCACCGACAGGTGGGCCCAGGGGTGTTTTTGTCTTTTCACAAACAAATAAAAAAAAATGCTGAAACTTTGAATAATAATAATAGAAAATTGATAAAAGCTCTAAAAAAATAATTAAAAATATGAAAATAGATCAGTATAAAATTCTCTATAATAATAAAATACAAAAGAGAGTTTTTGAAGACAATTAAAAATAAGTCTTCATTTGAGGATTTAAATAATCATTTAAATCACACATAAAATTTTCAATAAAAAAATAAGTCCATTAATGAATTGGGACTTCAAAACACCTTGACAACATTTCAAGGTAGTATTCTACTCTTAAATCAAGTATTCCCAAATCATTCTTAGTATTAACCTCTTACATGAAATAATAACGACATCGGAAGGGGGGAACAAACCCTAAAAATTGGAATCATGCATAATTGCTTCTTTAACCATTGCCCTTATCGGACAATGATGCTATTTTTCAGAACAAGAGGACAAGGGTCAGTCCATACCTTCCAACTGCAGAACTTTGCAGTGTTCAGGCAAGTTCATCACTTGCTCATGTCATTTGAGTATTTTTATCAAATTACTTGCAAAGTATTATGGTTATCACTATTGCACAAAAATCAAAACCACTACTTTCATAACTATGAATATGACTATGTGGTGGGCAATGGAACCATGGATTGTGTTGATATGGTGGAGGTTCCATTGCACGGGCTTATATCCATCTAGGATTAAACAACAAATGTCGCCAGTGATTCTTGTGCCGTAATATCCGTGTTAACCATAAGATCCGGAGTGGGACGGAATAGTCAAAAGTGTTTCCACCTCTCGTTCATCAACGGATGCGCTTTACCGTAGACACTTGTATCTGTCAGGGCAAGCGGTGGGCTGGGGAAGCCTTAAGTCCCCACGGCATAGTCCGTAGACACTTGTCGCTCGAAGTGCAAGCGGTGGGCTGGGGAAGCCTAAAGTCCCCACGGTATTGCGGTCTATGATGGGTTGCAGCTACCGGCGAAGGAGTTTGGTTAACGAGTCCCAAACTGTTGTCGTGGTCGGGGTCCATCCTTAAGTGGTATAAGAGGACCGACGAGGACCCAGGGTCGGGGTATGCAACAAAGGGTGGGTGTTCGAGGTAGCGGAGGAACATGATTGGCTAGACCTTATACCGGGCCTCACACCTAAGGAAGTGTGGACGGGAAAGCTGCCCGGTTGGCACCAAGGTTAAGATCTCTTATGGGTAAAGCAACACACCTCTGCAGAGTGAAAAGAACTGTGACCTGTCACTCCCTGTTCCGGGATTGAGGAACTGCGAACACGGCCGGAAAGGAGCTCCATGAAGTTCTAGTAAACCGGTGAAGGCTGACGGACATAGCTCTTTGAAATAAAATCAATCTCTTGAAGAAATGTTTATCAAAACTTGCATTGGTATTAGACTTTCTGGTCTAGTATCGTAGCTAGTGCATAAAACACCTCTTATCTAAAATGAACTTGTTGAGTACGCTCGTACTCATACCACTCTTAAACCCCATGCTTAGATTGTCTGAACCGACTGGAGGAGGAGGACTACGACAGCAATGATGGAGCCGAGATCATCGGCTACGAGGAACCAGACCTCTCAGGAGGAGTTGAAGGCGTAGACTACATCATAGTCTACGGATCCGGGGAGGCTTCCGGAGGAGAACAAGCCTAGAGATATCTGAAGAGTAGTAGTGGCCGAGCAGCGCGAACTCTTACTAAGGAGCTGCTCGATTAAATAAATGTTTAGTTTAATGAGACAATGGTATTGTAAGTTAAGTTGGGTTCGCCTCGAACCCAGGAGTTATCCTCTTAGGACCCAAGAGGAACTCCAAGACGACTTGTGTATGATGATTGTAATAATATGTGAATGAGTTATGGACCTTGCTATGTTCTGTTGTACTACTCTGAGGGATGTAATATTTGCGGAATGGTACTTCGCGAATGTTATATCAACGACTGGCATACTACAACATGCAGTGGTATGCAGGGTCACCACAGTTGGTATCAGAGCAAAAGCTTTGACCTTAGGTTGGAACCTAGTAAATGGGACCAAACGTTAGGAGTCAAATAGGATTAGTAAAGAATTCTCTAAAAATATGGTGTATATTCAATTGAGAATACAACAATCATATCTTTTAGTGCGATAATTCTTTATTATCTCTATTATGATGCATTATTACTAATCTTATAATCTTTCTATTTCTACAGCCAACATGGCAAGTGCACGACCGGGAAGAAACGTGAAAGTTATGGATTCCACACTGAACGAATACCAAGGAGGACTTGCTGATATCCTACGAGCCATGTTGCTGGAATTTGGGTGTGATCCCCAGATTCCAGTAAAGAAGTACATGTTCTACGATGGACCAGTGTTGGCCAAGTGCAGAGTAGGACTGCGACTTCCCGAATCTTTGGGAATGAGCGTAGTCATGCCAGCTGGAGAAGCTAGGACAACCAACACAGCCTATCATATAGCTGTTATGAGAGCCATAACCGACATACGGGAACATAAGACAAAAGAGCTTATGGATTCCGAGTTTTCCCATATTCCTCATAATCAGGAGGAGGAAGATCCCATGCTCAACCACTACAAATACGCCAAACGCAAACCCATAGCAGCGGCAAAATATATGGATAATAGCCGTAACTTCATATCATTACTCTTTCAGCTGAACCATCATCTGATAGGAGCTATTGATACGATCTTTGGAGGAATTTACCGAACCCAAGGAGGAGAGTAGGGGGAAAGAACCTATGGAGAATGTAGTGCACACACCAGTTTATTCAGCTGGTGACTACATTAGCTTTGATCCACTTGCACGTGAACCTACACCTGCTATACCTGGGAACTACCTGAATAGTTCCTATGGGGGATACGAAGGCGGAGCGGAATCCGGAAACAACCAGCGTTCCGAGACTCCGATCGAGAATTCCAGGGGTTGGCGTTGGGGTAGTGATACTGGAACCCATAGTACTACTGAGTATTATGATGGAGAGATGAACGATGATGCAACAACCGGAACCAGAGCTATCCTAGTAATGAAGGAGTGGATGGAGGATATCCGACACAGGTTGAGTCGGGTATGGGTTTTGGTAACCCTTATGGTGGGGCTACAGGAGAGTACACCCGATGGGTGGACTATGATGCACTCAACGATCAGTTTGTGAACACTGATTTCTCCTTAGGATCATCATCGGATTCGGATTACCAGCCAACGGGGAGACCTTATGTTCCAGGGTCTATCAGGAGGACGACACGTTCGACCGGATGGAAGCCTGGAATGTATCGGGAGTGAAGACCGAGTAGAAGTCCACCAAGGGAGGCGTAGCTATAATACACAAGTACCACGTGTATTATAGTTTGTAATATTTGTATAAATTTGTACATATACTTTAATAAGTGAGTTTGCATACTCACATCGACTTGAGTATTGTAATAAGACCACTTATGTATGTATATACAGGGTATATGTTTTGTATGATTTGGATTGCTTCTTGATTTCCATTGCGTGACTAGTTCTGTGCACAAAGTTGAGCTCAGAAAACTTGCGCATGGAGTAATTATGAGTATCATCTTGTGTTGCAGAACTAGGGGGAAATGTCGGGAACGTTAGGAAACGAGACGGAAGCACAGCGCATGGAGCGCGAAGCAAAAGAGAAGGAAGAGGCTGAGGGTGCAGCCAGAGATCAGTTTCCACCACCACCACCACCCATGACGCAGCAAAACTTTATCCAGTACATGCAACTGGCGGAAGAGAGGCAGCGTGTAACATTGGAGCTGCAGAACAAATTCCTTCAGGATCTGATGCAATGAGAATAGGGTGGAGAGACACGAGAACCAGGGAGTCACATTAGCAGACTTCCAAAACACCAAGCCGATATCTTTCGCATACGCGCCGAGCCGATGGACGCGGAAGATTGGCTGATGGATACCGAGCGCAAGCTCAACAACGTTGGATGCAATGACCAAGAGAAGGTCCGTTATACTACCCATCCGCTATGCGGACCTGCCGCATCATGGTGGGACAACATTGTAGCCGTGTATCCGGCAGGAAAGGTATTTACCTCGGGAGGAGTTTGCAAGGAAGTTCGGGGAATCCAATGTCCCCGAAAGTATCGTGGAACTGAAGCGTCGAGAGTTCGAGAGTCTCGAGCAGAAGGATAAGGCAATCCTGACCTATGTCGGGGAGTTTTCAAAGCTGTCCGGTATCTTGTTGAGGAAGTCAATACCGAGGACAAGAAGAAGAAGAGATTTCGAGGGGTTAAGTCCCCAGTTTAAGGTGCAGCTACGGATGATGAGAGCAACGGAATTCCAAGAGTTGGTGGATGCAGCCATCACTCTTGAAGATGACTTCAAACAACTGCAAGAAGAGAAGAGGAAGAAGGCCAAATATGAGCCTAAGAGGTTTATTAGTAACAAGCCCAATACCAGCTTGAGTTTCAAGCCACGGTATAACAACAACAACAACAACAACAACAGCAATCAGAGGAGGAACCAAGGATATCAGTCTGCAAATCAGATTATATGCCATTCCTGTGGTTTAAAAGGACATGTCATGAAGGATTGTAAGAAACCCAAGATCATATGCTTTGGGTGTCGTCAGAGGGGCACATCTTTGAAGGACTGCCCCAAGAAGAATAGTGGAGGAGGAGGAAATCGAGGAAACACCGGAGGGAATTGGAAGAATAAGAAGCCCTTCGGCAAGCTGAATTGTACCAGTCTGGAGGAGGTGGTCAATTCTGACCAGGCGGTGATAGGTACGCTCCAGATACTCACTCATCCTGGCAAAGTACTTTTTGATACTGGTGCAACTACATCATTCATTTCTCAACAATTCATCATCAAACATGGGATTAGTTGCACTAAGTTAGATACACCCATAACCATACTTTCTGCGGGGGGAACGATATTAGTAACCCATGCCAAACAAAAACAAGTCATTATGATCAATAAGTGCGCGTTTGACGCGGACCTGTTCATTTTACCAATGAAGGACATTGATGTCATTCTTGGTATGAACTGGTTAGAAGCTAATGGAGCATTGATCGACTGTGTAAACAAGACGGTGTCATTAAAAAGTCCCGATGGAAGTAGAATGATCTACCAAGGCGACAAACATACACAGATTGAAGTGGAGCTACAGCTTAATAGCATGAAGGAGGTGAAGTTAGAAGATATACCTGTAGTAAATGAATTCCAGGATGTGTTTCCTGCGGAATTACCTGGTATGCCACCAGATAGGGAGATAGAATTCACTATCGACCTAATTCCAGGAACAGCTCCGATTGCTAAAGCACCATATAAAATGGGGCCTAAGGAATTGAAAGAACTGAAGGAGCAATTGGATGACTTGGAACAAAAGGGATTCATTCAAGAAAGTGTTTCACCATGGGGATCACCTGTGATCTTCGTGGATAAAAGGGATGGAGGAAGAAGGATGTGCGGAGACTACAGGAATCTGAACAACGTCACAATCAAGAACAAGTATCCACTTCCAAGAATACAAGATCTATTTGATCAGGTTAGAGGAGCGGGAGTCTTTTCCAAAATTGATCTAAGATCGGGTTATCACCAGATAAAGATCAAGAAGGAGGACGTTCGAAAGCGCCTTTGTCTCAAGGTATGGACACCATGAATACCTTGTAGTACCTTTTGGATTAACCAATGCCCCAGCAATATTCATGAATCTCATGAATAAGATTTTCATGCCATATCTAGACAAGTTTGTCATCGTATTCATCGATGATATTCTGATATACTCCAAGAACAAAGCAGAACATGCCGATCATTTGAGGTTAGTGTTGCAAACACTAAGGGAACACCAACTTTATGCCAAATTCAGTAAGTGTGAATTTTGGCTAGATCAAGTGGAATTTCTTGGTCATGTCATTAGCAAGGATGGAATCGCTGTCAACCCGAGTAAGGTAGCAGCAGTTCTAGAATGGGAAGCACCCAAGACTGTCAAGGAAATCCGAGGATTCCTTGGAATGGCAGGATACTATCGGAGATTCATTGAAGGATTCTCTAAGATAGCAGGACCTATGACAAAGTTGTTAAGGAAGAATACACCATTCGTGTGGTCAGAGGAGTGTGAGAAGAGTTTTCAAACTCTGAAGGAGAAACTCACCACGGCACCGGTGTTAGCAGTTCCTGAAGTTGGCAAGGACTACACCGTGTACTGTGACGCATCCAAACATGGATTGGGTTGCGTACTCATGCAAGATCGGAAAGTGATATCCTATGGATCGAGGCAACTCAGACCTCATGAAGTGAACTATCCAACACATGACTTGGAATTAGCAGCGGTCGTATTCGCACTTAAAACATGGAGACATTTTCTCTATGGAGCTAAGTGTGAGCTCTACACAGACCATAAAAGCCTCAAATATTTCTTCACTCAGAAGGAACTCAACATGAGGCAGAAAAGATGGCTAGAATTGATCAAGGATTATGATCTGACAATCAATTACACACCAGGGAAGGCTAATGTAGTAGCGAGATGCTCGAGTAGGAAGAGTACCGGAGGAGTGGAACAAGAAATATCACCGGAGTTGAGGAAGGAAATCAGCCAAGCCCAAATACAACTTTGGGAGAAGGAAGCCCATGAAGGATTATCGGCGTTGCAAGTAGCCGATGAACTAAATGTTAACTTGAAGAATGAGATAATGATGGGTCAGTTGGACGATCCATTCATTGTAGAAGAGATGAGGAGAATAGATGAGGGAAGACCATCAGAATTTCACCGTGGAGAATCTGGATCTTTGTGGTTCCAGAAGAGGATTTGCGTTCCGGATATTACTGAAATTAAGGAAGTAATACTCCGGGAAGCTCATCAAACACCATATTCAATACATCCAGGAAGTACAAAGATGTACATGGATCTAAAGGAACTATTCTGGTGGAATAACATGAAGAGGGAGATAGCGCAATATGTGGCAGAATGCCATACCTGCCAGCGAGTGAAGGCTGAACATCGAGTCCGGCAGGAAGTTACAACCTCTACCTATTCCAAGAGTGGAAATGGGAGGAGATAGGGATGGATTTCATCACCGGACTACCCATGACTAATAAAAAGAAGGACATGATATGGGTAATCGTGGACCGGTTGACGAAAAGCGCACACTTTTTAGCGGTAAACCAGCAGGATAAAGGAGAGAAACTCATCGATCTTTACATCAAAGAGATCGTGAGTAAGCATGGAGTGCCTAAGAAGATAGTGTCGGATCGAGGATCCGTGTTCACATCAGCATTCTGGAAGCAGCTTCACGAAGCTTTAGGATCCAAGTTGGATTATAGTACCGCGTATCACCCACAAACAGGCGGACAAACTGAGAGAACCAATCAGATCTTAGAAGATATGCTTAGGGCTTGTGCCCTAGACTTCGGAGGATCATGGGAGGAGCATCTACCTTTAGCAGAGTTTTCATACAACAATAGTTATCAAAGCAGCATCAAGATGGCACCATTTGAAGCTCTGTATGGAAGGAAGTGTAGATCACCCATATGTTGGTATGAAGCGGAGCAAGTAAAGAGTTCAACCCTGATTATGTCAAGGAAAAACAACAAATCATTGACATTATCAGGGACAGGCTCAAGATAGCCCAGAGTCGGCAAAAGAGTTATGCCGATCAGAAGAGAAGGACATGGGAGCCACAAGTTGGAGACATGGTTTATCTTAAGGTAAGCCCGATGAAAGGACTCCAGAGGTTTGGAGTAAAGGGAAACTCGAGTCCTAGATATATAGGACCTTTCAAGATCTTGAGTCGAATCGAGGTTTAGCCTTTGAATTGGATTTACCAGGAAGGTTAGATCAAGTTCACAATGTATTCCATGTGTCACAACTTCGGAAATGTTTGAAGACCCCAGATGAACCAATATCACATGAGGAGCTTGAGTTACAACCAGACCTGACGTACATCGAGAAGCCAGCCAAGATTCTCGAAGAGAGCTGGAAACAACTCAGAAATAAGGCGATCAAGTATTGCAAAATACAATGGAAGCATCATCCCGAGAGGGAAGCCACCTGGGAAAAAGAGGAAGACCTAAGGAAAACATACCCCGAGCTGTTCAGGTATTCCAACCACAACTTCGGGACGAAGTTTTCTTTAAGGGGGAAAGGCTGTAATGTCCTAGGTTTAGAGACGATCGAGGGGTAGATTTTAGAAAGGGATGTGCATTGCATAGTAAATTCTGGGGAAATTTCGCGCTTTTAAACAAAAACTGCATCGAAGGGGGACAAGTTTCTCTCTCGACACCTTACAGGGTTAGGGTTTCGAGAGTGCGACAAACTTGCATCTCACCTCACTAGTTTAGGGTTTTGAGAAGAGAGGGAAGAGTTTGATTGATTGAATTCTAAATGATATGACATGGTTGAATTCAAACCAAGGTTGAATTTGAATTTCAAATTCAAGCATTAAATAATTACTTTAAATAATTCAAATGAGGAAATTAATTAAGTATATAATCAATAATAATCAAGATAAACAATAATATTAAAGTAAAGCTCATTAGAGAAAACTTTGAGCTTTATTGATCATCACACACATTACAATGTCATTACATTATTCATAAGTGCAATAAAAGAATAATACAACACATTACATAAATGGCAGAATAGAAGAAAGGAAAATAAAGAAAAATTACAAGATAATAATCCTAGTCTAAATTCTACAAGGTCATCTTCATTTGATCTTGTATTTGATGAATTCTTTGTCCATTTTGCTCAATGGATGATCCCTGCACAAAAATCACAAAGAAGAACAAATTATGCCAAGTGGCAAAGCCACTTGGCAGGTTAGCAAAGAATGGAAATAGAGGATAATATCAAGTCTGCCGAGCTGATCCTTTCCAAAGCCAAGTTCACAGGATCTGGTGCACAGACACACAAGCAGCACACACATCAGGTGTGCATGCCCAACACCCAGGCACTGTATGTGCATGTGGCACAGCACACACACACATATTCAGTGAGTCACCAAGTGCACATACCCAAGCTGTCGACCAGGGAGAGAAGAGGAGCATCATATATAAGCTTTTCAGTGCTCAAACCCTAGTCATTTGCTCATCCATCGACAGGCTGAAGGGGTAAGTTACCAAGAACACCAAGAACAGCTTGAACAAGGGGAACAGCCAGTGCTGTTCCATTTGCTCAATCTCACCATTGAATCAAAACAAGATCACCAGGAGGAGCAGGGCAAGTAAATCAATCACAAGAGCAACCCAGAAGCAATCCTCTACACCAACAAACAATCTAGGAGCTGGAGTGAGGTATACCACACAAAAGCCTGAGCAAGATCATATCTTGCTCATAATTAAGCATACAATGCATCACTGGAGCACAGAAGGGTAGATTACCCTGTGTGTGTCATCATTTGGCTACCAAGCCATTTGGTGCAAGCACAGATGGGTAAGACCAATAGGTTAACATCCTTTGGGAACAACAGATATGCAAATCCATGCATAACTAGAGGAATCCAGCCAAGAATGAAACCATAGTTAGCCTAAACCACTCACTAAGCACCTACAGCTAGCTAGGCCATCAGATTATAGACAATTACTTGTCTATATATTTTTTTTGTCAACACCAAAAGGTCACTGGAAGTCCAAGATTGGATCAAGCCAGTGAACAACTATTCCATTCCAGCCAGCCAACACAAACCATGGCAAATCACAGATAGGGGAGCAACCAGGACAGCAACACAGGTGCTGCCAGGGCCACCTCAACCCTAAGCCAAAGACAAGGACCTATACCTCATTATCCATTTGGATTCAGTAGAGGGCTAGGGTACACAAGCGAAGGTTGGCATCCATCTAGCCACGACACAATTAATTAGATGATCACAACTGCAGAGCAGCTCACATCACTTATCCACTTCAGAAAAATTCAGGCAACACAGATAAGTGAACAAAGCAAATAAATCAAAGCACCAGGGCTTTGCAGTGATCCAATTGATCATTGCAAGCAACAGCAGTTGCTTAAGCCAACAACAATACACACCAGGTTAAGTCTGTATGATACACACACAGTACAGAGTGAGCAACAGTAAGCCACAAACACCAAAGAGCAGCTTTTACAAGCAACTGGAGATCATATGATCACCAGAAGCTTGATAGAGCATGCTACTGCATGCTAGAACTCATTCTAAGCAAGTAACACATGAACAGATAATTAAATAACTGAATAATTGCATCACAGATAAGGGCATCAGGCTTTATAATTGTATCCAGAAGCACATCAAAGGCTTAATGAACCAAAGGATCACAATATACAAGAAAAGCACATATCTATTCATCACTGGATCATACTGCTAAGCCAACAGTAATGCTCAATTGAGCATAATCATGTATCTGAACTAAATGAACTAGCTCAGAGGCACTGGCACTTGCAAGTATGCAAGGATTAACCAACACAATCAAGCCAGGGACAGGATTAAGCACACACAGTATGCTCTAGTAACAGTAAAAAGAATAGGAGCATGCCAACAGGCCATGAGCATCACTGGATACTCGTGAGCAATCACAGGAGGGCCACAGCCAGAGATGGAAATGAACAAAAAGAGATAGGAAACACAGAAGCGTGGTAATCACAGCACAGTAAGCAGCATACGCATAATTGTAGAGCAAGCACACTAGCTAGGAGCCATGGCGCATGCAGGCAGAGCAGCACGGGCACCAGTAACCACAAGCTATGGCCAGAGCTAGTTTAGAAGGAAAGGGAGAGAGGAAGCACAAGAAGTAAAGCAGCAGGGAGGCGGTGCAAGCTTACCAGTAACGGAGGAAGACGGCCATGGCGGCACGGCGGCACGCGTCGGGCGAACGACGGCGCCAGGCCATGGCCAAGCCAGCCGCATCGTCGGGCGCAGGGACCCCCGGCAGATCACGGCGGGGCACACGGCCACGCCAAGGCGTCAAGCTCGTCGGCAACGACGAGAGCGCGGCGATTCGCCCGCGGCCATGTCACCAGTGCGTTGAGGAAGAACGGCGGCGGCGGGAAAAAGCAGATCGACGCGGATCAATCGAAGCGCCGTCGAACGGCGGTTCGATTGATACCCATCTCACCGCCGGCGGTGGCCGGAGTAGGCCGGATTAATTCGGCGACGGCGGCGGCGACCACGGGTCGCCAGAGCACGGGAGAGGATTAGGGTTCGATCGCGCGTGAGGAGAAGAGAGAGGAGTGGGGCTGGTCGAGCCGGACCGGACCGGTCGGTTCGACCTAACCCACTGGGTTGCACCGACAGGTGGGCCCAGGGGTGTTTTTGTCTTTTCACAAACAAATAAAAAAAAATGCTGAAACTTTGAATAATAATAATAGAAAATTGATAAAAGCTCTAAAAAAATAATTAAAAATATGAAAATAGATCAGTATAAAATTCTCTATAATAATAAAATACAAAAGAGAGTTTTTGAAGACAATTAAAAATAAGTCTTCATTTGAGGATTTAAATAATCATTTAAATCACACATAAAATTTTCAATAAAAAAATAAGTCCATTAATGAATTGGGACTTCAAAACACCTTGACAACATTTCAAGGTAGTATTCTACTCTTAAATCAAGTATTCCCAAATCATTCTTAGTATTAACCTCTTACATGAAATAATAACGACATCGGAAGGGGGGAACAAACCCTAAAAATTGGAATCATGCATAATTGCTTCTTTAACCATTGCCCTTATCGGACAATGATGCTATTTTTCAGAACAAGAGGACAAGGGTCAGTCCATACCTTCCAACTGCAGAACTTTGCAGTGTTCAGGCAAGTTCATCACTTGCTCATGTCATTTGAGTATTTTTATCAAATTACTTGCAAAGTATTATGGTTATCACTATTGCACAAAAATCAAAACCACTACTTTCATAACTATGAATATGACTATGTGGTGGGCAATGGAACCATGGATTGTGTTGATATGGTGGAGGTTCCATTGCACGGGCTTATATCCATCTAGGATTAAACAACAAATGTCGCCAGTGATTCTTGTGCCGTAATATCCGTGTTAACCATAAGATCCGGAGTGGGACGGAATAGTCAAAAGTGTTTCCACCTCTCGTTCATCAACGGATGCGCTTTACCGTAGACACTTGTATGCATCGGGGCAAGCGGTGGGCTGGGGAAGCCTTAAGTCCCCACGGCATAGTCCGTAGACACTTGTCGCTCGAAGTTCAAGCGGTGGGCTGGGGAAGCCTAAAGTCCCCACGGTATTGTGGTCTATGATGGGTTGCAGCTACCGGCGAAGGAGTTTGGTTAACGAGTCCCAAACTGTTGTCGTGGTCGGGGTCCATCCTTAAGTGGTATAAGAGGACCGACGAGGACCCAGGGTCGGGGTATGCAACAAAGGGTGGGTGTTCGAGGTAGCGGAGGAACATGATTGGCTAGACCTTATACCGGGCCTCACACCTAAGGAAGTGTGGACGGGAAAGCTGCCCGGTTGGCACCAAGGTTAAGATCTCTTATGGGTAAAGCAACACACCTCTGCAGAGTGTAAAGAACTGTGACCTGTCACTCCCTGTTCCGGGATTGAGGAACTGCGAACACGGCCGGAAAGGAGCTCCATGAAGTTCTAGTAAACCGGTGAAGGCTGACGGACATAGCTCTTTGAAATAAAATCAATCTCTTGAAGAAATGTTTATCAAAACTTGCATTGGTATTAGACTTTCTGGTCTAGTATCGTAGCTAGTGCATAAAACACCTCTTATCTAAAATGAACTTGTTGAGTACGCTCGTACTCATACCACTCTTAAACCCCATGCTTAGATTGTCTGAACCGACTGGAGGAGGAGGACTACGACAGCAATGATGGAGCCGAGATCATCGGCTACGAGGAACCAGACCTCTCAGGAGGAGTTGAAGGCGTAGACTACATCATAGTCTACGGATCCGGGGAGGCTTCCGGAGGAGAACAAGCCTAGAGATATCTGAAGAGTAGTAGTGGCCGAGTAGCGCGAACTCTTACTAAGGAGCTGCTCGATTAAATAAATGTTTAGTTTAATGAGACAATGGTATTGTAAGTTAAGTTGGGTTCGCCTCGAACCCAGGAGTTATCCTCTTAGGACCCAAGAGGAACTCCAAGACGACTTGTGTATGATGATTGTAATAATATGTGAATGAGTTATGGACCTTGCTATGTTCTGTTGTACTACTCTGAGGGATGTAATATTTGCGGAATGGTACTTCGCGAATGTTATATCAACGACTGGCATACTACAACATGCAGTGGTATGCAGGGTCACCACAGTTGGTATCAGAGCAAAAGCTTTGACCTTAGGTTGGAACCTAGTAAATGGGACCAAACGTTAGGAGTCAAATAGGATTAGTAAAGAATTCTCTAAAAATATGGTGTATATTCAATTGAGAATACAACAATCATATCTTTTAGTGCGATAATTCTTTATTATCTCTATTATGATGCATTATTACTAATCTTATAATCTTTCTATTTCTACAGCCAACATGGCAAGTGCACGACCGGGAAGAAACGTGAAAGTTATGGATTCCACACTGAACGAATACCAAGGAGGACTTGCTGATATCCTACGAGCCATGTTGCTGGAATTTGGGTGTGATCCCCAGATTCCAGTAAAGAAGTACATGTTCTACGATGGACCGGTGTTGGCCAAGTGCAGAGTAGGACTGCGACTTCCCGAATCTTTGGGAATGAGCGTAGTCATGCCAGCTGGAGAAGCTAGGACAACCAACACAGCCTATCATATAGCTGTTATGAGAGCCATAACCGACATACGGGAACATAAGACAAAAGAGCTTATGGATTCCGAGTTTTCCCATATTCCTCATAATCAGGAGGAGGAAGATCCCATGCTCAACCACTACAAATACGCCAAACGCAAACCCATAGCAGCGGCAAAATATATGGATAATAGCCGTAACTTCATATCATTACTCTTTCAGCTGAACCATCATCTGATAGGAGCTATTGATACGATGCTGGAGGAATTTACCGAACCCAAGGAGGAGAGTAGGGGGAAAGAACCTATGGAGAATGTAGTGCACACACCAGTTTATTCAGCTGGTGACTACATTAGCTTTGATCCACTTGCACGTGAACCTACACCTGCTATACATGGGAACTACCTGAATAGTTCCTATGGGGGATACGAAGGCGGAGCGGAATCCGGAAACAACCAGCGTTCCGAGACTCCGATCGAGAATTCCAGGGGTTGGCGTTGGGGTAGTGATACTGGAACCCATAGTACTACTGAGTATTATGATGGAGAGATGAACGATGATGCAACAACCCAGAACCAGAGCTATCCTAGTAATGAAGGAGTGGATGGAGGATATCCGACACAGGTTGAGTCGGGTATGGGTTTTGGTAACCCTTATGGTGGGGCTACAGGAGAGTACACCCGATGGGTGGACTATGATGCACTCAACGATCAGTTTGTGAACACTGATTTCTCCTTAGGATCATCATCGGATTCGGATTACCAGCCAACGGGGAGACCTTATGTTCCAGGGTCTATCAGGAGGACGACACGTTCGACCGGATGGAAGCCTGGAATGTATCGGGAGTGAAGACCGAGTAGAAGTCCACCAAGGGAGGCGTAGCTATAATACACAAGTACCACGTGTATTATAGTTTGTAATATTTGTATAAATTTGTACATATACTTTAATAAGTGAGTTTGCATACTCACATCGACTTGAGTATTGTAATAAGACCACTTATGTATGTATATACAGGGTATATGTTTTGTATGATTTGGATTGCTTCTTGATTTCCATTGCGTGACTAGTTCTGTGCACAAAGTTGAGCTCAGAAAACTTGCGCATGGAGTAATTATGAGTATCATCTTGTGTTGCAGAACTAGGGGGAAATGTCGGGAACGTTAGGAAACGAGACGGAAGCACAGCGCATGGAGCGCGAAGCAAAAGAGAAGGAAGAGGCTGAGGGTGCAGCCAGAGATCAGTTTCCACCACCACCACCACCCATGACGCAGCAAAACTTTATCCAGTACATGCAACTGGCGGAAGAGAGGCAGCGTGTAACATTGGAGCTGCAGAACAAATTCCTTCAGGATCTGATGCAGCAGAATAGGGTGGAGAGACCTGAGAACCAGGGAGTCACATTAGCAGACTTCCAAAACACCAAGCCGATATCTTTCGCATACGCGCCAGAGCCGATGGACGCGGAAGATTGGCTGATGGATACTGAGCGCAAGCTCAACACTGTTGGATGCAATGACCAAGAGAAGGTCCGTTATGCTACCCATCTGCTATGCGGACCTGCCGCATCATGGTGGGACAACATTGTAGCCGTGTATCCGGCAGGAAAGGTATTTACCTGGGAGGAGTTTGCAAGGAAGTTCAGGGAATCCAATGTCCCTGAAAGTATCGTGGAACTGAAGCGTCGAGAGTTCGAGAGTCTCGAGCAGAAGGATAAGGCAATCCTGACCTATGTCAGGGAGTTTTCAAAGCTGTCCCGGTATGCTGTTGAGGAAGTCAATACCGAGGACAAGAAGAAGAAGAGATTTCTGAGGGGGTTAAGTCCCCAGTTTAAGGTGCAGCTACGGATGATGAGAGCAACGGAATTCCAAGAGTTGGTGGATGCAGCCATCACTCTTGAAGATGACTTCAAACAACTGCAAGAAGAGAAGAGGAAGAAGGCCAAATATGAGCCTAAGAGGTTTATTAGTAACAAGCCCAATACCAGCTTGAGTTTCAAGCCACGGTATAACAACAACAACAACAACAACAACAGCAATCAGAGGAGGAACCAAGGATATCAGTCTGCAAATCAGATTATATGCCATTCCTGTGGTTTAAAAGGACATGTCATGAAGGATTGTAAGAAACCCAAGATCATATGCTTTGGGTGTCGTCAGGAGGGGCACATGCTGAAGGACTGCCCCAAGAAGAATAGTGGAGGAGGAGGAAATCGAGGAAACACCGGAGGGAATTGGAAGAATAAGAAGCCCTTCGGCAAGCTGAATTGTACCAGTCTGGAGGAGGTGGTCAATTCTGACCAGGCGGTGATAGGTACGCTCCAGATACTCACTCATCCTGGCAAAGTACTTTTTGATACTGGTGCAACTACATCATTCATTTCTCAACAATTCATCATCAAACATGGGATTAGTTGCACTAAGTTAGATACACCCATAACCATACTTTCTGCGGGGGGAACGATATTAGTAACCCATGCCAAACAAAAACAAGTCATTATGATCAATAAGTGCGCGTTTGACGCGGACCTGTTCATTTTACCAATGAAGGACATTGATGTCATTCTTGGTATGAACTGGTTAGAAGCTAATGGAGCATTGATCGACTGTGTAAACAAGACGGTGTCATTAAAAAGTCCCGATGGAAGTAGAATGATCTACCAAGGCGACAAACATACACAGATTGAAGTGGAGCTACAGCTTAATAGCATGAAGGAGGTGAAGTTAGAAGATATACCTGTAGTAAATGAATTCCAGGATGTGTTTCCTCATGGAATTACCTGGTATGCCACCAGATAGGGAGATAGAATTCACTATCGACCTAATTCCAGGAACAGCTCCGATTGCTAAAGCACCATATAAAATGGGGCCTAAGGAATTGAAAGAACTGAAGGAGCAATTGGATGACTTGGAACAAAAGGGATTCATTCAAGAAAGTGTTTCACCATGGGGATCACCTGTGATCTTCGTGGATAAAAGGGATGGAGGAAGAAGGATGTGCGGAGACTACAGGAATCTGAACAACGTCACAATCAAGAACAAGTATCCACTTCCAAGAATACAAGATCTATTTGATCAGGTTAGAGGAGCGGGAGTCTTTTCCAAAATTGATCTAAGATCGGGTTATCACCAGATAAAGATCAAGAAGGAGGACGTTCCGAAAACTGCCTTTGTCTCAAGGTATGGACACCATGAATACCTTGTAGTACCTTTTGGATTAACCAATGCCCCAGCAATATTCATGAATCTCATGAATAAGATTTTCATGCCATATCTAGACAAGTTTGTCATCGTATTCATCGATGATATTCTGATATACTCCAAGAACAAAGCAGAACATGCCGATCATTTGAGGTTAGTGTTGCAAACACTAAGGGAACACCAACTTTATGCCAAATTCAGTAAGTGTGAATTTTGGCTAGATCAAGTGGAATTTCTTGGTCATGTCATTAGCAAGGATGGAATCGCTGTCAACCCGAGTAAGGTAGCAGCAGTTCTAGAATGGGAAGCACCCAAGACTGTCAAGGAAATCCGAGGATTCCTTGGAATGGCAGGATACTATCGGAGATTCATTGAAGGATTCTCTAAGATAGCAGGACCTATGACAAAGTTGTTAAGGAAGAATACACCATTCGTGTGGTCAGAGGAGTGTGAGAAGAGTTTTCAAACTCTGAAGGAGAAACTCACCACGGCACCGGTGTTAGCAGTTCCTGAAGTTGGCAAGGACTACACCGTGTACTGTGACGCATCCAAACATGGATTGGGTTGCGTACTCATGCAAGATCGGAAAGTGATATCCTATGGATCGAGGCAACTCAGACCTCATGAAGTGAACTATCCAACACATGACTTGGAATTAGCAGCGGTCGTATTCGCACTTAAAACATGGAGACATTTTCTCTATGGAGCTAAGTGTGAGCTCTACACAGACCATAAAAGCCTCAAATATTTCTTCACTCAGAAGGAACTCAACATGAGGCAGAAAAGATGGCTAGAATTGATCAAGGATTATGATCTGACAATCAATTACACACCAGGGAAGGCTAATGTAGTAGCAGATGCTCTGAGTAGGAAGAGTACCGGAGGAGTGGAACAAGAAATATCACCGGAGTTGAGGAAGGAAATCAGCCAAGCCCAAATACAACTTTGGGAGAAGGAAGCCCATGAAGGATTATCGGCGTTGCAAGTAGCCGATGAACTAAATGTTAACTTGAAGAATGAGATAATGATGGGTCAGTTGGACGATCCATTCATTGTAGAAGAGATGAGGAGAATAGATGAGGGAAGACCATCAGAATTTCACCGTGGAGAATCTGGATCTTTGTGGTTCCAGAAGAGGATTTGCGTTCCGGATATTACTGAAATTAAGGAAGTAATACTCCGGGAAGCTCATCAAACACCATATTCAATACATCCAGGAAGTACAAAGATGTACATGGATCTAAAGGAACTATTCTGGTGGAATAACATGAAGAGGGAGATAGCGCAATATGTGGCAGAATGCCATACCTGCCAGCGAGTGAAGGCTGAACATCAGAGTCCGGCAGGGAAGTTACAACCTCTACCTATTCCAGAGTGGAAATGGGAGGAGATAGGGATGGATTTCATCACCGGACTACCCATGACTAATAAAAAGAAGGACATGATATGGGTAATCGTGGACCGGTTGACGAAAAGCGCACACTTTTTAGCGGTAAACCAGCAGGATAAAGGAGAGAAACTCATCGATCTTTACATCAAAGAGATCGTGAGTAAGCATGGAGTGCCTAAGAAGATAGTGTCGGATCGAGGATCCGTGTTCACATCAGCATTCTGGAAGCAGCTTCACGAAGCTTTAGGATCCAAGTTGGATTATAGTACCGCGTATCACCCACAAACAGGCGGACAAACTGAGAGAACCAATCAGATCTTAGAAGATATGCTTAGGGCTTGTGCCCTAGACTTCGGAGGATCATGGGAGGAGCATCTACCTTTAGCAGAGTTTTCATACAACAATAGTTATCAAAGCAGCATCAAGATGGCACCATTTGAAGCTCTGTATGGAAGGAAGTGTAGATCACCCATATGTTGGTATGAAGCCGGAGCAAGTAAAGAGTTCAACCCTGATTATGTCAAGGAAAAACAACAAATCATTGACATTATCAGGGACAGGCTCAAGATAGCCCAGAGTCGGCAAAAGAGTTATGCCGATCAGAAGAGAAGGACATGGGAGCCACAAGTTGGAGACATGGTTTATCTTAAGGTAAGCCCGATGAAAGGACTCCAGAGGTTTGGAGTAAAAGGGAAACTCAGTCCTAGATATATAGGACCTTTCAAGATACTGAGTCAGAATCGAGGTTTAGCCTTTGAATTGGATTTACCAGGAAGGTTAGATCAAGTTCACAATGTATTCCATGTGTCACAACTTCGGAAATGTTTGAAGACCCCAGATGAACCAATATCACATGAGGAGCTTGAGTTACAACCAGACCTGACGTACATCGAGAAGCCAGCCAAGATTCTCGAAGAGAGCTGGAAACAACTCAGAAATAAGGCGATCAAGTATTGCAAAATACAATGGAAGCATCATCCCGAGAGGGAAGCCACCTGGGAAAAAGAGGAAGACCTAAGGAAAACATACCCCGAGCTGTTCAGGTATTCCAACCACAACTTCGGGACGAAGTTTTCTTTAAGGGGGAAAGGCTGTAATGTCCTAGGTTTAGAGACGATCGAGGGGTAGATTTTAGAAAGGGATGTGCATTGCATAGTAAATTCTGGGGAAATTTCGCGCTTTTAAACAAAAACTGCATCGAAGGGGGACAAGTTTCTCTCTCGACACCTTACAGGGTTAGGGTTTCGAGAGTGCGACAAACTTGCATCTCACCTCACTAGTTTAGGGTTTTGAGAAGAGAGGGAAGAGTTTGATTGATTGAATTCTAAATGATATGACATGGTTGAATTCAAACCAAGGTTGAATTTGAATTTCAAATTCAAGCATTAAATAATTACTTTAAATAATTCAAATGAGGAAATTAATTAAGTATATAATCAATAATAATCAAGATAAACAATAATATTAAAGTAAAGCTCATTAGAGAAAACTTTGAGCTTTATTGATCATCACACACATTACAATGTCATTACATTATTCATAAGTGCAATAAAAGAATAATACAACACATTACATAAATGGCAGAATAGAAGAAAGGAAAATAAAGAAAAATTACAAGATAATAATCCTAGTCTAAATTCTACAAGGTCATCTTCATTTGATCTTGTATTTGATGAATTCTTTGTCCATTTTGCTCAATGGATGATCCCTGCACAAAAATCACAAAGAAGAACAAATTATGCCAAGTGGCAAAGCCACTTGGCAGGTTAGCAAAGAATGGAAATAGAGGATAATATCAAGTCTGCCGAGCTGATCCTTTCCAAAGCCAAGTTCACAGGATCTGGTGCACAGACACACAAGCAGCACACACATCGTGTGTGCATGCCCAACACCTGTGCACTGTATGTGCATGTGGCACGACACACACACATATTCAGTGAGTCACCAAGTGCACATACCCAAGCTGTCGACCAGGGAGAGAAGAGGAGCATCATATATAAGCTTTTCAGTGCTCAAACCCTAGTCATTTGCTCATCCATCGACAGGCTGAAGGGGTAAGTTACCAAGAACACCAAGAACAGCTTGAACAAGGGGAACAGCCAGTGCTGTTCCATTTGCTCAATCTCACCATTGAATCAAAACAAGATCACCAGGAGGAGCAGGGCAAGTAAATCAATCACAAGAGCAACCCAGAAGCAATCCTCTACACCAACAAACAATCTAGGAGCTGGAGTGAGGTATACCACACAAAAGCCTGAGCAAGATCATATCTTGCTCATAATTAAGCATACAATGCATCACTGGAGCACAGAAGGGTAGATTACCCTGTGTGTGTCATCATTTGGCTACCAAGCCATTTGGTGCAAGCACAGATGGGTAAGACCAATAGGTTAACATCCTTTGGGAACAACAGATATGCAAATCCATGCATAACTAGAGGAATCCAGCCAAGAATGAAACCATAGTTAGCCTAAACCACTCACTAAGCACCTACAGCTAGCT
Organism: Lolium perenne; assembly: GCF_019359855.2. Lineage (NCBI taxonomy): Eukaryota > Viridiplantae > Streptophyta > Magnoliopsida > Poales > Poaceae > Lolium > Lolium perenne. The sequence continues at coordinate 188,368,548 of NC_067245.2, forward strand.
AGGCCATCAGATTATAGACAATTACTTGTCTATATATTTTTTTTGTCAACACCAAAAGGTCACTGGAAGTCCAAGATTGGATCAAGCCAGTGAACAACTATTCCATTCCAGCCAGCCAACACAAACCATGGCAAATCACAGATAGGGGAGCAACCAGGACAGCAACACAGGTGCTGCCAGGGCCACCTCAACCCTAAGCCAGCACAAGGACCTATACCTCATTATCCATTTGGATTCAGTAGAGGGCTAGGGTACACAACTGAAGGTTGGCATCCATCTAGCCCTGACACAATTAATTAGATGATCACAACTGCAGAGCAGCTCACATCACTTATCCACTTCAGAAAAATTCAGGCAACACAGATAAGTGAACAAAGCAAATAAATCAAAGCACCAGGGCTTTGCAGTGATCCAATTGATCATTGCAAGCAACAGCAGTTGCTTAAGCCAACAACAATACACACCAGGTTAAGTCTGTATGATACACACACAGTACAGAGTGAGCAACAGTAAGCCACAAACACCAAAGAGCAGCTTTTACAAGCAACTGGAGATCATATGATCACCAGAAGCTTGATAGAGCATGCTACTGCATGCTAGAACTCATTCTAAGCAAGTAACACATGAACAGATAATTAAATAACTGAATAATTGCATCACAGATAAGGGCATCAGGCTTTATAATTGTATCCAGAAGCACATCAAAGGCTTAATGAACCAAAGGATCACAATATACAAGAAAAGCACATATCTATTCATCACTGGATCATACTGCTAAGCCAACAGTAATGCTCAATTGAGCATAATCATGTATCTGAACTAAATGAACTAGCTCAGAGGCACTGGCACTTGCAAGTATGCAAGGATTAACCAACACAATCAAGCCAGGGACAGGATTAAGCACACACAGTATGCTCTAGTAACAGTAAAAAGAATAGGAGCATGCCAACAGGCCATGAGCATCACTGGATACTCGTGAGCAATCACAGGAGGGCCACAGCCAGAGATGGAAATGAACAAAAAGAGATAGGAAACACAGAAGCGTGGTAATCACAGCACAGTAAGCAGCATACGCATAATTGTAGAGCAAGCACACTAGCTAGGAGCCATGGCGCATGCAGGCAGAGCAGCACGGGCACCAGTAACCACAAGCTATGGCCAGAGCTAGTTTAGAAGGAAAGGGAGAGAGGAAGCACAAGAAGTAAAGCAGCAGGGAGGCGGTGCAAGCTTACCAGTAACGGAGGAAGACGGCCATGGCGGCACGGCGGCACGCGTCGGGCGAACGACGGCGCCAGGCCATGGCCAAGCCAGGCAGTCGTCGGGGCGCAGGGACCCCAGCAGCATCACGGCGGGGCACACGGCCACGCCAAGGCGTCAAGCTCGTCGGCAACGATGAGAGCGCGGCGATTCGCCCGCGGCCATGTCACCAGTGCGTTGAGGAAGAACGGCGGCGGCGGGAAAAAGCAGATCGACGCGGATCAATCGAAGCGCCGTCGAACGGCGGTTCGATTGATACCCATCTCACCGCCGGCGGTGGCCGGAGTAGGCCGGATTAATTCGGCGATGGCGGCGGCGACCACGGGTCGCCAGAGCACGGGAGAGGATTAGGGTTCGATCGCGCGTGAGGAGAAGAGAGAGGAGTGGGGCTGGTCGAGCCGGACCGGACCGGTCGGTTCGACCTAACCCACTGGGTTGCACCGACAGGTGGGCCCAGGGGTGTTTTTGTCTTTTCACAAACAAATAAAAAAAATGCTGAAACTTTGAATAATAATAATAGAAAATTGATAAAAGCTCTAAAAAAATAATTAAAAATATGAAAATAGATCAGTATAAAATTCTCTATAATAATAAAATACAAAAGAGAGTTTTTGAAGACAATTAAAAATAAGTCTTCATTTGAGGATTTAAATAATCATTTAAATCACACATAAAATTTTCAATAAAAAAATAAGTCCATTAATGAATTGGGACTTCAAAACACCTTGACAACATTTCAAGGTAGTATTCTACTCTTAAATCAAGTATTCCCAAATCATTCTTAGTATTAACCTCTTACATGAAATAATAACGACATCGGAAGGGGGGAACAAACCCTAAAAATTGGAATCATGCATAATTGCTTCTTTAACCATTGCCCTTATCGGACAATGATGCTATTTTTCAGAACAAGAGGACAAGGGTCAGTCCATACCTTCCAACTGCAGAACTTTGCAGTGTTCAGGCAAGTTCATCACTTGCTCATGTCATTTGAGTATTTTTATCAAATTACTTGCAAAGTATTATGGTTATCACTATTGCACAAAAATCAAAACCACTACTTTCATAACTATGAATATGACTATGTGGTGGGCAATGGAACCATGGATTGTGTTGATATGGTGGAGGTTCCATTGCACGGGCTTATATCCATCTAGGATTAAACAACAAATGTCGCCAGTGATTCTTGTGTCGTAATATCCGTGTTAACCATAAGATCCGGAGTGGGACGGAATAGTCAAAAGTGTTTCCACCTCTCGTTCATCAACGGATGCGCTTTACCGTAGACACTTGTATCTGTCAGGGCAAGCGGTGGGCTGGGGAAGCCTTAAGTCCCCACGGCATAGTCCGTAGACACTTGTCGCTCGAAGTTCAAGCGGTGGGCTGGGGAAGCCTAAAGTCCCCACGGTATTGCGGTCTATGATGGGTTGCAGCTACCGGCGAAGGAGTTTGGTTAACGAGTCCCAAACTGTTGTCGTGGTCGGGGTCCATCCTTAAGTGGTATAAGAGGACCGACGAGGACCCAGGGTTGGGGTATGCAACAAAGGGTGGGTGTTCGAGGTAGCGGAGGAACATGATTGGCTAGACCTTATACCGGGCCTCACACCTAAGGAAGTGTGGACGGGAAAGCTGCCCGGTTGGCACCAAGGTTAAGATCTCTTATGGGTAAAGCAACACACCTCTGCAGAGTGTAAAGAACTGTGACCTGTCACTCCCTGTTCCGGGATTGAGGAACCGCGAACACGGCCGGAAAGGAGCTCCATGAAGTTCTAGTAAACCGGTGAAGGCTGACGGACATAGCTCTTTGAAATAAAATCAATCTCTTGAAGAAATGTTTATCAAAACTTGCATTGGTATTAGACTTTCTGGTCTAGTATCGTAGCTAGTGCATAAAACACCTCTTATCTAAAATGAACTTGTTGAGTACGCTCGTACTCATACCACTCTTAAACCCCATGCTTAGATTGTCTGAACCGACTGGAGGAGGAGGTCTACGACAGCAATGATGGAGCCGAGATCATCGGCTACGAGGAACCAGACCTCTCAGGAGGAGTTGAAGGCGTAGACTACATCATAGTCTACGGATCCGGGGAGGCTTCCGGAGGAGAACAAGCCTAGAGATATCTGAAGAGTAGTAGTGGCCGAGCAGCGCGAACTCTTACTAAGGAGCTGCTCGATTAAATAAATGTTTAGTTTAATGAGACAATGGTATTGTAAGTTAAGTTGGGTTCGCCTCGAACCCAGGAGTTATCCTCTTAGGACCCAAGAGGAACTCCAAGACGACTTGTGTATGATGATTGTAATAATATGTGAATGAGTTATGGACCTTGCTATGTTCTGTTGTACTACTCTGAGGGATGTAATATTTGCGGAATGGTACTTCGCGAATGTTATATCAACGACTGGCATACTACAACATGCAGTGGTATGCAGGGTCACCACAGCAGAGGAGCTCGAGGGTGCTCGAGCGCTTGGCGCTCTGGCGCGTCCAGGATTGGGTCGGGGCGCGGTCACCGCGTGCCTGGCACGCCGTGGCGAGGTACTGGGCGCGCGAAGTTTGGCCAAGTGCTGGTGTCTCTTTGCTTAGGGAGGGTACTAGCATGCTCGGTGGAGTGCAGGGAAGCTAGTTGGCCAGGTGAGATGGGTAGGGGAGGACCAGAGAGAAAGTGAGGAGAGTGGCCGGCATGGTACTTGACATGGATGATATTTGATCATGGCATCACTTTAACCAGTGCCAAATGGCTTTGTTTGATGCAGAGGAGGTACAGGGGTGATGATCACATATGATCATGCAAGGTTTAGGCAAAAATCCAGTGGATATAAGCATGTATGCACAAAGTGAAATGATGCCTGCCAAGTGCTCGATGAAATGGCCGCATGAACTTTTTTGTGGAATTTTGGAAATCCTTTTTGGTGAATCTCATTCTTATATTTAATGTGATGGAAAGGTGGTGGTGGTGTTCATTTTGGTGAAGTTTTGCAACAATTCAAAATGTGGGTCATCTTCACATAGTTTCAAAGTCTCCACTTGTCAAAACTATACTGGTCAACCTGGTCAACATTAGCATGTGTGGTCAACATGAAAGTTGTTCACATTGACATGTTCTTGGATGACATGGCAATAGTTGACCAAGTTTGGTTGAAGAAAGGTCAAAGCCAGAGGGGTAAAGTGAGGAAGATGTTAAAAAGTGCACATATGACCATTATCATATGTGTGAAGGTTTTGAGATTTGCATTGGTTTGATTCTTGTTTCTTTGATGCAATTGTGTTTGTTTATCCTATATAAGCATTCTACAAGCAAGAGATCAAGCAATGGTGGCCTTGGTTGAAGATTTGCAAATTTGGCTAAGTGTATGTGAGTGAAATTGGGATTTTCTCCCTATTTGATTTCTCTCCATTTGATTTGACTTTTCTTGACTCTAATGTGATTCTTATTAGTTTAGAAACCTTTTCCAACCATTGAAACCAATTCAAATGGTCTTGCTCAAAGATTTGCAAAAATGGCCATAACACATAAGAGGTGATGTGTCATATTTCATTAAACTTGTAAATTGTTCATCTTGCTTCACTTGGACATGGGTTAGGGTCAATTTAGGGTTATATTAGGTTGAGGGATGGTTTCACATCATTTGGTAAAGGTTTAAAGGCATAGATCAAGATTTGGGTATTATGGCTATGTGTCACATATGCCTCTATGCATATGTTGCATTTGAGTTTTAATTTGACTTGGCTTGATCCAATTGGTGTTTTTGAGTGTTGAAATGGTATATAGGAGTGATCCCACCATTCACAACATGTCTTAGGGTCAAGATTCTTATTTTTCCATATTTGCTATTTTCCTCTCATATGCCTCTATGGCATTTTTATTTTCTTTTTATTTTCTTTGGAAACAACTTGGATTTGGTTTGATGAGCCTTTGGTAAGGTGTATGAAGGTTTTCCAAACCTCTAAGCAAAGTAGAAAAGCTTAGGGTGAAGATTTATAGAAATAGCCATAGGCACCTATGCCTTTTTCTTATTTAATTTCCTTTTATTTTATTTTAACTAGGATGATGAAAAGAGGGGTGAGGTTTAGGGTTTAAGATTATTTCAAACTACTATAACGAGCAAACATGGCAATAGCACAAGAATTAAGCAAGATCACTATGTATCACACTTAATTTAATAAAAGTTTTTGTTGGTTCCAAAATTTGGAACTAGGGGAAATTCATTTGTTTTATTTTGAAAATTTTGGGATGTTACACCGCCGCTTCGTCTTACTCGATCGGGAGATTAGGCCCGATCTGATCTGATCGATCTCGTCTCGTCTCGTCTCAAAAAAAGAGAAAAAAATGTCTTCCTCTTCGGGCTATGTTGTGATTCCTCGCTGCCCGTTGATCTTGGATGGCGTGCATTATCCTGATTTCGCTGCCTTCATGCGCGTCCACATGCACGGTCTCCGTCTTTGGGGTGTGCTTTCTGGCGAGGTCTCCTGTCCACCGTGCCCCGTTGCTCCTACGGTGCCTGTTGCACCGACGCCCGTTGCCCTTGCCCCTGATGCTACTCATGCAGATAAGGATGCAACCAAGAGTGCTGATGATACTACTCTGGCTGATTATGATTGGAAGGTCCAGGACCACTCTACTGCCGTTGCGACTTACCGGCTAGATCTAACTGACTACACTCAGTGGATAGATGAGGATGCTCGTGCTGCTGCTGTTCTCACCTCCTGTGTTCTACCTCAGTATGCTGCCGAGTTCATGGGTATTCCCACTGTTGCTGCTCAGTGGGCTTTTCTTCGTCAGCGTTATCAGCCATCTGGGGATGCTCTTTACCTGTCTGTGGTCCGTCAGGAGCATGCCCTTCAGCATGGTGATTCTACTATTGATGAGTTCTACACTCAGAGTGCTGCTATTTGGCGTCGGCTTGATTCTCTTCGTACCGTTGTGTGTGCCACATGTCCCTGCTGTCTGACTGTGCGCGCAGATCTGGAGTTTCAGCGCGTTTTTGAGTTCTTGTTGCGGCTCCGTAAGGAGTTTGAGCCGTGCCATGCACAACTGCTTGCCCGTGGTCGTGTTCCGCTCTCTGAGGTACTAGCTGAGCTTCGTGCTGAGGAGACTCGTCTTCGTGGTGCTGGCCTTCTTGAGGTTCCCTCTGTACTTGCTGCTCGTGGCCCTCATGTGCTGTCTGCTCGTGGACTTCTTACGCCGCCGACTTCGTTGCGGTCTCCAGCACCGCCGATACTCTCTACTACTCCAGTCCAGGGCCAGAGTCAGCCCCGGCAGCCTCGTGGTACGACAGCACTTCCCTGCACCTACTGTGGCAGGACTGGCCACACTGTCTCTACTTGCTGGCAGAGGGATCCCAGCTTACGTCCGCGGCATTATACTCGTCGTCAGGCTGGTTCTTCAGGATTTGTTGTTGTTGTGCTATCTGATCAGGACATTATCTGTGGTCTTCGTGATCTGCTCGCTGCTATAGGCTCTTCCTCGATGGGTACTGCTGGTTCTGTGCCTGGATTTTCCGGCACCGCGCGACCACCACCTTCTACACAATCAGGTATGTCATCCCCGTGGTATCTGGATTCTGTAGCTTCTTTGCATATGACTTGCGCGTCTTTTATTCTTTCTGCTCTTCGTTCTCTTGTTTCTCCTATCCGTGTTATCACGGCCGATGGTACCTCTCTTCCTGTTTCCAGTCGAGGCACCCTTTCTACTTCTTATTTCTCTGTTCCTGATGTTTCTCATGTTCCTAGTCTTAAGATGAACATGTTTTCTGCTAGTCAGCTTACTGATTCTGGTTGTCGCGTCATTGTTGACGCTGATTCTTGTGCCTGGTTGGATCTGGCCCTCGCAGCCTTGAGTCCCCGGGGCTCTGGAAGTTAGACTGGCTTCGCGTTCCTTCTGCTGACACTTCATCTGCCAGTTCTCCTGCGGTTGCTGATTCTGTCACTGGATCTTTTCAGCAGTGGCATCATCGGCTGGGTCACCTCTGGCTCACGTTTATCGCCATTTGTTCGTAGTGGTCTTCTAGGGTCTGTCTCAGGAGATGTGTCTTTGCATTCATGTCAGGGTTGTAGGTTCGGTAATCAGATTCAGCTTCCCTATCCTACTAGTGCGTCTGTATCTCAATGACCTTTTGATTTAGTTCATTCAGATGTTTGGGGTCCGGCTCCCTTTCCTTCGAAAGGGGGTCATCGATACTATATTTTGTTTATTGATGATTTTTCGCGTTACACCTGGTTGTTTCTTATGCACTCTCGCAGTGAGGTGCTCTCTATTTATCAACGCATTGCAACCATGGTACGTACCCAGTATTCCATACCTATTCGTGTGTTTCGTGCTGATTCTGCAGGAGAGTATATCTCCCAGCACCTGCGTGGTTTTCTTGTTGAGCAGGGCACCCTTGCTTAGTTCTCGTGTCCCGGCGTCCATGCTCAAAATGGTACCACCGAGCGTAAGCATCGTCATATTCTTGAGACTACCCGTGCTATGATGATTGCCTCCTCTCTTCCGCCGCATTTCTGGGCTGAGGCTGTCGCTACGTCGACTTACCTCATTAACATTCAGCCTTCTGCTGCCCTTCAAGGTGGCATTCCTCTCGAGCGTCTTTCTGGTCGTTCTCCCGATTACTCGACTCTTCATTTTTTTGGTTGCGTCTTGTATGTCCTTCTCCCTCCTCGCGAACGCACCAAGCTGACCGCTCAGTCTGTTGAGTGTGTTTTTCTCGGATACAGTGATGAGCGTAAGGGCTATCGATGTTGGGACCATGTTGGTCGTCGGATGCGCATCTCTCGTGACGTCACGTTTGATGAGACGCGTCCCTTCTATCCTCGCCCCAGCTCGGGTACTTACCCGGTGGATGATATCTCTTTTCTTGTTTTTCTGGATGCACCCCCTACCGTCCCTTCTCCTCCTCCTCCTCCTAGTTATGATGGGCCTCCTTTGGCGCCATCCTCTCCTCTGTCTAGTCCCCCTAGTACTCCCCGTTCTCCGGCTTCGGATCCTTCCGATGTTGTCCCTTCTTCCTCTTCTTCTGATGAGTTGTCTTCTTCTGATGAGCTCCCTCCTTCACGGCCTGGTCGTCAGCGTCGTGCTCCAGCCTGTTACTCTCCTAGTCAGTATGGTCTCTCTGTAAAAACTACTTGAGGGCTTCCAAGCGGCGTATAGATGTCTAAGAGACTCTCGCCATCCAGGTGTAACAATAATTCAGGGTGCTTTTACTTGGGTCTTGAACTCTTGCTAAGTTTCACAAACATCCTTGAATATGTCTCAAATGATGGAATGGAAATGGAGAGAACTGTAACACACAAATCAAAACTAACGGAAACCATTCAAGGGGTGGGGCACCATATAGGTAGACCAAAAAACGTGGCATCTTGGCGAAAATGTATGCCCCCTAAATAATCCTGATATCAAGCTCCCGTGTTTTGAACACATTCAACATTTGAATTATATGTTGGTAAAACATTGTTCGTGAAGCACCAGAAAGTACTTGGACATCCAAACATACCTTGAGAACCAACAATACCTTGGAGGTGCTCAGCGTGAATAACTATAGGATTCTGGATCATAAATACATGTTCATATTCTTAGCAAAGTTGCAACACCTGGTAGTCCTGGGTCAAATGTCACACAAGTTTTGAACCTGAGAGAGAGAGAGAGCGAGAATTGTACTCAAACTTCTCTCACTAACATAGCACCCTCTAGAAAAATGGAGTTCAGTGTTTCTCTAAACCAAGGTCAGCAGTTCTTATCATACTTACACAAAATCTAGATCTCATCTCACACATAGGGTCAGAAGTAGCAAGTAATTGGTCGAGAGTTTGAGGCTTAATAGATAGCCGATGGCAAGAGGCTTGGTTCAATTTCAGGGGAATTTTTATTTCATAGCAATATTATCAACTTATTATTTAGTTCATGTGACCCTCCTTCTGAGTGGTTTTTCGTACAACTCGATACGAAACATATCTACAAAAAGAGATCAATTAAATAGTCATTAACTCATATTTAGGGTCAACATGGACTCCCTTCCACACTAAAAAGGGATTAAAACATCAGTAAACTCATTACTTTCTTGATTATTTTCTCATGAATCAGTCAACGAATCTCCTTTTCATAAATTAATAAAAATATTGAAAGATTGTGATGTTGACTAGAGAGAGGGTGGATACAAGTGATTGGAATTAACTTAATTGGTGGAAGTTGGTAAATTTTAGCACATTATTTTCTTTGAGTTGCCTATGAACACCCTAGCATGCAATCTAAAGATATAAGCCCACATAAAATTATATTGAAGAAGATGATGTAGACCCAAGGTTTGGACTATTGGCACAATCACATCCCATCTTATAACAACCCAAATGTGTGGCTACTCAAATGAGTTTTATCTCATGTTGGTGATTGTACAAGAGTTACAAGAGCTGGGTGCTAAGTTTAGTCCTACATGGAAATTTTGGAGGAAGTTAAACCACCTGATAATGGAGGTTATTCCACCACTTGGCAACTACTCAGTTTGGGTCTACTCTAACCAACCCAAACATGCAGTGTGGGCGTGGCCACAATGCCTAGAGTTTCTTGAGCAGCTCAATGTAAAGTCATGCATGGCCGCCACCGCACACACACCTTCCACGCAAGATAGGGTTTCTCCATCAATCTCTGCTTGCGCCGCCGCCATAGTATACTCTCTCCGGAACCAGTCGCTCTTGTGATCCCATACGGGATAGGGAAAATTAGGTTTTTGGGAAGAGCTCTGGGCGATGGCTCGTGTTCTTCATCACGAGTCGTATAGCTTCCAAGTTGGACAATGATGCCCGCCATCTCCGGTGTCATCTACTTCGACATGTGTTCACCAACATTGTTAAGAACAACATCACCGCTGCATCGATGCCTACTTCACCCACAACCGATCGGTATGTGCCGCATGTTTCAATCTGTTTAGTTATGACGGTTGTAGTGTATCCACCGCTACTATTCATTTTGATCAATATATCTAGTATGTTTGAGTTTCACATGTTAGTAGCTATTGTCTTCATGTTTAATATTTTGGCATTGATCATGGAATTATTGCCTAATTATCCAGCAATCCAAAAACCTAATTGTATGAAATTTTCTGAGTTAAATATGGCTGGATTTGCAGATGCACTCAGGCCGGATAGATTTCCGCTGTGCACTTTAAGATGTGGAAAGTTAAGGCCACACTCAGGCTTACTAATTTGAAAGTATTCACGTTTGGTAATGGAAAATCTGAAGGAGGAATATCTAATGAAGATGTTTTTTTGAGGAATCCAATACTATCTTCATTGGATGTGTTCTGAGCTGATCGTGTGTGTGATGTGTACATGCACATAACAAACAGAAAACAAGTATGGGATGCACTGAATGCTAAATTCGATGCAGGAAGTGAACTGTATATAATGGAGAGCTTAGATGGCTACAGGATGTTGAACAACTATTCCGTAGTTGAATAAGGTCATGAATACTGTGCATTGTGAAAGATCCCAAACTCCTTAATTGTTTATTACCTCACAAGTTTGTGATGGGATGCAGTGATGCAAAGTTGCCCCCTTCATGGAGGAACTTCACCACATCTCTCAAACACAAGAGACAAGAGATATCGTTCGAAACCCTGGTAGCGTCTCTTGAAGTTGAGGAGAAGGATCGGGCTACGGACACTACTGAGAAAGGAGAGGGCCAGTCTAGCGCCAAAATTATGCAGACGAAACCCTATTGCAAGAACAAATGACATAACAAGCCACGTTCAACAAGCTGCAAAGACTGCTACCTTCAAGAATAAGAAGATGAACAAGTCTGAGCTAGGGCGCTGTGGGGAGCTTGACCAGTTTTCCAAGTGTTAGGGTATTTCACCCTCATCCATTATTTTGGTAACAATGACACTGTAGCTAGAGTAATCAGAACAATACATGCCTACAAGATTATTCTCATGTATTAGTCTAACTTGCATAATGCGTAACAATGGAACAAGAAGGTGAAGGGAGACCCCTCACTTCGATGAAAAGGGGAACACAGTTTTTCTTAGGTCGGCGCCTGGTCCGGCGGCACCGGGTGCTGCACCGGCTGGTCCAGGGCATACCAGATCTGGCGCCGGTGCACAGTGGGCGCATTCTAGGGACACAACAGCGCTCGCCCGGCTATGGCCCGACCCCTCATCTGGTTCCTGTCGACTGGCCCGACGACGGCGGCCTATGCACCGGACGGCCCGGAGAATGCCGGCTCCTGCGCCATTGACTACCGGAGGACATGTACTGTAAGCCTAGAAGCTCGTCCGGCACTGGCCCGGTGCCAGGCCCGGCGGCACAGGGTGTGCCACCGGCCAGCCCGGCGGTAGGCTGATGCGTGTGGTTGGCACGTCCGTTGGGAACCCCAAGAGGAAGGTGTGATGCGCACAGCGGCAAGTTTCCCTCAGTAAGAAACCAAGGTTTAATCGGACCAGTAGGAGTCAAGAAGCACGTTGAAGGTTGATGGCGGCGAGATGTAGTGCGGCGCAACACCAGTGATTCCGGCGCCAACGTGGAACCTGCACAACACAACCAAAGTACTTTGCCCCAACGAAACAGTGAGGTTGTCAATCTCACCGGCTTGCTGTAACAAAGAGTTAACCGTATTGTGTGGAAGATGATTGTTTGCAGAAAACAGTAGAACAGTATTGCAGTGGATTGTATTTCAGTAAAGAGAATTGGACCGGGGTCCACAGTTCACTAGAGGTGTCTCTCCCATAAGACGAACATCATGTTGGGTGAACAAATTACAGTTGGGCAATTGACAAATAAAGAGAGCATGACCATGCACATACATATCATGATGAGTATAGTGAGATTTAATTGGGCATTACGACAAAGTACATAGACCGTCATCCAACTGCATCTATGCCTAAAAAGTCCACCTTCAGGTTATCATCCGAACCCCCTCCAGTATTAAGTTGCTAACAACAGACAATTGCATTAAGTATTGCGCGTAATGTAACTAGTGACTACATCCTTGAACATAGCACTAATGTTTTATCCCTAGTGGCAACAGCACATCCATAACCTTAGTGGTTCTTGTCACTCCTCCAGATTCACAGAGGCATGAACCCACTATCGAGCATAAATACTCCCTCTTGGAGTTACTAGCATCAACTTGGCCAGAGCATCTACTAATAACGGAGAGCATGCAAGATCATAAACAACACATAAGCATAACTTTGATAATCAACATAACAAGTATTCTCTATTCATCGGATCCCAACAAACGCAACATATAGAATTACAGATAGACGATCTTGATCATGTTAGGCAGCTCACAAGATCCGACAATGATAGCACAATGGGGAGAAGACAACCATCTAGCTACTGCTATGGACCCATAGTCCAGGGGTAGACTACTCACACATCACACCGGAGGCGACCATGGCGGCGTAGAGTCCTCCGGGAGATGATTCCCCTCTCCGGCAGGGTGCCGGAGGCGATCTGCTGGATCCCCCGAGATGGGATCGGCGGCGGCGGCGTCTCTGGAAGGTTTTCCGTATCGTGGCTCTCGGTACTGGGGGTTTCGTCACAGAGACTTTTTATAGGCGGAAGGGCAGGTCAAGAGGCGGCACGGGGGCCCCACACCACAGGGCCGCGCGGCCAAGGGGGGGGCCGCGCCGCCCTAGGGTGTGGCCCCCTCGTCGCCCCTCTTCGTCTCTCCTTCGGACTTCTGGAAGCTTCGTGGAAAAATAGGCCCCTGGGCTTTGATTTCGTCCAATTCCGAGAATATTTCCTTACTAGGATTTCTGCAACCAAAAACAGCAGAAACAAAGAATCGGCACTTCGGCATCTTGTTAATAGGTTAGTTCCAGAAAATGCACGAATATGACATAAAGTGTGCATAAAACATGTAGATAACATCAATAATGTGGCATGGAACATAAGAAATTATCGATACGTCGGAGACGTATCAGCATCCCCAAGCTTAGTTCTGCTCGTCCCGAGCAGGTAAAACGATAACACAGATAATTTCTGGAGTGACATGCCATCATAATCTTGATCATACTATTTGTAAAGCATATGTAGTGAATGCAGCGATCAAAACAATGTATATGACATGAGTAAACAAGTGAATCATATAGCAAAGACTTTTCATGAATAGCACTTCAGGACAAGCATCAATAAGTCTTGCAATAAGAGTTAACTCATAAAGCAATAATTCATAGTAGAGATATTGAAGCAACACAAAAGAAGATTAAGTTTCAGCGGTTGCTTTCAACTTGTAACATGTATATCTCATGGATATTGTCAACATAGAGTAATATAATAAGTGCAATAAGCAAATATGTAGGAATCAATGCACAGTTCACACAAGTGTTTGCTTCTTGAGGTGGAGAGAGATAGGTGAACTGACTCAACATTGAAAGTAAAAGAATGGTCCTCCATAGAGGAAAAGCATCGATTGCTATATTTGTGCTAGAGCTTTGATTTTGAAAACATGAAACAATTTTGTCAACGGTAGTAATAAAGCATATGCATCATGTAAATTATATCTTATAAGTTGCAAGCCTCATGCATAGCGTACTAATAGTGCCCGCACCTTTTCCTAATTAGCTTGGACTACCGGATCATCACAATGCATTGTTTTTACCAAGTGTCACAAAGGGGTACCTCTATGCCGCCTGTACAAAGGTCTAAGGAGAAAGCTCGCATTGGATTTCTCGCTATTGATTATTCTTCGACTTAGACATCCATACCGGGACAACATAGACAACAGATAATGGACTCCTCTTTTATGCATAAGCATATAACAACAATTAATAATTTTCTCATTTGAGATTTGAGGATTGTTGTCCAAAACTGAAACTTCCACCATGGAACATGGCTTCGGTTAGCGGCCCAATGTTCTTCTCTAACATATGTATGCTTGACCATATGGTGGTAGATCTCTCTTGCTTCGGACAAGACGAATATGCATAGCAACTCACATGAAATTCAACAATGAATAGTTGATGGCGTCCCCAGTAAACATGGTTATCGCACAACAAGCAACTTAATAAGAGATAAAGTGCATAATGACATATTCAATACCACAATAGTTTTTAAGCTATTTGTCCCATGAGCTATATATTGCAAAGGTGAATGATGGAATTTTAAAGGTAGCACTCAAGCAATTTACTTTGGAATGGCAGAAAATACCATGTAGTATAGGTAGGTATGGTGGACACAAATGGCATAGTGGTTGGCTCAAGTATTTTGGATGCATGAGAAGTATTCCCTCTCGATACAAGGTTTAGGCTAGCAAGGCTTATTTGAAACAAACACAGGGATGAACCGGTGCAGCAAAACTCACATAAAAGACATATTGAAAACATTATAAGACTCTACACCGTCTTCCTTGTTGTTCAAACTCAATACTAGAAATTATCTAGACCTTAGAGAAACCAAATATGCAAACCAAATTTTAGCATGCTCTATGTATTTCTTCATTAATGGGTGCAAAGCATATGATGCAAGAGCTTAATCATGAGCACAATAATTGCCAAGTATCACATTACCCAAGACATTTATAGCAATTACTACATGTATCATTTTCCAATTCCAACCATATAACAATTTAACGAAGGAGAAACTTCGCCATGAATACTATGAGTAGAAACCAAGGACATACTTGTCCATATGCTACAGCGGAGCGTGTCTCTCTCCCATAAAGTGAATGCTAGGATCCATTTTATTCAAACAAAACAAAAACAAAAACAAACCGACGCTCCAAGAAAAAGCACATAAGATGTGATGGAATAAAAATATAGTTTCATGGGAGGAAC
This sequence comes from Lolium perenne, assembly GCF_019359855.2. NCBI lineage: Eukaryota > Viridiplantae > Streptophyta > Magnoliopsida > Poales > Poaceae > Lolium > Lolium perenne. Next base: position 188,383,575 of record NC_067245.2, read on the forward strand.
CTGATAATGTTGTCGATGAAGAAGGGGATGCCTTGGGCATCCCCAAGCTTAGACGCTTGAGTCTTCTTGATATATGCAGGGGTGAACCACCGGGTGCATCCCCAAGCTTAGAGCTTTCACTCTCCTTGATCATGTTGCATCATACTCCTCTCTTGATCCTTGAAAACTTCCTCCACACCAAACTCGAAACAACTCATTAGAGGGTTAGTGCACATTATAAATTGACATATTCAGAGGTGACACAATCATTCTTAACACTTCTGGACATTGCATAATGCTACTGGACATTAATGGATCAAAGAAATTCATCCAACATAGCGAAAGAGGCAATGCGAAATAAAAGGCAGAATCTGTCAAAACAGAACAGTTCGTATTGACGAATTTTAAAATGGCACCAGACTTGCTCAAATGAAAATGCTCAAATTGAATGAAAGTTGCGTACATATCTGAGGATCATGCACGTAAATTGGCTTAATTTTCTGAGTTACCTACAGGGAGGTGGACCCAGATTCGTGACAGCAAAGAAATCTGGAACTGTGCAGTAATCCAAATCTAGTACTTACTTTTCTATCAACGGCTTAACTTGGCACAACAAAACACAAAACTAAGATAAGGAGAGGTTGCTACAGTAGTAAACAACTTCCAAGACACAAAATAAAAACAAAGTACTGTAGGTAAAAACATGGGTTGTCTCCCATAAGCGCTTTTCTTTAACGCCTTTCAGCTAGGCGCAGAAAGTGTGTATCAAGTATTATCGAAGGGTGGTACTTCTACAGCGGGGTGTGGGCTTTTCTCAACCAGGCATAGTATATTAGATACATAAGTTTCAGCATCTCCCTTTTCATTAGTCTTAGGCGTGCTACTCTCATCAAACAAATTTTCAGGAACAAGCCAAGCATAGTTATTTTCTAGTGCATCATTCATAGCTAGGAGCTTACATGGTATTGGTGCTTTGATCTCCCCTCCATCATCAATATTATTAGTGAATCTTATTCTATCCATATCCATCTTTTCAAGGAGACTAACAGAATTAGTAGGAGAACCAAGCATATTAAATTTAGCAAAGACCTTTCTAGCTTCTCTTGCTAGACCACCAAATTCTCTAAGAAGGGTTTCTAAAACAAAATCTTTCTTTTTCCCTTCTTCCATATCGCCAAGTGTGAAGAACATGTGTTGGATTATAGGATTAAGATTAACAAATTTAGTTTCCAACAAGTGAACTAAATGCGCAGCAGCAATTTCATAGGTAGGCGCAAGGTCTACCAAGTGTCTATCTTCAAAATTTTCAATTGTACTAACATGATTGAAAAATTCTTCTATATTATTTCTCCCAACTATAGACCCACGTCCTACCGGTATGTTTTTTGTGGTAAAATTAAAAGGAAACATGATGAATAAAGTAAATGCAAGTAAACTAATTTTTTTGTGTTTTTGATATAGCAAACAAGATAGCAAATAAAGTAAAACTAGCAACTAATTTTTTTGTATTTTGATTTAGTGCAGCAAACAAAGTAGTAAATAAAACTAAGCAAGACAAAAACAAAGTAAAGAGATTGAGAAGTGGAGACTCCCCTTGCAGCGTGTCTTGATCTCCCCGGCAACGGCGCCAGAAATTTGCTTGATGCGTGTGGTTGGCACGTCCGTTGGGAACCCCAAGAGGAAGGTGTGATGCGCACAGCGGCAAGTTTCCCTCAGTAAGAAACCAAGGTTTAATCGGACCAGTAGGAGTCAAGAAGCACGTTGAAGGTTGATGGCGGCGAGATGTAGTGCGGCGCAACACCAGTGATTCCGGCGCCAACGTGGAACCTGCACAACACAACCAAAGTACTTTGCCCCAACGAAACAGTGAGGTTGTCAATCTCACCGGCTTGCTGTAACAAAGAGTTAACCGTATTGTGTGGAAGATGATTGTTTGCAGAAAACAGTAGAACAGTATTGCAGTGGATTGTATTTCAGTAAAGAGAATTGGACCGGGGTCCACAGTTCACTAGAGGTGTCTCTCCCATAAGACGAACAACATGTTGGGTGAACAAATTACAGTTGGGCAATTGACAAATAAAGAGAGCATGACCATGCACATACATATCACGATGAGTATAGTGAGATTTAATTTGGCATTACGACAAAGTACATACACCGTCATCCAACTGCATCTATGCCTAAAAAGTCCACCTTCAGGTTATCATCCGAACCCCCTCCAGTATTAAGTTGCTAACAACAGACAATTGCATTAAGTATTGCGCGTAATGTAACTAGTGACTACATCCTTGAACATAGCACTAATGTTTTATCCCTAGTGGCAACAGCACATCCATAACCTTAGTGGTTCTTGTCACTCCTCCAGATTCACAGAGGCATGAACCCACTATCGAGCATAAATACTCCTCTTGGAGTTACTAGCATCAACTTGGCCAGAGCATCTACTAATAACGGAGAGCATGCAAGATCATAAACAACACATAAGCATAACTTTGATAATCAACATAACAAGTATTCTCTATTCATCGGATCCCAACAAACGCAACATATAGAATTACAGATAGACGATCTTGATCATGTTAGGCAGCTCACAAGATCCGACAATGATAGCACAATGGGGAGAAGACAACCATCTAGCTACTGCTATGGACCCATAGTCCAGGGGTAGACTACTCACACATCACACCGGAGGCGACCATGGCGGCGTAGAGTCCTCCGGGAGATGATTCCCCTCTCCGGCAGGGTGCCGGAGGCGATCTCCTGGATCCCCCGGGATCGGCGGCGGCGGCGTCTCTGGAAGGTTTTCCGTATCGTGGCTCTCGGTACTAGGGGTTTCGTCACGGAGACTTTTTATAGGCGGAAGGGCAGGTCAAGAGGCGGCACGGGGGCCCCACACCACAGGGCCGCGCGGCCAAGGGGGGGCCGCGCCGCCCTAGGGTGTGGCCCCCTCGTCGCCCCTCTTCGTCTCTCCTTCGGACTTCTGGAAGCTTCGTGGAAAAATAGGCCCCTGGGCTTTGATTTCGTCCAATTCCGAGAATATTTCCTTACTAGGATTTCTGAAACCAAAAACAGCAGAAAACAAAGAATCGGCACTTCGGCATCTTGTTAATAGGTTAGTTCCAGAAAATGCACGAATATGACATAAAGTGTGCATAAAACATGTAGATAACATCAATAATGTGGCATGGAACATAAGAAATTATCGATACGTCGGAGACGTATCATAGGCCCAGCAGACCGGCCTCCTCGACACATTGCTGAGCTGGACAAGTCCCCAACGGTTGGATTTCAAGTGATACTATATATAACCCTTCTCCTAGCTAAGAATGGTTAGGCAGTACACTACAAACCGTTCTTGAGCTCTCTATCTCATACTCCATTGTTAGAAACACCAAAAGCCTCAGATCTCCCTCCTCCTCCACCCAAACTCAAATCCCTCCGGGGAAAAGCTAGAGGAGGTCTTGATCTATAGTTCCACCGAGCCAAATCTTGTCCCCCTTGTATTCATCAAGATACCTGCTCTCTAGGGTTTCTTGTAAACCCTAGGTGGGCAAAAGCGTCCGGAAGCATCCGGGCTCTGGATTTGCTCCTGACAAGATTGTGAAGGTTTGGAGGCTGCCTCAAAGTCTACCACAAGTTAAAGAGCTATTCCTTCGTGGGATAGGCTCGGAGAAGAAGGTGAGCCTTCGTGGTGTTGGGAAATCCTTCGTGGGATCCCCACCTCTCCAAACGTGACATACCTTCTTGCAAAGGAAGGGAACACGGGAATGCATCTTCGTCTCCGCGTGCTTTTGGTTATCCCTAACCGAACTCTTTACTTGTGCTATATATGTTGTGAGAGCCGTCGTGCTTGATTTACTTGTATTATCATCTAGGGTGCCTCACCTAGTTTGCACTAGGCTCACCTTTATATTCCATAAAGCCTAATATTGCAAAGAAAGAATGAAAACTTGTAGAAACCTATTCACCCCCTTTGGGTTTACAATCTCCGAACTTTCAATTGGTATCAGAGCCTGGACTTTTTTGAGGGCCTTACAGGCTTAAGAGTGAGATGGATAAACTATTTGAGGGTTTGGATGAAGATTATAACCTTTCGTTTAAGGAGATGAAATCCAGATTCTTAGCATATGAAGCTGAGAAAAAGAAAAAGGAGGATGATCTCCAGAGCCAAATGGCAGACATGAGTGCCATACTTAAACGCCTAAATGGTGGGACTTCTAGTGGGGCTACTATCCCTCCGGAGACCTTCCATCAGGTCAATCATGACTATCCTGAAAACACTTCGCCCATGCCTCATATAAACCATAGTGGGAATGTTCCCCATTTTGATGGAACTCACTTTTCCTTTTGGAAATCTTCTATGGAGTCTCATATTCGCAGCTGCAGTGTGGAGATGTGGGAGATCATTGTTGATGGATACCGGAAGCCACAAGATCCCATTAGGTTGACCTCCACCGAATTCTACAACCGTCAACTCGATGCCTCTGCATGTGACAAAATTAGAAGTGGCATCAACCGAAAACTCCTTGATCAAGTCAATGACATTGACTCAGCCAAGTGCTTTGGGATCGGATTGTAGTACTTCAAGAGGGAACCAATCTGATCCAAAAGTCTCTATATGAGTCAGCTAAGACCGAGGCGACCTTGTTCATGATCAAGGAAGGAGAAACTATGGCTAAAGCTTATGGAAGGCTTGGAGCTCTTTGAGTAAAGGTCAAGTGCCCTGGATGTGAAAAGTATAATTATGGATTTGAAATGAATGAAGAGTTCATAAAGTCCAAGGTCATTGCCATGATTGCTTTCAAACAAAAGGACACCAACATTGCCCTCAATTTTCAAATCCTCACCAAGCAAGCAGATCTGTCCGCAGATGATCTTATCTCCTATGTGGCTGCTAATGACAACATGGCCAAGGCAGGAGAAAAACTCATGGCAATGAACCGTGTCGATGGACCCTCCCACAACCTTGCTTTGATGGCTAGAGCAGACCGAGAAAGAGAATAAATCTATGACATCGAAGAAGAAGAGATGACTTCAACTAGTGACATGCAAACAGACGTTGCTTTCTTTGTCAAGAAGTACAAGAAGAAGTTCCCAATCTCCTCCAATGAGAAGAAGAGAATGTGCTACAACTGTGGTGAAGACAATCACTTTGCAAATGAGTGCCCTTATGAGAAAAGGGTAGACAAGCCAAGGTTTGTCAAAGGTGTCAAGCCAAGATTGAAGCCAAACCCAATCAATGAACGATACAAGAAGAACAAGGGAAGAGCCTTTGTTGGTGCCGAGTACATCTCCGATGAAGAGGGAGAAGATGAGGAGAAGGAGGCCGGAGTGGATGGTTTAACTTTCTCCAAACCCGGGTCACTCTTCACATATGATTACTCCAAGGATTATTCCACGGAGTCTTCAACTCCAAATGTTATTGGTTCTTCCTTCATCGCAAGAATAACTCATGATGACGACTCCTATGACACTTCCTCCTCTACGATCGTTGGCTCTTGTCTAATGGCAAGGGAAGCAAAGGTAATGGAATCCTCACCCTCTTTGTCTAGCATTCTTGATAATGAAACTGATGATCAAGATGAAGAGGTTGTTCTTAAGGATCTTTTCAAAGTTAGATGCACTCTTCGTGGTGATGCTCTTGTCAAGTTCGATTTCTTGATGGAATCCCTCAAAGAAAGGGACGAGTCCATTGAGGAATTAGAATATCATATGAAAGATGAGAAATGGAGATTCAATCTCCTAAGACAAGAGCTGAAAAACGAAAGGTGCATATCTAAAAGCCTTAAGCAACTAGTTGAAACATTTGAACTAGATAAAGTTAAGGACTTAGAAACTATTGAAAGGGATCAATTAATGGCCCAAGAGCTAGATTCTTCAAAGAAGGATCTTGAAGTTGCTCATGCTTCTCTCACTAGGGATCTTTACCATCTTGAAAAGGCTAACAAGCTTGTTAAGGATGAGCTCAAGAAACTTGGAGAGAACCATGACCTACTCCAAGACACCTATAAGAAGGCTCTTGGATCATTGAATGATCCCATTGTTGCTAAAAATGTTACAAGTTCCTGTACCTCATTTACTTGTGAACATGCTAAACTTGTTGAGGAACATGTTCGTTTGAAAGAAGAGCTTTCTCTGTATGTTGAAACCAATGTATATCTTGAATCTTTGGTAACAAAATATGGTCTCAACTATTATCCTAATGACTCAGCTTGTGAACAAGCAACTATTCTTGAGGAAAATGCTAGGTTGACAAAGGAACTAGCCAACTTCACCACCTCTAAGAATAAGATGGGATCGGATGATCTTTTGAGTAAGCAAAGGTCAAACAATTAGAAGTATGGACTTGGGTATGCTCCCAAGACCTACAAGAAGAACAACCTTTACGTGGTTGACCTCTCCAAAGAGAGCCCCTCTCTCCCCACATGTCTAATGGCCAAACATGATGAAGGTTGGCTGTGGCATCGCCGCCTTGGTGATGTCAACATGAGGAATCTTAAACAACTCCTAAAGTATTAGCACATTGTTGGACTAACCGGCATTTCTTTTGAGAAAGGTCGTGTGTGCAGTGCATGTGTAGCTGGAAAGCAACTCAAGAAGAGACACCCTATCAAGAGTATCGTCACCACCTCTAGGCTTCTGGAGCTCCTTCAATTGGATCTCTTTGGGCCATCTCATTATGATACTCTTGGTGGGAGCAAATATGGAGTGGTCATTGTTGATGATTACTCAGGATACTCTTGGGTCTTTCTCCTTAAGTCTAAGGATGAGACCCATAGAGAGTTCATCATATTCGCCAAGAAGGCTCAACGAATGTATGAATCTGAGATCAAGGCTATAAGGACCGCCAATGCCACCGAGTTTGTTGATGATGAGGGCATCAATCATGAGTTTTCAGCTCCATATACCCCTCAACAAAATGGTGTTGTTGAAAGGAAGAACCGGACTATTATTGAGATGGCAAGAACCATGTTGAGTGAATTCAAGTCATCCCATAACTTTTGGGGAGAAGCCATCTCTACAGCTGTCCACTACTCCAACCGGCTCTTCCTCCACCCCCTGCATAATAAAACTCCATACGAGCTTCTCACAGGTAACAAGCCTAATGTCATGTACATTCGTGTCTTTGGATGCAAATGTCTTGTTAAATACAATAAAGGGAAGCCCGGAAAATTTGAAACTAGAACTATAGAGGGTACATTTGTTGGATATGCGGAGAACTCCCACACCTATAGATACTACAACAAGTCCAGTGGGACTATTGAAGTATCTTGTGACGTGGTGTTCTTGGAGGATAATGGCTCCCAAGTGGAGCAACCTGTTCCATGTGTTGCAGGTGATGATGATCCTTCTAACGACATCAAGCTTATGGGCATTGGACACATCCGGCCCACGGAGGTCCATACTAATGATCAAGATGATGGAATAGAAGTCTCAAGCTCAGCCAAAGTGGAGCCTTGCTCAACTCAAGCTAAACCATCAAGTGCCGCCCAAGATTCATCCTCTACTCAAGATGAGCCACATTCCGAAGAACAAGAAGAAGGCCCTCAACCCCCTAAGCAAGACCATGATGCTGATCAAGAATTATCATCAACCCATGGTCGAGCTCAAGTTGTCCCTCGTGATCAAGAACTAGCAAAAGATGAATTTATTGATCATGAAGGAACCATTCGGAAGATCAAGGCTGCTTCAAGGGCAAGTGACATGAAAGTAGATCAAGTTCTTGGTAGCATCTCAAGAGGAGTGGTAACTCGTAGACACCATGCATTACTTATCACTTATTATCAACATCATGCTTTTGTGTCTAGCTTTGAGCCACTCAAGGTACATGAAGCCTTGGTTGATCCGGATTGGGTAATTTCCATGCAAGAAGAATTGGAATGTTTCACCCGCAATGAAGTATGGTCTCTAGTTGAGAGACCCAAAGATCATCACATCAATGTCATTGGGACCAAATGGGTGTTCAAGAACAAGCAAGATGAGAATGGCATTTTCATAAGAAATAAAGCAAGGTTAGTGGCGCAAGGGTCTGCCCAAATAGAAGGTATGGATGATGAGGACACCTTTGTGTCGGTTGCCCGTCTTGAAGCTATGCGTCTTTTGCTTGCATTTGCATCCTTTCACAATTTCAAGCTATATCAAATGGATGTGAAAAGTGCATTTTTAAATGGTCCCCTAAAAGAAACTTAATATGTGGCTCAACCCCCGGGTTTCGAAGACCCATACCGTCCCAACGATGTGTATTTACTCCATAAGGCACTCTACGGTCTCAAGCAAGCTCCACGTGCTTGGTATGAGTACCTTAGAGATTTCTTACTCAAGGATGGGTTTAACATGGGTACGGTTGATTCCACCCTTTTCACCAAGCGGGTTAAAGGGGGTGGCCTATTTCTATGTCAAATATATGTTGATGATATTATATTTAGTGGAACTAACCCTACTCATAACAAAGCTTTTGAGCTATTGATGACTAGGAGATTTGAGATGTCCATGATGGGGAAGTTGAAGTTCTTCTTAGGCTTCCAAGTGAGCCAACTTGCAAAAGGCAGCTTCATCTCCCAAGAAAAATATGTGAGGGACATGCTCAAGAAGTATAAGATGACCAATGCAAGTCCAATGAAGACACCCAATCCCATAAAGGGGCAGCTTGGCTCATGTGATGGTGAGAAGGATGTGGATAAAAAGGTATATCGTTCCATGATTGGATCCTTTCTCGACCTTTGTGCTTCTAGGCCAGATATCATGCTAAATGTCGGCATGTGTGCTCGTTTTTAATCTGCTCCTAAGGAGAGCCACTTGGTGGCGGTCAAACGGATTTTGAGATACCTTGTTCTCACTCCTATTCTTGGGCTGTGGTATCCAAAGGGGTCAACCTTTGAACTCATAGGCTATTCGGATTCCGATTGGGCTGGTGATAAGGTTGACCGAAAGTCTACCTCTGGGGCTTGCCAATTTATTGGCCGGTCATTGGTGAGTTGGTCATCCAAGAAACAAAACTCCACTTCCCTATCCACCGCCGAAGCCGAATACATATCAACGACATCTTGTTGCACTCAGTTGTTATAGATGAAGCAAACCTTGAAAGACTATGGTGTGTCTCTTGGGACGGTGCCTCTTCTATGTGACAACGAAAGTGCAATAAAGATTGCCAACAACCCAATTCAACATTTCCGCACAAAATACATTGACATTCGCCATCACTTCCTACATGATCATGTTGCCAACCAGGACATTGAACTCACTCATGTGGGAACAACGTACCAATTGGCAGATATTTTCACTAAGCCTTTGGATGAATCCCAGTTTGTGACCTTGAGAGGAGAACTTTGTATATTCTTGATCCTAACAACTTAGATTGAACAACTTCTTGCACTATATTCTTACATTTATCTTGCTATCTAGCTTAGTTGTGCAGCATATATAGGGATAGTCATCTTACCATGTCTTGGTATGATGCATACCTATGTGTGCGACATAAATATACCCAATGTCATAATATGGACCCAAGCATGTCTCTTCGAGGTCTCATGAAATTTGTGCTTTAACATAGGGGGAGTAATCCCCCGTCCCTCATTAGCCTCAATCACAAAGTGACTTCATCCTATGAGGCTAACTGATCTTATTGCAAAATTATTCTAAAATGATTTATGATTCTTGATATATTTCGAATCATGTCCATTGTTGCTATTTGGATTTCACTACAATGGGTATGCCTAGAAAAACTTGTGTTCCTACCCCATGTCTATGCTCCTCTTATCAAATATCTATCTATCTATATTTTACATGTCATATTTTGAAATTACACATATCTTTCCCATAAATAAAAATACAAAAGGTGGCTATAAATGTCAACTGGTGCCTGGCCCGGTGCCGCCGGCTCTACCGCCGGCCGGCCCGGTGCCCAGCCCGGTGTGCCGGTGTTATCACCAGAATTTGACCAGATCAGAGGTGGGCCGTAATTAAGATGGGCTTGAAGAATATACACGGAAGATATACATGAATCGGCCTTGTACAAGAAAGTTTGGGCTAGTTTGCCCGTGTATCTGTAAATATAGTAGGATACGTGTCGGTTAGGTAGAATTTGGCTCATACACGGTTGGGATTATTCCCACGTTAGAAAGTCTACGGACTATAAATATGTATCTAGGGTTATTGAGAAAGACAACAATCACGTTCATCACAAACCAATCTTGGCGCATCGCCGACCCCTTATTTCGAGGGTTTCTTCCGGGTAAGCATCATGCTGCCTAGATCGCATCTTGCGATCTAGGCAGTATACGTTGATTCGTTGCTCATGCGTTGCTCGTGCTGAAGCCTTGTTGATGGCGAGCAACGTAGTTATCATAGATGTGTTAGGGTTAGCATTGTTTTACCGTGCTATATGCTTTTGTCCATGCAACCCTTAGACATCTAGCCGCCCTTACACCTTTCTTAGGTGTAAGGGCGGCACCTTGCTTGATCATTGTTTAGTAGATCCGATCTGTTATGATTGCTCCTTGTTCTTCAAGGATTAGTTTAATATCTGCATAGTTAGGCCTTGCAAACGGGTTGAAGGATCCAGTAGCACGTAGGGTGTAGTTTGCTAGCCCTAGATAAGATGTTCCGGGGATCAACTCCATGTTGGTTTTTAGGCCTTATCTAGGGTCGGTTTATTATCACCTTACGTGGCTGCCAGGCTCAATCACGTGTAGGATGTTCCGATTATGTGGTGAAAACCCTAAATCGTCGTAGGTCGTTTTAGCTTTATATTGATCAAGCAGGACCACCATGCTATCGTAAACCCCATACGAGTCATGGGTGGATCGGCTCCTTGAGCCGATTCACGGGAAAACCTGAGAGCCGATCGAGGCTCGTATTTAATGTTTACCTGTATGCCATGCAGGAAACTAAGCGAAGCAAATCCATCACCTTCCTGACCAGGTATAGGTCAGGTGGCACGCCCTTGCACCAGCATCGGACGTGCGTGCCGAGGCTTTGCGGGCCGTCGCTCGAGGGACCAGGGCCAGCTGCAGCTCTAGGTTGTTCCCGGCTCTACGTGTTGCCAGCCGTTGCTCGCCGGTGGGGTTCGGACGCCAACACATTCTGGCACGCCCGGTGGGACCATCTTCGACATCAACTGCATCGCCATCTACATCTGAGATGGCGGAAGGTACTCCAGTCGCGTACGAGGATCTGACCGAGGAGCTCAAGAAGAAGTATGACGAAGTCAAAGCTATCCTCGAAGCCGACCTCATCGGCTCTTTCCATAGGACCCGCTCACACGGCATCAGGTGGAAAGGGTTCTCACCTGAAGGCGCGCTCGATGGAGTGGACCTGTCTACCCCTTCAGAAGAACGCACCAGGTCTCTGCGTCAGGAGATTAATTTCATGGTAGCTCATTCGCTACACCGCCATTCTGAGAGCCTGGTGAACACTTTGGAGCGTGTCGCCCTTCGGGTGATCCAGGAAATCATGAGGCATCAGTACTCTCCGACAGGACCTGCTCTAGGGACTCATCAAGGAGAGCTACCACTCCAGTCCCGACCACCGCTGCCGTTCGCACTGGCAGCACCAGAAGTGCCGAGTTCACCGGCATTCATCGTCTACAAGATCGGTGGTGATCCTAGTGATTACCAATTCTTGTATGAGGCACCCAAGGAGATCCCGCACGGATACACGTGCACATACGTGCCAGACTGCAGTAACTGGGCACTCACGAACCAGACTGCAGCAGCAGGGACTTCTGGAACAGTAGGAGGAGCTTCTGGATCAGATCTTGAGAAGCAGACGTGGCTAACTAAGTATGCCACTCCGACGAACCTTCAGAGCTCAACTCCTGCAGTTGGCTCAGATCGTGAGAAGCAGGCGTGGCTAGCTAAGTATGCCACTCCAACAAACCTCCAAAGCTCAACTCATGCAGCTAGCTCAGAGCTTGAGAAGCAAGCGTGGCTGGCTAAGTACGCCACTCCAACGAATCTTCAGAGCTCGACTCCTGCAGCTAGCACCGCGGATCAGATCAGTACAATCTTGAGAGATCAGTTCGGCATGGTGCCGAAAAGGAGGGCAATCGGCTATTCCAAGCCGTACCCCAACGAGTACGATTTGATCCCACTACCACCCAAATATCGGCTCCCTGAATTCTCCAAGTTTAGTGGGTCAGATGGCTCCAGCTCAATCGAGCATGTGAGCCGATATTTGGCGCAGCTGGGCACGATCTCAGCATCAGATGAACTACGTGTGAGGTTCTTCGCACAGTCCCTCACAGGATCGGCTTTCGGGTGGTACACATCGCTGCCACCAGACTCAATCCGGACTTGGAAGTAGTTGGAAGAACAATTCCACATGCAGTATCACTCAGAGGCTTCCGAGGCTGGCCTTGCCGATCTAGCACAAGTACGACAGAAGCGCGGAGAAACAGTGTCAGAATACATCCAGCGCTTCAGGACCATTAGGAACCGATGCTATTCGGCTCGTTTGACTGAAAAAGAAGCAGTCGAGTTGGCGGTGGTGGGTCTCGCATCGCCGATCAAGGATATGGCTTCTCAAGCAGACTACCCTTCACTGGCGCATATGGTTCAGAAACTGTCATTGTATGAACAGCGCCACCCAGAGTTGTACCAAGACAAATTCAAGCGAGCGGTAGTCCTGGTTGAGGCAGATGAAGATGAAGGCTCTGCGGGAGATCAAGAGGTAGCAGTGGCTGAATGGACTCGGGGGGCAAGCCCCGTGTCCTGCAAATGGGTTAAGCCACAAGGTCCTCCAAGAGGGTTTGACTTCGACGTGACCAAAGCTGAGCAAATTTTCGACCTCTTACTCAAGGAGAAGCAGCTAAAGTTACCCGAAGGCCTCAAAATCCCCACGGCACAGGAGCTGAACGGAAAGCCATACTGCAAGTGGCATAACACGTTCACCCATACCACCAACGACTGCAGGGTGTGGCGTCAGCAGATCCAAATGGCGATAGAACAAGGGCGTTTAATTTTCAACCAGTACGCCATGAAAGTCGACACACACCCCTTCCCCGCCGTTAACATGGTGGAGTACGCTTACCCCGAGAGGTGCCAGCCAAGTTTCTCGTTCAGCATCAACATGGTCGAGTTTGGGCACCACTCTGGTAAGGACAGAGGCGAGGGCAGCCGCTCTCGTAGCAAGGACAAAGAGGAAGCCGTTCCACGCGATCGGCTCCGACACGATGGCAAGCGCTACATCACAGAGGGAGAAGTGAAGAATGTGCTATATCAACGACCTCTCTCTGATCATCTCCTCAACAAGTATGTGAGTCAGTACGACCAGCGCCGGCGATACAACAATGACGACGAAGGAGATCGTCTGGCTAGCAGAGACGCCAGGAGACATCGTTGGCATGATCGAGACGAGGAGAGATATGAGCGCCATGCCAAGGAAAGGTCAAGAGAGCAAGACGACGTGGACAAGCACTGGGACTGTCCCTTCTTCAAGCACTGCTGGGATTCAGGAATGAGCCGATTGCCTACAATCGGCAACTGCCCAGAATGTAGACAGAAGAAGAGGGGTGCAGGAGACGTGTCAGTGTTCAAACATCTAGGGCCTTTCCCATCTCGGAACAAGCAAGCTGGGTCCTCTCGGGAAGAAGACCTCGAGGATTTAGAAGATGACTATGAAGAAGAAGAGGATAAGTACCACCGGCCAAGGTGGGGCCCTGATGGACTCAGCCGTTCCCAAAAGCGTAGGGTTCAGCGACTACGTGGCTTGGAGGAAGCCGAAAGGTTATACTGCACATGTTAAGGAAGGCGCGGCCTAATCTAGCCGCGAAAATTCAGCGAACTCTGGACGAAGAGGGTCGACCACAAAGGAAAGAGTGGCGCCCCAAACAAAGGAAAGCCGATGATGAGACATCGGCTGGCACAAACATGGTGTTCATCCTTCCAGCGGAGTTTTGTGCTCCAGGATTAGACGAAGCACCTGTGGCACAACTTGACTGCGGCCCACGGCCAGTTATCTTTGAGAAGCCACGAGAAAGAAGCTACAGACACCTGAATGCCCTGTACTTACGAGGTTATATCAATGGGCAGCCTGTCAATAAGATGCTGGTAGACACCGGTGCGGCAGTCAACATCATGCCATACTCCATGCTACGTCGGTTGGGACGCTCCAGCTCAGATTTGATCAAGACCAACGTTACACTAAGCGATTTCAATGGCCAAGCATCTGAAGCGCAAGGTGTTCTGAACGTGGATCTGACCGTAGGGAGGAAAACCATCCCTACGACATTCTTCATCGTCGACAGCAAGAGCACTTATGCTGTCCTGCTAGGGAGAGATTGGATCCACGCCAACTGTTGCATCCCATCCACGATGCACTAATGTTTAATACAGTGGGATGGAGATGAGGTAGAGGTCGTCCGCGCAGATGACTCAGCCGAGATTTCAATGGCTGGCATGAACGTTTGGGAGACGGCAGGCCAAGAGCCACTCTCAGGCATCACCTTGGACGACTGCGAATTCATCGACGTGACAAAAAATGGGGTGAGACTGGTCTTATCCACCGGCCTGACCGTGTAACAAGAGCAAAAGCTATGGACGTACGTGGGAAGGCCGATCCTTGTGATCGGCCCCAAAAAATAAAAAGTGATGATCTTGTCTGAAGCATGTCACGTAGTTCTAGTAAAGCATGAACAAGATGTAAACCTCTTTTGAGCAATGCAATCAAGATGGGGGCCGATTCCAGCAATCGGCCCATATTATCCTCGCCATACGTTTTGCCTGTATTCAATGTCGATCTAACAGGTGACGGAAAGCTAGGGTATGGGTTTACATCGGCTGATGAGCTAGAAGAAGTTGACATTGGTCCTGGGGATAAGCCACGACCAACTTTTATCAGCAAGAAGTTAGATCCACATCTCAGGAGCCAGATGATAGCTCTGTTAAAAGAGTACCCAGATTGCTTTGCATGGGATTACACAGAGATGCCTGGGTTAGACAGGAGCATCATTGAGCATCGGCTCCCTCTCAAGAAAGGATTTCGGCCATTCCAACAACGAGCACGTCAGATGAAGGCCAAAATTCTCGAAGAAGTCAAGAAAGAGATCGAGAAAATGTTGACCGCCGGGTTCATCAGGCCATGCAGGTATGCTGAATGGATCTCCAGTATCGTACCTGTAGAGAAAAAGGACGGCCGATGGCGGGTGGCAATAGATTTCCGAGATCTCAACAGAGCCACTCCAAAGGATGAATACCCAATGCCTGTGGCAGAAACATTGATCAATGCAGCTGCTGGCCACAAGGTGTTGAGTTTCATGGATGGCAATGCCGGCTACAACCAAATCTTCATGGCTCCAGAAGATATACACAAGACTGCATTCAGAGTACCAGGGTCAGTGGGCATATTTGAATATGTAGTCATGACCTTTGGGTTGAAGAATGCTGGTGCAACGTACCAAAGAGCCATGAATTATATTTTTCATGATCTGATCGGCAAGTTGGTGGAAATCTACATCGATGACGTGGTGGTCAAGTCTGTCTCCATGGAGGGACACTTGGATGATCTGCGACGCATCCTAGACCGAACTCGGAAATTCGGACTGAGAATGAATCCAAAGAAGTGTGCCTTTGGTGTGACGGCCGGTCAGTTCCTGGGTTTTTTGGTTCATGAACGAGGAATTGAGATCGGCCTGAAAAGTCAAGAGGCAGTACGTACCATGCAGCCGCCTACCACGAAGAAGGAGCTCCAACGCCTTATCGGCAAGATCAACTTCGTCCGACGATTCATCTCTAACCTGTCAGGACTAATTGAGCCGTTCATGGCGTTGGTGAAGATTAAATCTGATGACGAGTTTCACTGGGGGGCAGAACAGCAGCAGGCATTTGACGAGATTAAGCGGTATCTAACAACGCCGCCTGTGCTAGTTCCACCCCAGCAAGACAGGCCATTCTATATCTACTTATCAGTAGCTGACACGTCCATCGCTTCGGTGGTGGTGCAACTCTATGAGGGTGTTGAAAAGGTCGTTTTCTACCTCAGCAGAAGGATGTTGGATGCCGAGACAAGGTATCCTGAGGTCGAGAAGCTATGCCTCTGCCTGTTCTTCACCTGCACCAAGCTTCATCATATCCTTTTGACGGCAGAGATCATCGTCATATGCAAGTCAGATGTTGTCAAGCACATGCTGTCGGCTCCTGTTTTGAAAGGCCGACTTGGTAAGTGGATGTTTGCGTTGTCGGAGTTCGATCTCCGGTATCAGCCTGCGAAAGCAGTCAAGGGACAAGCGTTGGCCGATCTTATAGCTGAACGGATTAATACTAATATAGCAGCACTATCTGTACGTGCATGGGCTATGTTCTTCGATGGATCGGCTTGTGATGATGGTTGTGGCATCGGCATTCTGCTCGTGTCGCCTCGGGGGGGCAACATATTCCTTCTCCATCAGGCTGTCTACACCTTGTACCAACAATGTCGCTGAGTATGAGGCAGTGCGCAAGGGAATGGAGTTGCTTTTGGAAGCCGGGGCAGAGGCGGTGGAGCTTTTTGGAGACTCGAAGTTGGTGATTTCCCAGCTCACGGACGAATACAAGTGCGAGAGTGAGTCACTCTTCCCATATTGGATGGAATGTCGTGAGCTGATGACACATTTTCGGTACATCAATTTCAATTGGGTCCCAAGATCTCAGAATACCGACGCCAATGATCTCGCACAGATGGCGTCCGGATACAAGGACATACCAGACGGATCAGAAGTTCAGGTGCAGTTCCTGGAACAGGATGACTGGAGTGCCGATATCTTCAATTACTTGAAGGATTCGGCTCGGGGGGCACCTAAACGGATAAGATACAAGGCTATGAAATATGTCCTTATAGGAGATGACATGTTCTACAGGACGTTGGAAGGGTTACTACTCAAATGCCTGGGACCAACTGAGTCTAATTGGCTCTTACATGAGGTGCATGAAGGCGCCTGTGGAACTCACCAATCGGCTCATAAGATGAAGTGGCTGATTAGGCGATCAGGGTTTTATTGGCCCACCATGCTTGAGGACTGCTTCAAGTACTACAAGGGATGCCAAGCGTGTCAGATGTTTGGGAAGATTCAGATGGTACCCGCGTCAACGATGAACCCTATCATCAAGCCTTGGCCATTTCGAGGTTGGGGCATGGATATGATCGGCAAAATCCATCCTGCGTCGAGCAAAGGCCACGAGTGGATTCTGGCCATTACAGATTACTTCACCAAATGGGTGGAGGCCGTTCCTATGAAGAAGGTAAAATCGGAAGACGTTATCAAATTTGTCAAAGAACACGTCATTCATAGGTTTGGGATTCCCCAAACCATCACGACCGATGGAGGTTCGGTCTTTATTTCTAAAGAATTCAGAAAATTCTGCGATGACATGGGAATTAAGCTGATCCGATCATCTCCATACTATGCTCAAGCCAACGGGCAAGCTGAAGCGTCCAATCAAAGCCTGATCAAGCTGATTAAGAGGAAGATTGACGAGAACCCTAGGGTGTGGCATGAGACATTGTCAGAAGCTTTGTGGGCCTATCGCATGTCATGCCATGGAGCTATAAAGACTTCGCCATACCAGCTTGTCTACGGGCAGGAAGCCGTATTACCTTGGGAAATCACGGCTGGATCAAGACGTGTCACGTTTGAACGACACGACAATTTGAAGAATATGCAGCCCTGATGAGTGACACTATTGAGGATGCAACGGAACTTAGACTTTGGTCGTTGGAGAAGATTAAAGAGAACAAAGCCAGGGTAGCTCATGCATACAATAAGAAGGTGAGACCAAAGGAGTTTCAAGTTGGTGATCTAGTATGGGAAGCCGTGTTGCCACTAGGAACCAAGGATAAAGCATATGGCAAATGGTCTCCTAATTGGCACGGTCCTTATAAAGTCGTCCAGGTTTTGAAGGGTAATGCATACATGCTGGAGCAGTTGGACGGCGCTAAGTTCCCAGTAGCTGTCAATGGTCAACATCTCAAGAAATATTTCCCAAGCATGTGGGATGACGAACAGTGAAATATGGGGGCCGATTCATGAAATCGGCCAGTAAAAAAAATGTTTATATAAGTCACAGCCGATGCACGGCCATCGACTTCAGAATAATAAAAGCCGATGCATTGCCATCGACTCTAGAGGAACAAGCTCAATTGAGCAGGTTAACGGATCGGTTTTAGGCCAGAGATCATGGCATCTGAGATGAATCTCCCGGTGGATTTGCTGAAAAGTTTGAATCTGCGTGTTTGAGGTTGGAAGATGGCCTGGACGTGGATTGGATCTGTTTGACCGTGTGATTAGGCAACTGTTTGGCCTCAAATCGTGTTTATAATACAAGCCGATGCCCTGCCATCGGCTCTTTGTGCAGCGACTTCGTTTGACAATCGGCAAAATTGACAAGAAAGCAAAAATTAATAGGGGAATATTTTCTTCATTAATAAGAGGATTTCTTACAAAGAAAGAGCCGATTGCTCAAGGGAGGAAGAACAAAAGAAAGGTCTATTGACCAATCTGCTACTACTACTACTAGGCCTATACTAGTAGATCCTAGTCTACGGGCCGTCGCTGCCCTCGTCGTCGTCGTCGGAGCTCTCGTCGGCGCTGCCGCCGGCGGGCTCCTCGTCGCTGCTCCAGCGGCCCCCATTGGGGGCCTCCTCATCTTCATCATCGTCGTCGTCGTCGTCGTCTGACCCGGCGCGGAACCGCTTCGCCGGCGGGTAATCCTCGAGGGAGTCGTCGTCGTCGTATTCCTCCTCCTCTTCCTCGGAGGAGGTGTAATCGTCCCAGGAGAACGAGTCGTCCTTGCTCCCTGATTCCAGTTCCCCATCAGCGAGGAACTGGAGGTCTTCATCTCCGCTGGTCAAGGACTTGTCGTCCTCGGACCAGACGGAGGAGGCGTGGTCCTCCTGGTCCTACTCCTCTGGGGCGCGCTCGTCGTGCGCCGCCATCTGAGCCGCCATCGGATCCCACTCTGGCGTGGGTTCGCGGGAGGAGGAGGAGGAGGAGGAGAAAGACTGGGAGGAGAGATCCGACGAGGCGGAGGAGGAAGAGGAGGAAGACATTGCTCTGAGATTGGGGTTTCTTGGTGCCGATGGTCAGAACAGAGCAAGGGGATGAAGTGGCGAACTGTTTAGAGCGGTTAAATAAAAGGGGATATAGTGGAGATTCAATGCCACAGCAGTTTCCGAGGAAGTGGTGCCCAAAGAAAAAAAAAACTGCCAGGTCACGCGGAGAAGTTGAGAAGGCAAGGCATCATGATGAAGGATGCTGCGACGGTTCTGCTCTGCCACGACATGACCCGACGAAGAAAAAGCAGAGTGATTTTGGAATTATCAATTCCAAAACCAGGGGGGCATGTGTTATCACCAGAATTTGACCAGATCAGAGGTGGGCCGTAATTAAGATGGGCTTGAAGAATATACACGGAAGATATACATGAATCGGCCTTGTACAAGAAAGTTTGGGCTAGTTTGCCCGTGTATCTGTAAATATAGTAGGATACGTGTCGGTTAGGTAGAATTTGGCTCGTACACGGTTGGGATTATTCCCACGTTAGAAAGTCTACGGATTATAAATATGTATCTAGGGTTATTGAGAAAGAC
The DNA here is from genome assembly GCF_019359855.2 of Lolium perenne. Taxonomy (NCBI): domain Eukaryota; kingdom Viridiplantae; phylum Streptophyta; class Magnoliopsida; order Poales; family Poaceae; genus Lolium; species Lolium perenne. The sequence continues at coordinate 188,403,114 of NC_067245.2, forward strand.
AACAATCACGTTCATCACAAACCAATCTTGGCGCATCGCCGACCCCTTGTTTCGAGGGTTTCTTCCGGGTAAGCATCATGCTGCCTAGATCGCATCTTGCGATCTAGGCAGTATACGTTTATTCGTTGCTCATGCGTTGCTCGTGCTGAAGCCTTGTTGATGGTGAGCAACGTAGTTATCATAGATGTGTTAGGGTTAGCATTGTTTTACCGTGCTATATGCTTTTGTCCATGCAACCCTTAGACGTCTAGCCGCCCTTACACCTTTCTTAGGTGTAAGGGCGGCACCTTGCTTGATCATTGTTTAGTAGATCCGATCCGTTATGATTGCTCCTTGTTCTTCAAGGATTAGTTTAATATCTGCATAGTTAGGCCTTGCAAACGGGTTGAAGGATCCAGTAGCACGTAGGGTGTAGTTTGCTAGCCCTAGATAAGATGTTCCTGGGATCAACTCCATGTTGGTTTTTAGGCCTTATCTAGGGTCGGTTTATTATCACCTTACGTGGCTGCCAGGCTCAATCACGTGTAGGATGTTCCGATTATGTGGTGAAAACCCTAAATCGTCGTAGGTCGTTTTAGCTTTATATTGATTAAGCAGGACCACCATGCTATCGTAAACCCCATACGAGTCATGGGTGGATCGGCTCCTTGAGCCGATTCACGGGAAAACCTGAGAGCCGATCGAGGCTCGTATTTAATGTTTACGTGTATGCCATGCAGGAAACTAGACGAAGCAAATCCATCACCTTCCTGACCAGGTATAGGTCAGGTGGCACGCCCTTGCACCAGCATCGGACGTGCGTGCCGAGGCTTTGCGGGCCGTCGCTCGAGGGACCAGGGCCAGCCACAGCTCTAGGTTGTTCCCGGCTCTATGTGTTGCCAGCCGTTGCTCGCCGGTGGGTTTCGGACGCCAACAGCCGGCCCATGCATCAGTCGTCGACAGCTTAACTGGGGTATGAGGGTACCCCTTGGGGCTTCTTCCTCATTCCCCCCTCAACCACAACCACCATTGGAGCCTCCCTACCTCTCCACCACTCCCTAGGGCATTCCCACCACTAGATTCACCCCATACTCCATTCCACCATAGATCAGGGCCCTTGGAAGATCTTCACCAAGGGATTTGGCCCCTCTTAAGCCGGTTTTGGAGATCTTGGGATTTTGCTCCTCAAGCTTCCCCTTGAAGTTTTCTTGCTCCATTGAGCAAGGAGAGCAATGTCTTCGGGCAATTTCCCTCATCGCTTCCCTATGTATTGGATCCCCTTGCCTATTGCTCCATCTTTGAGGGATTTGAGAATCTAGGTTTAGGGTTAGGGTTAGGGTTAGGCTTAGGCTTAGTACCTCATGCCATTGGAATGCCATACACCTCAATCCATGTGATTCACTCTATATTGCTATAATATGTGTACAAGTATTGAGTTTTTGCATGAATTTTTGTCAAAAATCTGGAAGATTCATAGTGTTCATCACAGCCAGGCCTACAGTTTGGCATGCCGGCTCATACACCGGCCGGGCCAGCGTGTTGCCCGGCAGACCGTCTGTCTGACCGGATGGTCCGGTCTACAGCCCGGTGCTGTCGGCCGATGCGCCGACTCGCCCAGATTTTTGTGCAATCTCATCAAAACACTTGTATATATGTTATACTTTTGGCCTCTTTATTCTTGATGACATGTACACTTATCCCACTACTATCCCCCTCTACTTTCTCATTCACGGGTAATTCTAGTGATGACAGCCGCGCCGCTTCCAAGAGGGGAAAGCATGAGAGGCCCCCGGGGTGTCGTACAAGCACTCGTATGCCTAGCAAAGAAGCTCAGAACAGTGCTCCGTGCAGTTCGGCTGGAGGTCGGAGTAAGACAACAACGAAGAAGCGGAAAGGCAAAGATACAGTTCCAAATGATGATCTTGTGGAGAAGCCGCCAAAGTTCAATACTGGTACAGTTCAAATTGCAGGTTGGAGGAGACTCAGAGAGGAAAATCCCTATCGTTTCGAGGATAGAACCTACACCGGTGGTGACAGGGAATTCTGGACCAACACTTAGGCTACCATCTGGGATGAGTTCTACAACTGTCCGGAGCTCATGAGGAATGGCATCATTGTGCAGCCCAAGGCCATCAACAAGGAAGGGCTCCTCATGTTCCATGCCACTAAGTACCGCTTTGTGGTTGACACTTTGCAGAAGATGGGATTTCTTGATCTAGTGTGCTTGAAGCCTAGCAACTTTAAGGTTCTTGGGGAGTATTGCCCGATTCTTGTCCGTCAGTTCCATTGCACGATCTTTTTCCATGATGACCCTGCTCGCACTATGACTTGGATGACTGGGAAGGACAAGTATTCTTGCAACTACCTTGACTTCTGTCAAGCAATGGGGTTTGGTAGTGGCCGTGCTCATGGGTTTCAGATCCACAGTCAGGAACCATTCACTCACGGTAATATTGCATTCTGCTACCCTCTAGAGCCTACACATGCTCCTCCACTCATCTCAGGGATGCACTACTCTTACCAAGTGCTTGGCAAGATATTTCGTGAGAGTCTAGTAAGCAGGTCTAGAGGCTCAAGTGACTGCCGATCCTACCATCTCAACCTCATGTACTACTGCCGTCCTGAAAATGTTAGGACGATTGATGCCTGTGACTTTCTCTACAATGAACTGAGATGCTCTATTCGCAACCGCATGACTCCAAACTTTGCTCAGTACATTCAACAGCTTATCAATACTGCTGTGCCATCTCCTTACAATAGGAAAGATGAAGTAGTGAAGATGGAACTTTCAAGATTCCTCAACAGGGACACAAACTTGAAATCCCTGAGTTGATGCCTTCGGAGCGAAGGTCCAAGGAAAGGCATGACCCGGCTGCTAGTTCCAAATCCTCTATGCGCCCCAAGCGGGGCGCCTCTCGCTTCTTGGAAAATATGTGGCAAATGTGCAGGAATACAAATGATGTGGCTCATCAAAGCCTTGCCTTGAATCAAGAGACTAGGAGGCGCCAAAATGAATTCATGGCTGCAAGAAACCATCATGTTCCTCCTCCTGGTCCTGAACTAGAGCATGTGTTGCTCCAACTTGGGCGATGCCTCCCATTGATGATGCCATGTTCCAGAACTTTGACCTCTCCCTGTTTGCTCGTGGTGGATTTTCACATGGTGTTCCTCCTCCAAGGACTAGGTCTAGGACTGCTCCTGCTTCTGATGCTGCTGGGTCTAGCCCTAATGGGTCTGGAGATTATAATGAAGATGGTGATGAGGATGAAGACGAGGATTCCCCACCTATCGGGGAAGAGTTATACTGATGGGAACACTATTTTTCTGCTCTCTCCTGCCTTTTTGGTGTTCCGATGCCAAAGGGGGAGAAGAGAGTAGAGTCTAGGATTACGGGTTTGCTGGATGGATGTTGCCATTTTGCACAAGCCATTGCTACTTTATTTGCTTCTTACTTGGCTTGTGCTATTTGATTTCCGGAACCATTTGCTACTTTTAATAATTCGTGTGTGGACAAATTATTGTATGCTTAATCTCTATGTTGGATGATTATGCTTAATGCTTATATCTTATTATATATTTATCTATACCATGCTTGCTTCCTAAAGATATTTGGGGAGCTTCTCATATTCATTAAATGGTGCATTTCACATTCAAATGCAAATTCTCCAAGTGCATACATTATGGGGGGAGTTGTCTTAATATCTTATATGGAATCAAGGTTCTGAGCTTATCATAATATTTATATGTGACTAGCTCGGTTTGTCATCGTATACAAAAAAGGGGGAGATTGTAAGGATATTTTACCCTTATCCATTATTTTGGTAACAATGACACCGTAGCTAGAGTAATCGGACTAATATATACCTACATTATTATTCTCTGGTATTAGTCTAACAGGCATAATGTGTAACAATGGAACAAGAAGGTGAAGGGAGACCCCCCCACTTCGATGAAAAGGGGAACACTAGTTTTCCTCAGGCCGACGCCTGGTCTGGCGGCACCGGGTGCTGCACCGGCCGGTCCGGCGCAGACCGGCTCTGGCGCCGGTGCACACCGGGTGCATTCCAGGGACTCAGCAGCGCTCGCTCGGCTACGGCCCGACCCCTCGTCCGGTTCCTGCCGGCTGGCCCGGCGATGCCGACCTGTGCACCGGATGGCCCGGCGAATGCCGACTCCTGCGCCATTAACTACCGGAAGACATGTACTATGATCCTAGAAGCTCGTACGGCACTGGCCTGGTGCCAGGCCTGGCGGCTGCCGGCCAGTCCGGTTTGTGGCCTGGCGGCACCGGGTGTGCCACCGGCCAGCCCGACGGCAGGCCCGACAGACCGGCCTCCTCGACACATTGCTGAGTTGGACAAGTACCCAACGGTTGGATTTCAAGTGATACTATATATACCCCTTCTCCTAGCTCAGAACGGTTAGGCACTACACTACAAATTGTTCTTGAGCTCTCTCTCTCATAGTCCATTGTTAGAAACACCAAAAGCCTCAGATCTCCCTCCTCCTCCACCCAAACTCAAATCCCTCCGAGGAAAAGCTAGAGGAGGTCTTGATCTATAGTTCCACTGAGCAAAATCTTGTTCCCCCTTGTATTCATAAAGATACATGCTCTCTAGGATTTCTTGGAAACCCTAGGTGGGCAAAAGCATCCAGAAGCATCCGGGCTGTGAATTTGCTCCTGACAAGATTGTAAAAGTTTGGAGGCTGCCTCAAAGTCTACCACAAGTGAAAGAGCTATTCCTTCGTGGGATATGCTCGGAGAAGAAGGTGAGCCTTTGTGGTGTTGGGAAATCCTTCGTGGGATCCCCACCTCTCCAAACGTGACGTACCTTCTTGCAAAGGAAGGGAACACGGGAATACATCTTCGTCTCCGCGTGCTTTCGGTTATCCCTAACCGAACTCTTTACTTGTGCTATATATGCTGTGAGAGCCTTTGTGCTTGAGTTACTTGTATTATCATCTAGGGTGCCTCACCTAGTTTGCATTAGGCTCACCTTTATATTCCTGAAAGCCTAATATTGCAAAGAAAGAATTAAAACTTGTAGAAACCTATTCACCCCCTCTAGGTTTACCATCTTTGAACTTTCACCAAGGACTACCCAGATTGCGCAGAGTGCAAAGGGAAAAAGGGAAGAGTGTCACTGTCGCGACTGCAAGCAATACTGATGTTGGCACAATAGATCTGAAGTTTACTTCGAGAAAGATTGTGCAGCGGAGGAGCGTGCGATATGTCCCTACTATGAAGAAGAATATCATTACAGGATCCCTTCTATGCGAAGATGGGTTTAAGGTTGTGTTACAGTCGAATAAAGTAGTCATTTCTAAGCATGGAAAATTTACTGGTAAATGCTATGAGTGCAGAGGCTTGTTTCGCTTTTTATTTCATATTTTAGCAATAAGTCTGTGAAACCTATTTTTGGTGGTGTTAATGATGATAACAATGTTTGCACTCTCGTTTATGTCATATTAATTTTAGTTTAATGTTTCGGCTATCTAGTAAGATTTTAATTCCAAATTTCAATATTACCAAAAGTTCCAAGTGCCATAGTGTGTGCAATGAATGCAACCTCCGAAGCCTCATAAGGCGGTCGATGAGAAAAACATGTCACTTCTAGAAGTCATACACATTCCGATCTATACGAGATAAATGGTGTGTTTACAAAAAGTGAAAATAGATATTTCATAACATGTTGATTCATGATGCGACTATATTTGCTATGTATATTTGTTGCAAACTAAATATGAAGCTTTAGATTACTTTAAAATTTATAAGGCTGAAGTTGAAAATCAACTATAGAGAGAAAAATCAAGCATCTTAGGTCAGATCGTTGTGGTGAATATTTTTCCAAAAAATGACGAATTATTTGAGGAACATGACATTATTCATGATAGGACGTATCCCTACTCGCCCCAATCAAACGGGGTTGTTGTGAGGAAAAATCGCACGTTCTGTCTTTTCAAAAGCTTGGTAGGGGAGGCTTTGTTTACTTCGTGTCATTTGTTGAATAGAGTTTCTAACAACAATAGAGAAAACCCCTACAGAGAGTCACTACAAAAAAAGTCGTTACCTACCACGGATTTTTCGTACTATGGCGGATGATGGGCCTTTAACCATGAAAAATCGGACCGGCGGAGGTGGGGCGCCCACCATAGGTGTGGTCTCTTGGCCGACTAGGGCGGTAATTTCGGTGGCTTCGTCGGTTTCCTTGGCAGCGAGAGCATCCATCGTTGGATAGCGTTTTTGCCGCCGCCCAAATACAATATTTGGGGTGGCGGGAGTGGAAGTGGCTTCTGTGCCACTGATGGGCGGGCCACGTAGGAGGAATAGGAGGACACACACGGACTCCTCACGCGTCCGCAGACGCATTCCGACCACAAATTTGGACTTAGAATGCATCTCAGCGGACAACTCATTCACTTTGCATCGGGCTGCTGGGCCGGGGGTAAACCTGAATTTGGACTATGCGGCCGCAAATAACAAGTAGTCCGCGCTATCACCTATTCTTGGAACCCTTGAAAAGTTTCTCACATAAATCTCTTATAGCCTCCTGGATCTCTCAGAAAATTTCAGGGCAAGATTGGAATGGAGTTGATAAGAGCTCTCAAGCCCAAAGCATAAGCACAATGGATCAGGTTCAAGTAGCCTCTCAACTTCATCACCCCATTCGCTTGTTAAAAAAAAAGTTGAAGTCTTACTTGGTACAGAAGTGCAATTTGGCAGAGAGGAAACTGAACAACATCGGCACATTATCAATGGAAAATCGAACAATAACCCCCCACCCAACCAAAGACTTCATTTCAAGTCCACCATCTTTTTCTACATACAAGAAATTTAGCTAAGGATTAATTAAGAACACATTACTACTACACCGCAAGGGAGCAAAACTTTTGTGAGCTCACTCTACAAGGACCCTGCTTGGAAGGGCCGAGCCCATGTATCCTGACACCCGGGCCCCACCCCCTGGCCCTATCCCCAGTATCACCACTTTCCCGCCATTTCCAGCTGCCGCCGCCGCCGCCGCCGCTGGTTCAAACACCTCCGCTGCCCACCTCTCCAGAACCTCGTCAAGAAAGTGTCCAGACGCCGCGACAAGCGCCTCCGCTGCCTGGTTGTCGAGCTGCACCTCCCGACGGAGCGCTCCAACGAGCACCGCACGGATGGCCGCCGCGGCGCGCTGGTCAGCGTCCGCACCCTTGTCGAGGGTGAAGACGCTGGTGGCGATCGACTCGAGGAGATCGTGCGGTTGCCCGCGCTCCCTGGTGTCGCTCTCGTGGGTGATGTCGCTCGGAACTCCATCGTCGTCACTGTCGCTGCCGACGCAGAGGTTGAGGTTGAGGTCGATGCCATGGCCGCCGGCGTCGTGCCGCGCCCGCTTGCATTCTCTTGACGGTGAATCGTTCTCCTCCTTCCTCTTGAAATCCCTGGGCGAAGACGACGTCCGCAGACGCAGGCTGATGACGTCGCTGGCCCCATGGGCGAACTCTGATGTTGTGACGATGACGACGGATTCAGAGAGATAGAGTTCTTGGCCGAAATGGTCGGTGATGCAACCGCGCTTGGACGCTGCCACGAGACACTCGACCACGGGCCGGGACGCGCGCTCGACGTCGTGGATGACGAGCACGAACTTGGTGGAGCCGATCCTGCTCGCCCTCGAGACGACATCGGAGCAGAAATCCTCCGCGCAGCTGAACCTCTTGGGATCGGCGGCTACGATCTGATCGGCCGAGCCACAGCACGTCTCGGCGATCACCGCGGCCGCCCGCTGCTGGGCGGCGTGGTCGCTCCCCTTCAAGTACAGCCAAACACCCTTCTTCCCGTAGCTCCGTCCGCCGGCGACCGCCTCGACGATCTCCGCGACAGTGTCCGCAGGCTGCCAGGGCATGTTCTTGCGCAGCCGCCTCTCCAGCTCATGGGCGAGGCCGTCGTCCCTGCCCCGAGCACGGCCGTCCGACGTCGCCGTGTCCGAGAGCGGGAGGACGGTGCCAAGAGCGAGCGTCGTCTTGACGTCCGGGCAGTGAGGATCCATGAGGCCCGGGCAAGGCAGCGGCGATGGAGGAGACCACCGGCGGCCGTGCTCCATCAACCCCTCCAAGCCCAAGAAACCTGCGATGCTCGGCTTGCTCTGGCTGCCCGGCGGCAAGCAGGGACTCGGCCACCACGAGCTTGGAGATGCTGCAGGTAGCCCAGAACCGAAGACAGAAGCAGAGTATGGATCATGCTGCTGGCTGTTGCCCCATAAGTGAAGCTTTCCGCACAGCCTGCTCCATTTCCTCTTCAGCTCGATCAGATACGACTCCTAAATCACCAAATAAACAGTAACAAGACATTAGACTCAAGAACTGCAATGAGATGTTCTGATTGATCTCTCTGTGATCCCTGTTAAGTACCTTGTGCTGCATCCGATGATCAACGGGTGGCTTGTTCTCCAGCACCAGCCAGGCAGGGAGGCCGAAGCGCGGGCCCTCCTCGTCAGCCTCCACCTTGACGACCGACGCCTCCCTCTCGTAGTTCCTGTTGCATTCGCTGCACAGCAACAGCTTCTCCTCCTGCTCGCCTCCCAACGCCTTTGCCTCGGCTGCCATTGCCACAGGACCCTGCGCGAGCTGCTGCCTTGTCGTCGCCATGGCCTGCTGCATCGCAGCCGCACTGTTGGAGCATCGGGGGACAAACAAAACAATGGTAAGCATATGTGCCCAGCAGCCGTATGGCAGTACGAGACCATGCCAAAGTTTCTATTGCGGGGTGGAATCGTTTAAAGTTCGTATGCACGTACAAAAGGATCAAGCAGAAAGACCATCGTTGGAGTTTCTAAATATAACAAAGGATAAACTTTGGATTCCTTCTTTTTTTCAAAGTTTTGTACAGTACTGCAACTTTCTGCACTTTTTTCTGATGACTAGGATAATAGCCAGGTCAGGCAAATAATCATAGGAACTCCGCATATATCTACCCAGTTTGAAATTTTATTATTGTACTATCCCTATGTACGCAAAATATGATTGTTCTTGTGCATGAAGAGTGCATCATTGCAAGGAAAAGGCACAATGTGGCAGCAACGGATCAGTCTTCTTCGCGCACACATACACATTTGTGTACCAAAAGAGAGCAGGGTAGCCAGGCACTGTTTCTGCATCAGAGGAAGACTTTTTCGCCGGGCATGCAGAGGAACCTGATCGGATCAGATGGAATCTCTGCAGAGGGCGCAAAAGCATTGCATTCCCCAAAAACAACAAAAATAAAATCCCCATCCATCTATACCACTGTTTCTGTGCTCCTCATTGATTTCTAGCCCCTGCAGGTGCATGCTCACATGCTTGAGTTTCAGATGACAAGAAAGCTCGAGGTCCTCATCAATGTCGAAAGAGGAAAAAATGGTTTTTAAGTAATTGGAAGCTCTAGCTAGCAGCAGGAGTGCAGGAACTAGCTAGTGTAGCAGTAGTTTGTATTTTTTGCAACATCTGGTCTGACTAAGTGGCCCTCAGTAGCTAGTGTTTGTAGTTTGTACACAGTAGCAGACAGCAACACGCTAGGAAGGCTGCGTGCAACAGCGATGGGGGAGAAGGCAACAAGGACGCAGGACACATGCAGGACAAGGGAATGGTACTAGCGGCTCACCTTGGGGTTGGGGCGGAGGAAGAATGGAGATTGTTGAGGGCCAGCCCAGTGCCGCTGCCGGCGGGGACCGCCACGGCCTGCAGTGCCCAGGCGGTCTCCAGCGAAGGCTGCCTGCGGCGCTGCTGGCAGCGCATGTAGGTCTGGTAGCTGGCCGTGGCCAGGAGCCAGACGCGGCCGCGTGGCGGCGCGCTGGCGCGGAGGTCGTCCAGGAGCCGGCCGAGCTCGGCCACCATGTGCTCCACCGGGCTGTAGGAGGAGGCGGTGTGGTCGGCGGCGGCAGGGTCCTCGTCGAGCGCCCAGCGCAGGTCGCCGACGTAGACGACGAGGCCGGCGCGCTGGACCTGGACTGCGTCGACGCTGCGGCGCAGCTCGGCGGCCTTGGCGTCGACGTCGGCGCGGTTCATGAGGCGGACGTGCACGTAGGAGAGCTGCAGCTTGAGCAGGTGCGCGCCGGCTAGCTCCTCGGGGACCTCGCCGCGCTCCAGCCGCCGCAGCAGCTCGCCGGCGACGGCCTCCGCCATGGACACCGAGTCGCCGACGACGACGGGGTTGGTTCTTCTGCCCTGCTTCCGCACCATCACCTCCAGGACCGCCCTCACGTCCTCCTGGCAGTGAGGAGCGGCCGCGCCCGGCGGAGGAGCCAGGAACTGCGCCGGCCACATCCCGAACCCGCCAATGCCGCTGCTGTTGTTGTCGAGGAAGAAGTGCGGAGGTATGACAGGTGGTGGCGGGGACGAGGAGGAAGAGTTGATGCACATGTGCGCGCTCTCCTCCTCGAGGTTGGCCTTGACGGTGGCGCTGGAGAAGCCGGCCTCGCGCATGACGCGGCTGACGCTGGGGTCGTCGAGGATGGAGATGATGAGCTGGTCCAGCTCCACCTTGATGGCGAGGAGCGGCTGCTGCTGCTGCTGCTGCTGCAGGGTGACGGGCGGCGGCTGCTGGAGGTCGACGCAGCCGCGGCGCTGGTTGGCCTGCGCGCGTTTGAGCGCGGCGACGAGCGCGTTGGAGAGCGTGGGGCTGGGCTGGATGAGCGAGGACGCGAAGGGCGGCCCCGAGGAATGCGGCGGCGGCGAGTGCGGGCCGGAGGTGGAGAGGCGGTTGAGCGCCACGTTGAAGCAGAGCTCGAGGGCGCGGCACTGGAACGGGTGCTGCGCCGCCGCGGGGTGCGAGCGCAGGCAGGCGCGGCGGAGCAGCCCGTAGGCGGCGCCTCCGCCGCCGCCCGGATGGTGGTGCTGGTGGGGCGAGCAGGAGGAGCTGAGGAGCGCGAATGCGACGTGCAGCGGCGTGACCTGCGCATGGCCGCGGCGGGTGGCGAGGGCGAGCGCGAGCTTGAGCACCGCGGCCGCCTCGGCGGTGAGCGACTGGTGGATGGTGTACACCCCGGCGCGCATCACTGGATGGGTGGTTGTGTCCTCCCCCACCCCCCACACCCCCCCGCACGGAGAAGAAGCGCCGCCTCTCGCTCGCTCTTGGTTGTGGCTGCTTCTTCTTCTTCTTCTTCTTGTCACCACCGCGCGCTTCCTCCTCCGAGTTTGGTGCTGGTGCTAGTGATGCTGAGAGTGGGAAATGCAGTGGTGAGAGCGCGTGCCTCTTTATCGGTCAGTTTTAGCCGTCTACTGTAGGTGTGCTCACTGTAGCATACTGTCCTAGCTCAGGCTCAGCTAGCTGCTTGCTGCCTTCTTTTGTATCCGCTTTACTTTACTTTCTCTTTTTTGTTTATAGAGTACTACGTATTGTGCGTGGCCTCGCTCCATGCACACCGGATGGAGGAGGTTTGTCTGTTTATCTAGGGCTGGCTGGCTGTGGCGTCGTCAGGCTTTGCTCCCTCCGCTCTGATACCACTCTCTCCGTGACATTCCGCCATGCATCTTCCTTTGCGTTTTCAGGGCAGGGATCTTTCCCTTTCCACACACAGCTGCCAATGCATGCAAAAGCTCGTGTGTCCCCCTCCCATATCTGCATCGGCTACGTATCACCAGTGCAGTGATATACACTGCCATGCGCCTGCCCTGCCCGCTGGTACGTACGTACTACTACTACCACTATGCCATGGCGATCCCTAGGCTAGCAGCTACCTCTTGTTTTCAGCTCATCTTTCTAAAATGAATAAATAGAAGCACTTGTTTTGAAATGTACGTCTGCCTTGCTAATTTGGCCATATCTGCATGAAATCAGACAATCAGCACGTTCTCTCTCCACTGAGAGAATGATTGAGTTGGGATTAACATGCACAATTGCAATCGGCATTTCATCATGATGCTATACTGTTTGCACGTTGCCTATTGTAACATTCAAGATTTAGAGCCTAGAAATGTAGAGCAAAACAGATGTGTGCATTACATTCGTGCATATAAAATCTGGGAAAAATTTCGCGCTTTTAAATAAAACTTGTCACAATGAAGTTTCATTTGAGCTGATGGAACTGAAGTAGATCATCTAGTCAAGCGCTATAACCTTCAATGTGGCCTTTGTTAAGACCTTGTTTTGGGTAGAGGTGGTTTTATCTATGGGTTCTATCAAATAAAATTAGGTTTATTACAACAACACATTAAGTGGGGATAAAACACCAGATCTTCTAAAGGATCGTAACATGGTTTTGTTGCAACAACATATGGATGCTTATTCTACTACAAGTCAAAAGAACAAGAAAATGGAGAAACCATTCTTGACTTATCTTTTCCATGTTTTGAACTAAACCAATTTTCCTACCATGACTTCATGGTATATCTTCAATTCAAATCTTGAACTCATGGCAATGACATCAACACAAGCCTTGTCTTTCCTACTTTTCTCAATTCAAAACAATCTTCCTTAAACCTCAAACAAGGGGAGTAACAATCCATATATCCATATGATCACATCATCATATCTTGAGTAAGTTTAAGTTATTATTCAAGTTATTTCCAGTGAGATAATTCATTGGTACTAACCTAGCCATGAGCACCCAAAAAGTACAAGAGAAGAGCTATACCATAGTTGTTCAAACAACACTTGATCTGAGAGCTGAACCACATTTCACTATACATACCTTAGGAAGCCAATACCATGATCATCACAATTTGGTAATTATCATAAACCATACGGAACTTGAAGTAAGAAGCTGTTGAGAATAAGATGATCATGTCTATTTCATGATTATACTTTAGAGATATAAGGGAGAATAAGTTAAATCCTAATTTGATAAGCAAATATTATCCATCACATGAAATCATAGGGAGACCACTAGCGAGCAACCATAGACCATTCTCAGCATTGAAGGACATCAAATCTTTGAATAACCAATCACTATGTCAACCGTAGTAATATTTCGAAGCAAATATCACTTTATTGTGAGGAAGATCAACCCTAGTCAACATAACATGACATCAAAATACACCTAGAACCCTATGCCCATATCTTAACCCTAAATTATGTATCACTAGATGATCACAAGTAGAACCCTAGACCACACCCCATTTCACTAGTGAGCATCAGAAAGTCCTAGTACCAAACCCTAGATCTCAAATCCAATAATGGTATTCACAACAATATTCATGGAGAACAACTCAAGTTGTGAAACCAATAATTAATGCAACCTCACATTATATTCCTAGATATCCATGTTGAGCAAATGCATGACCCATGAAAAGAATAGGCTCTACTCTAGGTATTTAAAGTCAAGTTTGAAGAAAGGAGTATTAATCATTTTGGAGTAGCCCTATATTAAATTCCAAGTTCTTAGAAATAAGTAAGCACATGAAATAATGTCCAAGAGATCATATCCTCAAATAAGAAATTAAATAATAAGATTAACCTTCTGAATTAATTCCTTACAAAATAAATACAAGATAACACTATTATGCATTATCAGGCAATTGTACAAGCCTTGGAAAATACTTTAAAGTCCAAAAAAAGAGAAGGGAAAATAATTTCTAGTAACCCACTTATTTGAAATATTGAATTATTATTAAAATACAACCATGCTATTATATCCAGGAATGTTTTAACACAAAATCTTAACCTAGACCCACCACTAATAAATTTTAGCGTAAGATATACTTCAAAATCACTCAACTAGATTTGAATTTAAATTAGAATCAAACATCAAAATAGAAAATAGAAAAAGGAAAAGAATAAAGGCTCACCTAACATACCGTAGCAGCCAGCACCGCAGCTCAACACCATCCCACTCGCACACAGAAGCCATCCCAGCACGACAGACATATCGATTTGGCATAAAAATAGAAGAAAGGTGTCTTCTTCTTCTTGATGGTCAATAGCACGATAGAGATCCTCCACCACGTCCTCATCGTCAATAAGGACGAGCCCGGATGTGAGCACCATCTCAGAACCATGGCGCAAAAACTAGGAATCCGCTGCCAGTCGGAACCTCAAGATTCATGCTCGAAAACACAACCGACATCGCTGACGCGTCATGTTTGTTGTCGGCGAGGAAATGAGCTTGCAGACCTCGCATTGCCCTATAAATCTACGCGCAACTCCGCTGTGTCGCCCTAGTACCGGCGTATCCTTCCATTTCCCCTCTAACCCTCTATATTCCTCAAACTCGTCTGGAACCCACCACCGGCATTGGGTACAAATCTGACAAACCCGACCACCCCAATGTCCATGGAATGGATGAGGAGAAGCTCCAAATCGGGGTGATCATCCAGAAAGAGCCAAGCATCGAGGGGAACTCGGAGTGAAGTGAATTGAGCCAATTTCTTCTGTAGTTCATCGCTGGTATCAGCGAAATTGAGCTCACCATTGTGTCCAATCAACTCCATCGACCACTGCAACATCCCCAGGGTACTCTTGCGCTTCCATATCACCTATTTTTGCATCATATGATTCACCGTATAGCTCGCTTTTGAGAGTTCCCCAGACCGCGCTGATACGTCTCCGACGTATCGATAATTTCTTATGTTCCATGCCACATTATTGATGTTATCTACATGTTTTATGCACACTTTATGTCATATTCGTGCATTTTCTGGAACTAACCTATTAACAAGATGCCGAAGTGCCGATTCTTTGTTTCTGCTGTTTTTGGTTTGAAATCCTAGTAAGGAAATATTCTCGGAATTGGACGAAATCAAAGCCCAGGGGCCTATTTTTCCACGAAGCTTCCAGAAGTCCGAAGGAGAGACGAAGAGGGGCCACGGAGGGGCCACACTACAAGGCGGCGCGGCCCCCCCCTTGGCCACGCCGACCTGTGGTGTGGGACCCCCGTGCCGCCTCTTGACCTGCCCTTTCGCCTATAAAAAGTCTCCGTGACGAAAACCCCAGTACCGAGAACCACGATACGGAAAACCTTCCAGAGACGCCGCCGCCGCCGATCCCATCTCGGGGGATCCAGGAGATCGCCTCCGGCACCCTGCCGGAGAGGGGAATCATCTCCCGGAGGACTCTACGCCGCCATGGTCGCCTCCGGTGTGATGTGTGAGTAGTCTACCCCTGGACTATGGGTCCATAGCAGTAGCTAGATGGTTGTCTTCTCCCCATTGTGCTATCATTGTCGGATCTTGTGAGCTGCCTAACATGATCAAGATCATCTATCTGTAATTCTATATGTTGCGTTTGTTGGGATCCGATGAATAGAGAATACTTGTTATGTTGATTATCAAAGTTATGCTTATGTGTTGTTTATGATCTTGCATGCTCTCCGTTACTAGTAGATGCTCTGGCCAAGTAGATGCTTGTAACTCCAAGAGGGAGTACTTATGCTCGATAGTGGGTTCATGCCTGCATTAACACCTGGGACGATGTGAGAAAGTTCTAAGGTTGTGTTGTGCTGTTGCCACTAGGGATAAAACATTGATGCTATGTCTAAGGATGTAGTTGTTGATTACATTACGCACCATACTTAATGCAATTGTCTGTTGCTTTGCAACTTAATACTGGAGGGGGTTCGGATGATAACCTGAAGGTGGACTTTTTAGGCATAGATGCAGTTGGATGGCGGTCTATGTACTTTGTCGTAATGCCCAATTAAATCTCACTATACTCATCATGATATGTATGTGCATGGTCATGCTCTCTTTATTTGTCAATTGCCCAACTGTAATTTGTTCACCCAACATGCTGTTCGTCTTATGGGAGAGACACCTCTAGTGAACCTGTGGACCCGGTCCAATTCTCTTTACTGAAATACAATCTACTGCAATACTTGTTCTACTGTTTTCTGCAAACAATCATCTTCCACACAATACGGTTAATCCTTTGTTACAGCAAGCCGGTGAGATTGACAACCTCACTGTTTCGTTGGGGCAAAGTATCTTGGTTGTGTTGTGCAGGTTCCACGTTGGCGCCGGAATCCCTGGTGTTGCGCCGCACTACATCTCGCCGCCATCAACCTTCAACGTGCTTCTTGGCTCCTCCTGGTTCGATAAACCTTGGTTTCTTTCTGAGGGAAAACTTGCTGCTGTGCGCATCATACCTTCCTCTTGGGGTTGCCCAACGAACGTGTGAAATACACGCCATCAAGCATATTTTCTGGCGCCGTTGCCGGGGAGATCAAGACACGCTGCAAGGGGAGTCTCCACTTCTCAATCTCTTTACTTTGTTTTTGTCTTGCTTAGTTTTATTTACTATTTTGTTTGCTGCACTAAATCAAAATACAAAAAAATTAGTTGCTAGTTTTACTTTATTTGCTATCTTGTTTGCTATATCAAAAACACAAAAAAAATTAGTTTACTTGCATTTACTTTATCTAGTTTGCTTTATTTACTGTTGCTAAAATGGCCAACGCTGAAAATACTAAGTTGTGTGACTTCACAACCACAAATAATAATGATTTCTTATGCACACCTATTGCTCCACCTGCTACTACAGCAGAATTCTTTGAAATTAAACCTGCTTTACTGAATCTTGTCATGAAAGATCAATTTTCTGGAATTAGTTCTGATGATGCTGCTGCCCATCTTAATAATTTTGTTGAACTATGTGAAATGCAAAAATATAAAGATGTAGATGGTGATATTATTAAATTAAAATTGTTCCCTTTCTCATTAAGAGGAAGAGCTAAAGATTGGTTGCTATCTCTGCCTAAGAATAGTATTGATTCATGGACTAAATGCAAGGATGCTTTTATTGGTAGATATTATCCCCCTGCTAAAATTATATCTTTGAGGAGTAGCATAATGAATTTTAAACAATTAGATACTGAACATGTTGCTCAAGCTTGGGAAAGAATGAAATCTCTGGTTAAAAATTGCCCAACCCATGGACTGACTACTTGGATGATCATCCAAACCTTCTATGCAGGACTAAATTTTTCTTCACGGAATTTATTGGATTCAGCTGCTGGAGGTACCTTTATGTCCATCACTCTTGGTGAAGCAACAAAGCTTCTTGATAATATGATGATCAACTACTCTGAATGGCACACGGAAAGAGCTCCACAAGGTAAGAAGGTAAATTCTGTCGAAGAAACCTCTTCCTTGAGTGATAAGATTGATGCTATTATGTCTATGCTTGTGAATGATAGGACTAATATTGATCCTAATAATGTTCCATTAGCTTCATTGGTTGCACAAGAAGAACATGTTGATGTAAACTTCATTAAAAATAATAATTTCAACAACAATGCTTACCGGAACAATTCTAGTAACAACTATAGGCCATATCCTTATAATAATGGCAACGGCTATGGTAATTCTTATGGGAATTCTTACAACAATAATAGGAGTTCACCCCCTGGACTTGAAGCCATGCTTAAAGAATTTATTAGTACACAAACTGCTTTTAACAAATCTGTTGAAGAAAAGCTTGGGAAAATTGATATACTTGCTTCTAAAGTTGATAGTCTTGTTGCTGATGTTGATCTTTTGAAATCAAAAGTTTTGCCTAATGAGAATCATCATAATAAAATTGTTACTACAGCAAATGCCATTCAAGTTAGAATTAATGAGAATATAAGATTAATGGCCGAACTGCGTGCTAGGTGGGATAGAGAAGAAAATGAAAAACTAGCTAAAGAGAAAAATATAGCTAAAGTTTGGACTATTACCACCACTAGTAATGCTAATGCTACACATGTTGCTGCACCTCCTACTCATACTAATAAAAGAATTGGTGTTAGCAATGTTTCCACTTCGAATGCAAAGCGCGAAACTGCTGAAATTGCCTGTGATAAAGCTGCTGAAATTTTTTCCAACATTGGGGATGATGATCCCATTGCTTTAGATTATAATGGTTTGAATTTTGATGATTGCCACATCTCTGAAGTTATAAAGTTCTTGCAAAAACTTGCTAAAAGTCCTAATGCTAGTGCTATAAATTTGGCTTTCACGCATCATATTACAAATGCTCTCATAAAAGCTAGAGAAGAGAAACTAGAGCGTGAAGCCTCTATTCCTAAAAAGCTAGAGGATGGTTGGGAGCCCATCATTAAGATGAAGATTAAAGATTTTGATTGTAATGCTTTATGTGATCTTGGTGCAAGTATTTCTGTTATGCCTAAGAAAATTTATAATATGCTTGACTTGCCACCGCTGAAAAATTGTTATTTGGATGTTAATCTTGCTGATCATTCTACAAAGAAACCTTTGGGTAAAGTTGATAATGTTCGCATTACCGTTAACAATAACCTTGTCCCCGTTGATTTTGTTGTCTTGGATATTGAATACAATGCATCTTGCCCCATTATATTGGGAAGACCTTTTCTTCGAACTGTTGGTGCTATCATTGATATGAAGGAAGGTAATATAAAATATCAATTTCCTCTCAAGAAAGGTATGGAACATTTCCCTAGAAAGAGAATGAAGGTACCTTTTGATTCTATTATGAGAACAAATTATGATGTTGACACTTCATCTCTTGATAATACTTGATACACACTTTCTGCGCCTAGCTGAAAGGCGTTAAAGAAAAGCGCTTATGGGAGACAACCCATGTTTTTACCTACAGTACTTTGTTTTTATTTTGTGTCTTGGAAGTTGTTTACTACTGTAGCAACCTCTCCTTATCTTAGTTTTGTGTTTTGTTGTGCCAAGTTAAGCCGTTGATAGAGAAGTAAGTACTAGATTTGGATTACTGCACAGTTCCAGATTTCTTTGCTGTCACGAATCTGGGTCCACCTCCCTGTAGGTAGCTCAGAAAATTATGCCAATTTACGTGTGTGATCCTCAGATATGTACGCAACTTTCATTCAATTTGAGAATTTTCATCTGAGCAAGTCTGGTGCCATTTTAAAATTCGTCAATACGAACTGTTCTGTTTTGACAGATTCTGCCTTTTATTTCGCATTGCCTCTTTCGCTATGTTGGATGAATTTCTTTGATCCATTAATGTCCAGTAGCATTATGCAATGTCCAGAAGTGTTAAGAATGATTGTGTCACCTCTGAATATGTCAATTTATATTGTGCACTAACCCTCTAATGAGTTGTTTCGAGTTTGGTGTGGAGGAAGTTTTCAAGGATCAAGAGAGGAGTATGATGCAACATGATCAAGGAGAGTGAAAGCTCTAAGCTTGGGGATGCACCCGGTGGTTCACCCCTGCATATATCAAGAAGACTCAAGCGTCTAAGCTTGGGGATGCCCAAGGCATCCCCTTCTTCATCGACAACATTATCAGGTTCCTCCCCTGAAACTATATTTTTATTCCATCACATCTTATGTGCTTTTTCTTGGAGCGTCGGTTTGTTTTTGTTTTTGTTTTGTTTGAATAAAATGGATCCTAGCATTCACTTTATGGGAGAGAGACACGCTCCACTGTAGCATATGGACAAGTATGTCCTTGGTTTCTACTCATAGTATTCATGGCGAAGTTTCTCCTTCGTTAAATTGTTATATGGTTGGAATTGGAAAATGATACATGTAGTAATTGCTATAAATGTTTTGGGTAATGTGATACTTGGCAATTGTTGTGCTCATGATTAAGCTCTTGCATCATATGCTTTGCACCCATTAATGAAGAAATACATAGAGCATGCTAAAATTTGGTTTGCATATTTGGTTTCTCTAAGGTCTAGATAATTTCTAGTATTGAGTTTGAACAACAAGGAAGACGGTGTAGAGTCTTATAATGTTTTCAATATGTCTTTTATGTGAGTTTTGCTGCACCGGTTCATCCTTGTGTTTGTTTCAAATAAGCCTTGCTAGCCTAAACCTTGTATCGAGAGGGAATACTTCTCATGCATCCAAAATACTTGAGCCAACCACTATGCCATTTGTGTCCACCATACCTACCTACTACATGGTATTTTCCGCCATTCCAAAGTAAATTGCTTGAGTGCTACCTTTAAAATTCCATCATTCACCTTTGCAATATATAGCTCATGGGACAAATAGCTTAAAAACTATTGTGGTATTGAATATGTAATTATGCACTTTATCTCTTATTAAGTTGCTTGTTGTGCGATAACCATGCTTACTGGGGACGCCATCAACTATTCATTGGTTGAATTTCATGTGAGTTGCTATGCATGTTCGTCTTGTCTGAAGTAAGGGCGATCTACACTGAGTTGAATGGTTTGAGCATGCATATTGTGAGAGAAGAACATTGGGCCGCTAACCGAAGCCATGTTCCATGGTGGAAGTTTCAGTTTTGGACAACAATCCTCAAATCTCAAATGAGAAAATTATTAATTGTTGTTATATGCTTATGCATAAAAGAGGAGTCCATTATCTGTTGTCTATGCTGTCCCGGTATGGATGTCTAAGTTGAAGAATAATCAATAGCGAGAAATCCAATGCGAGCTTTCTCCTTAGACCTTTGTACAGGCGGCATAGAGGTACCCCTTTGTGATACTTGGTTAAAGCATATGTATTGCAGTGATAATCCAGGTAGTCCAAGCTAATTAGGACAAGGTGCGGGCACTATTAGTACACTATGCATGAGGCTTGCAACTTATAAGATATAATTTATATGATGCATATGCTTTATTACTACCGTTGACAAAATTGTTTCATGTTTTCAAAATCAAAGCTCTAGCACAAATATAGCAATCGATGCTTTTCCTCTATGAGGACCATTCTTTTACTTTCAATGTTGAGTCAGTTCACCTATTTCTCTCCACCTCAAGAAGCAAACACTTGTGTGAACTATGCATTGATTCTTACATACTTGCTTATTGCACTTATTATATTACTCTATGTTGACAATATCCATGAGATATACATGTTACAAGTTGAAAGCAACCGCTCAAACTTAATCTTCTTTTGTGTTGCTTCAATACCTTTACTTTGAATTATTGCTTTATGAGTTAACTCTTATGCAAGACTTATTGATGCTTGTCTTGAAGTGCTATTCATGAAAAGTCTTTACTATATGATTCACTTGTTTACTCATGTCATATACATTGTTTTGATCGCTGCATTCACTACATATGCTTTACAAATAGTATGATCAAGATTATGATGGCATGTCACTCCAGAAATTATCTGTGTTATCGTTTTACCTGCTCGGGACGAGCAGAACTAAGCTTGGGGATGCTGATACGTCTCCGACGTATCGATAATTTCTTATGTTCCATGCCACATTATTGATGTTATCTACATGTTTTATGCACACTTTATGTCATATTCGTGCATTTTCTGGAACTAACCTATTAACAAGATGCCGAAGTGCCGATTCTTGTTTCTGCTGTTTTTGGTTTCAGAAATCCTAGTAAGGAAATATTCTCGGAATTGGACGAAATCAAAGCCCAGGGGCCTATTTTTCCACGAAGCTTCCAGAAGTCCGAAGGAGAGACGAAGAGGGGCCACGGAGGGGCCACACTACAAGGCGGCGCGGCCCCCCTTGGCCGCGCCGGCCTGTGGTGTGGGACCCCCGTGCCGCCTCTTGACCTGCCCTTTCGCCTATAAAAAGTCTCCGTGACGAAAACCCCAGTACCGAGAACCACGATACGGAAAACCTTCCAGAGACGCCGCCGCCGCCGATCCCATCTCGGGGGATCCAGGAGATCGCCTCCGGCACCCTGCCGGAGAGGGGAATCATCTCCCGGAGGACTCTACGCCGCCATGGTCGCCTCCGGTGTGATGTGTGAGTAGTCTACCCCTGGACTATGGGTCCATAGCAGTAGCTAGATGGTTGTCTTCTCCCCATTGTGCTATCATTGTCGGATCTTGTGAGCTGCCTAACATGATCAAGATCATCTATCTGTAATTCTATATGTTGCGTTTGTTGGGATCCGATGAATAGAGAATACTTGTTATGTTGATTATCAAAGTTATGCTTATGTGTTGTTTATGATCTTGCATGCTCTCCGTTACTAGTAGATGCTCTGGCCAAGTAGATGCTTGTAACTCCAAGAGGGAGTACTTATGCTCGATAGTGGGTTCATGCCTGCATTAACACCGGGACAAAGGATGTAAAGTTCTAAGGTTGTGTTGTGCTGTTGCCACTAGGGATAAAACATTGATGCTATGTCTAAGGATGTAGTTGTTGATTACATTACGCACCATACTTAATGCAATTGTCTGTTGCTTTGCAACTTAATACTGGAGGGGGTTCGGATGATAACCTGAAGGTGGACTTTTTAGGCATAGATGCAGTTGGATGGCGGTCTATGTACTTTGTCGTAATGCCCAATTAAATCTCACTATACTCATCATGATATGTATGTGCATGGTCATGCTCTCTTTATTTGTCAATTGCCCAACTGTAATTTGTTCACCCAACATGCTGTTCGTCTTATGGGAGAGACACCTCTAGTGAACTGTGGACCCCGGTCCAATTCTCTTTACTGAAATACAATCTACTGCAATACTTGTTCTCATTTTCTGCAAACAATCATCTTCCACACAATACGGTTAATCCTTTGTTACAGCAAGCCGGTGAGATTGACAACCTCACTGTTTCGTTGGGGCAAAGTATCTTGGTTGTGTTGTGCAGGTTCCACGTTGGCGCCGGAATCCCTGGTGTTGCGCCGCACTACATCTCGCCGCCATCAACCTTCAACGTGCTTCTTGGCTCCTCCTGGTTCGATAAACCTTGGTTTCTTTCTGAGGGAAAACTTGCTGCCGTGCGCATCATACCTTCCTCTTGGGGTTGCCCAACGAACGTGTGAAATACACGCCATCACGCGCCGCCGCAGAGCATGCTCGTCGGCGTTGCTACGGTGGTCCTCCAAAAAAGTGCCACCACCATCGTGTTCATTGATGGGTTCATAGCATAGAAAAAATCAAGCACAAGAACAAACAAAACCAAGATGCAATCTAGGAAAAAGACAAGATCTAATCAACTAGATTGGTCTAACGAGACAGATGAGAATATTACCCTTGAAGATCCAAAGAGGTAACGAGATCGGATATTGTAGATGATGTAGTCGTACACTTGCCAATCTCAAGATCGCGATGAAGACCCTTTCGGGGCTGCAAGCGGGCAAAACCTCCATACTCGGTCACACGTGCGATATCGATGAAGACATCCTCTCCCCGTTCCAACGGGCAGCGGATGTAGTAGATCCTCCAAGAAATCCCAGCAGCATGACGTTATGGTGGTGGTTGTGGTGGAGGAGAATTCCTTTAGGGCTTGGCCAAGCCTGCGTACGAGAAGGAGGGAGAGAGGGTGGCGGCAAGGGTTTTTGCAGTGGGGATGGCCGACCTGCCCCTCACCTCTATTTATGGAAGGAGCATGCGGCCAAGGCTGCCCCATTTTGCCCCACCCCAAGGGACGATGCATGGAGAGAAGGGGAGTGAGAAATCTTCCCCTTCCAAATTTGCTACCTAAATCGTTGTATTTGATCTTATCTCTCTAGATTTGATCATATCCCTTTAGGGGCTTGCCGGCTGGACCTTTCAAGGCTTGGTGGGCCTGGCCCAAGAGGCAGGTTGCACCCCCTCGGCCCATGTGCCCCCTCCCGGGTCGTGGGCCCACAGGTGGCCCTCCAAAACCATCTAGAAACATCCGGTCAAACGATGAAACTTTTCTCGAACCTCGGAAAGTAACTTCCCTTGCATGAATCTTATCTCCGAACTATTCCGAACCTCCTCATGATGTCCTGGATAACATTCGGGCTCCATTTCATATTTCATATCTACTTAAATAACATCAAACCTTAAGTTTGTCACTGTATGGTTCGTGAACGATGTAGACATGATCAAGACACCTCTCCGATCAATAACCAATAGTGGGATCTGTAGATCAATAACCAAACTTGATTATCATTTCATGTACTCATTTTAAGTAGGCCTTCTTTGATCAAGTAATGATAAACCCTAACCTGTTAAACTTATGTCATCACCCTTAATCACCATTCTTTAGTATAAATCAACCATAATAGTATCCCTATGCACTAATTCACCTTATATGGTCATGCCCAACTAAACCCCACAAATACTATTAGATTGTGAACCATCTTGTTTAGGAACCAACTATTCACTAATGAGTGAATCAAATGAAAAGGCATAGTAAACCCTAGAGACCACTAAATCTTGTTTGAAATAATTTTTGTTCATCAAGAAACATGTTCTTGAAAAGTTATCTTTTGTAGTAAAAAGAAAGTAATCATTAACCATGCCTTATAGGACTTAAAACTAACAAATGTTCTTTGCATTCAAAGAATATGAAAATAACTATCCATTGTTGCTCCCAACCATTTATCCTCCCAGAACCTTATCTCCAACCCATCCCTGATAGAGAAGAACCATATGGGAAAAAGTGCTTCTTAGTTGCCATAATACCAGCCAAAAAAAATGAGAATCTCCAGATTTTAATATAACCTAAGAAATCGCTTTTGAGCCAACATACTTTCTCCGCAACAATTTTTGCCATATGATACGTCTCCAACGTATCTATAATTTCTGATGTTCCATGCTAGTTTTATGACAATACCTACATGTTTTGCTCACACTTTATAATGATTTTATGCATTTTCCGGGACTAACCTATTAACAAGATGCCGAAGCGCCAGTTCCTGTTTTCTGCTGTTTTTGGTTCCAGAAAAGCTGTTCAGGAAATATTCTCGGAATTGGATGAAACAAAAGCCAAACCGCCTATTTTACCGAGACGGACCCAGAACACCGAAGGAGAGACGGAGAAGGGCCAAGGGGGCCCCACACCACCTGGCGGCGCGGCCAGGAGGGGGGCGCCCAGGTATGGGGTGGGCCCCTCGGGCACCCCCTCGCGCCGCCCTTTCGCCTATATAATCCCTCGCGACGCGAAAACCCTATAACAATCGATCATATTCCAGAAAGACTCCAGGGGCGCCGCTGCCATCGCGAAACCAAGTTTCGGGGGACATGAATCTCTGTTCCGGCATGCCGCCGGGACGGGGAAGTGCCCCCGGAAGCCTTCTCCATCGACGCCACCGCCTCCATCATGCTCCGTGAGTAGTTCCCCCATGGACTACGGGTTCTAGCAGTAGCTAGTTGGTACTTTCTCTCCCATGTACTTCAATACAATGATCTCATGAGCTGCCTTACATGATTGAGATCCATCTGATGTAATCGGTGTTGTGTTTGTTGGGATCCGATGAATTGTTACATTATGATCAGTCTATCTATATAAGTTTGTGAAGTTATTGTTGCTGCAATCTTGTTGTGTTTAATGCTTGTCACTAGTGCACGAGTGGCATGATCTTAGATTTAAGCTCTATAATTATTGCTTAGATTGTATCTACAAGTTGTTTGCACATGTCTATGTCCGGAACCCGAGGCCCCAGAGTGACAGCAACTGGGATAACTGGAGGGGAAGGCTTAGATATGAGGATCACATGTTTTCACCAAGTCTTAATGCTTTGCTCCGGTGCTCTATTAAAAGGAGTACCTTAATTACCAGTAGATTCCCTTGAGGCCCGGCTGCCACCGGCTGGTAGGACAAAAGATGTTATGCAAGTTTCTCATTGCGAGCACGTATGACTATATATGGAAAACATGCCTACATGATTAATAAACTTGATGTTCTGTCTTAATGCTATTTCAATCCTATCAATTGCCCAACTGTAATTTGTTCACCCAACACTTATTATTGGAGAGTTACCACTAGTGTAGATAGCTGGGAGCCCCGGTCCATCTTTCATCATCAAATACTCACTCGGTCCTATATGTCATTAGAAGTAGTATCAACTATTTTCTGGTGTCATTACCTCTGTGTTACTGCTACTGATGTTGTGTTAATGTTACTATTGCTCTCATATTACTGCTGCTTTCACATCACCCCTGTTACTAGTGCTTTTCGAGGTGCAGCTGAATTGACAACTCAGTTTTTAAGGCTTATAAGTATTCTTTGTCTCCCTTGTGTCGAATCAATAAATTTGGGTTTTACTTCCCTCGAAGACTATTGCGATCCCCTATACTTGTGGGTTATCACCATACGCCGTCCTTAGTTAACTAGCCAGCCATTTCCCAAGCAAGGATCTATTTTTTACCTCTAGATCATGGACACGAAGTCCACCTTGATCTTTAGGATGACAAATAATACTGCATTTAGTCAACTGGTATTTCTTCTTTTTACTATTTCCTTGCCAAAAGAATCTGGATCGAAAATAGTCCAACCTATGGAAAATTCCTTTACTTAACTGGAAAAAAGAAATCATATACAGTACCATATTTATGAGTACTGAATTTATAAGGACTAATCTTCCACCCAAAGATAATAATTTCCATTCCAACTACTAAGGCGCTTCTACAGTCTATCCTCGACGAGTTTCCATTCAGCTAACGTGACGCTCCGATGATGAATTGGAATGCCCAGATAAATGATATCTGCACAACCACATCTGAAAAGTTCAGCATATAGGTTAGCATCGTCTTGAGCCTCGCCAAAACAGAACAACTCACTCTTATGAAAATTTATCTTCAGATAATTGCTCGAACATTTATAGTATTAAGTTCAGATTTCTCGCCTTTTCCAAGTCATGTTTCGTAAACAGAATTGTGTCATCGGTGTATTGAAGGATATACAATCCACCATCAACTAAGTGAGGGACCACTCTTTCAATCTGACCATCAACTTTAGCATCCTCAATAATAATAGCCAGCATATCCTCCACAATGTAAAATAATATTAGATATAGGGAAACACCTTGCCCCATACCTTTTTTTATCTGAAAGTACCTACCAACGTCATCATTGACCTTAACAGCGACACTTCCTCCAAAAAAACAATGTTATTAATAGAGAAACCTTTCATTCTGAGAATTTTATGCAGAAAAGGCCACTTGACTTTATCATAGGCTTTTTTGAAAGTCGAATTAGCAATGTATTTGAACTTTTGAATTTGCAACTTTCAAACTTAGTTGACTTAAAACATCAAACCAAGTGTTGCCCCTTTCACATTTAACCCAAGATCATTGTCCATGGTTTTATTTTGGACATGATAAATGATCATGCATGCACAAACGAAAGGATGACGACATACAGAAACCGAGGCATCAAAGTTAAGCCATAGGGTGAGGTACTGAAGCTAGAGTAATGGTGGTGCCATATAAAGTCTACTCTTGTAGCTACACATTTTCAACTTGGTCAGGGCCCTTTTCCCGGAATATGTTATTTTGGAAGACTAGAACATATGTGTTGTGGGTATACTTCATGGGTGTACCATCAGCAGTGCCTAGATCCGGCAAGCCCGGGTGGCCCACAGATGGTGATGTGGTATGTGGCCCATCGGGTGGCCCAGTTCCTGTAGATCATGAAGGATGAAGTCCATCCCAGGAGCAGGGAGCCGGATCCCAACCGACCTACAAAGGAGGCTGTTATCACTAGAATTTGACCGAGTCAGAGGTGGGCTGCGATCAAGGTGGGCTTGAAGAATATACATGGAAGGAATACATGAATCGGCCTTATATGCAAAGTTTGGGCTAGTTCGCCCGTGTATCTGTAATATAGTAGGATACGTGTCGGTTAGTTAGAGTTTGGCTCGTGCACGGTTGGGATTATTCCCACGTTAGAAAGTCTACGGACTATAAATATGTATCTAGGGTTTATGAAATAAACAACAATCACGTTCACCACAAACCAATCTAGGCGCATCGCCAACTCCCTTGTCTCGAGGGTTTCTTCCGGGTAAGCATCATGCTGCCTAGATCGCATCTTGCGATCTAGGCAGTACAAGTTTATTCGCTGTTCATGCGTTGCTCGTACTGAAGCCTTTTTGATGGCGAGCAACGTAGTTATCTTAGATGTGTTAGGGTTAGCATTGTTCATCGTATCATATGCTGTCGTAGTGCAACCCTGAGACGTCTAGCCGCCCTTACACCTATCTTGGGTGTAGGGGCGGCACCCCGCTTGATCATTATTTAGTAGATCCGATCCGTTATGATTGCTCCTTGTTCTTCAAGGATTAGTTTAATATCTGCATAGTTAGGCCTTACAAACGGGTTGAAGGATCCAGTGGCGCATAGGGTGTAGTTTGCTAGCCCTAGACAGGATGTTCCGGGGATCAACCTCGTGTTGGTTTTTAGGCCTTGTCTAGGGTCGGTTTACGATCACCGTGCGTGGCCGCCAGGCTCAATCACGAGTAGGATGTTCTGATTATGTGGTGAAAACCCTAGATCGTAGTAGGTCGTTTTAGCTTTATTTTGATCAAGCAGGACCACCATATATTCGTACACCTCGTACGGATCATGGGTGGATCGGCTCTTTGAGCCGATTCACAGGACAACCTGAGAGCCGATCGAGGCTCGTATTTAATGTTTACGTGTATGCCATGCAGGAAATTAAGCGAGGCACATCCATCACCTTCCTGACCAGGTATAGGTCAGGTGGCACGCCCTGCACCAGCATCGGACGTGCGTGCCGAGTCTTTGCGGGCCGTCGCTCGGAGGGACCAGGGCCAGCCGCAGTCCTGGGAGCCTCCCGGCTCTACTGTGTTGCCCGTCGCTGCTCGCCGGTGGGTTTCTGACCGCAACACATTCTGGCACGCCCGGTGGGACAATCTGCGACATCAACCGCATCGCCATCTACATCTGAGATGGCGGACGGCACTCCAGTCACGTACGAGGATCTGACCGAGGAGCTCAAGAAGAAGTATGATGAGGTCAAAGCAATCCTCGAAGCCGACCTCATCGGCTCTTTTCACAGAACCCGCTCACATGGCATCAGGTGGAAAGGGTTCTCACCTGAAGGCGCGCTCGATGGAGTGGACCTGTCTGCCCCGTCAGAAGAACGCACCAGGTCCCTGCGTCAGGAGGTTAACTTCATGGTAGCTCATTCGCTACACCGCCATTCTGAGAGCCTGGTGAACACTTTGGAGAGTGTCGCTCTTCGGGTGATCCAGGAAATCATGAGGCATCAGTACTCTCCGTCAGGACCAGCTCTCGGGACTTACCAAGGAGTGCTGAATTCACCGGCATACGCCGTCGACATGGTGGAATGCACGTACCCTGGGAGGTGCCAGCCAAGATTCTCGTTCAACATCAACATGGTAGGACTTGGGCGCCACCCTGGTAAGGACAGAGACGAGGGCAGCTGCTCTCATAGCAAGGGCAAGGAAGAAGCCGTTCCACGCGATCGGCCCCGACAATTCCAAAAAAGTTCCGGTTACAATCAAGATGAAGGCCGATTCCAGCAATCGGCCCGTATTATCCTTACCACACGTTCTCCCTGTATTTAGTGTCGATCTAACAGGTGACGGAAAGCTAGGGTATGGGTTTACATCGGCTTGTGAGCTCGAGGAAATTGGCATTGGTCATGTCTGCAGAGCCGATGTTCAGGTATAGTTCTGTGGATAACTGCAGAGCCGATATCTGCAGTAACCTGATAGATTCGGCTCGGGGGGCACATAATCAGATAGACAGATGCCATGAACATGAGCGATACATGGACAATAAAACATGAACATGGGCAATAAAATATTAGGGGCCGATAGGAAAATCGGCCAGTAAAAAAAATGTAACAAGTACAGCCGATGCAGCGACATCGACTTCAGACGGTAAAGAGCCGACGCACAGTCATCGACTCTAGAGGTACAAGTTCAGCAAAACATTTGACAATTTTGTACAGAAAGGCCCTACTGAAGAAACGCGCTGAGGGCGTGAAGGGCGTCAGCACGGATGCGATCCACCTCGGCGATCTCAGCCTCGTCGTCCTCGTCTTTGCCCGTCACCAGCTGACTGCTCAGGGTACGAATTTCAGCCAGATCGGTCTTCAGGTCGGCTGTGAGGCCCTTTGCTTCCTCTTGAGAGCGGGCAATAAGAGCTTCCTTGTCTTGGATAAGCTGCTTGGTCACCCTGACCCTCTCTTCAAGGTTCTCCAGTTCCTTACGCAGGGTCCCGAGTTCGGCACTGTTGGCAGAAGTGTCAGTTTTGGCGTCTAAAGCAGCCTTCTTCTTGTTGAGCCGTTGACACTTGTCTGCAATATCGGCTCTCAATGGAAGCTGGGTATGGCGAAGATTAATCCTTTGGCGAGCCGACTGCACCCTTGACTTGAAGACCGACAGAGTCACATCTGGCCAAAGCTTCACTTGCAGTGTCATAGGGAGATGGGGCTGGATATCTTCGAGGATGCCTTTGACTTCCTCGGAATTTTCGACCAGGGTCTCAATTGAGGAAGAGAGCAAATCCTTGAGACGATGGAGTGGACCATGGACCGTGCTAGGACTGGGCTCTTCACTTGCCTTGGAAGTAGTTGGTTCGATGGATTCAGGATCGAACGTCAGCAAGCTTGAGAGATCACAACCCTGACAAGACGAACAAAAGTGGTGTTAGTATACAACGAAGAAAGTGATAGAGCCAAGGAAGTGGGGTGTACCTCTCCCAAGGTAGGAAGAGCAGCCGATGCTGTGATAATCGGCTTTTCCATGGACTTGGCTAGGTTAGCCACTTGGTCAGCCACGATCGTCGAGGTGGCTAGGTCTAGCGTGGTGGACGGCATCAGTACCTCCTCGACGTCCCCGCTAGAGGTATCATTGGTCTGCAAAAGGAAGTAATTAGCCGATCCAAGTGGCAGTGGGTTAGCATGAAGTATAAACCAGGGAGATAATTACATTTGAGACCTCCTGGCTTGATGGAGAAGCTCGTGGGTCTTTGCGAGCCCTTTTGACGCATCGACGCTTCACGCGTGACCCTGATCTGATCGAGGCTTGGGGAGCAGGAGGCTCGGGAATCGACCTTTTCTTAGAAGCCGGCGCTGGCGAGCCCGTCTGGCTCTGCGTGGTGGACCTCTCGGAGTTGCCCGAGCCCGAATCCCTCTGGCTGGACTCTGCATCCCCGCTGGAGTTCTCTTCGGTGGAAGTCTGTAGAAAGAAATACAAGCATGCTGCAAAAGACTGGGAAAGCAGATAAATGTGGACAGGGCACAAATCAACTTACGTGCAAGCTTTCTTGGGCAGGAGCTTTGCGCTTCAGGGTCTTTCTGGCAGCCACCTTCCTCACTGCCATCCTCGCCTGAGTCGAGGCTCGGGGGGGGCAACTGGCCCCGAAGATGCTTTACTCTTGGGAGCCGATTTCGGTGAAATCGGCTGACTCTGCCTTATGACTTTCTTCAGGGGAGGCGAGCTCTGGCAGAAGAGAACCACTGGGGCCGGAGGAAGGAATTAGAAGGGGGAGCCATCGGCTTGCGTGGGATCTGGGCCATCTTGTTGCTGCCAGGAGATGGAGTCAGGTTACATACAATCACCATAAGCCATTGCAAGAAATTTATAGGTAATGGTACCTGGTCTGCAGGAACGTCGTACTCGGCGTCAAGTTGTCTCAGCAGCGGTCCTAGAGCTCTTCTGAAGGCATGGGTCTTCCACATAGACCACCAAGTCTCGAAACCATCGGTAGTGAAGGTGAAACGGAGGTTGTGGGGAATTGGAATGGCCAGAGCATCAAAGAAGGTATAGCACCTTTGGCCAGTGAGGATGTCAGGCAGTTCAGCTCTCCGTTTGTCGGCTGTGTGGTGTAGGAAGAAGTGTGGAGGCACCTGCCCGAGACCAAGTTGTCGGGCTACTACTACCGGTTGGTAAGACTCATAACCAGGCTTGATGATCCGGTTTGAGGTACTCATGCCAACTGGGAGAAAGCAAGGACGAATCATGATAGAGTACAAATGCCGAGTGCTAGCGTCATCGGCAAAGTTATCCAATCGGAAGGAGACTGGGTTCTCAAAGTTCGCCGATTCAGTATAAGGAAAGAACAGGGGGTTGTCCAAACCTTGGAAGAAAATCTTGAACCACCCTGCTGCTTCCTTAGGGATCAGCCTGCTGCCTGGGAGACCAAACAAAGCTTGGACATAGCTGGTGCATCAGATCTCCTTTCCATTAGCATCTGGGAAGGTACAGGTGGTCAAAGGTGGGAAGTCTGGGATCTGGTTCTGAAAGTACAGCTGAGCCCATAACTGAATAAACCACCAGGGGCCTCCAGTTTTAACTGTCTTTTGAGAGAACAGTTTGACAGACATCAGTTGAAGAGATCGATAGACCTCTCCAAGAAACAGTTTGCCGAGGCCAAGTTGGGTGCCTTTGGCAAGTTCATAGGCCAGGGAAAGGTAATTCTTTGTAGGGGCGAGTGATGGGCCACAGAATATGAAGTGCTCCAACCAGAAGTTCAGGAAGGCTGTGTGTTCCCTCTCTGTCACAGGGCCCTTGGTTTTCATATAACGGTTGAGGTAGGCACCCCAGCTGGTACATTATTTTTTAGAGGAAAGGGTGAAAGGAACTTTCGGCAGCTTGAATGCAGAAGGGCTTGGGGATGCAATGTCTAGGCCTGTGATCATGGCCACATCCAACAGAGTTGGTGTCATAGGGCCATGGCCAAACATGAAGCAGTTCAGTGCATCAGACCAGAAGTAGCCGATGGTTTTCAGAATATTTTCATTCTTTTCAAGGGGAGACAATGATAATGACAAGGCATCGGCTATCCCTATGGCTTCCCAGGTGGCATAGTGGGTTTTGGATACTCTATTGTACCATGCCACCCAACCCTCAGGAGGATTAGGCCAGGCTCGCAGGCAGTCGGCCCAGGAAGACAGATCTAAGTTCTGGTTCACGAAGGGGATTCTGTTAGCCTCGCATGAAATTAAGAGAGCGGAACTCTCGGAAGAACGGGGACCGAGGCACATATAATTTGCGAGAGAAGGATGTGGCAGTAAGATGTCTGAAACCTAAGATTGATAACGGAACAGAACATTAATTCAGGTGTTTGCTATTAATCCTAACGTTGATTCGAATGGCGAGAGGAGGTTAAAGATTACCTTCAGACCGGAGACCATGGCGTTGGTATTAGATGATTCCGCCATTGGAGGCGCTGTAGAGTTGGGGCGGCGCGGTCGAGATCTGGGATGCGGGTGGCCGTGAGTTGGAACTGCTCAGGCGGCGATTGGGGATCTGAGTTTGCTTTCTCAGACGGAGGTCGCAGGTTACCGTTTGGAGGAGCAGCTGGGTCGGCCTTACTCGTGTTTTTATGGTAGAGACCGATGCGATGCCATCGGCTCTTTTGGGAGATCGTTTGACTTTGACTGTCGGCAAAAAGTTGATTCGAAATACTTCTTCATTAATAAAAGGAGGGTTTTTTACAATGAAGAGCCGATTGCTCAAGAAAGGGGGAACAAAAGAAGAGCCGATCGCTCGAAGTACTACTGATCCTACTCTACTAATCCTCGCTGCCCTCATCGTCGGTGTCGTAGCTGCCGCCGGCGCTGCTTCCGGAGAACTCCTCGTCGCTGCTGCCCCAGCCCTCGGCCGGAGCTTCTTCCTCCTCGTCATCATCATCATCTTCACTGTCCGCCCAAGCGCGGAAGCGCTTCGCCGGCGGGTACCCAGCGGAGGAGGAGGAGTCGTCTTCCTCCTCTTCTTCCTGTTCCTCCTCTTCTTCCTCGTCTTCCTCTTCCTCCTCCTTATCTGAAGAAGTGGGGTTCCCCCAGGAGTGGAGGTCATCCTCGCTCTTGCTCTCCAGTTCCCCTTCAATGAGGAACTGGAGGTCGCCCTCCCCATCAGTCAGGGGCAGGTCGCCATCTGATCCGACGAGGGTTTCTGGTGGGCCATCTGGTATGAAGTCGAAGTCCCACTCTGGCTCTGACATCGGCTCGCTCGAGGAAGAGGATTGGAAAGAGAGGCCGGAGGAGACGGAGGAAGAAGAAGACATTGCTACAGGGAGAGAGGGTTTTTCGGTGCCGATAGCTAAAACAGAGGAGGGGGATTAAGAGGCGAATCGGTCGGCACAGTTAAATAAGGGGGAGCCTAGAGGAGATTTAATGCCATTGCAGTTTCCGAGGAAGTGATGCTAAAGCTATCAAATCTTGCGCAGAAGTGGAAGAGGCAAGGCATCATGATGAAGGATACTGCGACGGTTCTGCCACGACATGACCCGGCGAAGAAAAGGCAGAGTGATTTTGGAATTATCAACTCCAAAACCAGGGGGGCATGTGTTATCACCAGAATTTGACCGAGTCAGAGGTGGGCCGCGATCAAGGTGGGCTTGAAGAATATACATGGAAGGAATACATGAATCGGCCTTATATGCAAAGTTTGGGCTAGTTCGCCCGTGTATCTGTAATATAGTAGGATACGTGTCGGTTAGTTAGAGTTTGGCTCGTGCACGGTTGGGATTATTCCCACGTTAGAAAGTCTACGGACTATAAATATGTATCTAGGGTTTATGAAATAAACAACAATCACGTTCACCACAAACCAATCTAGGCGCATCGCCAACTCCCTTGTCTCGAGGGTTTCTTCCGGGTAAGCATCATGCTGCCTAGATCGCATCTTGCGATCTAGGCAGTACAAGTTTATTCGCTGTTCATGCGTTGCTCGTACTGAAGCCTTTTTGATGGCGAGCAACGTAGTTATCTTAGATGTGTTAGGGTTAGCATTGTTCATCGTATCATGTGTTGTCGTAGTGCAACCCTGAGACGTCTAGCCGCCCTTACACCTATCTTGGGTGTAGGGGCGGCACCCCGCTTGATCATTATTTAGTAGATCCGATCCGTTATGATTGCTCCTTGTTCTTCAAGGATTAGTTTAATATCTGCATAGTTAGGCCTTACAAACGGGTTGAAGGATCCAGTGGCGCGTAGGGTGTAGTTTGCTAGCCCTAGACAGGATGTTCCGGGGATCAACCTCGTGTTGGTTTTTAGGCCTTGTCTAGGGTCGGTTTACGATCACCGTGCGTGGCCGCCAGGCTCAATCACGAGTAGGATGTTCCGATTATGTGGTGAAAACCCTAGATCGTAGTAGGTCGTTTTAGCTTTATTTTGATCAAGCAGGACCACCATATATTCGTACACCTCGTACGGATCATGGGTGGATCGGCTCTTTGAGCCGATTCACAGGACAACCTGAGAGCCGATCGAGGCTCGTATTTAATGTTTACGTGTATGCCATGCAGGAAATTAAGCGAGGCACATCCATCACCTTCCTGACCAGGTATAGGTCAGGTGGCACGCCCTTGCACCAGCATCGGACGTGCGTGCCGAGTCTTTGCGGGCCGTCGCTCGGAGGGACCAGGGCCAGCCGCAGTCCTGGGAGCCTCCCGGCTCTACTGTGTTGCCCGTCGCTGCTCGCCGGTGGGTTTCTGACCGCAACAGAGGCCCATAAGGAATCCGGATCCAGTACGACATAGATGGAAGGCGGATCCTTGACGTACACTGCAAGACATTGTACCGTAGTTAGGCAACTTGTATTCCGGCTAGGACTCTCCATGTAAACCCTAGATCCGTGCGCCTTTATAAGACGGATCCTGGGAGCCCTAGAGGCACAACCACAACTCATTGTAACACCGCGAAAGTGCCCAGATAATTCCAGACTAGCAGTTGTAGGCCCTGTCTTCGAGTAGGTGTTCCGAAGCTGGGTAAATCACGTACCACCGTCCCGAGGACTCTCCGCCCTATGGCCCCTACTTCTTCTCCCCCTCGTGAGGATCCCTCCTCCGGGGTACCGTCAAATAGGCAATAACAGTTGGTGCCCACCGTGGGGCCTGCGGCGTCAGGAGGCCGGAACCGGGAGGGTTCCGCCATGGGAAGCTACGACGAATCCATCGCTGTGGGGCGTGTTCTTTACGCCGGAAACTTTCCGATCGTCCCGCAGGACGAGTGCTGGATTCCGGCTAGGACCAACCCCATCAAGCTCTCCATCGTCCCAATTGGCGGCATTCACGTCTTCATTGGCGAAATCGTCGATTCCGACGGGAACGCTCTGGTAAGTAACGCTGATGCGATCGCCGTTGAGCAGGACGCAGTCGCGAAGATCCGATCTGAGATGCAGGAACTTCCTAAGGAAGATTCTGCCTTAGATCTGGAAAGTTCAAAACCCACCCAATCCGCGCCTGAGCAGGAAACAACTGTGGAAGACCAATGCAGATCCGACTGGGTCTCCCAGGTGTTAGAGAAGCAAAGGTGTCACTTCGTGCACTTCCTCACACATACCGCTGGAACCGCTCTTCCTCAGGAAGAAGCCGGACCCATGCAGGATGAGGCTGCAGCAGCCGGCAACGCCCCGGAACAGCAAGAAGCTGCCGGAGAAATCGAAGCCCCCGAACAACAAGAGGATGTCGGAGATGTAGAAGAATCAATCCTGGGCAACCTAAGTCCAACTTCCGACGACGCTTCATCCATGAACACGGAGGAATTCAACAAAGCTTTGAAGGAGTTAGAAGGCGAAGAGGAAGCTGAAGCGGAATCTGCTCCACCTAAGCAGGTCCTAGCGACCATAACTGGGTTAGGGGAGGACGCTGACGAAGAAGAGACTCCTACCGATGTAGCCCTCCCGAGACCGTCCTCTTCGGATACTTCGCCATCGCGACCTCGTCACCGCATTGTGCCGGATTCTGGAGAAGACAACGTCTCTGGGAACAAGGATTACCTGACCCCGGAAGAACTCGTGGAGCAAGCAGGCATAGGAGCCTTAATTCACACAGAAGTCCTCAACAAGCCTATAACTCTGGAGGAAGCCGCAGATCCGGTAGCTCTAGAAGCTACAAGAAAGGAGATGCTGGCTACCGCCAAGAGAATTTCAACCACCGCAGCGGCGATGCTGGAAGAAAGACAAGAGGCTCAAGAAGTAATGGATGGTTTCATCCAAAGAGAGCGCGAAGCGGTTGACTCCTTGCAGAAGGCCAAAAAACTCCGAGAACATTGGGAGACCCTGATGAAGAACGCTCACAAGGAAGTAGACAAGATCCGACGGGACACCATTGGCCCCCGCAAGATCACCTTCGCAACTCCCTCTAATCAGCAGCCGCTCACAACACCAAAGTAAAACATGCAGAAGGCCGCGGAGATTTTGGCCAAGAACAATGAGGAAATAGACGTCAACCACCTCCGCACACTCATCGCTCCAGCAGTACGGCAGCAGAGCAAGGCAGACACTTCGCGCAAGTTGGAATCTAACCCAGAGTTATGCATGTCCACTGCGCAAAAGGACGCCTCCGAAAGCAAACACCGCGACGACGAATCGCGCACCGGATCCTCCGAGCGCAGAAGGAGAACCAGAGAACACCCAAATCCGATCCCCGTACCGTCAAAGAGGCCCCCGTTAGACCCGGAGAAGGGAAATGATGCGATGTATACTGGCAGGGACAAGTACCGGAACCCATCACCTCCACCCAAAGGCTACCCGCGTCCTCCACCTCCTCGCCATCGTAGTCCAGTCGGAAACACTAGGCCCCATGGTCCTGGTGGAATCAACATCCGCGACAACGTGGTCCCCCAGAGGAACAGGAACAGGGAGCGCACGCCGGAACCCCATCGGAGCCGGAACGAGGAGTGCGACCCGGAGCCACGCAGAAGCCGGAACGATGGAGGTGACCATCACCATGGTGAAGGCAGCCATCAAAGCCGGAGTCAACAACGCGAAGTACGAGAGAATCTAAAGGCGGCAGCAAGAGGTCTCATCGGCCACCTCGCAGGTCTCCCTTCCCACCACCTAGTGGTGGAGGCGGATGTGGAGGCGGAGGTGGAGGCCGGAGATCTCGCTCGCGCTCAAAATCCCCCCGCAATGGCTCGCGTGATGAGCGGGAACGTCTCAACGAATACATATCCTACTACATCGGCCCAAAGTGCTTTGGCAGGATGATCCGAGAGGAACCAAAGCCAAGGATGAACCTCAAGCTACCCGAAAACCTGAAGCATTATGATGGCAGCGAAAGGCCGGATACCTGGATCGAGGATTACTACAATGAAGTAACCTACGCCGGAGGAACCCCTAACATAGCCTGCCGCATGCTCCAGCTGTACCTTGTGGGTCCAGCCCGGATCTGGCTCAGTGACCTCGAGAAAAACTCCATCTTTTGCTGGTTCGACCTGAAGAACACCTTTGAGAAGCACTTCAGGGACACCTACAAAAGACCTGCCACGACAAGCGACCTACAGGCATGTATCCATAAGAAGGGTGAAACATCAAGGAGCTTCCTCACCGATGGTTGCAAACCAGAAATGAGTGCGAGAACGTTGATAATTGCACAGGTATGCACGCCTTCATAGGTGGACTGCAGAGGGGAGGCATGCTCCGGCACAAGCTTACTTGCTTGGTCAATGAGAACACGATGACTTTGGATGACATGATCAACATCGCCAGCAATCACGCCGCCGCCGATGATGACGCAGGCGGAGACCTCGCAGCCACAGCCATACCCCTGCATCAGCAAAAGAAGAACCGTGATAACGGTAGCAGCAGCAGCAAGCGGAAAAATCCCCCCGATGACCAAAGAAGCGGCGGATCCAACTTGATCGCCATGGCTTTCCAACGCGGAGGTCAAGGAGGTGGAAGAGGCCGCGGCGGCGGCGGCGGAGCCCGCAGGGGCCAGCAGCGTGGTGACGAGGTCACCGCTGCCAGAACCCGCGCTCTCCAAACTTACGAAGAATACAGAGACATGCGTTTCTTAGCCCATATAGATCCGGCTACCGGCAAGTCCTCTCACACCAATCGCAACTGCAAGTGGGTCAATGATCTCAAAACTGACCCGGAAGCAGGATACAAGCAAGCCCGCAAGCACCGCCCACACGGCAAAGGAGGCAAGGGAAAAAACAAGGACAAAGAGGAAGACAGTTCTGAGGCGATGGACGAGGATGACACTTCGCCGGATCCCAAGGAAGGTTCCGCAGCTAACAAGTCCAACCCCTTCGTCAAAAAGAGTGCGGGTGCATATCACACATTCCTCGGAACTCCAACAGTCTGCGCCAGGAAATCAGCTCTCTGGATCCTAAACGCCATAGTTCCGGCTGTGCCGCAGTATGTCAGGTGGTCGGAAACTCCGTGTACATTTGATAGGGAGGATCATCCTACCATCATTCCGAAGGAGTGATATGCCTTGGTTGTATGTCCCCGCATCGATGGGTATGATTTCTCCAAGTGCCTTATGGATGGCGGAGCCAGCTTGAACATCATGTACCTGGAGACTCTGGAGAGGATGAACCTTACCAAGGAACAACTCAAACACAGCACCACTGAATTTCATGGTGTGGTTCCGGGTAAAAAGGCGAACTCCCTTGGCAGCATCAGACTTCCCGTGGCCTTCGGCGATGTTAACAATTACCGTGAAGAGATGATCATATTTGAGGTCGTGCCCTTCAAGAGCTCCTATCACGTCATCTTCGGCAGGCCCACCTACCACAAGTTTCACGCAAGAGCGTGCTACATCTACAAAACGCTCAAGATTCTGGGTCCCAATGGTATGATTACCATATCCGGAGACTACAAGAAAGCTCACGAGTGCGAGTTAGGCGAAGCCTCCTTCGCGTGATATCTGGAGAGGAGCTGCAAGGCTGTAGAGCCGTGGTGGATCCAAAAGAGATGCACACCACCAAGAAGCAGATCTCCGAACAGAAAACTTCGTTCAAGGCCACGATAGACACCAAGAAAATCGACTTCAAGGAAGGAGATAGCTCTAAGCAGGTGTCGGTCGGAGCCAGCATGGACCCCAAATAGGAAGACGCGCTCGTCGAGTTCCTCCGCGCTAACATGGACATCTTCGCATGGCAACCTTCTGACATGTCTGGAGTACCTAGGGAACTCGCCGGGCACTACCTCAACATAAATCCGGGGGCTATATTGGTGAAGCAAGCTATGCGACACTTTGGAGATAAGAAGCGCCGCGCCATAGGAATGGAACTAGCAAAGTTACTAGAGACAGGTTTTGTAGTAGAAGTTATCCATACTGATTGGGTCGCAAACCCCGTCCTTGTACCCAAAAAGAATTCTGAAATACTAAGAATGTGCATCGATTACTCCGGCTTGAATAAGCATTGTCCGAAGGATCCATTCCCCTTACCGCGCATTGACCAAGTCATTGATTCGATGGCAGGGGCGGAACTTCTGTGTTTTCTTGACGCATATTCCGGGGTATCACCAGATCCGGATGAAGAAGTCCGACCAAAAGGTGACCTCGTTCATCACTCCGTTCGGCACTTACTGCTATGTCACCATGCCTTTTGGTTTGAAAAATGCAGGTGCCACCTACCAACGTACGATGCAGCAGTGCTTGAAGGACCAAATTGGCCGGAACGTACACGCTTACGTCGACGACATCGCAGTCATGACCCGGAAAGGATCCGACTTGATCAGCGACCTCACAGAAACCTTTGAGAACCTCCGAAAGTACAAGATGATGTTAAATCCGCTGAAGTGCATCTTCGGCGTACCAGCCAGAAAACTCCTTGGCTTCATCGTCTCTCATAGGGGCATTGAAGTTAACCCGGAAAAAATCAAGGCAATCCTGTGCATCAAAAGGCCAACTTGTCTCAAAGATGTGCAATGACTAACTGGTTGCGTTGCAGCAATCAGTAGGTTTGTTAGCCGTCTTGGCGAGAAGACACTACCTCTATACAAACTACTGAAGAAAACAGACAAATTTGTCTGGGACGACGCAGCAGACGCAACACTTCAGGGTTTGAAGGAAATACTCACTTCCCCACCTATTCTAGCAGCTCCAGAAGAGTCAGAGCCTATGCCCCTTTACCTGGCAGCTTCCAACAAAGTTATCAGCCTCGTCATCGTGGTGGAGCGAAAGGAAGAAGGTCACGAATATGGAGTCCAGAGGCCAGTCTATTACATTAGCGAGGTACTGACGTAATCCAATCAAAGATACCCTCACTTTCAGAAGCTAGCCTATGGCGTATTCCTAGGTAGCAGGAAGCTGAGACACTACTTCCAAGAGCATCCCATGATAGTCGTGAGCAAGGCTCCACCGTCAACGATTCTTAACAACACTGGCGCAATAGGACGCACAACAAAATGGGTCATTGAATTATCTGCCTTCGACATCAATTACAAAGCCAGGACTGCGATCAAGTCCCAGATTCTGGTGGACTTCGATGCGGATTGGACAGAAGCTCCAGATGCAGAGTTGGAGCCGGAACCCGAAACTTGGGTCATGCACTTTGACGGATCCAAGCAGCATCAGGGCTCGGGAGCCGGAGTCACCCTGAAGTCCCCAACCGGAGAAGAATTGCAATACGTTATGCAGATTCACTTCAAAGCTACAAACAACATGGCGGAATACGAGACTCTACTACACGGTCTGCGCATCGCTAAGGAAATTGGGATCAAGCACATCATATGCTGCAGAGATTCCGACTTGGTGGCACAACAAGTAGCCGGAACCTGGAACGCCAGAAACTCCGTTATGGCGGCTTACAGAGACGAAGTTGACGAGATCGCCAAATGCTTCCTAGGATACGAAGTCAAGTACGTCCGGAGAGATGATAACACAGCGGCTGATATGCTATCTAAGCTCGGATCCGGCAGGAAACCCATTCCTCCCGAAATTTTCCTTGTGTTATCACCAGAATTTGACCGAGTCAGAGGTGGGCCGCGATCAAGGTGGGCTTGAAGAATATACATGGAAGGAATACATGAATCGGCCTTATATGCAAAGTTTGGGCTAGTTCGCCCGTGTATCTGTAATATAGTAGGATACGTGTTGGTTAGTTAGAGTTTGGCTTGTGCACGGTTGGGATTATTCCCACGTTAGAAAGTCTACGGACTATAAATATGTATCTAGGGTTTATGAAATAAACAACAATCACGTTCACCACAAACCAATCTAGGCGCATCGCCAACTCCCTTGTCTCAAGGGTTTCTTCCGGGTAAGCATCATGCTGCCTAGATCGCATCTTGCGATCTAGGCAGTACAAGTTTATTCGATGTTCATGCGTTGCTCGTACTGAAGCCTTTTTGATGGCGAGCAACGTAGTTATCTTAGATGTGTTAGGGTTAGCATTGTTCATCGTATCATATGCTGTCATAGTGCAACCCTGAGACGTCTAGCCGCCCTTACACCTATCTTAGGTGTAGGGGCGGCACCCCGCTTGATCATTATTTAGTAGATCCGATCCGTTATGGTTGCTCCTTGTTCTTCAAGGATTAGTTTAATATCTGCATAGTTAGGCCTTACAAACGGGTTGAAGGATCTAGTGGCGCGTAGGGTGTAGTTTGCTAGCCCTAGACAGGATGTTCCGGGGATCAACCTCGTGTTGGTTTTTAGGCCTTGTTTAGGGTCGGTTTACGATCACCGTGCGTGGCCGCCAGGCTCAATCACGAGTAGGATGTTCCGATTATGTGGTGAAAATCCTAAATCGTAGTAGGTCGTTTTAGCTTTATATTGATCAAGCAGGACCACCATATATTCGTACACCTCGTGCGAATCATGGGTGGATCGGCTCTTTGAGCCAATTCACAGGACAACCTGAGAGCCGATCGAGGCTCGTATTTAATGTTTACGTGTATGCCATGCAGGAAACTAAGCGAGGCACATCCATCACCTTCCTGACCAGGTATAGGTCAGGTGGCACACCCTTGCACCAGCATCGGACGTGCGTGCTGAGTCTTTGCGGGCCGTCGCTCGGAGGGACCAGGGCCAGCCGCAGTCCTGGGAGCCTCCCGGCTCTACTGTGTTGCCCGTCACTGCTCGCCGGTGGGTTTCTGACCGCAACACATTCTGGCATGCCCGGTGGGACAATCTGCGACATCAACCGCATCGCCATCTACATCTGAGATGGCGGACGGCACTCCAGTCACGTACGAGGATCTGACCGAGGAGCTCAAGAAGAAGTATGACGAGGTCAAAGCTATCCTCGAAGCCGACCTCATTGGCTCTTTTCACAGAACCCGCTCACATGGCATCAGGTGGAAAGGGTTCTCACCTGAAGGCGCGCTCGATGGAGTGGACCTGTCCGCCCCGTCAGAAGAACGCACCATGTCCCTGCGTCAGGAGGTTAACTTCATGGTAGCTCATTCGCTACACCGCCATTCTGAGAGCCTGGTGAACACTTTGGAGCGTGTCGCTCTTCGGGTGATCCAGGAAATCATGAGGCATCAGTACTCTCCGTCAGGACCAGCTCTCGGGACTTACCAAGGAGAGATGCCACTCCAGTCCCGTCCACCGCTGCCATTCGTGTTGGCAGCACCAGAAGTGCCGAATTCACCGGCATACGTCGTCTACAAGATCGGTGGTGACCCTAGTGACTACCAGTTCTTGCATGAGGCGCCTAAGGAGATCTCTCACGGATACACGTGCACATACGTGCCGCATCGCAGAATCGGGCACTCACAAACCAGACTGCAACAGCAGGGACTTCTGGAACAACAGGAGGAACTTCGGGAACAGATCTTGAGAAGCAGACGTGGCTAGCTAAGTATGCCACTCTGACAAACCTCCAGAGCTCAGCTCCTGCAGTTGGCTCAGAGCTGGAAAAGCAAGCGTGGCTGGCTAAGTATGCCACTCCGGCGAATCTTCAGAGTTCGACTCCTGCAGCCAGCACCGCGGATCAGATCAGCACGATCCTGAGAGACCAGTTCGGCATGGTGCCGAAAAGGAGGACAATCGGCTATTCCAAGCTGTACCCCAACGGGTACGAGTTGATCCCGCTACCACCCAAATATCGGCTCCCTGATTTCTCCAAGTTTAATGGATCAGATGGTTCCAGCTCCATCGAGCATGTGAGCCGATATTTGGCACAGCTGGGCACGCTCTCAGCATCAGATGAGCTGCGTGTGAGGTTCTTCGCACAGTCCCTCACAGGATCGGCTTTCGGGTGGTACACATCGCTGCCACCAGACTCAATCCGGACGTGGAAGCAGTTGGAAGAGCAGTTCCACATGCAGTATCACTCAGAGGCTTCCGAGGCTGGCATTGCCGATCTAGCACAAGTACGTCAGAAGCGTGGAGAAACTGTGGTAGAATACGTCCAGCGCTTCAGAACTGTTAGGAACCGATGTTATTCGGCTCGTGTGACTGAAAAAGAAGCAGTCGAGTTGGCAGTGGTGGGCCTTGCATCGCCAATCAAGGATATGGCCTCCCAAGCAGACTACCCTTCACTAGCGCACATGGTTCAGAAACTGACGTTATATGAACAGCGCCACCCAGACTTGTACCAGGACAAATTCAAGCGTGCGGTAGTCTTGGTTGAAGCAGATGAAGATGAAGGGTCCGCGGGAGATCAAGAGGTAGCAGTGGCTGAATGGACTCGGGGGGCAACCCCCATATCCTGCAAATGGGTTAAGCCACCAGGTCCGCCCAGAGGGTTTGATTTCGACGTAACTAAAACTGAGCAAATTTTTGACCTCTTACTTAAGGAGAAGCAGCTGAAGTTACCCGAAGGCCTCAAAATCCCCACGGTACAGGAGCTGAACGGAAAGCCATACTGCAAATGGCATAACTCGTT
The DNA here is from genome assembly GCF_019359855.2 of Lolium perenne. Lineage (NCBI taxonomy): Eukaryota > Viridiplantae > Streptophyta > Magnoliopsida > Poales > Poaceae > Lolium > Lolium perenne. The sequence goes on from NC_067245.2 coordinate 188,447,156, forward strand.
CTCCCATACCACCAACGACTGCAGGGTGTGGCGTCAGCAGATCCAAATGGCGATAGAACAAGGACGTCTAATTTTCAACCAGTACGCCATGAAAGTCGACACTCACCCCTTCCCCGCCGTTAACATGGTGGAGTGCACTTACCCTGGAGGGTGCCAGCCAGGATTCTCGTTCAACATCAACATGGTAGGACCTGGACACCACTATGGTAAGGACGGAGACGAGGGCAGCTGCTCTCGTAGCAAGGACACAGAGGAAGCCGTTCCACGCGATCGGCTCCGTCACGATGGCAAGCGCTACATCACAGAGGGAGAAGTAAGGAATGTGAGATATCAGCGACCTCTCTCTGATCACCTCCTCAACAAGTATGTGAGTCAATATGGCCAACGCCGACGACCCAACGACGATGATGAAAGAGATCGTCTGGCTATGGACGCCAGGAGACATCGTCGGTATGATCGCGACGAGGAGAGATATGAGCGCCACGCCAAGGAAAATTCAAGAGAGCAAGACGACGAGGATAGGCACTGGGACTGCCCCTTCTTCAGACACTGCTGGGATTCAGGAATGAGCCGATTGCCTACAATCGGCAACTGCCCAGAATGTAGACAGAAGAGGAAGGATGCAGCTAATGTGTCCGTGTTCAAATGTCTAGGGCCTCTCCCGCCTCGGAACAAGCACGCTGAGTCCCCTCGGGTGGAAGATCTCGAGGATTTGGAAGACGATGATGAAGAAGAAGAAGATAAGTACCACCGGCCAAGGTGGTGCCCTGATGGACTCAGCCGTTCCCAAAAGCGTAGGGTTCAGCGACTGCGTGGCTTGGAGGAAGCCGAAAGGTTATACCTGCACACGCTAAGGAAGGCGTGGCCTGATCTGGCCGTGAAAATTCAACGAACCCTGGATGAAGAGGGTCGACCACAAAAAATGGAGTGGTGCCCCAAGCAAAGGAAAGCCGATGATGAAACATCGGCTGGCACAAACATGGTGTTCATCCTTCCGACGGAGTTTAGTGCTCCAGGATTAGACGAGGCACCCGTGGCACAACTTGACTGCGGCCCACGGCCAGTTATCTTTGAGAAGCCACGAGAAAGAAGCTACAGACATCTGAAGGCCCTGTACTTGTGAGGTTATATCAATGGGCAGCCTGTCAACAAGATGCTGGTGGACACCGGAGCGGCAGTCAACATTATGCCATACTCCATGCTACGTCGGTTGGGACGCTCTAGCTCGGATCTGATCAAGACCAACGTGACATTGAGCGATTTCAACGGCCAAGCGTCTGACGCACAAGGTGTTCTGAACGTGGATCTAACCGTAGGAAGGAAAACCATCCCTACGACGTTCTTTATTGTCGATAGCAAGAGCACCTATGATGTCCTGCTAGGAAGAGATTGGATCCACGCCAACTGTTGCATCCCATCCACGATGCACCAATGCGTAATACAGTGGGATGGAAATGAGGTAGAGGTCGTCCATGCAGATGACTCAGCCGAGATTTCAACGGCTGGCATGAACGCTTGGGAGACAACAGGCCAAGAGCCACTCTCAGGCATCAATTTTGACGACTGCGAGCGCATCGACGTGACGAAGGACGGGGTTAGGCTGGTCTTATCCACCGGCCTGACCGTATAGCAAGAACAAACCTATGGACAAACGTGGCGAGGCCGATCCTTGGGATCGGCCCCAAAGATCTATGGAGGAACATTGTAAAACCTTCATTGAGCGATTCGATCAACGTGGAGGCCGATTCCAGCAATTGGCCAAAATTATCCTCACCGCGCATTCTGCCTGTGTTCAACATCGATCTAATGGGCAGCGGTTACGTCGGCTGATGAGAGTCAACATTAGTCCTAACGGAGCCGACGCTCAAATATAGTGCCTTGGCTAACTACAGAGCCGATATCTGCAGTTACCTGGCAGATTCCGCTCGGGGGGCACCTAATCAGATGAACATGTGCGATACATGTGCAGTGAAATATTGGGGGCCGATAGAAAAATCGGCCAGTAAAAAAAAAATTTCATGGTATAAAGCCGATGCACAGCCATCGACTCTAGTGCAAATTACACAAGATCTACCAGCTGCGTGTTCAAGACACGGATTTCGACCAAGTCGGTTTTCAGTTCAGCCTCAAGGCCAACCTCCAACCTTTTACTCATTAGGCCGTTGGTGTTTCGTCTGCAATATCGGCTTTCAAAGGAAGAAAAGGTGATCGGCTCTGGTGTATCTACCGTCGGCCTGGCTAAGTTGGCCACCTTCTCAGCTACGCTCGTAGGAATGGCTAGGACCTCTGCATGGTGGCTGTCTCAATTGCCTGAGTTCAAGGCCCTTGGATTGAACTGTGTGTCCTCGCCACTGTTCTCACCTTAACTGAGGCTCGGGGGGCAGCTGATTTGGTAGACACTCTGTTTTTGGAAGCCGATTGGAGTGTCATCGGCTGACCCTGCATCATAACCTTCTTCGAAAGCGGTGAGTTGTTGCATAAGAAGACTACTAGAGCTGCGGAAAGGAGCCTGAAAGGGAAGCCGTCGTCATCTACAGGGTCTGGTGGATTCTCAAAACAGCCGATGAATAGCCATCGGCTATAGGATTGCAAAGTATTATGGTCAGACATCAAATTACAGTCTGAATTTGAGAAGTGCTTGACTGACGGTCTAATTGGTATCTGAGTCTGGCTTCATGGGCGTCGGAGGCGAAAAGTCCGATACGTTATTATCGGTCTTGGTGCGGCAAACGGAAGACTTGAAATTGGGTTAATTGAGAGTCAAATTAGAAGAACAATTCTTATTGATTCAAAGGAACGGCTTTACAAGAAAGAGTCGATGGCTCTCAAAAGGGTCATCCGATGCCTAGTGCACTGCTACTACTAGTCCTACACTAGTTGGCCCCTGTTCTAGGGGTCGTCGCTGTCCTCATCGTCGCCATTGTAGCTGCCGTCGGCGCTGCTTCCAAAGAGTTCCTCGTCGCTGCTGCCCCAGCCCTCGGCCGGAGCCTCTTCTTCCTCGTCATCATCATCGTCCTCGCTGTCCGCCCAAGCGCGGAAGCGCTTCGCCGGCGGATACCCAGCGGAGGAGGAGGAATCATCCTCCTCCTCTTCCTCTTCTTCCTCTGCTTCTTCTTCTTCCTCCTCCTCGTCGGAGGAGGTGGAGTTCGCCCAGGAGTGGAGGTCGTCTTCGCTCTCGCTCTTCAGTTCCCCTTCGATGAGGAACTCGAGGTCGTCCTCCCCATCGGTCAGGGGTAAATCACCATCTGACCCGACGAGTGCTTCGGGTGGGCCATCTGGCACGGGATCAAAGTTCCACTCCTGCTCGCTCGAGGAGGAAGATTGGAGAGGGAGGCCTGAGGAGATGGAGGAGGAAGAAGACATTGCTACAGGGAAAGAGGGTTTTTTAGGTGCCGATGGCCTGAGCAGAGCAGGGGGATGAAGTGGCGAACCGTTCGACACGGTTAAATAAAAGGGGATATAGTGGAAATCCAATGCCATAGCAGTTTCCAAGGAAGTGGTGCCCAACAAAAAAAAAATTGTCAGGGCACGCAGAAGTGGAAGAGGCAAGGCATCATGATGAAGGATACTGCGATGGTTCTGCCACGACATGACCCGACGAAGAAAAGGCAGAGTGATTTTGGAATTATCAATTCCAAAACCAGGGGGGCATGTGTTATCACCAGAATTTGACCGAGTCAGAGGTGGGCCGCGATCAAGGTGGGCTTGAAGAATATACATGGAAGGAATACATGAATCGGCCTTATATGCAAAGTTTGGGCTAGTTCGCTCGTGTATCTGTAATATAGTAGGATACGTGTCGGTTAGTTAGAGTTTGGCTCATGCACGGTTGGGGTTATTCCCACGTTAGAAAGTCTACGGACTATAAATATGTATCTAGGGTTTATGAAATAAACAACAATCACGTTCACCACAAACCAATCTAGGCGCATCGCCAACTCCCTTGTCTCGAGGGTTTCTTCCGGGTAAGCATCATGCTGCCTAGATCGCATCTTGCGATCTAGGCAGTACAAGTTTATTCGATGTTCATGCGTTGCTCGTACTGAAGCCTTTTTGATGGCGAGCAACGTAGTTATCTTAGATGTGTTAGGGTTAGCATTGTTCATCGTATCATATGCTGTCGTAGTGCAACCCTGAGACGTCTAGCCGCCCTTACACCTATCTTAGGTGTAGGGGCGGCACCCCGCTTGATCATTATTTAGTAGATCCGATCCGTTATGGTTGCTCCTTGTTCTTCAAGGATTATTTTAATATCTGCATAGTTAGGCCTTACAAACGGGTTGAAGGATCCAGTGGCGCGTAGGGTGTAGTTTGCTAGCCCTAGACAGGATGTTCCGGGGATCAACCTCGTGTTGGTTTTTAGGCCTTGTTTAGGGTCGGTTTACGATCACCGTGCGTGGCTGCCAGGCTCAATCACGAGTAGGATGTTCCGATTATGTGGTGAAAACCCTAAATCGTAGTAGGTCGTTTTAGCTTTATATTGATCAAGCAGGACCACCATATATTCGTACACCTCGTGCGAATCATGGGTGGATCGGCTCTTTGAGCCGATTCACAGGACAACCTGAGAGCCGATCGAGGCTCGTGTTTAATGTTTACGTGTATGCCATGCAGGAAACTAAGCGAGGCACATCCATCACCTTCCTGACCAGGTATAGGTCAGGTGGCACGCCCTTGCACCAGCATCGGACGTGCGTGCCGAGTCTTTGCGGGCCGTCGCTCGGAGGGACCAGGGCCAGCTGCAGTCCTGGGAGCCTCCCGGCTCTACTGTGTTGCCCGTCGCTGCTCGCCGGTGGGTTTCTGACCGCAACACCTTGAGCACTTACGGATACCCTCAGTAAAGGGCGCTAACCCGGAAAACCTAGACGTGGCAGTTTCTCCGGCTAAGGAGGTGATGGTAATCACTCCGGCTTGGACTTAGCTTTCCTGGATTACCTTTTGGACCGCAATAAGTTGCCTAAGGATGAGGTCCTCGCACAACAGGTCGTCAGACGAGCAAGATCCTACACAATAGTTGATGGACAGCTCTACAAACGAAACGCAAACGGGGTGTTTATGAAATGCGTCTCAAATCAGGATGGCATTGAAATCCTCAGAGAGATTCATGCTGGTGATTGCGGGCATCATGCCGCTCCCAGATCCCTCATTGCAAAAGACTTTCGGCAAGGATTTTATTGGATCACAGCTAAAGAAGATGCTGAGAAACTAATGAAAACCTGCCGAGGCTGTCAATACTATGCTACTCAACCAAGTGCTCCAGCTCAGGAGCTAATTAAAACCATCCCTATTACATGGCCATTCACGGTCAGGGGGAAGCTGAAAAATCATCTCCTGGCGGTTTTGAGTACCTCTTGGTCGCTATTGACAATTTCAGTAAATGGATCGAGGCAAAGCCAGTGAGAAAAGCCGATGGTGCTACAGCACTAAAATTCATCTGCAGCCTCGTAGTGAGATACGGCATCCCACACAGCATAATCACAGACAATGGCAAAAACTTTGCTCAAGGAGAACTTAAGGATTATTGTCAGGACGTAGGGATCTGGCTTGACCTAGCATCAATGGCGCATCTGCGGGCCAATGGATAGGTGGAGCGAGCCAATGGTCTCATACTAGCCGGAGTCCAGCCTCGCCTTGAAGAACCGCTGCGTCGCGCAGCCGGAGCTTGGGCAGAAGAGCTAGATGTTGTTCTGTGGAGTTTACGAACTACCCCTAATAGCTCAACAGGGTTTACCCCTTCCTTCCTAGTATACAGATCTGAAGCAGTGCTTCCCTCTGACATCATCCATGATTCACCGCGAGTTTCCGCCTACAGCGAAGATACAGCTGATGAGGCCAGATAGCTATCTGTTGACCTGATCGAAGAAGCCCGGAATTTAGCTGACCAGTGTTCCACCATTTAGCAGCAAAAACTCAGACGCTATCATAGCCGTCGAGTTCGGAATCGCTCGTTTAGGGTAGGTGACCTGGTCCTCCGCCTTCGACAGGTTAAAAAGCATACGTTGCAATCTCCATGGGAAGGACCTTTTGTCATAAGCAAAGTGCTACACAACGGATCAGACTACCTCGTTGATTTCTGTGAGAAAAAAGATAGATCTGCAAATCTATACCTAATAATAAAAGCAAAAAGGTTTCTCCCTCGGTCGTTCGTTTAATATTTTTCGGACCGTTTTGCCCTCCCACCAAAACACATATTATACACTTTTACCACGTACCGGTTCGTTGCTTCTTTCTGGCGACGGAAAATTCCCCTCCGCACTAATTTCCTCACGACGAGGCATTTGCTCGATGCAGTTCTCCCGTTCTGCGTGAGCGTGCGGGAGGTGCTCACGCATCGGCCGCTCCGGAGTGCGGACGGAAGAGAAGAAGATGCGCGCAACAGGTCCATCTCCTGCACGCGGACGACGCGGCTTCCAGGGCCTGCCCGCTTGCCCGTGAAGCTCCGCCCTTATATCGGTCGGCTGGGCAGGGTCTGCAGGTTACCGATGGCGATGATGAGAACCACTACCCCCAACACGAAAGTGGCCAAGAGCGTGAGCTGCCACAGCCAGCGGGAAACGCGGAGGCGCCGAGTCGAGGGCCTCCACGACGAGATTCAGCGCGTCGAGCGTGGGTGGCTGAGCGCCTAGGCTTCCTCCATCTCCGTCCCCATTTTTATTGAGCACAGCAGTTGCTGGATCGGACAAGGGGAGCGGCGCCGTGGAGCGAACCAGAGGAACAAAGTGATACGGGGATTTGTCCTTTTTTTTAATTGTGGGTAGATACGGAGATTTTTCTGATTCTACCTCAAGTGAAGGGCAGTAAACGGTTGGCCAAGAAAATGGCAATTCGGCCCGAGCTCCGGCTACCATCTCGTCGCCGTCCATCTTGCGTCAGATGGAGGCGTTAGCGCGGGTCAACCGGCATGGCTGAGCCGGCTCGACGAGCTGGATCCAGGGCCCGCCACGCTGTGCGAGCAGGAGCAGAGGTCGCAGATGGGTGGGTGCCGCCGCACATGTACCTGGCGCGGCGGGGCGTCGGCCCGTAGAGATCAAGCTCCTGCCATCCCGACCTGAACAGAGCGACGGAAGGGAGACAGTGGTCGACGGCGGCAGCCGCAAAACAACACAAAAAGTCCCCAATCGACATCGATGCAAGCTCCCGCGGAAACCTACCAGCGAGGCCTCGCGCCGCCGGCAAAGGCCCCGCCCGCCCCCATCGACAAGCGCCACATGCTAGGGCCCCGCTCACCCCATCCTCACCTGCCGCTCGCTGAGACGCCCGCGCGCCTCCAGCTCTCTCGCCCACCGACGCGGTCGCCCGCCTGCCTCTGGTGCTAGCTCCAATCGAATTACGGGCACCCCACCACCACGGCGGCCTCAGAGCGCGCTGAAACACGCCGCCCTCCCCGTGTCCTCATGTGCTTCGCTCGCTGAAACGACACGAGGTGAAGACGAGCTTGGCTAGGTGCGAGGTCTGCATCCAGAGCAAGGCGACGTAGACGCCGTCGCGGCCGGCCGGCCTTGACAGAGCCGCTGATGCTGCGGAGGTTCCAGGCGATACGGAGAGCAGTGAACAGCTCCTGTCGACAGCTTCAGCAACGAGGCTAAGCAGATACTACTATGTGGTGAGATTTTGATTTGCATAATTAGCAAGGAATCGAACATTTAGTTTAATTTAATCGGCGTTGACGCAGTGTAGACATTGCAGTACTTGTGTATATACTCCAAAGATACATGCTCATGTTCAATTTACAGCGATTGTTGTTTTTCATTCGGTGAATTTACAGAACAGTTGTGAGATGAGCTATTCCAATCGAGAAAATACACACCTAGCAAAGGATATTTTATAGGAATTTCCTAAAGTAGTAACTTTGATCAACGAATATAAATGGCTGCACTTGCCAGTATCAAAACAGAATATCCATTCTATCCTACTCAAAATCCATCTGCAACATCTTTGCTTCTCATGTATGAATGTTGAAATATGAGAAAGGAACCTAGCTCATATAATTGACCTTTATATTAGACTGTTGGAATTATGAGTCACTCATCTTATACATCTAACAGGACAAGTTAATGGTTGTTATTCAGATGCTACTTTGCTACACTCATGACGACCTGGGATCATGTTGTATTAGCTCATAGCCAACTGGTTAGTTTCTGTGGAACTTATAAGCACAATATTTTCATGGCCTCGTGATTTCTAATGGTCCGTCGTATTTTGACCGGGTACTAAAAGTGTGACCATGTCCTGTATTTCTTACACCAAATGAGCTTTATTAAGTTTTTCATTGTTACAAGAGTGATCTTTCCATATAGGTGAAGGACATCGGCTTGACCTGAGCTTTCGTTAGCTTTTCAGTGCTTTAGAGTCTTAGAAAGAAAATTAATTGTATTTTGGCATTATTTTTATTTGTTTGCTTAAGCTATTGCATCATTAGCCTCATCTCATTTTCTCTTCAGATGCCAATCTAAAGGTAATAGCTCAACCAAAATACCAACTAAGCTTACAATAAATTTTCTATGGCATGGATTCAATAAAAGATTAACATATAGCAATACACGAACGCGTAACTATAAATACGTTGGATTCATATATCTTAATAAAATTTAAATGTGGCGTCACCATCATTACAAGTTTATCGTATTACAAGTTGGTGCAGCGACGAGCTCGCAATCTAACTCATCAATGCCACGAATACGAGAAAGTGTTATTTAGAAATAAACTATGCATATAAAGAGGCACTTTGATTATGTTCTTCATGAATAGGAGAAAAACATGATCATCGTCATTGATGGTGGCAAAGGGAAGTGTCAACACGGATGGTTTGCATGAGCGTTTGAGTATTGGATTCTCCCGGTGCAACGCACGGGCACTTTTGCTAGTAGGTACCAGAAACGAAAATGAGAGGATCCGGATGACATTTACGATGAGACAGATCGTCCTTGGAATATAGCACAGCTACGTCCTTTCCACACTTAGCATTTTTCTGAATTACATACTCTATAATAGTTATACATGATCAATGAAATAAAGCATATGGTTCACTCTTTGAGTCTTCTACCTCCTTTACTTGTTCATTTTTAGATCGTGTATGTTTTCCGACTAAAACCGCAGAGCTGGATATTTCCGTCTAGGCGTGTATGAAAGTTGTGATTTTCAAAATCATCCTTTCGGACGTAAGCTTAAGTTTTCTGGTGGATACATTTTTTCGTCGCAAACTCATGGATTCCTGGTAGCGACTTCCGACACCTTGGCTGGGGGCTTGATTCCGCGGTTATTGACGGATTGCCATTAGGCTTCGTCGCCGTAGGCGAGCATTTCAGGCTAAAGGTCTTCCGGCTCGTGGAAGGTCAAGTGAGCAAGCCGGAAAAAAATTAGAAACCAGCACTTGCTTTTTCAACGAACGAAACATGCTTCATAACATATAAAGAATCGCAGGATAAGTTTTCCGCCCACATGCAGTCGTTTCGTCCCTAGCTACTTGAAAATACTTAAGTCTTATTACAAACCCACTCTGGGGTCAAAATGATGCAATTCATTGTTTTTTGACAGGATTCACTCGGAGACATGGTCTTCGTCCTCCGAAGCCACATACGCGGAACCGTCACCAGAATCATCGCTGGAATCTTCGTTCGAGTGGTTGGCGCTGGATCCGGAGCATTCTTCGACGTCCTCATCTTCTTCGTCGTCCTTCGTGTCAGAAAAACCCTCGGGACGATCATATTTGTTATACCTGAACGAGTGATCAACTCGTTCGGCTAACAGCCTATCATACCCTTGGGTTTCCGCGAGGGCGACCTTGATGTTGGTACCCTTTGGAACACCGCACGCGACGCTCACGAAGTCCATGGCAGGGAAATGAGCTTTGCACATTGCCAAGGTGAGGGAGGCGACCCCGCGGGAGGAAGACGCTTGCCAGTCCTTGATGAGTTCCGGCACCATCCGCATAAGCTTGGTCATTCCATCGATGAGCGTGGTTCCAGCTCTCTTCAGGTTCAAAGACTTGGCGATTTCACGATAGGCTCCGAAAAGATCGTCGATGGAATTCCGCGCATATTCATATGCCTCCGTCCTGCTGAGGGCAGACTCTTTGGTCCATTCGAATCCGAGAGACACTGTGAAATAATATGATCAGTTTCTTCCGCGATATAGGCAGAATAAATATGAAAAACCGGAGTACAACGAGAAGTCCTTACGGAAGATCATCTTGTCAATATTCTCCGCCTCCGTCTCGTAGGCTTTTGCCTTGGTGGCCAGCGTTTTTATCCGCTGGTTGCTCTTCTTTAGTTTGTCGGCAAATTCCGCAGTGGCCTGAGCATGCTTCTCCTCAAGCTCCTTTTTCTCTCTAGTTTCCTTCTCGGAGGATTCCTTGAGGAACTTTTGGAGGGAGTCACGCTCGGCCTTTAGAAATTCGAGCTCGACAGAAAGCGCGTCGATGGAAGGACGGTTGGCAAGTTGTTCTGAAAGGAGGAAATAGATGAACACAGTTAGTTCGAAAACATAGTTGCATTGCGGAACCTGGGGGCTCAGTCGGAATCATTACCTTCGTGGTTTTTGAGGCGTGTTTCCAGGGTCGCAATGGACTTTTGGCTCTCCGCGTCTCTCTTGTGCAGCCCTTCAAGCTCTGTCTTTTGCCGCAGCACAAGGACGCGCAGATCTTCGTGCAGTTTCCGAGTGTTCTGAGAAGCAGGTAAGAGTTAGCCGGAAATTCAAAATTCTGGGGGCTGGACGCGAAGTTAAAATCCTGAGTCTGGGAAAATTTTAAGTTTCCGTTAAAGTATACAGTTAAAAGCATCGGCTCACACATATTACCTAGAAAATTTATAAACCAACGCTTGGGGGCTGGTGTTACCTGGCGCACATTCTTGTGCTTTGCAAAAAAAAGACTTTGAGGCTGCCCTCGAGATCGTTCAAATCTTGTTGCTCTGTTTCCGAGGGCCACCACACTTCGTTCATCAGTTTGGAAATTTCCGCGTGGCGTTGTGATAGGGGGACTTTTTGCAGAACCGGAAAGAAATGTGGGTGCGTCTGGGGCGTACCAGTTGAACCGCTGAGCAGCAATTTCCTTTTGATATCTTTAGTCGGAGCCTCAGTCGAGGTGACATCAGGTTCTTCATGCGGAGGGTGGGACGAGGAGGCGCCCTTGCCGGATTCCGCAGCGGGTTCCTCCGGAAGGTCATCAACGTTGATGACGTACTTTGGATCCGGCTTGGCAGACGAAGAGGCCTTTGGCGGAACCTCCACTTCCAGTGTAATGGGCATTGAAGCCGGAGACGGCTTGGCCTTCTTCTTGGGGTTCTTGGGGAACTTGCTTCCAGAACTTTTGTTGCGTACAAGGGAGTGCATAGCGCTTAGCATATGCTGGCTAATGGTAGCAAAAGAATTTTAGACGGAAATCAAGCACTTACGAAGACGTCAGGAAAAACTGATCAATGTTGGGCTGGGACTGCTTGCTGGTATCAATTTTCTTGAGGCGTTGCTTTTCTTTCTCCGCCCTTCGGGTAGCCGCAGCGATTGGCGTTTCGTGGGCACGCTTTGAGGCTGGGCCAGAGGGTGCAGCTCTCTTACGCTTGCCAGGAGCTGAGGACTCGGGGATTTCCGCGTCGGAAGCGGCCTCGGGGTCGGTGGTTCCGGTGTGAGGGAATCGAACTAAGGTTCCGAGATCCTTCTCCTCGAGGTCCTCCAGCTGAGCACATAAATACTTAGACAAATATTAAAAGAACAAAAAGGAATCGGTGATTAAGACAAGAAACATACCGCGATCCCCGAGCCATTGGTGTGGATGTCAATTTTGCACACGTGAATCCGAAGATCACGCGGAATCTTGATCAACCCCCAGATCCGTTTGTGCAAGGATTCGGAGGAGAGGTTATCTTTGGAGGCGCGCATAAGGTCATCGCGCCCCATGTATTGGAACATTAGGCGGTCCCGATACTGCAGAGGTTGGATCCGCTTCGTGAACCAGGACATTGTAAGGTTCTTCCCTGACAAGCCATCTTCCGTCAGCTTGCAGATCCGCCTTACCGCTCGAGTCAGTTGAGTAGACTCGGACAGATGAGGACATTCGGTCCAGGCCGGAGTCTCGCTGGCGGGGCCATACTTGAAAGCTGGCAGCACCCTTGTGCTGGCCGGATCGGAAACATCCTTCAGGTAGAAGAAGCCTCCGGACTAGTACCGCGCAGATTCATGGCGGTCAGTGGGCGGATAGACGCGGCCGGGGCGGAGCTTGAACGTGATGGTTCCGCAGGTGACCAAAGAAGAAGTTTGCGGAACTTTCTCCTTCTTGACGGAGAAGTAGTATTGGAAGAGAGAGAGTTCTGGGGTTACCCGGAGGTGGCCTTCACATAGCGTTACATGGTTGCTGATGGTCGCGCCGTTGGATGGCTGACACGTATCGAAAACCCTAAGCGGTGAAAATGGCTAAGGATAAGTTACTGCTCAAATCGCCCGAAAATGGCGCCAAAATTGGCGGAACCGTTTGAACTTTTCGAGGTTCCGGGTAGCAGTTTGAAAACTGTCAACCGTTATCTCAGTAGGGGAGTAACCCGAAGACGCATTATAAAAATGATGTCGATGGATGAAGTCCCACGGGATAAAGGTATTTTCCCACTAAAAGTTAGAAAAGAAGAAAAAGTGAAGTTGGGGTTCTTCAAGTTTCCCCATGTTACCGAGAGGATTGTCGGAAGCCATGAAGCTTTAGCAAGGCGGAAACAAGAGGTGAATCTCGGAGAACTCTGGGGGCTACTGTTGTGGGTATACTTCATGGGCGTACCATCGACAGTGCCTAGATCCAGTAAGCCCGGGTGGCCCACAGATGGTGATGTGGCATGTGGTCCATCGGGCGGCCCAGTTGCTGTAGATCATGAAGGATGAAGTCCAGCCCAGGAGCAGGGAACCGGATCCCAACCGACCTACAAAGGAGGCCGGATCCGTGGAGGGCCATAAGGAATCCGGATCCAGTACGGCATAGATGGAAGGCGGATCCTTGACGTGCACGGCAAGACATTGTACCATAGTTAGCCAACTTGTATTCCGGCTAGGACTCTCCATGTAAACCCTAGATCCGTGCGCCTTTATAAGCTGAATCCTGGGAGCCCTAGAGGCACAACCACAACTCATCGTAACAAAGCGAAAGCGCCCAGATAATTCTAGACAAGCAGGAATAGGCCCTATCTTCAAGCAGGTGTTTTGAAGCTAGGTAAACCGCGTACCACTGTCCCGAGGACTCTCCGCCCTATGGCCCATACTTTTTCTCCCCCTCGTGAGGATCCCTCCTCCGGGGTACCGTCGAATAGGCAACGACAATATGTAAACAGAGAAGCAGGAAACATTTTGATCTGGTGGCCATGTCCATTAATTGTCTTGGCTATCACAGTTCACTTTGGATCTGGATCTCCTGAGGCCTAGGGTGAAACCTGACCTCAGAAATAATATTGATTCTTTTGTCAGAGAAATTAGAGTTTAAGGACACATATTGGATCTTGTTTTTAGGACTTTGTAAATATGTTGTAACATTATTTTAATTTAATTTAAAGTAGTAGGAGTCTCTCCTGCCATAATTCCTCAAAAACAAAAAAATAAAAAAATGAAGGAGAAGGGATCCTTTTGAGTAGAAAAGAAAAGTTAGAAGGATTTCTATGCTCTCGAAAGTGCATTTTTTTTTTCAAAAGGAAGATTTTTCTAGCCCTGAAATTTTGACTCGTAGGATGAACGGTAGAATTATTAGAAATGTTCAAAATATCTTAGAAAAACTTTACTTTTTACAATATACATTTTTTTCTATGTGCATGTAAATTTTCATGAATGCAAAGTATGAGTTGTGATGTGGCCAAAACAACCAGGTGCTCTAGAAAAAAATCAATCACCAAATTTGCTTGTAAACGTGACAAATAGAAATATTTTTCTGTGAAAATTTACATGTACACATACAAACGAACATGTACAAGTTTAATTTTATCATGATTTTCTTGACATTATAAACACACTTTTCATCAGGGAGCATATGCTCTTTGGTGCTGATTTGAATATCTCTATTTGGTATTGGGTTTGTCAAACAAAAATACTAGGGATGAGGAAGGAGATCGAGAAGGATGCCAACATTATTCTCTAGTGGCAATCAAGGAGATAATTACATTTATTTATGTTAAATTATTAAGTACTATTCCGGAATTCCATCTTTGATAGAAATTGGCAAGTAAGTGACCTACTTAGAAACTATACACTTTTATTTGAAATACATCTAGCAACCAAGTGTGGTAGTAGTTAATCACAATTGTTGGAAGGTGATGCATGGAAAATATAGGATGGATTGAAAGATGAATGTCATCAATATAAAAGTAGGTATTGATATTTAACAACGAAAGATAGATCCATTAGACCAACAATTTTATTAAATTTTATATGACGAGATGTTCCATAGGTGATGTATGAAGAATATTAGATGGATTCAAGGATGAATGACATGAGAATAAAGTTATGCATCAAGATCATTGGGTGCAGAAGAACAATATAATATGATCGATATTAGAGAGTGAAGAGAACTTTGAGGAATCAACATTAATTTCATTAGAGGAACTTGAAGGTGGTCATCCTTATGTTATGAGTTGAGTCATGAAAGATCAAATCTTGACAGAGAAAAATGAGTTGGGTAGAATAATTCAAGATATGTCTTCAATATAAGGCCATAATGAGTTTGTAAGCTGAGCCATGGTTGATAAATTATTTAAGAGAGTAATTCAAGTGAAGAATACATTATTTGTGAATATATTGTGATAGATAATGAATAATATCAAGTGATTAGTTGCCCTCTATGAACTAGCTAATATACTATCTGATTGGCATTTGTTTGGGTATGGTGTTGATAGCGCTTGACGACACAAGCAAAAGGTCTTGCTAACGTTGTGACTCTAAGTGCAGAGTGTTGTGTCAGCAGAGTATTTTCCCCACAAGGATGACTTAAGGGTTTATATCGAACTCTCGAGGAATGGACTAAAGAGTTATCTCTCCCTCTCTTCTTCTAGCAATCCTGCAAAATAAAATAATGCCTTGTGTCCCCAACTCAACCATGTGGTTGTCAAGCACAAGGTTTTGTGTAAGTAAAAGTAATATAAAGTAGTAACTAGAGTAAAATGAACTAAACAAGTAAAGTAAACTAACTAAAAGCACTAAAGGTTTGTTTCTTTTAGGGTTTTGAGTGCAAATAAGAAATAAAAATATTTTTGTATTTTCGGATTAAAATAGTGTTGCAAATAAAAATTAAGATAAATGTAATGGAAAGGTTTTTCTTATAATTAAAATTGGACCGGGGTTCATGGGTTCACTTGACTATTCTCTCTTTTTAGCTGTAGAGGAAAATACCAATTCATCAATGAGATATGAGGAAAATAACTTTAACATGTATAAGATACACATTCATATGGACATCACGTCCTAACATAGAGATGATGCAACACGTCTCTCTTATAATCCACAAGACAGGAAAAACTTCATGCAATATTGAATTAAGAATTAACAAAGTATAGTACTTTGACATGGTGCTTGAATATTAAATATGCTACCTTGATCAAACAAGATCATCACTTTTGTCACGTTGACGAACATAGCACATGCATTCATTTCAGCCCTAGTGGGATATCAAAAGAAAAGCAAAGCCATAATAGATCATGAATTTGTTGTCACTATTCAATCACTAAAACCATGCTATTCCATCTAACACACACATCACCCCACACACGTTCCTGCATACAAGTTGGATCATAACCAATACTTAAGAACGAGGTACATAATGTGCATCTATCAATACATCTGACACAAAGTATAATCAAATCTCATGGCATCATATCATAGAATAAAGATCCACCACATAGGTATTACAAATATGACCACAATCATGTCGGGCAGCTCATATGGTACTAAGAACTACGAAGAACAAGTGAGAAATAGATCAAGCTACTACCACAAACCCGTAGTACAGAGGTGGACTACTCCTCCTTGATCATGGTGATGATGACAAAGACGTTGGAGAAGGTGGAGATCCCTCCGGTGGCGGCTCCGACGAAGTTTCCCCCTCCAATCTTTGCTGTTCCAGCCTCTATTTTTGTGTTTCTGTGTTTCCGTGGCGCTCTCCTCCAGAGAACCCCCGGGGGTCGTATACATAGTGGTTTTAGGTCAAAATAGGTTGGTTCGCGAAAGAATCAAGCTGATTGGACGATCGACGACCAAAAGAGGGTGGGTGGCGCGCCCTCCTTGCCTGGGCGCGCCACCTGGTTCCTTTTGGGAACCAGGACCCTCTAGGTGTGCTTCAAGGGCCCATTTTGCTTCACCCGATGAAAAATGACCCTCCAGAAAGCCTAGCTCAATTTGACTCTATATAGGTCGCTGAATGTGACAAATACAAAAAACAAGGTTTTCCTGTTCTTCGGATTTATAACCCAAATAAAGGGGATCATTGGTAAATCCCCATTAATCAATGCAAAACGTACATATATGTTGCAAATATGTGGGAATTTATTCTAATAAAGGACTGTAAGGGTATATTGCCCCTATGTGTGGTTTTGGTAATTAATGACAACCCCTATGGACTAATGTTTTTATTGAGTTTATATGAAGGAATATTTCATATGTACTACTTGTATTCCATGTGTTGGATTCAAGTATGGATGCCATGAAGATAAAGATATACCTTGTGTGTTGGCATCAAGATCATCGATTTGAAGATATATATGTGATATGATCAAGAAGAAGAAATGAAGATGGAGTTCTTATGTGGAACTCAATATTAGCCATGCTCTAGCTTAAGTGATAAGCAATGAATGATCAAGATCTTGAGTGCTTGATTCCAAGTGAAGAATTCAAGTTATGGTTCTAAGTCGGTGTCATGATAGTTTCATAAGTTGAGATATGGTTGACTAAGATTTAGAGCATGCAAACAAATGAAGAATTCTATATACATCTCAAGATAGTATGATAGAGCATGAGAAGATACAAGGTTGACCAATACAAAGAGTGAAGGCTAGATTCAAGTTTGGTCAACACATGAAGCATGAAGAATGTGCCACGTAAAGTTATGTGATATGGTAAGCCTTGTCAATTATTCTTGATGAACTAACCCATCATATATGTGCCCTTGTGTTGTCTATATGGGTTAGGTATCTTTCCATGGGCATGCATCGAAAGTGAGATCTCATATAGCCCATGAGAGGATGACATCAAGTGGTGATCTTCATCAAGGTTGAGTTGCGCAAGTTCAAGTTGAGCATCTCAAGAAGATCATATGCTTGAAGCTTGCCGTCCATTTGGTGATAATGGACATGTGAAGATGTGCACCAATGGAGCTTACCCATCATGGTGTATGGGGGAGCATTTGTGAGTCTTCACGAAGCAACAATGATCAAGTGAGGCATTCCGGCTTGAGTGGAGCTTGAAGAGTTATCATCAAGATCAAGCGGTATGCGCAAGGCAAAGGTATGGCCTTGCTAGGTTTTCCTTTTACCGGTCTCAAGGTGGTTGTTGGGAGACCGGGTTATAGGATAGATAGCCGCACTATCAAGAGGGGCTTTCGGTTAGGTAACTTGATCACATCGTCTTAGGGAGCTCAATCCTTTGCATACTTTTCATATCCCTATTGGTTGTTGGTGTTTCTCTGTGTGAGGTTCTTGAGCTTGTTGCTAGCTTTACAACAAGTCCAAATTCATCGAAAACGGAATCCGCATGCATCTTCTATTGCGTTTTCGAGTTTGGATGCCTTCACCGTTTCTTGACGGTGGGAGACTCCCTCTCTAGAATCATCTAAAAATATCCTGTGAGGAGTCTCCATATTTGTCGTTATCTTTCCAACGAAATTGGTTTCATGTCAATCGGAGTTCTGGAGCATTTTCTATTTTGAAGAAAAAGAAAAAGGGTTTTGGCCTGACGTAGTCCGGTCCACCTCCCGGAACTGCCGGTCGTGGCAGCGGCCAGCCCGGTGCCGACCGGCCCCTGGGCCGGTGCACATCGGGCACAATCCAGGGGAGTTTTCCCTTTCGCCTGGTGATGGCCCGGCCTGCAGCTCGGTTCGGACCGGACTTGCCCGGTCCCTCGCCAGGTCTGACTGGCCTGTGGACCGGCCTCCCCGGCGTCGACCGGCTCATGTTCCGGTGACAACCGGGGACATGTTTTGTATGTCCCCAATCCGCCCCGGTCACAGCCGACGCCAGGCCTGGTTTGGACCGGGCGGTCCGGCCTGTGGCCCGGTTGGACCGGCCCCTGGCCCGGTTGACCGGGCTCCTTGAAGATTTGCTGAGCTGGACATTTCCCCAACGGTTAGATTGGATTGGGCTATAAATAGGCCTTCTTCCACCTTGGGCTGGATAAGTGATACGTCTCCAACGTATCGATAATTTCTTGTGTTCCATGCCACATTATTGATGTTATCTACATGTTTTATGCACACTTTATGTCATATTCGTGCATTTTCTGGAACTAACCTATTAACAAGATGCCGAAGTGCCAGTTGCTGTTTTCTGCTGTTTTTGGTTTCAGAAATCCTAGTAACGAAATATTCTCGGAATCGGACGAAATCAACGCCCAGGTTCCTATTTTACCCGGAAGCATCCAGAACACACGAGAACCGCCAGAGAAGGGTGGCAGGGCCACCACACCACACCCCGGCGCGGCCTAGGGGGGGGCGCGCCCCCCTAGGGTGTGGCCCCCCCTTCGACCTTCCTGCGCCGCCTCTCCGCCTATAAGAAGCCCCTGGATCAGAAAACCCTACACCGATTGACGAAACCCACGAAAACCTTCCAGAGCCGCCGCCATCGCGAAGCCAAGATCTGGGGGACAGGATCTCTGTTCCGGCACCCTGCCAGAGCGGGGAAGTGCCCCCGGAAGGCTTCTCCATCGACACCGCTGCCATCTCCACCGCCATCTTCATCACCGCTGCTGCTCCCATGAGGGGGGAGTAGTTCTCCATCGAGGCTCGGGGCTGTACCGGTAGCTATGTGGTTAATCTCTCTCCTATGTACCTCAATACAATGATCTCATGAGCTGCTTTACATGATTGAGATTCATCTGAGTTTTGTATCACTACTATCTATGTGCTACTCTAGTGATGTGTTATTAAAGTAGTTCTATTCCTCCTGCACGTGTGTAAAGGTGACAGTGTGTGCACCGTGTTAGTACTTGGTTTATGCTATGATCATGATCTCTTGTAGATTATGGAGTTAACTATTGCTATGATATTATTGATGTGATCTATTCCTCCTACATATGCATGAAGGTGACAGTGTGCATGCTATGCTAGTACTTGGTTTAGTCTGTTGATCTATCTTACACTAAAGGTTACTTAAACATGAGCATTATTGTGGAGCTTGTTAACTCCAGCATTGAGGGTTCGTGTAATCCTACGCAATGTGTTCATCATCCAACAAAAGTGTAGAGTATGCATTTATCTATTCTGTTATGTGATCAATGTTGAGAGTGTCCACTAGTGAAAGTGTAATCCCTAGGCCTTGTTCCTAAATACTGCTGAGTTACTACTGCTTGTTTACTGTTTTACTGCGTTACTACTGCTGCAATACCACCACCATCAACTACGCGCCAAGCACTTTTCTGGCACCATTGCTACTGCTCATACTTATTCATACCACCTGTATTTCACTATCTCTTCGCCGAACTAGTGCACCTATTAGGTGTGTTGGGGACACAAGAGACTTCTTGCTTTGTGGTTGCAGGGTTGCATGAGAGGGATATCTTTGACCTCTTCCTCCCTGAGTTCGATAAACCTTGGGTATCCACTTAAGGGAAAACTTGCTGCTGTTCGACAAACCTCTGCTCTTGGAGGCCCAACACTGTCTACAGGAAAGGAGGGGGAACGTAGACATCAAGCACTTTTCTGGCGCCGTTGCCGGGGAGGAAAGGTAAAAGGTACTCACACTCCGGATCTCGGCTACTAAGCTATTTCCCAGCGCCGTAAGTACTCAAAGCTATTTCCTTTACATCCTGCAATTGCAACTTTTTGTTTCTTGTTTACACTAGTTTGGCATAATGGACAAGAATGAGCTTCTATTTCTATTTCCTGATTTAAAACATGGATTGTTTGATGCGAAAATTAAAAAACCTATGGAATCTTATTTGCATGCTGGTAGTAATATTAGTATGAACGCTTTGAACACCATTGTTGATAATAATATAGAAAGTTCTAAGCTTGGGGAAGCTGGTTTTCATGATCTTTTTAGTCCCCCAAGCATTGAGGAGAAAATTTTCTTTGATGATACTTTGCCTCCTATTTATGATGATTATAATGATAGTGGTCTTTTGGTGCCACCTACTATGGAGAGTAAATTTTATTATGATTATACTATGCCTCCTACACTTGATAAGAATAATAATGATAGCTACTTTGTTGAATTTGCTCCCACTATTACTAATAAAATTGATTATGCCTATGTGGAGAGTAATAATTTTATGCATGAGACTCATGATAAGAATGCTTTATGTGATGGTTATATTGTTGAGTTTGCTTATGTTGCTGCTAAAAGTTATTATGAGAGAGGAAAATATG
The DNA here is from genome assembly GCF_019359855.2 of Lolium perenne. Classification (NCBI taxonomy): domain Eukaryota; kingdom Viridiplantae; phylum Streptophyta; class Magnoliopsida; order Poales; family Poaceae; genus Lolium; species Lolium perenne. The sequence continues at coordinate 188,467,677 of NC_067245.2, forward strand.
GTTGTAGAAATTTTCATGTTACTAAAACACCTCTCTATGTGCTGAAATTTTTGAAGCTACACTTGTTTTATCTTTCTATGCTTGTTGCATTATGCTTCTTGAACTTGTTTATTTACAAGATTACTCTTCATAGGAAGCATGTTAGACTTAAATGTGTTTTGAACTTGCCTCTTGATGCTCTATTTTGCTTCAAATACTATTTCTTGCGAGTGCATCATCAAAACTGCTGAGCCCATCTTAATGGCTATAAAGAAAAGAACTTCTTGGGAGATAACCCATGTTTTTACCTACAGTACTTTGTTTTTATTTTGTGTCTTGGAAGTTGTTTACTACTGTAGCAACCTCTCCTTATCTTAGTTTTGTGTTTTGTTGTGCCAAGTTAAGCCGTTGATAGAAAAGTAAGTACTAGATTTGGATTACTGCACAGTTCCAGATTTCTTTGCTGTCACGAATCTGGGTCCACCTCCCTGTAGGTAGCTCAGAAAATTATGCCAATTTATGTGCATGATCCTCAGATATGTGCGCAACTTTCATTCAATTTGAGCATTTTCATTTGAGCAAGTCTGGTTCTATTTTAAAATTCGTCAATACGAACTGTTCTGTTTTGACAGATTCTGCCTTTTATTTCGCATTGCCTCTTTTGCTATGTTGGATGAATTTCTTTGATCCACTAATGTCCAGTAGCATTATGCAATGTCCAGAAGTGTTAAGAATGATTGTGTCACCTCTGAACATGTGAGTTTTTGATTATGCACTAACCCTCTAATGAGTTTGCTTTGAGTTTGGTGTGGAGGAAGTTTTCAAGGGTCAAGAGAGGAGGATGATATACTATGATCAAGAAGAGTGAACGCTCTAAGCTTGGGGATGCCCCGGTGGTTCACCCCTGCATATTCTAAGAAGACTCAAGCATCTAAGCTTGGGGATGCCCAAGGCATCCCCTTCTTCATCGACAAATTATCAGGTTCCTCCCCTGAAACTATATTTTTATTCTATCACATCTTATGTGCTTTTTCTTGGAGCGTCGGTTTGTTTTTGTTTTTGTTTTTTTGTTTTGTTTGAATAAAATGGATCCTAGCATTCACTTTATGGGAGAGAGACACGCTCCGCTGTAGCATATGGACAAGTATGTCCTTGGTTTCTACTCATAGTATTCATGGCGAAGTTTCTTCTTCGTTAAATTGTTATATGGTTGGAATTGGAAAATGATACATGTAGTAATTGCTATTAATGTCTTGGGTAATGTGATACTTGGCAATTGTTGTGCTCATGATTAAGCTCTTGCATCATATGCTTTGCACCCATTAATGAAGAAATACATAGAGCATGCTAAAATTTGGTTTGCATATTTGGTTTCTCTAAGGTCTAGATAATTTCTAGTATTGAGTTTGAACAACAAGGAAGACGGTGTAGAGTCTTATAATGTCTTCAATATGTCTTTTATGTGAGTTTTGCTGCACCGGTTCATCCTTGTGTTTGTTTCAAATAAGCCTTGCTAGCCTAAACCTTGTATCGAGAGGGAATACTTCTCATGCATCCAAAATACTTGAGCCAACCACTATGCCATTTGTGTCCACCATACCTACCTACACTACATGGTATTTTCCTGCCATTCCAAAGTAAATTGCTTGAGTGCTACCTTTAAACAATTCAAAATTTATCACCTCTGATTTGTGTCAATGTTTTATAGCTCATGAGGAAGTATGTGGTGTTTATCTTTCAATCTTGTTGGGCAACTTTCACCAATGGACTAGTGGCTTCATCCGCTTATCCAATAATTTTGCAAAAGGAGCTGGCAATGGGATTCCCAGTCCCAAATTAATTAACAAAAATAGACACTCCTCCATGGTATGTGATTGTTGGACGGCACCCGAAGGATTCGGTTAGCCATGGCTTGTGTAAGCAAAGGTTGGGAGGAGTGTCATCATAATAAAACTAAAATAAAAATGCACTCCTTCATGGTATGAGATTGTTGGCAGGCACCCGAAGGATTCGGTTAGCCATGGTTTGTGAAAGAAAGGTTGGAAGGAGTGCCACACAAAAATAAAATAAAATGGGAGCCGCTCTTTGAAGGTTTGTCTGGCAAGGGGGTTAGAGTGCCCTCTACCATTCGTTGACAACAACAAACACCTCTCAAAATTTTACTTTTATTGCTCTCTATATGTTTTCAAAATCAAAGCTCTAGCACAAATATAGCAATCGATGCTTTTCCTCTATGGAGGACCATTCTTTTACTTTTATGTTGAGTCAGTTCACCTATTTCTCTCCATCTCAAGAAGCAAACACTTGTGTGAACTGTGCATTGATTCCTACATACTTGCATATTGCATTTGTTATATTACTCTATGTTGACAATATCAATGAGATATACATGTTACAAGTTGAAAGCAACCGCTGAAACTTAATCTTCCATTGTGTTGCTTCAATGCCTTTACTTTGAATTATTGCTTTATGAGTTAACTTTTATGCAAGACTTATTGATGCTTGTCTTGAAATGCTATTCATGAAAAGTCTTTGCTATATGATTCACTTGTTTACTCATGTCATATACATTGTTTTGATCGCTGCATTCACTACATATGCTTTACAAATAGTATGATCAAGTTTATGATGGCATGTCACTCCAGAAATTATCTGTGTTATCGTTTTACCTGCTCGGGACGAGCAGAACTAAGCTTGGGGATGCTGATACGTCTCCAACGTATCGATAATTTCTTGTGTTCCATGCCACATTATTGATGTTATCTACATGTTTTATGTACACTTTATGTCATATTCGTGCATTTTCTGGAACTAACCTATTAACAAGATGCCGAAGTGCCAGTTGCTGTTTTCTGCTGTTTTTGGTTTCAGAAATCCTAGTAACGAAATATTCTCGGAATCGGACGAAATCAACGCCTGTGTTCCTATTTTACCCTAAGCATCCAGAACACACGAGAACCGCCAGAGAAGGGTGGCAGGGCCACCACACCACACCCCGGCGCGGCCTAGGGGGGGGGGCGCCCCCCTAGGGTGTGGGCCCCCCTTCGACCTTCCTGCGCCGCCTCTCCGCCTATAAGAAGCCCCTGGATCAGAAAACCCTACACCGATTGACGAAACCCACGAAAACCTTCCAGAGCCGCCGCCATCGCGAAGCCAAGATCTGGGGGACAGGATCTCTGTTCCGGCACCTGCCGGAGCGGGGAAGTGCCCCCGGAAGGCTTCTCCATCGACACCGCTGCCATCTCCACCGCCATCTTCATCACCGCTGCTGCTCCCATGAGGGGGGAGTAGTTCTCCATCGAGGCTCGGGGCTGTACCGGTAGCTATGTGGTTAATCTCTCTCCTATGTACCTCAATACAATGATCTCATGAGCTGCTTTACATGATTGAGATTCATCTGAGTTTTGTATCACTACTATCTATGTGCTACTCTAGTGATGTGTTATTAAAGTAGTTCTATTCCTCCTGCACGTGTGTAAAGGTGACAGTGTGTGCACCGTGTTAGTACTTGGTTTATGCTATGATCATGATCTCTTGTAGATTATGGAGTTAACTATTGCTATGATATTATTGATGTGATCTATTCCTCCTACATATGCATGAAGGTGACAGTGTGCATGCTATGCTAGTACTTGGTTTAGTCTGTTGATCTATCTTACACTAAAGGTTACTTAAACATGAGCATTATTGTGGAGCTTGTTAACTCCGGCATTGAGGGTTCGTGTAATCCTACGCAATGTGTTCATCATCCAACAAAAGTGTAGAGTATGCATTTATCTATTCTGTTATGTGATCAATGTTGAGAGTGTCCACTAGTGAAAGTGTAATCCCTAGGCCTTGTTCCTAAATACTGCTGAGTTACTATCGCTTGTTTCTTGTTTCTTGCGTTACTACTGCTGCAATACCACCACCATCAACTACGCGCCAAGCACTTTTCTGGCACCATTGCTACTGCTCATACTTATTCATACCACCTGTATTTCACTATCTCTTCGCCGAACTAGTGCACCTATTAGGTGTGTTGGGGACACAAGAGACTTCTTGCTTTGTGGTTGCAGGGTTGCATGAGAGGGATATCTTTGACCTCTTCCTCCCTGAGTTCGATAAACCTTGGGTATCCACTTAAGGGAAAACTTGCTGCTGTTCTACAAACCTCTGCTCTTGGAGGCCCAACACTGTCTACAGGAAAGGAGGGGGAACGTAGACATCAATAAGTTCTTCAACTCTCTCTCCTCCATTGTTGACTTTGAAGAACTTGCCCTATCTCTTGATTCCCCCCATGATTCTTGCTCATTCTTGAGGGATCTAAGAAGATCTAGATCTACAATCCCTACCAATGCTAAACATATATGTATACTAGTAAGAAGCATCACTAAATAAGGCACATATAAAATCATCAATCAATAAAGCATTTGATACTAGAAATACCATACACAATATAAATTTCAACTTTATATTTTGCATCCTTCTTCAACTTTTAATAGTATATATATGCACATTATTTACATTGATGAATTCATAAAAAGAGAGTTTGGTCCAGTAGATCATTCATATGTATGAAAATTATTCAATGTGATGGTATTTTTAAATTTATAACTAAACTAGACACAAAACAAAACAAAGACGCTCCAAGTTTTTGCGAGAATTCTATGTTTCTCAAAAATCAAAGTTTAGAAGTTTGCAAACCGAGAGATTTAATATGAGTCTAGTGGGGTGCCTTGGGCATCCCAATGTTATGGTCTTCGCAATTCTTGGGTTGCTCTTGGTGTGGTGTGCTTCCATTCCCTGTTAAAAACTTCAATACAAAACTTTCTTCCCATTCTTTTCTATTGGGTGACAATATTAGTGGTACAAGGATATCATGCTTTCTGATATTTTCTTCATAAATAAAATTATATCTTCATTAACCAGAGAGCACATAATGTTCTTCTCATTCCTGACATGTAATCTTGACAACTTTTAATTTTAATTTTGACAACTTTTAATTTTGACATAATGTAACTTTTAATCCTGACAACTTTTAATTTTTACATATACTGTGAACTTACAAAAAATTTAGGAGTTACCAAAAATCACAAAAATCGTGCACTCAAAAGTGCAGCGCATGGATCAGCAACTCTATATTTTATTTGCAAATTTTATCATACAAATGGGTAGAAACTTGGTAATTTATTTAGAAACGAGAGAGTGAACTAAAATAAAACTAACATGCTACAACAAGCATGTAGAAAGAAATAAAAAATAAAAACTTCTCGGGTTGCCTCTCGTAAAGCGCTTTATTTATAGTCATATAGCTAGGCTTACTTACTTTGGTCAAGTGGGACAATGATGTTGTAGGCGTGATGCTTCTTGATTTTCTCCTTCTTATTATTAGATATAATATATGACAACATGTTGACTGCCAAAACCCACCGGCAGGCAGCGACCGTCAACACCGTAGAGCCGGGAAGAGCCTAGAGCTGCGGCTGGCTGAGACCCCTCCGAGCGACGGCCCGCAATGCTCTTCTGGTCACACGTCCGATGCGAAGTGCAAGGGCGTGCCACCTGACCTATACCTGGTCAGGAAGGTGATGGAGATGCCTCGCTTAGTTTCCTGCATGGCATACACGTAAACATTAAATACGAGCCTCGATCGGCTCTCAGTTTATCCTGTGAATCGGCTCAAGGAGCCGATCCACCCATGATTCGTACGGGGTGCACGAATATATGGTGGTCCTGCTTGATCAAGATAAAGCTAATGAGATCTACGACGATTTAGGGTTTTCACCGCATAATTGGATCATCCTACTCCAGGTTGGGCCTCGGGCCACGCACGGTGATCGTAAGCCGATCCTAAACAAGGCCTAAAAACCAACACGAAGTTGATCCCCGGAACATCCTGTTTAGGACTTGCGAACGCCACCCTACGTGCCGCTGGATCCTCCCCCCCTTTGTAAGGCCTAACTATTGCAGATATTAAACTAATCATTGTAGAACAAGGAGCAATCGTAACGGATCAGATCTACTAAATAATGATCAAGCGGGGTGCCGCCCCCACACCTAAGATAGGTGTGAGGGCGGCTAGATATGCAAGGGTTGCACTACGTAAGCATGTTATACGAAGAACAATGCTAACCCTAACACATCTATGATAACTACGTTGCTCGCCATAAAAAAGGCTTCAGTACGAGCAACGCATGAACAACGTGGAGCTTGTGCTGCCTAGATCGCAAGATGCGATCTAGGCAGCATGTCGCTTACCGGATAGAAACCCTCGAGACGAAGGAGTTGGCGATGCGCCGAGATTGGTTTGTTTGGGTTGAACGTGAGTTGTTGTTTTTTCCATAAACCCTAGATACATATTTATAGTCCAGCGGACTTTCTAATTCGGACGTGCACCTAACCGTGCACGAGTAAAACTCTAACTTTTAATCTAAGATGCGATCTATTATATTACAGATACATGGGCAATTTAGCCCAACTTCGTGTATAAGGCCGATTCTTGTTCTTCCTTCCATGTATATCTTCAAGTCTATCTCAATCGTGGCCCACCTCTGACTCGGTCAAATTCTGGTGATAACACATGCCCCCCTGGTTTTGGAATTGGTAATTCCAAAATCACTCTGTTTTCCTTTGTCGGGTCATGTCGTGGCAGAACCGTTGCAGTATCCTTCATCATGATGCCCTGCCTTCTCAACTTCTCCGCGTGACCTAACAGTTTTTTTTTCTTTAGGCACCACTTCCTCGGAAACTGCTGTGGCATTGAATTTCCACTATATCCCCTTTTATTTAACCGCTATGAACAGTTCTCCTCTGCATCTCCTTTCGCATTAGCACTCCAAAAGCCCTCCTGCACCACCATGTCTTCTTCCTCCTCTGCCCCATCGGATCCTTCCAGCCAGTCCTCCACGTCCCGTGAGCCGACGCCGGAGTACAACCCAGCGGAGGTCCACGCGGCCAACACCCGTCGCGCCATTGCGGCCGGGGAGGAGCCAGACCATGACTTCTCCATCTGGTCCGAGGACGACCAGTCCTCGACGGACGGGGAGAGCAACCTCCGCTTCCTCGCCGACGGGGAATCGGAGGAGGAGAGCGATGACGATCGCTTCTCCTGGGATGACTTCACCTCCTCCGAGGGGGTGGAGGAGGAGGAAGAGGAGGAGGAGGACGACGACGACAGCCCCTCCGACGAGCCGCCGGCCAAGCGGTTCTGCCCTTGGCCGGGCAACCTTAGCGACTTCGACAGCGACGAGGACGACGCTGACGAAGAAGACGAGGACAACGAGGGCCCAGTCGGCGGCCATTGGAGCGACGATGAGCCCGCCGGGAGCAGCACCGACAGCGGCGACGACGGCGACGACGAGGGCAGTGACGGCCCGTAGATAGGACCTCTAGTATAGGGCCAGTAGTAGTAGATGGGGCAATGTATCCCCTAGTATTTCCTTTTGAGAGCAATCAGCTCTTTATGTAAGAAATCTCGCCTATCAATGAAGAACTTTTCCCCAATTTGATTTTGCCGATTTCCTCTGAGTTTAATTTAGCCGATTCCCTCTTCTACTGACCTTGCTGATTCGTCCCCCTTTGCCAATGCGTAATGAGCCGATAGCAACGCATCGGTCCTTTGAAATTCACCCTTCCCTTCTTCAACTGATGATTTTCTAAATCTGGTGGAAAATGCAAAATTTTCAGGAAAACCTTTGAATTTTTCCAACCAAACCCAATGATCCTCTTCAGTACTCATCATTCGTGAAAAAGGTTGCAATGAAAGATCAGCCGATGGTATCCCAATCGGCTCCTTAAACAGAGCAAAACAGAGTATCCCCCAGGCCTGCTGCCCCCAGAGCCTTACTCGAGGCGAGAATGTCAGAGAGAATGCGCCAAAGCCGATCCCCTTTCTTCCTTAGACAGCCGATATACCCCTTCTGTCAACATGGCTGAACTAATATCAACAAAAACTTTCAGGAACCCGGATCGGCTCGAAGCAACTTCCATTGATTTACTCCTGCAACGAAGTAGAAGGCACCACAGTTGGCCGGGATTTGGTGGAGATTCAGTAAACCTCGCATAATTCCACTAAAGTCGATGGCTGCACATCGGCTGTTTCTCAACTCTAAAGTTGATGCCCTTGCATCGGCTGTCCAAAATTTTTTTTTTACTGGCCGATTTTCTCCTATCGGCCCCCAATATTTCATTGCACACATGTCCTCCTGCATCTGTCCCCAAGTTCATCGTGTTTAGGTGCCCCCCGAGCCGAATCTGTCAGGGCATGGCAGATATCGGCTCTGTAATTCATACGTCGGCTCCAGACGGACACAAGCAGAACATGTGGTGAGGATAATTTTGGCCGATTGCTGGGATCGGCCTCCATGATGATTGAAGCATTGACTGAAGGTTCCGTAATGTCCCTTCAAAGATTTTTGGGGCCGATCACAGGGATCAGCCTCGCCATGTTTGATCATCGCTTCGCTTCAGCTACATGGTCAAGCCAGTGGATAAAACCAGCTTAACCCTTCCCTTCGACACGTCGATGCGCTCGCAGTCATCCAAATTGATACCTGAGAGGGGTTCTTGGCCTGCTGCTTCCCATGCGTTCATGCCAGCCGTTGAAATTTCGGCTGAATCATCGGCCTGGACAACCTCTACCTCATCTCCATCCCACTGTATTATGCATTGGTGCATCGTGGAGGGAATGCAGTAGTTTGCGTGGATCCAATCTCTTCCTAGCAGAACAGCATAAGTGCTCGTGCTATCGACGATGAAGAACGTGGTAGGGATAGTTTTCCTTCCTACGGTCAGATCCACGTTCAGAACTCCTTGTGCCTCAGACGCTTGGCCGTTGAAATCGCTCAATGTCACGTTGGTCTTGATTAGATCCGAGCTAGAGCGTCCCAGCCGACGTAGCATAGAGTACGGCATGATGTTGACTGCCGCTCCGGTGTCCACCAGCATCTTATTTACAGGCCTCCCATCGATATATCCTCGTAAGTACAGGGCCTTCAGATGTCTGTAGCTCTTTTCTCGTGGCTTCTCAAAGATAACCGGTCGTGGGCCGCAGTCAAGTTGTGCCACGGGTATCTCATCTAATCCTGGAGCACTGAACTCCGAAGGGAGGATGAACACCATGTTCGTACCAGCCGATGTTTCATCATCGGCTTTCTTTTGCTTGGGACGCCACTCCATTTTCCGTGGACGACCCTCTTCATCCAGGGTTCGCTGAACCTTTGCAGCCAGATCAGGCCGTGCCTTCCTTAGCGTATGCAGGTATAACCTTTCGGCTTCCTCCAGGCCGCGCAAACGCTGAACCCTGCGCTTTTGTGAACGGCTGAGTCCGTCAGGGCACCACCTTGGACGGTGGTACCTGTCTTCTTCTTCTTCTTCTTGTCCCTCATCTTCGGAATCCTCAAGATCTGCCCAACGAGGTGACTCAGCGCGTTTGCTTTGCGGCGGGAGAGACCCTAAGTGCTTGAACACAGACACGTTGGCTGCCTCCTTCTTCTTCTTGTTGCATTCTGGGCAATTGCCGATTGTGGGCAATCGGCTCATTCCTGAATCCCAGCAGTGTCTGAAGAAGGGGCAGTCCCAGTGTCTGGCATTGTCATCTTGCTCCCTTGATTCTTCTTTGGCACGGCGCTCGTGCTCCTCCTCATCGCGATCATGCCGACGATGTCTTCTGGCTTCTCTAGCCAGACGATCTCCTTCATCATCATAGCTGGACCGTCGGCGTTGGTCATACTGGCTCACATACTTGTTGAGGAGGTGATCAGAGAGAGGTCGCTGATATCTGATGTTCTTCACCTCTCCCTCTGTGACGTAGCGCTTGCCATCATGATGGAGCCGATCACGTGGAGCGGCCTCCTCTGTGTCCTTGCTATGAGAGCAGCTGCCCTCATCTCCATCTTTGCCAGAGTGGTTCCCAGGTCCTACCATGTTGATGCTGAACGAGGATCCTGGCTGGCAACCTTCAAGGTAGGTGAATTCTACCATGTTAACGGCGGGAAAGGGCTGGGTGTCGACCTTCATGGCGTACTGGTTGAAAATTAGGCGCCCTTTCTCTATTGCCGCTTGGATGTGCTGACGCCACACCCTGCAGTCGTTGGTGGCATGTGAGAGCGAGTTGTGCCATTTGCAGTATGGCTTTCCGTTCAGCTCTTGCGCCGTGGGGAATTTGAGACCTTCAGGAATCGTCAACTGTTTCTCCTTGAGCAGGAGGTCGAAGATTTGCTCAGTCTTGGTCACGTCAAAATCAAATCCCCTGGGTGGGCCTGGTGGCTTTACCCATTTGCAGGGCACGGGGGTTCCTCCCCGAGTCCATTCAGCCACTGCTACCTCTTGGTCTCCCGCAGGAACTTCGTCTTCCTCTGCATCGACCAGGACTACTGCACGCTTGAACTTGTCTTGGTACAGGTCCGGGTGGCGCTGTTCATATGCTGATAGTTTCTGAACCATGTGCGCCAGCGAGGGATAATCTGCTTGGGAGGCCATGTCCTTGAGCTGTGTTGCAAGGCCTGCTACTGCCAACTCGACTGCTTCCTTTTCAGTTATACGAACCGAATAACATCGGTTCCTAAGATTCCTGAAGCGCTGGATGTATTCTCGTCACGCTTCTCCGCGCTTCTGACGTAGTTGTGCTAGATCGGCAATGCCAGACTCGGAAGCCTCTGAATGGTACTGCATATGGAACTGCTCTTCCAACTGCTTCCAAGTCTGGATGGAGTTTGATGGCAAAGAGGTATACCATCCAAAAGCCGATCCCGTGAGGGACTGTGAGAAGAGCCTCACGCGTAGCTGATCCGACACTGAAGCCGGTCCTAGTTGTGCCAAATATCGGCCGACGTGCTCGATGGAGCTGGAGCCATCTGATCCACTGAATTTGGAGAAATCAGGGAGCCGATACTTAGGTGGCAGCGGGATCATCTCGTACTCGTCGGGGTACGGCTTGGAATAGCCAATTGCCCTCCTTTTCGGCACCATGCCAAACTGGTCTCTCAGTATAGTACTGATCTGATCCGCTGTGCTGGCTGTAGGAGTTGAACTCTGAAGATTCGCCGGGGTGGCGTACTTAGCCAGCCATGTTTGCTTTTCCAGCTCTGAGCCAACTGCCGGAGCTGAGCTCTGGAGGTTCGTCAGGGTGGCGTATTTAGTTAGCCACGTCTGCTTCTCAAGCTCTGTCGCTGACGTTCCTCCTGTCTTCCCAGAAGTCCCTGATGTGGTGGCCTGATTTGTGAGTGCCCAGTTGCCACAATCCGGCACATACGTGCACGCGTACCCGTGAGGGATCTCCTTAGGCGCCTCGGTAAAGAACTGGTAGTCACTGGGGTCACCACCGATCTTGTAGACGACGAATGCCGGTGTAGCCGGCACTTCAGGTGCTGCCAACGCATATGGCAGCGGTGGACGGGACTGGAGTGGCAACTCTCCTTGATGCGTCCCGAGAGCTGGTCCTGACGGCGAGTACTGGTGCCTCATGATCTCCTGGATCACGCGAAGAGCGACACGCTCCAACACGTTGACCAGGTTCTCAGAGTGGCGGTGTAGCGAGTGAGCCACCAAGTAGTTGATCTCCTGCCGCAGGCCTCTGGTGCGTTCCTCCGACGGGGCAGAGAGGTCTATCCCATCGAGTGCACCTTCTGGTGAGAATCCCTTCCATCTGATGCCATGGGAACGGGTTCTCTGAAAAGAGCCAATGAGGTCGGCTTCGAGGGTGGCCTTGATCTCGTCATATCTCTTCTTGAGCTCGTCAGGCAGCTCCTCGTAGGTGACTGGCGTGCCGTCCGCCATCTCAGATGTAGATGGCGATGTGGTTGATGTAGACGATTGTCCCACCGGGCGTGCCAGAATGTGTTGACTGCCAAAACCCACCGGCAGGCAGCGACCGTCAACACCGTAGAGCCGGGAAGAGCCTAGAGCTGCGGCTGGCTGAGACCCCTCCGAGCGACGGCCCGCAATGCTCTTCTGGTCACACGTCCGATGCGAAGTGCAAGGGCGTGCCACCTGACCTATACCTGGTCAGGAAGGTGATGGAGATGCCTCGCTTAGTTTCCTGCATGGCATACACGTAAACATTAAATACGAGCCTCGATCGGCTCTCAGGTTATCCTGTGAATCGGCTCAAGGAGCCGATCCACCCATGATTCGTACGGGGTGCACGAATATATGGCGGTCCTGCTTGATCAAGATAAAGCTAATGAGATCTACGACGATTTAGGGTTTTCACCGCATAATCGGATCATCCTACTCCAGGTTGGGCCTCGCGGCCACGCACGGTGATCGTAAGCCGATCCTAAACAAGGCCTAAAAACCAACACGAAGTTGATCCCCGGAACATCCTGTTTAGGACTTGCGAACGCCACCCTACGTGCCGCTGGATCCTCCCCCCCTTTGTAAGGCCTAACTATTGCAGATATTAAATTATCCTTGTAGAACAAGGAGCAATCGTAACGGATCAGATCTACTAAATAATGATCAAGCGGGGTGCCGCCCCCACACCTAAGATAGGTGTGAGGCGGCTAGATATGCAAGGGTTGCACTACGTAAGCATGTTATACGAAGAACAATGCTAACCCTAACACATCTATGATAACTACGTTGCTCGCCATCAAAAAGGCTTCAGTACGAGCAACGCATGAACAACGTGGAGCTTGTGCTGCCTAGATCGCAAGATGCGATCTAGGCAGCATGTCGCTTACCGGATAGAAACCCTCGAGACGAAGGAGTTGGCGATGCGCCGAGATTGGTTTGTTTGGGTTGAACGTGAGTTGTTGTTTTTTCCATAAACCCTAGATACATATTTATAGTCCAGCGGACTTTCTAATTCGGACGTGCACCTAACCGTGCACGAGTAAAACTCTAACTTTTAATCTAAGATGCGATCTATTATATTACAGATACATGGACAATTTAGCCCAACTTCGTGTATAAGGCCGATTCTTGTTCTTCCTTCCATGTATATCTTCAAGTCTATCTCAATCGTGGCCCACCTCTGACTCGGTCAAATTCTGGTGATAACACAACAATATACCAGGGTCCCATAGTTTGATCCTACCAATAAATATCTTTATAACACTTTAAAGCACATTAGTAGACAAAATAAAGTATGGAACAAGTAATAATGAAGTCTAACTTTCTTCCTATGCATTGAGATTTTATATATGAATGAAACAGAGCCAACACAAGTATACCAATGCATATCTATGGTAGGTAAATGCAACTTATAATTATCATTAGCATAGATAGTGTGCTTATATCCTCCTCTTTTATGATAATTGCAATCACTAGAAGACAAGTTAATAGTGTAATTATTTGAATCATAATTCTTAGAGAATTGTGGCATATAAAGAGGATCATTAAATTTATTACGAGATTCATACTAATTCTTTCCTCTTTTAAAATAATTATTAGTGTCAATTTTAATCATGACATCATGGCTGCAAGGATATTTCCATAGGCGTAAGATAGTTGCAAACCATACAAGTATTTTTTCAACATAAGCATATCTCTCCTCTATTGTGGAAATATATAGGATATTTAAATAATTATATGGAACTCTTAATGATGAGAGAATTATTACAACCAACAGGTTTATTATTTTTATCCTCACATTACATAGTATTTTCTAATCATGGAGGATTCTCAAACTATGGCTTCTTCATTTTCTTATTTATGTAATAGGATAGCGTTTTCTCGGACTGCGCGGTTTCTCACATTATAGTCAAGAACATAGACATTATCAAAAAAGTCGTCTATGCAATGATTTATGATAATAGAGACCTCAAAATCGCAATCATGAGTCGCACCACTAATTTCATAAACCTCGTCAAGGAAAGTCTTTAATTCATAGGCTGCCATAAAACTCACAATTTTTTCTACTTCTTCCATCCCAAAATGAACATAACTATATATAAGTATGATAGGAGGAAATTGTATGTTGTTCATGGGATCAACATTGGAAGTGAAAGTGTTCACCACAAGAAAAGTTACAAGACCTTTCATAATGTGCAAGCAACCCAATATAAGCTTTATTTAGAAGTCTTAAAATTTTTTTTAGTCGTTTCCGTTTAGATGATTCTCTATATTTCATAAATATCATAGAATTTTTATATTCCTCTTTCAATGTGACATTTTTTATCTAGACTAGTAGCCATACCATGAGTATTTTTTATATTTTATATTTTACTGTTTTATGGTTTTTTTGTGTTTTAAAAGAGAACTAGAAAGTAAAGTCTAAAAACAAGACAAATAAATTACTTTGCAAAATCTAAAAGAGATAAGAGAGCTCACAGTGGTGCAACCTCCCCAAGATTGGGTATTTCCACTAAGTTGGTGATGAAGAAGATGGTTCTAGAAAATACCTTTGCAGCAACCTTGGAAATTGTTGTGCTCCTAGCTTGATGAAGATGCAGTTGCAAGATGCTCTTCCCACTCCAGGCAACAACGCCAAAAATACTCTTTATGGTGCTTGATGGCACAAGGAAAAGGTCTTGGTAACGTTGGGACTCCAAGTGTAGAGTGTTGTGTCAGCAGAGTATTTCCCCCACAAGGGTGACTCGAGGGTTTATATCGAACTTTTGTGGAATGGAGTAAAGAGTTATCTCTTCCTCTCTTCTTCTACCAATCTTGTAAAATAAAATAAAGCCTTGTCCCCCAACTCCACCGTGTGGTTGTCAAGCACAAGGTTTCATGTAAGTAAAAGTAATATAAAGTAGTAACTAGAGTAAAATAAACTAAAAAACTAAAGTAAACTAAGTAAAAGCAGTAAAGGTTTGTTTGTTTTGGGTTTTGAGTGCAAATAAGAAAGAAAAGTATTTTTTGTATTTTCGGATTAAAATAGTGCTGCAAATAAAAAGTAGGATAAATGTAATGGAAATGTGTTTATTATGATTAAAATTGGACCGGGGTTCATGTGTTCACTTGACTATTCTCTCTTTTAAGTTTTAGTGGACAATAACAATTCATCAATGAGATATGAGGAAAATAACTTTAACATGTATAAGATACGCATTCATATGGGCATCACGCCCTAACATAGAGATGATGCAACACATCTCTCTTATAATCCACAAGAAAGGAGAAACTCTATATGCAATCTTGTATTAAGAATTAACAGAGTATGGCCATAAGTACTTTGACATGATGTTTGAATATCAAATATGCTACCTTGATCAAACAAGATCATCACTTTTGTCACATCACAAACATAGCACGTGTTTTCACTTTATCCCTAGTGAGATAGCAAAAGAAAAGGCAAAGCCATAATAGATCATAAATTTATTGTCACTATTCAATCACTAAAACCATACTATTCCATCTAGTACGCACATAACCCCACACACGTTCTTGCATACAAGTTGGATCAAAACAAATACTTAAGAACTGGATATATAATATGCATCTATCAATAAATCTTACAAAAAGTATAATCAAATTTCATAGCATCATATGATAGAATAAAGATCCACCACATAGGTATTAAAAATATGACCATAATCATGTTGTGCAGCTCATATGGTACTAAGGACTATAAAGAACATGAGAGGAATAGATAAAGCTACTTCCACAAACCCGTAGTCCAGAGGTGGACTAATCCCCCTTGATCATGGTGATGATGAGGAATATGTTGGAGAAGGTGGAGATCCCTCTGGCGGCGGCACAGGCAGAGTTTCCCGCTCCAATCTTCGGTGTTGCAGTATATGTTTTCGTGTTTCGGTGTTTCTGCGGCACTCTCTTCCAACGAACTCTCGGGTTTCACATATGTAGTGGTTTTTAGGTCAAAATACATTGGTTCGCGAAAGAATCAACCAGATTGGATGATCAATGGCCAAAGAGGGTGGGTGGCGCTCCCTCCTTGCATGGGCACGCCACCTGGTCCCTTTTGGGCCTCAGGCCCCTCCAGGTGTGCTTCAAGGTCCCATGTTGCTTCTCCCGATGAAAAAATGACCCTCAAGAAATCCTAGGTCAATTTGAGTCTCTATAGGTCTCTCAAAATAAAAAAATACACAAAACAGGGTTTCCTGTTCTGCAGAGTTATAACCCAAATAAAGGAGATCATTGGTAAATCCCATAAATCAATGTAAAACATGGCATTATCATCATATATGATGTAAATGTGTGGGAATTCATACTATTAAAGGACAAAGTTCATGTTTACATTTTACATACATCAGGTGTCTTTCATGGGCGTCCATAAAGGATGATTTAAAATAATTTTCATGTGAGGAAGACATCAAGTGAAGATGGTCTTAGAGGTTGGAAGAAAGTTCAGTATAAGCACACACCAAGAATATATGCTTGCAGTTTGTAGTCCGTTTGGGGAAAAGGGATACAAAAATTGTGCTTAAGTGAAGGCTTCACATGTTGGAATATGTGATAGAAAATAGAGAGTTATTCATTGAGAGAGTGCAATCAAAAGAAGATTTCTTGCTTGAGGTCAAGAATTGATATCACCATCGAGTTGAATCAGAATGCACAAGCAAAAATTTATGCCTTTGCTAGTTGGTACTAGTTTCACCGATCTCAAGGTGTTTAGTGGGAGGTTGGGTCATAGGTTCGACATACATTCTGTAAAGACGGGATTTCATGGGAGTAACTTGATCACGTCGTATGTTGAGTTCCAGAAACTTGCGGATGTGATGCATCCCCCATTCCGGTTGATCTTGTGTTGTTATGTTTTTGAGGACTTATATTTTTTCTTAGCTTCAAGTACAACCCAAGGAAATCAAAAGTACACTTTGTATGAGAGAGTTACAAGTTAGTGGTACCAACTTTTTTGTTACCTAGGATCCCCTCTCTTGTGATTCAAGTATATGGATTTTTTGCTAGAGCTGATATGTACATTACTTTGGTCTATGCACTAGAATTTTGAAAATATTTTTGAGGTCCCAGACATGCTTATAAAATGTCCTTTAGCCCTCCCAACAACTAGTTTTTTTAATCCTAGCCAAATTTAGCCTTTTTTAGTTGGATAAGGATTATACCCTTTTCAAAGGAGGTTTTTGTTGACCTCTTCCCCTATTCCCACCATCTCTAATCGGTCTATTGCATGATTTTCATCTATAAGTTGTTTTTTCCTTGCATTAATTGGTTGCATTGTCCTGAGATCTCCATTATGATTTGGTTGAGTGGGATTTTGAGAGCTTGCTCTTGGATTCCACCACCTCCTATATGGTGTTATGTAAATATTGATGATCTCTTCATGAATATCTCTATTAGGACGGAGTTGGTTGGTGAAGTTATTGTGGACCTTTCCATCTTTGGAGTGGAGGAACAAGCTATCCATCGTGGATCGGTAAGCTATCCCTCGAGAATAGAGTTGAGAGATAGTCCACGCTTGGGCACCTCAACAAAGGATAGAATATCATTGCGCGTTTTAAATGGAGGAAATAATACTTGTTTCATGTCCTCTTCACATTCTACAATTTGTACTTTCTACTATGGATATATCTTGTGTAGACTTTGAGTTTCTTGCTCATATTCTTCAATTGCATATAGTTTTTAGACACATGTGATTACACTTAGTGAGCCGAACATATTTAAGATTTGGTCTTGAAAAGACCCAACTAGTTCAATTTAGTATTAGGATTAAGAAAAATTTGATTTTACAACATCTATTCACCCCCTTTAGGCGACATCTAGGTCCTTTCAGTTACTAGTGGTTATTCTGAAGATTCCCAAACCGAGGAAGATACAATGGCACACTAGAATGGCACATTCATCTTGGTGAAGAAATGATCATGTGTCGCGTGTTTAAATATACAAATTTATCATTGATATTTGGACAAGCCTGTTATGAGATATCACATGTGTTCATCTCAGGTGCAATATATATGAAGTGTTGTAGGAATAGTTAATTCTTACCGGGGACCTTTTGTAGTCCTACTGACATACTCAACACATTCAAAGCAAGTAAAATCAAGTGCAAGTCCCAATCATGATCAAATGCTCAAAGAACACACGAGAATACAAGCAAAAATAAAAAATATATGCTTGAGAAAAAGAAGCCCAAACGGATGGAGGGATATGTTGCCTACTCCACCCATGGACCATTCAACACCCCACCTCAATAGTCCACTACCATGGACTAGTGGACCACACATGACCTCAAATTCACTCACACGTGGAAGGTGGTAGGGCATCCTTGACCATTTGCCAAGTCTCCCTAGCCTATAAATACAACTCATGGCTTGTGTAACCATTTACTCTCACTTAAATGCAACTTAAGGGGAGGGGGCTACATATCCCAGATAAAGGTCATTGGAGTTCTAGTGTTACATATGTGGAGTTCATGATGACCCATACCAACGTAGGAGATGAGAGTGCTTGGATGTATGTAAAATTCACGGCGACCTATGTCTCTTGTACTAACTATTAATTTCTCGACAACCATGTTGCTCGAAGCATCCCCTAATCTCTCGTTGTTCAATAGAATTATCATGAATTGTCATCATAATTGAGGATGTCACATATATCTTCTTGAGATATGATCTACCTTCTTATGGCCTACACGATGATACTCCATGACTGGGCGACCATAAAGGTTATGTCGGGCTCAATGTGAAACATGCTATGAGGCATGGTGGACATACATAGGATTTTTTCTCAATGCATGTGGAGATATCTCTGGACCCTTCTCTAGTGACCAAATTAATTCCAAAATGAATGGTCATGCGACTAGGGTGAAGTGGTAACATGAATAAAAGAATGTGTGTATAGACAAGATACCTTGATCGGATTACAAGTACTCACCTCAAGCTTTAACAATATATCATGGGGAAAATATAACGTTTCATTTAACACATTGACTTTCATCTAAAGTAAATTTTATATGCATTTGGGAGTTGATACATCTCTTCCGGGACCATCCTAAATTGATGATAGAATAAAAACACTCATGTTGCGAGTAGGTGTATTCGTTAATCCAGATAGGTTCTTTGGCTATATGTGATTTATGTCTAAGTGGTCATGATCCATGAAGGTCATGCTTGAGTAGTTGAATGGTAAAACAACTCAATTCTTTTGAGTGGGTTTTGTGCATAGAGTAATGTTGGTCTTCTACTGTAGGAGCACATATAACGATATTTATATAAGTGGAAGGGGTGGGCGCGGTTAATGGCTGATCTACCTGAGATCTAAGCCCCCCCCCCCCCCCCCCCCAAATCCTAGTAAACATAACCTTTCACGTGTTAGTATAACTGTCAGATCTCTCAACCCGTTGCATGCTATTAATCGTTGTACGTTGTACATACTCCGGAGGCATTGCACCTGCCATGCTAGGACAAAGCGTGACTGAACTCATAGGGAGGAGAAGGTAGTAAGACGACAATTGCATAAACATGATGTACCAACCCTACTTTTATTGCGAGATTTCAATTCTAATGGTGCTTTCATGGTCCATAACAACAACATGATCCATGCATGTTTTACATTTTTCATAGGCTAGTCTTTTCCATAAAATATTTTAGGGCCCCTTCGGACCACGGAGATTTAGGAACACATGAATATGAAATTGACAAGATGGAGAAGCTGCATATTGTGAACTCCTATAGGATTTCGTAACACGGGCATTTCGTGGGAGGTGTTTATACAAAATGATTGGAGAAAGAGAGGAGAGAGTTAGGATTAATGCTGGCAATCGGTTCGGGTTTGGCCAGGTCGACCAAAGCTAGACCCATGCCCAACACCCTTATCGGGCGCATTGCTGACCCACGACCCTACCCATGAGTGAGGAATTAGACCCATGCCCGGACTCGTCGGGTAACCCGACCCAATCGGGCACCGATCGGGCAAAAAAACTGAAGAATTTGACGCACTAATAACTAACATTTAAGCCTATATATAGTACTCACGCAGTAAATAATTTATTACATCGCCTAGTAATCTGCTAAGCTAGTAAGATTGTGGTTGTAAGTAAGTGAAGGTCAGCTCCTCTGTTTTATAGACTTGTGAATGCGTCCATCTCTCTGTCGAGTCCAGGTAGTACTAAAGTTTATGTGCATGCGTATACATGTTTTGCAACTATTCTATTTTTCATGGGCCGGGGCTGTACAAACGGTATACACCGCTCTCCTCAACAACAAAAATACGGTATACACTGCTTTCATGTATGATATATGTGTATTTTAGCCTACATGCCATACAAAATAAAGTAGTTACCTTAATTAGTGATATTAATTGGGTAACCCATCGGGTAACCCATGGGCACAAACTTGTACCCATACCCAACCCACGACTAATGGGTTGACCGTGGATCATTTCCATGGGTAAACATCAAGACTCATACCCTACCCATTCAGGTCGGGTTCCCATGGGTGGACATACTCATGGGTCGAATTGCTGGGCTGAGATAGAATGTAGGTGCATTGAGCTTCTCGTAGAAAAATTAATGTGGGATTCGAGTTTATGCTAAGATTTCTATGGGTTGTAGTCTATAAAAATAGATTTCATCCTAACTATGCAGAGGCCGAGTCTATTGCTTTAACTAATAAAGTGCCTAATTTCAAAAAAAATAAGAATATATTTTATTGAAATTTAGATGTCTCAGACTTATGATCCAAAAGACATCCATAGCGATGAACTCCTATCCAAAATTATTATGAAATTATTCAAACCAAAGATACCATTGTAGGTAAATCAATAGGAACTACAATACAATTTAGCATGAGATTAGAATCCATGAATAAAAGAATCTTTACTAGTGGAAATATTGCTTTAAATTTTATAGTATGTCTACTGTTTCTTTACTCTTATTTTGTTATCCCTGTGCTGTAGCCTTTTCCCCTGCACCGCATATATTGTATTTCGTTGTACCTTTATTACCTCTACCGCCAGCTTTTTACCAACAGTAGCATACGCACATGCTGCCGTAGCGTATTGGCGTATATCTGCAATGTTCGTACGTCAGATTCCATATCCCTAGAACTACTTGATACGTCCAACTTTTCTTTTCTTTTTTCCTTTATTGTTTCGTAAAAAGAAGGGCAGCGCGTGGTAGGCGATCAGACCTTTAAGCCCCAGAAATTGGACGAGCTTTGCGCTTCAGGCTCAGGGTTACTCTTCTTTTATCAGAACTATTGGCATGATCAAGTACTTTATAATAGCTTTGTAATCCCTTTTCTTTTCTCACTTTTGTGGGGATAAAGGTCAATATACCTTGACCATGGAACGATGATTCCCTTTATAAAACCATCAGTAGTTTCTAATGATGTTAAAATAGCTTTATGCTTGTAGCTAAATAAACAGAATCGAAGAAAGAGGAGTTCCGATCCGGAGTGTTCCAGGCACTTAGGAAACAAGCATTTCTTTTGTAGATTTGTAGTGATCATATAGCTCCTCTATCCTCAGTTGACTGTTTTTATTTTTCTGAAGCCATTATAGTTAAACTGCAGCCATCAGAGTGCATAGGCCGAAATCGAGAAGCTTCATGGCACATCGCGCGCCAAGGTTAGGCCAAACTCATCAAAGAAACCAAAGAGCAATAGGCTTCCTCTAAATTATTGTAGGCATCTCTTCAAAGATGGAATGTAACTATGTAAGCTGAATGCTACACTGTCTTTACATCTTATCTCTTCCAATCAGAAATTGTTAGGTAGCGAGAAGAGAATGCTGCCCTCCTTGCTAAGCCTCTCAATTGCTACATTAGCCATATGTGTTTGTAGATGACACAAAACATGAATCTCTGTTTAGCAAAATTTGAAGTTTTGGCCTGAAGGCAAGCATGAGCGTGGGGGCGTGCTATTCAAAGTTTATCCTGTAAAATCTCACCAATGTACCGTGTCTGCCACTAACATATTAAACTAATCTATGCTCCTTGTGTAAGTTCATAGTTTTCGAGGGGAACAAAAGTGACCTTCCATTAGGGCATCTCCAATCAGCTGACCCAAACGGACGCGCTGGGTCGTCCGTTTTGGGCCGTTTGCGTGGCTGGCCGGACACGCGGACAGCGTCCCGCGTTCGCGTGTCCGTTTGGGTCGCACGCTGCGCCCAACGCAGCGGCCACCCATTTGGCCATTTGGCCTATTTCTTTTGGAGATAGGCCATCTGGCCACACATACTTATAAATAGTATGTAACAAATATAGAAATAATATCTAACAATTATAGAATAATATCAAATAGCATAAAACAATATCAAATAAAATGTTGCATGATGAAGAAATAAAATGTGCCATAGTTCGAACAAATATAAAAATTACAAATTGAGATTGTCAACTCAATTTGGACGCTCTAGGATCTCCTTCTGCCTCTTCTCGAACCAAGCTCTCTTCGCCTCGCTCATGTTGGTCAAGTCGGCGTTCATGATCAGGTTGTCCTCGGCTTGGCGTTTGAGCTCAACTTCCTTCGCCTTCAACTCCACCTCTTGGGCCCTTGCCAGTGCTGTGAGCTCAAGTTCTCTCTCTTTGAGCTCAATTTCTCTAGCTTTGGTCTTGGTCTTGACCTCTTCTATCTCAAGCTTCTTCTTTTGGACATCGAAGTAGTTCTTCCTGTCCTCCTCTTTCTCCCGGCGCCTTCTCTCATCCCTCTTGTCCGTGGACACCTCTCTATCGGCATGCAGCTCCTTCAAAGTGCCCAACAATAACATGGACGAGGCATCACACTTCAAGTCGGCTTTGGTTGCCTTGTGGCCACGAGGACGACTTGCACGAGAAGCGGAGCTACCGCAAGGCTGGCCACCATCAAGGTCAATGACCGTCGGATCTATGGCGGTCTTGGTGCCAGTCAAGGTCGCCTTGTACCCCTCGTACCCCTCCTGGAACTTGGGGGTGCCATGGAGTATCTTCGAACAATGAGGGAAGGCAAAGGTCTTTTCTCCATTGACCGATTTGTACCAATCCAAAGCTTGCCACGCCTAGAGCAAAGCGAGACAAGAACGATAAACATATGTGCAAACACCGAATGAACGAGTTGAGGTTAAGAATCATACCAAGTCCTTCATGCCCATGCCGCTAACGGGGAGCCGCTTCGCGTGATCATACGCCGCCTGGAATTTGTTGCATTCCGTTTGAATTGTTCCCCACCTCTTTTGGAGCGATATTTCGCTGCGGTCGCTCTCAAATGGATCTTGTCCATATTTGCGATGCTCATGAAAGTATTCATAGATCCGGCGCCAGAATGCGGTCCCCTTCTGCTCGGCACCCGTCAATGCATCTTGCCCGATGATCAGCCATCCTTCGACCAGCACCTTGTCCTCCTTCTCCGTGTAGTTGGCGGTTCGTTTGCTTACGCGGCGAGCTCAAGCTTGTGCAGCTGCGGATTGCGTCAACTCCTGAGCGAACAACGGCTCCTCCTCGATGTTAATGCTGCCGGGACATGCAGTGCTGTCCTGATTTGTGTCAACGGGAGGCGGCTGGGGAGCCTGCTCGGTCGAAGCAGAGGACATGGTGGTCGGCATTGGCTGCGTGTACACCGGAGGGGCCTGCACGGTGGACAATTCGTCGAGCAGGTTCCGTGCGCCGGCCATCGCTACTGGTCCCACGTGCTTGGGGTCTTTGGAGTTCGCCGGCGCACGGTTCAGGTCAATGGACGAAGGAGACGGCCCCGTGAACGACTCGCCCACCTCCGGTGACCCATCCCGTGACGGGTACGCGTACCGCGCCGACGGCGTCCCCATTTCGTGCGCGCCGGGCGTGTACCCAAACGGGGCTACCGGCAGGGATGTTGACCTTCGAGGAAGGGGCCGGGTCGAGGACGAGGACGAGCTCCCCCCCGAGGCCGTGCCGGCGGCAGGGAGGATCAAGTGCTGAGCGAGCGCTTGGTGGCCATAAAAGAGCATGGCATGCTCTTGCAAGACGTCCGCCTTGGCCTCCGTCTTGAGTTGGAGAAGCTGCTCTGCCACCCGCTGCCGCTCCTCCGCGGCAGCGATATCCCTCTTCCTTTGGTCGAGCGCCCTGCGGCGGTCGGCCCTCTTCTTGCTCTCGATCTTCCTCTGCTCCGCGGTGAGGTCGGGCTTCGCCTTCTTGGTCGCCGGCCCGGGCTCCACGACCACCGGCCCGGCCAGTTGAGGAGCCTCCGCCAAGGGAGGACCGGCAACAGCCGCGACCTGTGCCTCGTCTCCGATGGTGGCGGTGGCGGCGGCAGTCGCTTCGTCGGCCATCTCTAGGTTTTGGGAGTGGAGTGGACTGGGTGTGTTTTGGGAGACAGACAGGCGGGCCAGGGGCGGACAAGGGGAGGACGCGAGCGACCAGCATCCGGCGTCCGCGGCCACGCAAACTCGTCCCAGATTTGGGCCGGGTTTGGGTCGTCCCGGACGCCGTGGCCATCCGTTTTAGGGATGGGTCCGCGCGCGGATCCGCGCGCTGGGCCGCGTTTTTGTCCGGCTCGACCCAAACGGACGCACGGGCGCGGTTTGGGTCGCGCGGTTGGAGATGCCCTTACGACGTCAAATTCGGCAACCTTTGGGAACGAGTGTGATTGTACAACTTTAGCCTTTTTAGCTCACGCTGCCATCTCCCAAGGCATGTCTCTCTTCAGAGTTTGGAAAAGTGGAACGTCTTAGTCAAATTATCAAAGTATATAGCGACATATCGTGCTAGTTCCTTGATTTGTTTTGTGTTATGTTGTCTGTAATCACACGTTTATAATTTTTTAATGTATTTACGTGATCATAAATGGTGAGAAATCTAATTAAATACGTATTATGTAACATGTTTTTATATAATTCAGAAACAACGTGCAGGCCATAAGACAACACAGAAGAGAAATGAATACTTATCAGAGATGACACTTGATTGAAGAGATGTACAAGTATACTAGTACCTTGTACTGGGTGTATTTTGATTTTATGCGCAAATCAGTTGTTTCCTCTAGCACACTCAGAAAATTAACCACTTTTGAGTATATGCTTCGAGAATGTCCTAATGATCTGGGTCATCAGTCAACTTAGTTTTCAGTCAGATATGTAATTATATCTCTGTTGAAACCTATATTCCAACTCACGATTATCACAAATCACGAAGGGCATGTAATGACCCGGGGCATTTTTCTCGGCTGCAACCCCACATGTAATTGAAGAAATCTTAGTTGCAAGTTGCAACCTAACCTGCAACTTATAGGTGCACATATCGTAATGGAAATCCAACGATATCAGATTTGATTGAACATTAAGTTAATTCTCAGGTAGAATTAGCAATACAAACTAAGTTAGTAATACAAACTTTTCCCTAACATGTTTAGGATTGTCTGACATTAAAACTAACATGCTTGCTAGTGTTAAATTAATTTAGTAAACAACCAATATGGCATCAATTAATAAAATAAATAGAAGTGGAAATAAAGTACACATCTGTTTTAGTGCACGGATCGATGCCTTTCTAGCAGATCGAAAGGGGCGAAAGGGAACAAGCAGGTAAACTTATTCCGGTGCTTAAGCCACGCCTTACCTTTTTCTCAGAACTCCCATCTCAAAGAGTCTCTCGTTTGTCACAGCAGTAGCAGCGCAGCCTTGCATAGGACCGTGCTTCCTTTTTCTTTTCCTTCACTTTGGTGTTGGTGTGAGTGCATGTGCATAATGACTATGTAAAGACTCAACTAATCATGCTGAACCGGCACTTAGTTTAATAAAGCACTCGTACGAGGCAAAAATATTTTCCAGGTAAACCGTGGTGCTAGCTAGCTGCCACTTCACATCTTCGAAGTTTTGGCAACTTTTTTTTGAAACACTACAAGTAAACAACAATTAGAAACTTGTTTGTAAAATTTGATAATAATATTTAAAATTGATTGGCCGAACTGGAGAAGAAACCCAGCAGCGCTGGTTATTGATAGCGACAATTGTGTGCACAACACCGAGAATGCGAGTACGGACACTCGAACTCGGGCGGGCTGAGAGCTATCAGCAGCTCACTGCCACCAGGCTATGCCTTGGTTCACCATAAGAGAAATAATATTTGACTTGTCATGAAATGAGTTACCATAAGAGAACCAACATGTGGTTGGATATATAGTGAGAATGGTGGTTGTAAATCTCAGGTTTAATCTCTCGTGCCAGTGCGCATTATTTTGTCACTCAGAAGTGATTTCCGGTTGTTAGAGCATCTCTACCGGCGGCCCCTAAATAGTCGCCGGCAGAGGCGCCGGCACTTCCGTATGGGGCGCCGACACTGCATCCTCTATTTGGGGGAGCTGTTCGGCTGTTCCCACACCGGCAGCCCCGATAGATGTTTTGAATTAAAATGAAAAATAAAAGCATAGAAAATCGAATAAAGAGAAGAAACATTCCATTCCACAAACTAATACAAAATTGGGAATGTCGTTTACACGAAGATATTGTTTGGAACATGGTTTTCCACAAACTAATACATAGTTTGAACCATGGTTGACACAAATATAAAACATTGTAAAAGAACTAAACCTAACTAAGCTGACCATCACAGGTTTCGTGTGTTCGCTGCCAAGAAAGAACACTCGAGGGCACACCCAGCCACCCAAACTAGAAAATCCAGTTGGTGAGGGTACCCCTCTTGGTTCTTTCGAGGAAGAACATCCAAAAACATGCGTGCCGATATTCGCTGCGAAAAAACAACACTTAGTCGTCGTCCTCCTCGGCGCTATCGCCGTGGTAGTGGCGGCGGCAACGCGTCTCAGCGAACACCTTGACGCTCATGTCCCTCTCGCCAAAGTAGGATAACATGAGCACGAAACCGGTTTCGAGGCGGTGGTAGCGCGCGAACTTCTCCCAGCCTATGTGGAGGTACATATTGCCGCGCGCGTCGTAGATCACGTCCACGATCCACCGGCAGCAGCCGCATGCAGCCTCCCACAGATGCAGCGAGCCCAGGCACTCGTCACCGGCGACGAAGTCGGCGAAGGTGTCCGGCAGCCTCTGGATGGCGTGTGGGTCGCCCTTGAGGACGACGACGAACTCGAACAACACGGGCCCCTCCTCATCCTGCATGTCCAACGATGAAGACGACAGCATCGCAAGCGACGTCGAGTGTGCAGCTCTGCCGCGGCCACGACCACGACCTCGGCCTCGACCAGACATGGTGTCGTCTCTTCAGATGGTGGCGGCTAGGATTGGGGAGAGAGGCGCTAGGGTTTGTGTGTGAGAGGGACGATGAGAGGCGGCCCTTTTTATAGGCCAGAGGGAGGCGGGGGAGCGGTAGCGCTTATTAACGCCGGCACGAAGAGCAAGGCGCGCGCGACGGGACGGTTAGGCACGAAGAGCAAGGCGCCGCGCGTAAAGATGTGAGAGTCAATTATTGTACCTTAATAATTTGTAAACCTTAAAATAAAATGGCATTTTCTAGATACTTCTATTTGCAATTTCAATATTTTATATAAAATATTATTTTGAAATAAATGACTTGATATAACAAACTATATTTCATACAATTTAGCATGTAATTTATGTCATATTTTTATATCAAATTTATATACGCGGCATAGGTTTCCACATTTATCAATGAAAAATACATTAGGATTTAAATGATGTCATAAACATGCATTTGTGTTACATATATAATCTGTGAGCTTCGCTGAAGTCTGTCTACATGTTGGTTCAAGCACAATTCAGTTTCTTCCAAAAAAAAGTACTGAACCGTAAAAAGCTTACTTGAAATATATGTCCATGTATACTTGAGCGCTAATTTTTTTTTCCAAGCGACCCGCGTAGGGATTGTTTTTCATACCATATAGATATACTTGAGCGCTAATATAAGCATGTGTACTGAAACAATGCATTAAAGATACTCCTACCTTGGATCTATACATGGATAACAGATCATGCTTATAGGATTAGGAAAATACAGAAAAAAAATCTGGATTTAAGTATGACATGGAGCAGTAATTAAATATAAACAATCTTACGAATACCCTAGAACAAATTTAGTTTTGATATAACAGCGCCTCATGCATGATTGATCCATGCGAAGAGAACCTACGAATAGAAAACTAATCTTGCATGCCACCTAGTTAATCCAGCGAGGAATCAATACCAGCGACGCAGAAATCTTCCAAAGATCAATTCCTTGCAGATTTTCGGCAGCGGTGACAGGAGCAGCTTACTGATATGGTGGCGATCCGATCTTCTGAGCTGTACCGTGATTTCAGCTAATGTTAGTATCCGTAGGCCAGGGATCTGTTTGCTAGGATGATGAATTCGGGTCTCGTCCGGGTCTCCATCAGGAATAATCTTGATGGTCATAACTGCATTCTTAAGCACCATCGGCCGGCTCGGAAGAAGTTCTAATCTTTCACCTGGTAATTAATCGCTACAGAATCCGAAGAATCAGCTGAATTAAGTACTGCAATATTTCGAAGGAGGCTGACCCTGCCGGTAGTTTATCCCCAAAGGACTGATGGCATGGCTTCCTGAAAAAAACTGAGGACGATGCAGGTCATGGAGATGTAGAAAAAGCTTCTCTTCCTTTTCATGGAAAACGGGATTGGCTATACAACTTCTAATTGAAAATCATATACATGTATGTATCCGCTGGGATCAGGAGAAGAGACTGTTTTCTTCTCGGGTTTGTTTTGGAGGATTATGGATGGCATAACGGAGAGGAGACATGCTGGTGGAGGAGACCGACGCACGTTATGTTGTTTCATCCAATGGCTACGCTTTGATCTTTATCTAATCACACGGTTAACCTTTTGAGATAACCAGGATTAATATGAGGCTTTATAGGGAGTCTCCAATTAGTAAATATAAGATATAAGATATTCCTAGCGGGTGTATTGACTTACCAGTAAGGCCAAACAAACATTCATATCGTTGGGGTCTGGCTCACTGTGCAAAGGAAAAGGCTCACCCCACACTACAACTCCAACACGGCGTTGTTTGTGATTCCAATGGATTTGTAGGTTGTCATCACCTTCATGTGGATGCCAGATTGCAGGTCACTGGGCCGGTCAAGTCGCTGATTGGGTCTGTTGACCTCCTCGACCGTTGGCGGAAGCACATCCTCAAAGGAAAGAGTCCCTTCCCAGGAAGTAGTCCAACGGCTCTCCCATCAGCCTCGTCATCAACCCTCAAGAGCAACCACAGCCGTTGCCACTATGATAATAGCTCCCACCTCAGAGGGTTGAGGAGGCAAGCTCGTCGAGCTCTTAACGCCTCCACCAGACTTAGAACTTGGAGGATCCTTCAGCTTCTGCAAAGCTTTTTCAAATAAACGACAACCTCAACATGACAATGGGACGAAGTCCCCCATAGCTATATTGATCCAATTTGCAAACAGCCAAGGTGGAAGAAGTCACCATGCGCCACTCCCCAGTGCTGGAAAATCAATCTTTTCATCGTGTTACATGCTAGTGATTAGGTGCATGCATGATCGAGTAGTTAGTTTCCATGTGTGAAGTTGTTAGCACCTAGCCGTGTGCACGGGCATGTTGAGCCTGCTCGTGTGATATCCCGGAGAGCTTTCAGGAGATGTAGATCATGAGTTATTGCATTTGTTGGCTTAGTCTTGACCGAACTAGAGTGATTCTACGAAGGAGAATAGGTCAGCTAGTTAGTGCGTGAGTGGAGTAGTGGCTCATGTGGTGGTCGACTGGTCGTGGCAGGAGTGCCTAAACTTTGTATATATAGACTGCTTTGAGTAATGAGAAAAGATCAGGTTGTGAGGCCACAAACACAATGTAGCCACGGTGGTCACCAAGGGAGTGTTCTAGGCAAAGCCTTGTGTTCTTCTTCCTTGGTCCATGTGTATGTGGATGTGTGTCTTGGTGTATGTATGTTTCATGAGTTCTTCTTTTCTTGTGTATGCATTCGTGAGAGAAGAAAGATTGAGAGGAATAGAGGTAGAAGAAAGAGGGGCTGCGAGATGCATCCCCAATAATTGTAATCAGAGCCTGAAGATCCGAGGCGGTGGCTCAGCGGGCTTCATGCGAGGTGGTGGCCGAGAACACAAGAAGGAAGTTGTTGGCGGCGCGATGCCGCTACCAGCTGGTCGCGGCGTGATGCCGCTAGGAGGAGCTGGCGGTGTGATACTGCCACGGCAACGCTATGGTGCGTTGCTGTCACGAGGCAGCAGCCGTGCGATTGCACTGGGTGCCACCGGCGGCGGTGTGCTGCCTAGGAGAAGACAACAGTGTGATGCTGCCACGAGGAGACGACAATGCGATGTCGTCACGAGGCGGCAACG
This sequence comes from Lolium perenne, assembly GCF_019359855.2. Lineage (NCBI taxonomy): Eukaryota > Viridiplantae > Streptophyta > Magnoliopsida > Poales > Poaceae > Lolium > Lolium perenne. The sequence continues at coordinate 188,497,708 of NC_067245.2, forward strand.
GTGCAATGCCATTGCATGAAGACGACGGTGCGATGCCGTCATCTCAAGGAGAGCCGGTGAGATGTCGGCAGCGGTGGTGCGATGTCATCGTCATCATGAAGAGTTGGTGTGAAATCAACGAATGTTGTACTGTGAAGCTGCGGAAGATGGCCGTGAGCGACGCTGCGACAGCGACGTCAAGAGAAGTTGATCCATGATGCAAATGCAAGGGTGTGGTGCTTGATCTGATGTCGTGAAGGTGTTGTCTACATCAAGGCGTTCTGCTGTGTGTGGCAAGATGGTCGCGTGATCGATGTTCCGCATATGTCATCCATGTCAAGGCGAATTTGCTAAGTATGTGATGTAGCGGGTGATCCGTGTAGAAGACTAGGTGAGTCATGATGACAAGATTAAGGGGGTAAATGTTGGAAAAATTATCTTTTCATCATGTTACATGCTAGTGATTAGGTGCATGCATGACCGAGTAGTTAGTCTCCATGTGTAGAATTCTTAACAGCTAGCCGTGTGCACGGGCATGTTAAGCCTGCTCGTGTGATATACTGGAGAGGTTTCAGAAGATGCAGATCATAAGTTTGTTGCATTTGCTGGCTTAGACTTGACCGAACTAGAGTGATTCTAGGAAGTATAATAGTTCATCTAGTTAGTGCGTGAGTGGAGTAGGGGCTCATGTGGTGGTCGACTGGTCATGGCAGGAGTGCCTAAACTTTGTATGTATAGACTGCTTTGAGTAATGAGAAAAAGTCAGGTTGTGAGGTGACACACACAATGTAGCCACGGTGGTCACCAAGGAGGTGTTCTAGGAAAATCCTTGTGTTCTTCTTCCTTGGTCCATGTGTGTGTCCTGGTGTGTGTGCGCGCCCGTGTGCGTGTGCGTGTGTGTGAGAGAAGAAATATTGAGAGGAGTAGAGGTAGAAGGAAGAGGGGGCTGCGAGATGCAGACCCAACACCTAGGACCGTCATAAAGAGATCCTTTAGAACTAAACAAGAACCAGAGAAATGTAGGTATATGTTTTGAATACATTTTTTATGGATCACATTAGAAAACTGAGATATATCCGAAGACAAAATTTGTGCTTGGGGGAGTGAATTATTATGATCCTGTTAGGTACTTTGGGTACACATATAGAAAAGATACTCCTAGATCCATAGTTGTAGATAACACATTCCAAGTAAACAAGGACTACTTTGGTAAAATTCAAGTGATGCATGTTGCCCCCAAAGATTATGGTGAAACATTCAAGAGATGCATTTGGGTGAATAAATCTGCCATCTCTAGCCTTGAGTCCTACAGCACTGGCTGGAATGCTAATGTGATATCAAATACTAACAACAACGGACCCAAGATAACGTGTGTACCTAAAACAAATGTTTCTGCTTTGTAGGGCTACACCTTTGACAGGAAGAGTTGGGAATTGGATAGTGGTTGCACAAAACATATGACTAGAGATCAAGTATGCTTGATGATTTTGTTCCTAGTTATTCAAAGTCTCGGTACATCACTTTTGGAGATAAGTGTAAGTGTATGATGTCTACGCACGCTTCTATTCCTGTAGACAGTGTTGGGCCCCCAAGAGCAGAGGTTTGTAGAACAGCAACAAGTTTCCCTTAAGTGAATCACTCAAGGTTTATCGAACTCAGGGAGGTAGAGGTCAAAGATATCCCTCTCAACCAACCCTGCAATTACGATACAAGAAGTCTCTTGTGTCCCCAACACACCTAATACACTTGTCAGATGTATAGGTGCACTAGTTCGGCGAAGAGATAGTGAAATACAAGTAATATGGATGAATATGAGTGGTAGTAACAATCTGAAATAAATATGGCAGCGAGTAAACATGCAGTGGAATAGTAAATAAACGGTGTTTCAATGCTTAGAAATAAGGCCTAGGGATCCTACTTTCACTAGTGGACACTCTCAACAATGATCACATAATAAAACTACTCTACACTCTTTTGTTGGATAACAAACACCATTCATTGTGTAGGGCTATAAAAGCACACCTCAAGCCGGAGTAAACAAGCTCCACAACATCCGGATTTCATATTTAAGTAACCTCTAGAGTGCATAATAGACCGTTGCAATTTAGACCGAGTACTAACATAGCATACACACTGTCAACAATAGCTATGAAAGGGGGAATAGATCGCATCAATACTATCATAGTAATAGTTAACTTCATAATCTACAAGAGATTACAATCATAACCTACGCCAAGTACTACATGATGCACACACTGTCAACATTACATCATGGAGGAGGAATAGACTACTTTAATAACATCACTAGAGTAGCACATAGATTAATAGTGATACAAAGCTCATGATCACATAAAGATCACATGGGAGAGAGAGATGAACCACATAGCTACCGGTAGATCCCTCAGCCTCGGGGGAGAACTACTCCCTCCTCATCATGGGAGACAGCAGCAGCGATGAAGATGGCGGTGGAGATGGCTTCCGGGGGCACTTCCCCGTCCCGGCGGTGTGCCGGAACAGAGACTTCTGTCCCCCGAACTTGACTTCGCGATGGCGGCGGCTCTGGAAGGTTTTCCGTATCGTGGCTTATGTTTTTAGGGTTTTCGCGACGGAGGCTTTAAGTAGGCGGAAGGGCAGCCTCGGAGGGGTCCTGGGGGACCCACACCATAGGGGGGCACCCCCCTTGGTCGCACCGCCATGTGGGGTGGGGCCCCCTGGCTCCCCTCTGGTCCCTCTGCGGTGCTCTGGAAGCTTCCGTGGAAAATAGGACCCTGGGCGTTGATTTCGTCCGATTTCGAGAATATTTCCTTTGTAGGATTTCTGAAACCAAAAATAGCAGAAAACAGCAACTGGCTCTTCGGCATCTCGTTAATAGGTTAGTGCCGGAAAATGCGTAATAATGATGTAAAGTGTGTATAAAACATGTGAGTATCATCATAAAAGTAGCATGGAACATAAGAAATTATAGATACGTTTGAGACGTATCAAGCATCCCCAAGCTTAGTTCCTACTCGCCCTCGAGTAGGTAAACGATAACAAGGATAATTTCTGAAGTGACATGCTATCATAATCTTGATCAATACTATTGTAAAGCATATGAGATGAATGAAGTGATTCAAAGCAATGGTAAAGACAATGACTAAACAACTGAATCATATAGCAAAGACTTTTCATGAATAGTACTTTCAAGACAAGCATCAATAAGAGTTAACTCATAAAGCAATAGATTCTTAGTAGAAAGTTTTGAAGCAACACAAAGGAAGATATAAGTTTCAGCGGTTGCTTTCAACTTCAACATGTTTATCTCATGGATAATTGTCAACACAAAGTAATATGATGAGTGCAAATAAGCAAGTATGTAAGAATCAATGCACACAGTTGACACAAGTGTTTGCTTCTAAGATAGAAAGAAGTAGGTAAACTGACTCAACATAAAGTAAAAGAAAGACCCTTCGCAGAGGGAAGCATGGATTGCTATTTTTGTGCTAGAGCTTTTATTTTGAAAACATAGAAACAATTTTGTCAACGGTAGTAATAATTCATATGTGTTATGCATAAGACATCCTATAAGTTGCAAGCCTCATGCATCAATAGTGCTCGCACCTTGTCCTAATTAGCTTGGATTTACATGGATTACCATTGCATAGCATATGTTTCAACCAAGTGTCACAAAGGGGTACCTCTATGCCGCCTGTACAAAGGTCTAAGGAGAAAGTTTGTATTGGATTTCTCGCTTTTGATTATTGTCAACTTAGACATCCATACCGGGACAACATAGAAAACAGATAATGGACTCCTCTTTAATGCATAAGCATTCAACAAGAGATAATATTCTCATAAGAGATTGAGGATTAATGTCCAAACTGAAACTTCTACCATGGATCATGACTTTAGTTAGCGGCCCAATGTTCTTCTCTAACAATATGCATACTCAAACCATTTGATCATGATAAATCTCCCTTACTTCAGACAAGACGAACATGCATAGCAACTCACACGATATTCAACAAAGGTGAAATAGTTGATGGCGTCCCCAGGAACATGGTTACCGCTCAACAAGCAACTTATAAGAAATAAGATACATAAGTACATATTCTTTACCACAATAGTTTTTAAGCTACTTGCCCATGAGCTATGTATTGCAAAGACAAGGAATGAAATTTTAAAGGTAGCACTCAAGCAATTTACTTTGGAATGGCAGAAAAATACCATGTAGTAGGTAGGTATGGTGGACACAAGTGGCATAGTTTTTGGCTCAAGGATTTTGGATGCACGAGAAGTATTCCCTCTCAGTACAAGGCTTAGGCTAGCAAGGTTGTTTGAAGCAAACACAAGTATGAACCGGTAAAGCAAAACTTACATAAGAACATATTGCAAGCATTATAAGACTCTACACTGTCTTCCTTGTTGTTCAATCCCTCACCAGAAAATATCTAGACTTTAGATAGACCAATCATGCAAACCAAATGTCAACAAGCTCTACGGTATTTCTTCATTAATAGGTGCAAAGTACATGATGAAAGAGCTTAAACATGATCTATTTGAGCACAACAATTGATAAGTATCAAATTATTCAAGACATTATACCAATTTACCACATGCAGCATTTTCTGTTTCCAACCATATAACAATGAACGAAGCAGTTTCAACCTTCGCCATGAACATTAAGAGTAAAGCTAAGAACACATGTGTTCATATGCAACAGCAGAGCGTGTCTCTCTCCCACACAAAGAATGCTAGGATCCGATTTTATTCAAACAAAACAAAAATAAAAACATACATACGCTCCAAGTAAAGCACATAAGATGTGACGGAATAAAAATATAGTTTCACTAGAGGTGACCTGATAAGTTGTCGATGAAGAAGGGGATGCCTTGGGCATCTCCAAGCTTAGACGCTTGAGTCTTCTTGAAATATGCAGGGATGAACCACGGGGGCATCCCCAAGCTTAGACTTTTCACTCTTCTTGATCATATATCATTCTCCTCTCTTGACCCTTGAAAACTTCCTTCACACCAAACTTCTCATAAACTTCATTAGACGGGTTAGTACTCAAAAAACTTTAGCCCACTTTAGTCCTGTAGTGAAACATTGCAAGAACTCAATAAAACATTAGCTACAGCTCTCCACATCTAGAAAGCCTTGCTTAAAGTCCACAAGAGACAATGCAAAAAACAGAGACAAAATCTGCCAAAACAGAACAGCGAGTAAAGACGAATTTTGTAGAGGTACTTCCGTTGCTCAAATCAGAAAACTCAAAACTAATGAAAGTTGCGTACATATCTGAGGAACACGCATGTAAATTGGCAGATTTTTTTTGAGTTACCTACAGAGAGCCCTGCCCAAATTTGTGACAGATAGAAATATGTTTCTGCGCAGTAATCCAAATCTAGTATCAACCTTACTATCAAAGACTTTACTTGGCACAACAATGCAATAAAATAAAGATAAGGAGAGATTGCTACAGTAGTAACAACTTCCAAGACACAACAAAACAGTAGCAAAATAAAAACATGGGTTATCTCCCAAGAAGTGTTTTCTTTATAGCCATTAAGATGGGCTCAGTAATTTCAATGATGCTCACATAAGGATGAGAGTTGAAGCAAAGAGAGCATCAAAAAGAAAGTATGAAAAAAATTTAAGCCTAACCCACTTCGTATGAAAAGGAATCTTGTATATAAACAAATTCATGAAGAACAAAGTGACAAGCATAAGAAGATAAAACACGAGTAACTTCAAGAATCTCAACATAAAGAGGGGAAACTTAATATTATTAAGATGCATATAACCACGTTTCCCTCTCTCATAATAACTTTCAGTAGCATCATTTATGAAATCCACAATATACCCATCACTTAAAACATTCTTATCATGGTTCATATGCATAAAAGTATCATTAATTTTGACATAAGAAAAACTCTTCTCATTAATAGTAATTGGAGCAGGATCATTATCAAGAATTTGAACATGATAAACAAGTTGCATACTAAGGGAATTATTTTTGGCAATCCCATCATAACTATGACAAGTTTCATAAGGATAATTATAACCTATGTCATAGCATTCTTTATAATAATTATCAAAGATTGGAGGCATAGTGTCATCATAAGAAATAGAATAGTTGTCTTCCACAGTATGTTCATATGTAACCATACCATCATTGTTACTAGAAGGAGATGTATCAAGCATATAATCATGAGTAGCAAAAGGATTTTCAAACACCTCATCCCCAAGCTTAGAGCTTTCTATATCATTATGGGAAGACGCATGGATAATACTAATACTATGGCAATTATTAACATCATCATTTTCAGAATTAGTTTCCCAGAGATTTTCGATATCAAAAGTAGTATGCTCTTCTAAATCATGATCACTAATGTAGGTAAAGGCATAGGAAGATCATTATACTCAGATTCATTATCATAATAATCATTAGGAGCAACATAATTACGGTTACCTATTGTTATCTCATACACGCAGGGATATGTCGTTACCTCTTTCTTTTTATTTCCCTTCTTCTTCTTCTTCGTTCCCTTCTTCTTCTCCTTTTTCTTCTCCTCGTTCCCTTCTTTAGGAGGAAGAGGCTTGAAGGGAGGCTTCTCATAACCTGATTTGTTTCCAGAAACAATAGAAGAAACTTGGGAGGATTCCTCCTTTTCATTAATGAGTTCAAAACACACAACGGTCATATCATATTTTGGCAAAGTGTCATCTTCTAAAATATTTTGTATGTAAGTATTTGTATGGCAATTATCAATGCAATAAGAAAGACACCCATGCAGGATCAATATCAAGATCACTCATATGTAACAAAGAGATTTTTCTAGATAACTCTTCACACCACAAAAATAAATTAAGTAAGTTCATCATGCTGATTAGGAGTAATTTCATCATCACAATACAAATTTGCAGCACTCATGGGGTTCGAATTATCATTGGAGGAGCATTGAAAATTAAAATGACCCACTCTATGGCAAAGTGCACAAATAAAAGGATAGAGGGCACAAACTTTTTTACCAAGATTATCTAGAGCCCTAGACCACTTTCTAGTTTTTTCATTCCTATAATGGATACAATATTCATCTTCGATTTGATTAATTCCACAAGGTCTATGCATTCCACAAAAATTAACATGCTTATAGGAAATAGCATTCTCAGGAGTTTGAGCATGTTCATTGCAATCATTAACAACAATTCCATTTTCCATGCAAGTGTCTTTAAAAGGTTCATGATACTTATCAAAATTCTTCCTAGGCAATTCAAAATGAGAGGCAAAAGCTTTATAAAGATTTGCAGCAACTTGAGAGTCAAGACCATAAGTAGCACTCATATTTCGAAATTTATCAGTATCCATAAAAGTTTCAATGCATTCATAATCATAATTTATACCTGATTCTTTACCTTTGTCGTTCTCCCAATCTTCAGTATTCTCCTGAATTCTTTCAAGAAGATCCCATCTAGCTTCAACCTCCTTGCTTGTGAAAGATCCCTCCAAACAGGCATCTAGATAGTCCTTGTGATGTCCTGAAAGCCTTGCATAAAAATTATTAATAATAACATTACGGGGGAGCTCATGAATGGGACATTTGAGCATTAGTGACTTCAATCTCCCCCATGCTTGGGAAATACTCTCTCCATCACGAGGATAAAAGTTATAAATGTAATTTCTATCAATATGCACTTCATAAGGAGGATAAAATTTAGAATAAAAGAGAGGTACAATTTCCTCCCAACCAAGAGATCGACCATTATTCAACAGTTTATACCAATCCGCCGCTTTACCACACAGCGAAATAGAGAATAGTTTCTTCCTCACTTCATCCATAGAGATACATGCACACTTGAATAACCCGCATAATTCATGCAAAAACAGTAAATGATCTCCAGGATGGACAGTTCCATCCCCTTCATAGCGGTTATCCATAACACGTTCAATAATTTTCACGGGTATCTTGAAAGCAGTACTTGCAGTAGGTGGATTTAAAATATCACAAGCATCATTAGAGTTATCGCATATGGGAGATAAAGTATTATCAGAGCAAATTTTCTCCCCTAAAGATGGGAAGCTAAAAAGATCATAAAAACTAGCTTCCCCAAGCTTAGACTTTTCCATAGCATTAGCAGTAATTGCGTTCATACTAATAACATTGCTACTAGCATGCAAATAAGGTTCCATAGGTTTTTTGATTTTCGCATCACACAATTCATGTCTTAACTTAGGAAATAAATTAAAAAGCTCACTGTTGTTTTCCATTACGCCTAACTAGTGAAAAATAAAAACAAGAAACAAAAAGATGCAATTGCAGGATCTAAAGGAAATAGCTTCGAGCACTCACACACCGGCAACAATGCTAGGAAATAGCTTAGTAGTCGGAGAATGTGAATACCTTTTACCTTACCTCCCCGGCAACGGCGCCAGAAAATAGCTTGATGTCTACGCACGCTTCTATTCCTGTAGACAGTGTTGGGCCTCCAAGAGCAGAGGTTTGTAGAACAGCAGCAAGTTTCCCTTAAGTGAATCACCCAAGGTTTATCGAACTCAGGGAGGTAGAGGTCAAAGATATCTCTCTCAAGCAACCCTGCAATTACGATACAAGAAGTCTCTTGTGTCCCCAACACACCTAATACACTTGTCAGATGTATAGGTGCACTAGTTCGGCGAAGAGATAGTGAAATACAAGTAATATGGATGAATATGAGTGGTAGTAACAATCTAAAATAAATATGGCAGTGAGTAAACATGCAGTGGAACAGTAAATAAACGGTGTTTTAATGCTTAGAAATAAGGCCTAGGGATCCTACTTTCACTAGTGGACACTCTCAACAATGATCACATAATAAAACTACTCTACACTCTTTTGTTGGATAACAAACACCATTGATTGTGTAGGGCTATAAAAGCACACCTCAAGCCAGAGTAAACAAGCTCCACAACATCCGGAGTTCATATTTAAGTAACCTCTAGAGTGCATAATAGACCGTTGCAATTTAGACCGAGTACTAACATAGCATACACACTGTCAACAATAGCTATGAAAGGGGGAATAGATCGCATCAATACTATCATAGTAATAGTTAACTTCATAATCTACAAGAGATTACAATCATAACCTACGCCAAGTACTACATGATGCACACACTGTCAACATTACATCATGGAGGAGGAATAGACTACTTTAATAACATCACTAGAGTAGCACATAGATTAATAGTGATACAAAGCTCATGATCACATAAAGATCACATAAAGATCACATGGGAGAGAGAGATGAACCACATAGCTACCGGTAGATCCCTCAGCCTCGGGGGAGAACTACTCCCTCCTCATCATGGGAGACATCAACGGCGATGAAGATGGCGGTGGAGATGGCTTCCAGGGGAACTTCCCCATCCCGGCGGCATGCCGGAACAGAGACTTCTGTCCCCCGAACTTGACTTCGCGATGGCGGCGGCTCTGGAAGGTTTTCCGTATCATGGCTTATGTTTTTAGGGTTTTCGCGACGGAGGCTTTAAGTAGGCGGAAGGGCAACCTCGGAGGGGTCCTGGAGGACCCACAGCATAGGGGGGCGCCCCTCTTATCCGCGCCGCCATGTGGGGTGGGGCCCCCTGGCTCCCCTCTGGTCCCTCTTTGGTGCTCTGGAAGCTTCCATGGAAAATAGGACACTGGGCGTTGATTTCGTCCGATTCCGAGAATATTTCCTTTGTAGGAATTCTGAAACCGAAAACAACAGAAAACAGCAACTGCCTCTTCAGCATCTCGTTAATAGGTTAGTACCGGAAAATGCGTAATAATGATGTAAAGTGTGTATAAAACATGTGAGTATCATCATAAAAGTAGCATGGAACATAAGAAATTATAGATACGTTTGCGACGTATCAGTGTAAAGTATTAATTAAGTTCAGGTAAGGTAGCTATTTCTTGAATGAATTGTATTACAACTATTGTGCATGTGAATTATCTATGTTTCAATCGTCTATCAGTTGCATAGTTCACCGGTTATGATCTTTATAGTTTGTTTATTAAGTATTTTTCAAATATTACATAAAAGGAAATATTTTTTTCACAATTATTTAGTAGTTTTCAAATATTACATAAAAGGAAATGATGAGGACATCCCTACTACACCACTACCTCCGTCATTGACAAATGAAGATGAACCTGCTGTGAAGTTCAAGTCCAATGAAGTTCGGATTGGACCAATTACAAGGGCTCGTGCGAAGCTACTTAAATAATAGGTGAACTTGTTTCTAAACGATACTTTGATTGATGAGAACTTTATACTACATAAGTCTTGTTACTTATGTATCATCAGGTATCAAGAGGAGATGAGCATCGCACGAGGAGTAGAGGAGCAGCCGGACGTGAATATGGACGTCAAGGTGGACGTGGAGCTGGACATGGAGCTGGACATGAAGATATCTCATGGGCGCGCGAGGGAGGAGCGGGAGGCATGCGCGAGAGGAGAAGAAAACGTCCAGGCCGGCCCAGCGCCCGGTCAGACAGGCCGCCACGCCGGCGTGCCAAGTCCCTGGCCTGGTTCAACCGGGCGGCAGGCCGGATCCTCCCCGGCGCCAACCGAGCGCCGTACTGGTGCCAACCGGATGGGCTCTACGACACTTCCGGTTGCCGCCCAGTCCCTGGCCCGGTTTGAACCGGCCAGCCCGGTCCCAGGACCGGTCAACCGGGTTCCAGACCGGCCAAGTCCGAGTCTGTCTCGACTAGATCTATTCTGGGTCGGTTATTCTTGTATCTTTTCGACCAGAAGTCGTCCCGGACGCCTAGATAAGTGCCCAGGACGCCCCCCTAGCTGCTTTAGACCATGTTTAAGATAAACCCTAGTTCTTAGTTGTTTGCTCTTGCAAAACTATTGAATCCCTACACCATATTGCTTGATATTGTGTAGATCTGAAAGTCTTGTGTGATCTGCTGTTCCATTGGGAATTAGAAGGTTGCAACTTACCGCTTCGTGGTCAGCAGCTACGTGTGCAAGTGTGTGGAGTTGCGAATATCTTTCAGGGTTGAGAGTTGTTGCATTGGCGACAGAGACCAATCGAGATATCTCGTTGCGTCATACAAGTTATCATCCACTACATCGTCGTGTTCCTCCGCTGCAATCACCCCGTGATCATCATCACCACCGTTGCTTACTGAGAAGATCGGGTCACCCCTTATCATCTTGGTATCAGATTTCCAGTTTTCCTCGGTAAGCCATCCACAATCCACCCCATAGTTGAGTTGTGAGTGTTTCCTATCCAGAAAAAGCCAAAAAAAATTAGGGTTAGGGTTTGCCATAGCCTTAGATTGCACTAATTTCAAGTTTCAGATGCTTTTCGTAGTTGTTTTTTGTGTATCTTTTTCTTTCATCTAGATTGTTAGGGTTTGAGTCTCTACTTTCATCTAGTTTTAGTTATTGTTACTCCGAGTCCACATAGCGTACAGTGTGCTTTTCCCAACCATAGCCACAGCCTATCGATATACGTGACTAGGAACTTCCCCAGAAGGGACTAGTTTTACCGCTCGTCAGGCTGCTCATTAGGGTTTGGTGCTTTGCATATTTTGTTGTCTGTGTTATCAAGGAGTTGAGTAAAAAAACAGAAAATAGAAAAGAAGCAAAAAGAGCTACATAGCTGCGTGTTCTACAAAAAGAAAATTCAAAAAAAAGTGAAGTGCTAGAAGAATCAAGTGTAGGCCTAAGTTTACTTTGTTGCACCCGTAGTTGAGCAATCTTGTGCCTGTCTCGTTGAGCTTTGCTAGCGTATCTCTCATGCATTGCAACCTTTCCTACATATAGTTGCATTGCCACATTTATCGCCTTGTATGAGTATCATTGCTTGTCTACGGTCAGCGCTAGAGCTTGTTATTGGTGCAAATAGGTAGCCCACCTACAACCCCACATATATCCTGCTTTGCCGTGTGATTTGTTCTTATACCCTTGATATTCGCTTCGCTACATCCATGCACTAGTTGTTACTACAAGTGGTAAGCAACACTAATTTACTTTGGAACGGTAAGATCTCCTTTTCTTATCAGTTTTTGAGTGAGTTGTGAGAGTACCACCAAATATTTTTGATTTAGTGCACTAACCTACTAATCATGTCTGCTAGTGATGAAAAAATTGTTAACCAGGAAAACAAGGATTATGCAGATATCATCAACTGGAGGGAGTATCAAGCTCTTCGTAATGAGATGTGACGTGAATCCCGCGCTCAAAATGATGCTCTTTCGGGAACGGTCCAAGGGATCGCCCAGAAGCTGGATGCTACATGTGAGACCGTCACTACCATGAAAGATCAAATGACGGATATCCAACGTACTCTTCAAACTTTGCAACTGTCTATTGAGAATTTGACCCAACAACAAGAAGATGACGAAGATCCTGAGCTTCAAGATGACGCACACAATGCTCGTGGTGCGCCTCGTGGTAATCGTCCTCGTGGGTTTGCTGAACTCCGACGTCCAGGTCGTGGTTTTGAGGAAGAAGATGGATTGGGCAAACCTAAGTTCTCCATACCCAAGTTTGAAGGAGGTGCTGATGTTGAAGAATACCTCACTTGGGAGCTCAAGATTGAGAAGTTATGGAATTTACATCCCAAGTACACTGAAGATAGGAAGATCAAGCTTGCTTCTTCTGAATTTGATGGCTATGCATTGCGTTGGTGGGATGCATTTGTTTGTAACCGAGCCGAGGATGGTGAACAACCTATACGCACATGGCGTGCTATGAAGGAGGCGATGACTTCTCGCTTTGTTCCTACAAATTACTTGTGGAATATATTTGATAAGTTGACCTTATTGAGACAAGGTGTGAAGACTGTGGATGAATACTACATGGAGATGGAGATGCTTATGCAGCATGGTCGTGTCTGTGAGTCTCTTGAGATGACAATGCAGTGTTTTCTGAATGGTTTGAAGTATGATATCAAAGGCATTGTTCGTCACTACAGTTACACCAATATGAATCAATTGTTACATCATGCAAGAGAAGCTGAATCACAGCTGGCTGACGAAGCAAAGGTTAAAGGATGAGCTTCAGGAGCTGGGCGCTTCACGCCTCGCGCGCCCCCACCTACGGCGCCGGCGCCATCGACACGCTCCGCACCTTACTTTGCTCCGCCTAGCAAGTCGGTCTCCAATGTGTCTAACGCAAAGAAGTCCAAATCTGCTGCGAGTACGAGTGGCTCTAACATGTCTACTACGCGCAATCGTGATATGGCTTGTCATACATGTGGTGGCAAAGGCCACTTCAAGAGGGATTTTCCTAACCGTAAAGTCATAATTATCAATGAGTAAAATGAGTATGAGACTGAAGATGATGTTGATCCTAATGCTCCAGACGATGATGACTATGACACTGATTGTGAAGATGCATATCTGTCTGATGCTCGCACCATTGTTGTGTTGCAGCGTGCTCTTAATGTGTTTCCTAGTGCATCTACTCAGCGCTGCAATTTATTCCAGACAAAGGCTTTAGTTGGTCCTGACAAGGCTTGCAAGGTCATTATTGATGGCGGGAGTTGCGGCAATTTAGCAAGCAAGGAGTTGTGTACCAAGCTGAAGTTGAAGTATCTACCGCTCCCACATCCATATTATATTCAGTGGTTGAGCGACAATAGTGAGATGAAGGTAAACCACATGGTGCGTGTTGAATTTGCTATTGGACCGTATAAGGATTCCATTGATTTTGATGTGGTTCCTATGACGGTGTGTCACCTACTATTGGGTCGGCCTTGGCTCTATGACCATTCTGTGCAACACAATGGCCGTGCCAATACATATCACTTGGAGTTCAAGGGCAAGAAAATCAACTTACATCTTATGTCACCACATCAAATTGTCAATGAATCTCGTCAGAAAGTTGAAGTGAACTTGGAGGATGCTTCTTTAGATATGCGAGAGAATTGTAATGTCGTGAATGATATAACGAAAAGTGAGAGAGTGAATTCCTTAGTCTCGTTAGCCACCAAAGAAGACATGAGAGAATTTAGCAAGGATCCTACAGCCATGCCTCTTGTGCTCTTGTACAGGGGTACGGTTTTGGTTTCTAACGACATGACCCCTCTTCCTCTTGGTGTTTCGAATGTTTTGCAGGAATTTGGCGACGTGTTTCCGGATGAGGTACCCGCAGGACTTCCACCATTCTGAGGTATTGAGCATGAAATCGACTTGATTCTCGGAGCTTCGCTACCCAATCGGGAACCATATAGAACAAACCCCGAAGAAACGAAGGAGATACAGAAGCAAGTACAAGCGCTACTCGACAAAGGTTATATCCGCATAAGCCTTAGTCCTTGTGCTGTTCATGTTATTCTAGTTCCTAAGAAAGATGGTACATGGCGTATGTGCGTAGATTGTAGAGCGATAAACAACATTACTATTCGATATCGTCATCCTATTCCCCGCTTAGAGGATATGCTAGATGAATTGAGTGGTGCTGCTGTTTTCACTAAAATTGATTTGCGTATTGGTTATCATCAAATTAGGATGAAAGAAGGGGATGAGTGGAAAATAGCCTTTAAAACAAAATTTGGTTTATATGAGTGGTTAGTAATGCCTTTTGGTTTAACTAATGCACCTAGCACTTTCATGAGACTGATGAACCATGTTTTGCGTGATTTTATTGGCAAGTTTGTGGTTGTGTATTTTGATGACATATTAATCTACAGCCGCAATGAATCTGATCATACTATACATATTAGACATGTTTTGCAAGTGTTGCGTGATAGTAAACTCTATGGTAATCTTGAGAAGTGCACATTTTGCAAAGATAAGGTCATATTTCTGGGTTATGTTGTCTCTAAGCATGGAGTAGAAGTAGATGTTTCTAAAATTGAAGCTATTCAAAATTGGCCTACTCCCATGAATGTGAGTCAAGTAAGAAGTTTTCATGGTCTAGCTGGGTTTTATCGCCATTTTGTGCCCAACTTTAGTACTATTGCTGCACCTTTGAATGAATTGACTAAAAAGGGTGTTGCTTCTGAGTGGGGCGTTGCCCAAGATCATACTTTTGATGAACTGAAACGATTGTTAACTTCTGCACCGTTGCTTGCACTTCCTGATTTCAATAAGCAATTTGAGATTGAATGTGATGCTAGTGGTATTGGAATTGGTGGTGTGTTGATGCAAGAGGGTCGCCCAATTGCATATTTTTCTGAGAAACTTTCTGGTGCTAAGTTGAACTATCCTATCTATGATAAAGAATTGTATGCTTTAATTAGAGTTCTTGAGGTTTGACAACATTATTTGTGGCCAAAGGAATTTATCATACATTCTGATCATGAAGCTTTGAAATATCTGAAAGCCCAATCTACTTTGGATAGGCGTCTTGCTAAGTGGGTTGAGTTCATTGAGTCTTTTCCATACATTATTAAGCATAAGAAGGGAAACGATAATATTGTTGCTGATGCTCTATCTAGGAAAACTATGGTATTAACTCATCTTGATGTTAAAATTCCTGGATTAGAAGTTCTATGTGATTTGTATGCTACTGATCATGATTTTGCTGAACCATACCGCTTGTGTGTTATTGGTAAAGCATGGGAAAAATATCACATACATGATAGGTTCTTGTTTAGAGCTAACAAACTATGTGTTCCAGAATCGTCTGTGCGTTTGCTCTTATTGCAGGAATCACATGCTGGAGGTTTGATGGGTCACTTTGGGCGTGAGAAGATGCTGCTCATGCTCGTTGATCACTTTTATTGTCCAAAGATGAGGCGGGATGTGGACAGGTATGTGAAGAGATGCATTACTTGCAACAAGTCCAAGTCCAAGCTGAAGCCTCACAGTTTGTATACTCCTTTACCGGCACCTACTACACCTTGGGAGGATATTAGTATGGATTTTGTGTTGGGTTTTCCGCGTACTAAGAGAGGCCATGATTCTATATTTGTGGTAATGGACAGATTTTCTAAAATGTCACACTTTATTGCCTGCCACAAGAGCAACGATGCGTAGCATATTGCTAACCTGTTTTTCAGGGAGATTGTACGACTACATGGAGTACCTGAAAGTGCATGGAACCCCCATGTGTGGTTTTGGTAATTAATGACAATCCCTATGGACTAATGTTTGCATTGAGTTATATTTGTAGGAGTTGTCCATAGGCAATTCTTGAACCATATGTTGGCTTCAAGGTTGCAATAAGAAGAATTTGATGAAGGATATCAAGTGTCAAGTATGTCTTGAAGATGAAGATGAAGTGAGCCCTCAAGTTACTTCAAGACATCAACATGTTTGTATTAGGTTGCAAGAATAAGAAATTGATGAAGGATATCAAGTATCAAGTATGTCTTGAAGATGAAGATGAAGTGAGCCCTCAAGTTACTTCAAGACATCAACATGGTGAAGAATGAAGAAATGAAGTGCAAGTTCAAGATGAGCCATCTCGAAGAGATCCTTTTCTTGAGTCTTGCCATCCTTAAACCCTCCAAACTTTGGTATCAACATGTTTTTATTAGGTTGCAAGAAGAAGAAATTGGTGAAGGATATCAAGTGTCAAGTATGTATTGAAGATGAAGATGAAGTGAGCCCTCAAGTTACTTCAAGACATCAACATGATGAAAAATGAAGAAATGAAGTGCAAGTTCAAGATGAGCCATCTCGAAGAGATCCTTTTCTTGAGTCTTGCCATCCAAATGAAGAAGATCAAGTCTCAAGTATGTCTTGAAGATGAAGATGAAGTGGGCTCTTAAGGTTAACTTCAAGACATCAACGAAATGAAGTGCAAGTTCAAGATGAGCCATCTCGAAGAGATCCTTTGCTTGAGTCTTGCCGTCTTTATGGTGATCATGGATATGTGAAGATGCGCCGAAGAAGAAGCTCTCCCATGGTGGATTATGGGGGAGCAATCCACAAGACTTCGTCAAGCAAGCACAATCAAGAAAGGTGTTCCATGTTGTTGAGGTCAAGATCGTCGTCGTCGAGGTCAAGTGGAATGCGCAAGTATAAGGTTTGCTCTTGATAGGGTTTCTTTCTCACCGGTCTCATAGTGTAGTTGGAGACCGGTTTATAGTTTAGTTGCCGTACTACAAGAGGGCTCTCGAGTGAGTAACTCGATCATATCGTTTGGAGAGAGCTCAAACCTTT
Organism: Lolium perenne; assembly: GCF_019359855.2. NCBI lineage: Eukaryota > Viridiplantae > Streptophyta > Magnoliopsida > Poales > Poaceae > Lolium > Lolium perenne. The sequence continues at coordinate 188,514,770 of NC_067245.2, forward strand.
GCATCCTTGCATCATCTTTCTTGGTTGTTATTTGGACCTTATCCATGTGATGTTTTAGAGCTTGTGCTTATTCTCATGACAAGCTCTAGTTCATCGAAAACGGATTTCGCATAGATCATTTGTTGCGTTTTCGAGTTTGGTTCATCATCTTTCTTGGTTTATTTAGATCTTATCCATGTTATGTTTTAGAGCTTGTGCTTATTCTCATGACAAGCTCTAGTTCATCGAAAATGGTTTTTGCATGGGCAACTTGTTGCATTTTCAAGATTGGAGGTTTTACCAGTATGTCTTTTTTAGATAGGTCAAACCTTTCATCATTTGTTTCTATCCTCCCTTGTTGAACTATGATGGTTTCCTGCATGATCTTGTAGAGCGTGTTCCTAGCTTCAAAACAAGCCCAAGATCACCAAAATCGGAGTCCGGATGCTAAAGTTATGCCATTTTAGTTTTGGTGTTTCTGCAGTTTTCTGGGGGGCGGATAATCCGGCCCGAATGACCAATTCTGGGCAATATCCGGCCAAATATCCGGCCCAAGTCCAGGGGCGATTTTCAGGGGCGGATAATCCGACCCGGGGGCGGATTTTCCGGCCTGGGAGGTCCCAAACGGTCATATTTCGTTGGGAGGGGGTATATAAGACCCCCTTCTTCCTCCTTGGGCTGGCGGGTTCACTCTCTCTCTCTCCCCCCTCCATTGTTGTCCTTCAAAGCTTGCCCTAGTTCTTGATTCCTCCCATGATTCTTTCATATTCTTGAGGGAAAAGAGAGAGGAGATCTAGATCTACATCTTCACCAATCAAATCCCTCTCTTTGTGAGGGGAACCCACTAGATCCTTATCTTGGAGGATTTTGTGTTCTCCTCTTTGTTCTTCCTCTCTTATTCCTCCAATAGCTTTTGTAGCTTTGTTGGAATTTGAGAGAGAAGCATTTGAGCATCTTTGTGGTGTTCTTGCCATTGTGTTTGGTGCATAGGTTTGAGTTCTCCACGGTGATTCGTGGTGGTGAAAGCAAGAAGGTTGTTACTCTTGTGTTCTTGGAACCCTAGACGGATTCTAGGCCTTTGTGGCGGTTTGTTGGGAGCCTCCAATTAAGTTGTGGATGTGTGCCCCAATCTTTCTGTAAGTCCCGGTTTCCGCCTCGAAGGAAATCCCTTAGTGGAACCGTGACCTAGGCCTTTGTGGCGAGGGTCACCAGAGATTTAGGTGAGGCGCCTTCGTGGCGTTCGGTGTGTGGTGTGAGTACCGCATCTTGGGGTGAGGCCTTTGTGGCGTTGGTGTGCATCGAGCAACCACACCTCAAGGTGAGCCTCTTGTGGCGTTCGGGAGCACTAAGCCACCGCACCTCTCCAACGGAGATTAGCACTCGCAAGAGTGTGAACTTCAGAATAAATCTTCGTCTCCCGTGTGCCTCTGTTATCTCTATACTCGAGCTCTTTACTTATGCACTTTACCTTGTGATAGCCATCGTGCTTGAAGGTATAGATATCTTGCTATCACATAAGTTGCTTGTATTGCTTAGCATAAGTTGTTGGTGCACATAGGTGAACTCTTGCTTAGAATAAGTTGTTGGTGCACATAGGTGAACCATAGTATATAGGCTTTGGGCTTGACAAAGTAAACGCTAGTTTTATTCCGCATTTGTTAAGCCCATCTCGTAAAAGTTTTAAACCGCCTATTCACCCCCCCTCTAGGCGACATCCGTGTCCTTTCAATTGGTATCAGAGCAAGGTCTCTCATTCTTAGGCTTCACCGCATTGAGAGTAAAATGTCGGCTAGAGGATTAGTGCACGATAACACTCTTATATTAGATGGCACAAATTATGATGTTTGGAAAATTTGCATGCTTAGACATTTTCGGGACATTGACCCTCATATGGAGAAAATTGTAGATATATGTTTTTCTCCTCCTATGGATTCACAAAATCTATCTTTAGAGGATGAGAAAAATTTATATCGCAATTCTCAAGCTTCTTATGTTCTTATGAATGCTTTGCGAGATGTAGGTCTTTTTCCATACTTGCCTTTTTGGAGCGCTCATGAGTTATGGACAAAGATTCAAGATATATATGATGTCCAATATTATTAAGGATGATTGCATTGCTTCCACTTCCGGCCGTGATGAGTTCTCATCTTCACCCACTTCACCAAAGTGTGTCAAGACACAAGGTAATGATATGGTGAGTGGTGATGAAAATTGCAATGTTGATATTGAGCTTACTATTGATGATTCTTCATCTCTATCTCATTGCAATGCTTCATCTACGGACTCAAACACATCTAGCACTAGAAATGATTTACATGCTTGTGTTGATAGTTCTTGCATATCATGTGTAAGTTGCTTGAAAAAAACTAATGATGATATGCTTGCTTTGTCTTGTGGCCATGATAAAAATGCTTCTATTTCCTCTAGTTGTTGTGTGTCTAACAATGTAGAGGAAACCAAAGATTCTATTGGTCAAGACAAGATCTTGAAAGGAGCCTCAAGTAACTCCTCATCTTTATCTCACTGTCCTCATATATGCCTTATGGCCAAGGGTTCCACGGTACCTCCTACCATGAAACCTAATATGTCTCGTGGTGATAAGGATGAGGATGAATATGAAGAAGAGGATTGGGTTGTCTCTCTACGCAATAAGGGTAAGAGCGTATTCAAGGTTATTTGCAAAGATAAAATTGCTTGCTCTCACTTCTTTGAAATCTTGACTACCGCTATTGAGAGCCAAAAACTTATTTGGATGCATGAGAACACCATTGATAAAAAGGGTGCTCTTGAACGTGAGTATGCCAATGATGTGGCATCCCTAAAGGATGAACTTGAAGAAGAACAAACCACCAAGGAAGCTCTTGAGGAGACCTTTGCTCTAGAATTGTCTAGAGAAAAGGAAAACCATGATAGAGCTCTTGAGATGGCAAATGAACTAAAGCTAAAAAATGATAAGCTTGTGTTTGTTAATGCTAAACTCCTTGAGGATTTTGAGCAACTCAAAAAGGGCTCAAGGGTCATTGAGAGTGCACTCACCAAACTCACCGAATCGCATGAGAAACTTAAAAATTCGTATCTAAAAGAGCATGCAAACTTGCCTTCTCCTATTGCTATTAATAATGATGCTTGTGCTACTAACTCTACTTCTTGTGAAGCATCTATCTTGAAGGAGAATGTTGAGCTAAGGGCTCAACTTGAATTGCTAACTAGCAATTATGGGAAATTGGAAGAAAATAATGGAAAGCTTTCTAGCTCCCATGAGGATCTTCTAGCCTCCCATGATAGGCTAAAGTTAGCTCATGAGGCTATCATATCAAAGGCAACACCTTGTGAGACTCATGTCGATACTAGCACTACTACCCAAAATGCTATATTGCAATGTGCTAGTCCTAGTAATTCATCCACTCATAGTATTGCTAAATCTTGTGATGAATTATCTTCCTTGCCTTGTTGCTCTAACAATGAAGGTTCTACTTCCTCTAGTACTTGTGTTGTTACTAACCATGTGGAGGAAATCAAAGAGCTCAAGGCCCAAGTCACTTCTTTGAAGACCGACTTGGTAAAGAGTCATGAAGGGAAATGCAAACTTGACACGATGTTTAGTGTGCAACAATCCCCCAATGACAAGAGTGGACTTGGATTCAAATTCAACAACAAGAACAAGTCCAAGAACAACAACAACAACAAGGGCCAAGTACAAGTCAAAGACCCGGCCAAGATTGTTTGCTTCAAGTGCAAAATTGAAGGGCACCATGTTAGATCTTGCCCTTTGAAGAAGAAGCAAAAAGGGAAGCGGCCTCAAGCTCAAACTCATATTCAACCTCAAGTTGAAGAAATTCCACTTCCCAAGAAGAATCAAGCCAATGCTCCCATTGTGGAGAAATCTAGTGAGAAGAAGGAGAAGAAAAGAACTTGCTACATATGCCGCGAGAAGGGCCACATCTCCTTGGCGCCGTTGCCGGGGAGATCAAGACACGCTGCAAGGGGAGTCTCCACATCCCAATCTCTTTACTTTGTTTTTGTCTTGCTTAGTTTTATTTACTACTTTGTTTGCTGCACTAAATCAAAATACAAAAAAATTAGTTGCTAGTTTTACTTTATTTGCTATCTTGTTTGCTATATCAAAAACACAAAAAAATTAGTTACTTGCATTTACTTTATCTAGTTTGCTTTATTTACTGTTGCTAAAATGGCTACCCCTGAAAATACTAAGTTGTGTGACTTCACAACCACAAATAATAATGATTTCTTATGCACACCTATTGCTCCACCTGCTACTACAGCAAAATTCTTTGAAATTAAACCTGCTTTACTAAATCTTGTTATGCGAGAGCAATTTTCTGGTGTTAGTTCTGATGATGCTGCTGCCCATCTTAATAATTTTGTTGAACTATGTGAAATGCAAAAGTATAAGGATGTAGATGGTGACATTATAAAATTAAAATTGTTCCCTTTCTCATTAAGAGGAAGAGCTAAAGATTGGTTGCTATCTCTGCCTAAGAATAGTACTGATTCATGGACTAAATGCAAGGATGCTTTTATTGGTAGATATTATCCCCCTGCTAAAATTATATCTTTGAGGAGTAGCGTAATGAATTTTAAACAATTAGATACTGAACATGTTGCACAAGCATGGGAAAGAATGAAATCTTTGGTTAAAAATTGCCCAACACATGGACTGACTACTTGGATGATCATCCAAACTTTCTATGCAGCAATAAATTTTTCTTCGCAGAATTTATTGGATTCAGCTGCTAGAGGTACCTTTATGTCCATCACTCTTTGTGAAGCAACAAAGCTTCTTGATAATATGATGATCAACTACTCTGAATGGCACACGGAAAGAGCTCCACAAGGTAAGAAGGTAAATTCTGTCGAAGAAACCTCTTCCTTGAGTGATAAGATTGATGCTATTATGTCTATGCTTGTGAATGATAGGACTAATGTTGATCCTAATAATGTTCCGTTAGCTTCATTGGTTGCCCAAGAAGAACATGTTGATGTAAACTTCATTAAAAATAATAATTTCAACAACAATGCTTATCGGAACAATTCTAGTAATAACTATAGGCCATATCCTTATAATAATGGTAACGGTTATGCTAATTCTTATGGGAATCCTTACAACAATAATAGGAACACACCCCCTGGACTTGAAGCCATGCTTAAAGAATTTATTAGTACACAAACTGCTTTTAACAAATCTGTTGAAGAAAAGCTTGGGAAAATTGATATACTTGCTTCTAAAGTCGATAGTCTTGCTGCTGATGTAGATCTTTTAAAATCGAAAGTTATGCCGAATAGGGATATTGAAAATAAAATTGTTACTACAGCAAATGCCATCCAAGTTAGAATTAATGAGAATATAAGATTAATGGGTGAACTGCGTGCTAGGTGGGATAGAGAAGAAAATGAAAAACTAGCTAAAGAGAAGAATGTAGCTAAAGTTTGGACTATTACCACCACAAGTAATGTTGATTCTTCACATGTTGCTGCACCTCCTACTATTAATGGTAAAATAATTGGTGTTGGCAATGTTTCCACTTCTAATGCAAAGCGCGAGAAACTGCCTGAAACTGCTAAAACTGCTGAAACTGCCTGTGATAAAGCTGCTGAAATTTTTTCCAACATTGGGGATGATGATCCCATTGCTTTAGATTATAATGGTTTGAATTTTGATGATTGCCACATCTCTGAAGTTATAAAGTTCTTGCAAAAACTTGCTAAAAGTCCTAATGCTAGTGCTATAAATTTGGCTTTCACGCAACATATTACAAATGCTCTCATAAAAGCTAGAGAAGAGAAACTAGAGCGCGAAGCCTCTATTCCTAGAAAGCTAGAGGATGGTTGGGAGCCCATCATTAAGATGAAGGTTAAAGATTTTGATTGTAATGATTTATGTGATCTTGGTGCAAGTATTTCCGTTATGCCTAAGAAAATTTATAATATGCTTGACTTGCCACCGCTGAAAAATTGTTATTTGGATGTTAATTTTGCTGATCATTCTACAAAGAAACCTTTGGGGAAAGTTGATAATGTTCGCATTACCGTTAACAATAACCTTGTCCCCGTTGATTTTGTTGTCTTGGATATTGAATGCAATGCATCTTGTCCCATTATATTGGGAAGACCTTTTCTTCGAACTGTTGGTGCTATCATTGATATGAAGGAAGGTAATATAAAATATCAATTTCCTCTCAAGAAAGGTATGGAACACTTCCCTAGAAAGAGAATGAAGTTACCTTTTGATTCTATTATTAGAACAAATTATGATGTTGACACTTCGTCTCTTGATAATACTTGATACACACTTTCTGCGCCTAGCTGAAAGGCGTTAAAGAAAAGCGCTTATGGGAGACAACCCATGGTTTTTACTACAGTACTTTGTTTTTATTTTGTGTCTTGGAAGTTGTTTACTACTGTAGCAACCTCTCCTTATCTTAGTTTAGTGTTTTGTTGTGCCAAGTAAAGTCGTTGATAGTAAAGTTCATACTAGATTTGGATTACTGCGCAGAAACAGATTTCTTTGCTGTCACGAATCTGGGCTGTTTTGTCTGTAGGTAACTCAGAAAATTATGCCAATTTACGTGAGTGATCCTCAGATATGTACGCAACTTTCATTCAATTTGAGCATTTTCATTTGAGCAAGTCTGGTGCCTCGATAAAATTCGTCAATACGAACTGTTCTGTTTTGACAGATTCTGTCTTTTATTTCGCATTGCCTCTTTTGCTATGTTGGATGAATTTCTTTGATCCATTAATGTCCAGTAGCTTTATGCAATGTCCAGAAGTGTTAAGAATGATTATGTCACCTCTGAACATGTTAATTTTTATTGTCCACTAACCCTCTAATGAGTTGTTCTAAGTTTGGTGTGGAGGAAGTTTTCAAGGATCAAGAGAGGAGTATGATGCAACATGATCAAGGAGAGTGAAAGCTCTAAGCTTGGGGATGCCCCGGTGGTTCACCCCTGCATATATCAAGAAGACTCAAGCGTATAAGCTTGGGGATGCCCAAGGCATCCCCTTCTTCATCGACAACATTATCAGGTTCCTCCCCTGAAACTATATTTTTATTCCATCACATCTTATGTGCTTTTCTTGGAGCGTCGGTTTGTTTTTGTTTTTTTGTTTTGTTTGAATAAAATGGATCCTAGCATTCACTTTGTGGGAGAGAGACACGCTCCGCTGTAGCATATGGACAAGTATGTCCTTATGCTCTACTCATAGTATTCATGGCGAAGTTTCTTCTTCGTTAAATTGTTATATGGTTGGAATTGGAAAATGATACATGTAGTAAATTGCTATAATGTCTTGGATAATGTGATACTTGGCAATTGTTGTGCTCATGTTTAAGCTCTTGCATCATATACTTTGCACCTATTAATGAAGAAATACATAGAGCATGCTAAAATTTGGTTTGCATATTTGGTCTCTCTAAGGTCTAGATAATTTCTAGTATTGAGTTTGAACAACAAGGAAGACGGTGTAGAGTCTTATAATGTTTACAATATGTCTTTTATGTGAGTTTTGCTGCACCGGTTCATCCTTGTGTTTGTTTCAAAATAACCTTGCTAGCCTAAGCCTTGTATCGAGAGGGAATACCTCTCATGCATCCAAAATACTTGAGCCAACCACTATGCCATTTGTGTCCACCATACCTACCTACTACATGGTATTTCTCCGCCATTCCAAAGTAAATTGCTTGAGTGCTACCTTTAAAATTCCATCATTCACCTTTGCAATATATAGCTCATGGGACAAATAGCTTAAAAACTCTTGTGGTATTGAATATGTACTTATGCACTTTATCTCTTATTAAGTTGCTTGTTGTGCGATAACCATGTTCACTGGGGACGCCATCAACTACTCTTTGTTGAATTTCATGTGAGTTGCTATGCATGTTCGTCTTGTCTGAAGTAAGAGAGATCTACCACCTTATGGTTAAGCATGCATATTGTTAGAGAAGAACATTGGGCCGCTAACTAAAGCCATGATCCATGGTGGAAGTTTCAGTTTTGGACATATATCCTCAATCTCATATGAGAAAATTATTAATTGTTGCCACATGCTTATGCATAAAAGAGGAGTCCATTATCTGTTGTCTATGCTGTCCCGGTATGGATGTCTAAGTTGAGAATAATCAATAGCGAGAAATCCAATGCGAGCTTTCTCCTTAGACCTTTGTACAGGCGGCATAGAGGTACCCCTTTGTGACACTTGGTCAAAACATGTGCATTGCGATGATCCGGTAGTCCAAGCTAATTAGGACAAGGTGCGGGCACTATTAGTATACTATGCATGAGGCTTGCAACTTGTAAGATATAATTTACATGATACATATGCTTTATTACTACCGTTGACAAAATTGTTTCATGTTTTAGAAATCAAAGCTCTAGCACAAATATAGCAATCGATGCTTTTCCTCTATGAAGGACCATTCTTTTACTTTCATTGTTGAGTCAGTTCACCTATTTCTCTCCACCTCAAGAAGCAAACACTTGTGTGAACTGTGCATTGATTCCTACATACTTGCATATTGCACTTATTATATTACTCTATGATGACAATATCCATGAGATATACATGTTACAAGTTGAAAGCAACCGCTGAAACTTAATCTTCCTTTGTGTTGCTTCAATGCTTTTACTATGAATTATTGCTTTATGAGTTAACTCTTATGCAAGACTTATTGATGCTTGTCTTGAAGTACTATTCATGAAAAGTCTTTGCTTTATGATTCACTTGTTTACTCATGTCATGTACATTGTTTTGATCGCTGCATTCACTACATATGCTTTACAAATAGTATGATCAAGGTTATGATGGCATGTCACTCCAGAAATTATCTTTGTTATCGTTTTACCTGCTCGGGACGAGCAGAACTAAGCTTGGGGATGCTGATACGTCTCCGACGTATCGATAATTTCTTGTGTTCCATGCCACATTATTGATGATATCTACTTGTTTTATGCACACTTTATGTCATACTCGTGCATTTTCTGGAACTAACCTATTAACAAGATGCCGAAGTGCCAGTTGCTGTTTTCTGTTGTTTTTGGTTTCAGAAATCCTAGTAACGAAATATTCTCGGAATTGGACGAAATCAACGCCCAGGGTCCTATTTTGCCACGAAGCTTCCAGAAGACCGAAGAGGAGACGAAGTGGGGCCACGAGGCGCCCACACCCTAGGGCGGCGCAGCCTGCCCCTTGGCCGCGCCGACCTGTAGTGTGGGGCCCTCGTGTGGCCCCCTGACCTGCCCTTCCGCCTACTTAAAACCTCCGTCGTGAAACCCCCAGTACCGAGAGCCACGATACGGAAAACCTTCCAGAGACGCCGCCGCCGCCAATCCCATCTCGGGGGATTCAGGAGATCGCCTCTGGCACCCTGCCGGAGAGGGGAATCATCTCCCGGAGGACTCTACGCCGCCATGGTCGCCTCCGGAGTGATGTGTGAGTAGTCTACCCCTGGACTATGGGTCCATAGCAGTAGCTAGATGGTTGTCTTCTCCCCATTGTGCTTAATTGTCGGATCTTGTGAGCTGCCTAACATGATCAAGATCATCTATCTGTAATTCTATATGTTGCGTTTGTTGGGATCCGATGACTAGAGAATACTTGTTATGTTGATTATCAAAGTTATGTCTATGTGTTGTTTATGATCTTGCATGCTCTCCGTTACTAGTAGATGCTCTGGCCAAGTAGATGCTTGTAACTCCAAGAGGGAGTATTTATGCTCGATAGTGGGTTCATGTCTCCGTGAATCTGGGGAAGTGACAGAAATCTCTAAGATTATGGATGTGCTGTTGCCACTAGGGATAAAACATTGGTGCCATGTTCGAGGATATAGTCATTGATTACATTACGCGCAATACTTAATGCAATTGTCTATTGTTAGCAACTTAATACTGGAGGGGGTTCGGATGATAACCTGAAGGTGGACTTTTTAGGCATAGATGCATGCTGGATAGCGGTCTATGTACTTTGTCGTAATGCCCAATTAAATCTCACAATACTCATCATAATATGTATGTGCATGGTCATGCCCTCTTTATTTGTCAATTGCCCAACTGTAATTTGTTCACCCAACATGCTGTTTATCTTATGGGAGAGACACCTCTAGTGAACTGTGGACCCCGGTCCAATTCTCTATACTGAAATACAATCTACTGCAATACTGTTCTACTGTTTTTCTGCAAACAATCATCATCCACACTATACATCTAATCCTTTGTTACAGCAAGCCGGTGAGATTAACAACCTCGCTGTTTCGTTGGGGCAAAGTACTTTGGTTGTGTTGTGCAGGTTCCACGTTGGCGCCGGAATCCCTGGTGTTGCGCCGCACTACATCCCGCCGCCATCAACCTTCAACGTGCTTCTTGGCTCCTACTGGTTCGATAAACCTTGGTTTCATACTGAGGGAAAACTTGCCGCTGTACGCATCACACCTTCCTCTTGGGGTTCCCAACGGACGCGTGCTGTACGCGTATCACTCCTCCCTTTGCACTATTGGTACCTCATCCAACTCTATCACCATTGATGATGTTTATTCTCTTCGTAAGGATGAGGGTGGCAATGTGTTTGCCAAATTTGTTGGTGCTCAAAGTGGTGTCAAGAAAAGAACCATTTGGGTTGCCAAGCCTATTGTGACTAACCTCTTAGGACCCAACTTAGTTGGGGACCAACAATCCAAAACTTGATCAATAAGGTGCTTGTTCGAGGGCATTGAAGACTTGGCTACATCATGAAGAATTAAGGGATCTTCATCATTTATATTATCTCAAGCCAAGTCTTTTGGTTATCTTGCTTCTATCATATATTCAATGTTCCTCCTTGCGGTAACATGTTCTCAACTCATTTATATTGAAAGTTACTCGCCCCTTTGCATGTGTTAGTTTTGTTCCTAACATGTGTTTGTATATGTTGTGCTTCCTAATTGTTTTGCTTAAGAAATCAAGTCTATGCATGTTGGGTTGCACACCATGTATTTGTGTTTGTGTTGGAGCCTCTTTGCATCTTGTTGTATCTTATATGTCTCTTATGAGCGATTAATGGACTATCCCATTTTGGGGGAGTGATATTCCTTTGGTAATTTCATGATCCTAAACAATGTGTGTACATGAGTAATATCACTTAGAATTGATATTGCGAGATTATCTAGTCGCTATGTGGTATGTCATCTTCACGAGAAATTCAAATTCTAATGTCCATTAATATCTCTAGTTGGATATTATTTGCCTCTTGTGAAAATAAATTCCTTATCACATTATGGGGGAGTAATAAGCTTTGTGCATATTACAAGCCTAGAAAATGTGAACATTTGAGTTTGTGTCACATAGAATTGATACCGTAAATTATCTCTCTCCTATGTGGCATGTTTGCTCAAACAAGCTCCAATTTTTTTAAATGGATTCATTGCTAATATCTTTGTGGATCTTATTTGTGAAAGTTTTTCTTGGCATGGTTTTTCACAACGTGTCCCTCAATACATTTTTGGAAAACCATGTGCTTCAAGTCATACTATTAATTGCTTTGCATGTTGGTATGAATACTATTAATTGCTTTGCATGTTGGTATGACTAAATGAAGCAATCAAGAAACTATCTTTGCATGATGGTTAACTCTTATCTTTTACCATATGCTTTATTCGTTGTAAATATGATCTTATGTATACTTACAAACTACCACCGGGAATATTTCCTAATACCTCTTGTCCTAGGACAAGTGGTAATCAATGATGAGGTAGATATTTATTGATCATATATACATTGGCTCTTGTGTTCAAATTGCCTTATTTATTGCCATGAATTTGTTTTGCTTTGACTCCCATGTGTCTTCCTTGCATCTTATGGATCTAATTTGACTATTCAAACTTTCTTAGCATTTTAGTAGATATAGGTAGCGTGATGATCCTAGTTTTGTGCATTTTGTATTCATATGAAAAATCCTAGATAATGCAATAATCTTGGGGGAGCTCTTATATATTTGTTAGAATGCTTAACTTCTCTTGATCATTATCAAAAATTTGGTTTTGGGAGACATAAATTTTCTTTTTGGTACTTTGTGCCATCATAAAAAGTTTCGAGGGTTTTGTTTATTTGTTGGAACCTTGCTCTCTTGGGAGTTGGTTATCTCATTCCTTTGTGTTTAGGTTTAATTAGCTTCTTATAATGAGATAATTCTTTGGAGTCAATCTTGTGTTGATTTGATTCTTTGATATAATTTGGGCAACCATTGTCTCTTGATTTATTTGGTGTTTTGTTCAAATTGTATCTTCCTTTGGTTCTTGAAAGTATTGTCCATGCATATTTAATATATGTATATCTTATGGCATGAGTTACTTTCTTTGATCCAATATATAGGGTAAACTCCATCAAATCCTAATTTGGCTAAGATGTGAATGAAATTCAATTTCATATCTATATGCACATAGAATTGTGGAGTTTGTCCTATATGTTGTAGTGTGTCTAACTACTTCGGACCCAATTAGTTTGGGGACCATTTTGTACTTACCTTTGTGTTAGGTACAATGGATATGCATTGGATGCTTGTCTCACTCTTGGAAAGAAGTGGTGACTCAATGGTAACTTGAGGCAAGCTAGGATGGTCAACGAACACATATCTACTACATCCACACCAATGCTATCTTGGTAACAAATATTGTATCCAACCTTATGGTTGCATCTTGGCATGAATCTCTTGATTTGCAAATATTGTGCTTCTTGAAAAAGTTTTTATGAAACCTCTTTATTGTGAATGTGAGTAATTTGAGATGAGTGCATTTGTTGGGAAGTATTTTAAATCATGCTCATGATTCATCCATCCCAACTATGCCTATCTAGCAATTTTATTGCATATCAATTCCTCAAGGCTCTCACGTGTGCAATATAGATGAAAGTGCAAATTTAGTTATTTCTTTTGGTCTCCTCGTTTGTGATACTTATTGCCTTTCTCAAATGCATCCCAACTATCTTCTATCCCTTGTTGATATCTGTGATGTATTTTAGATGTTTGTGGTTGAAGTTCATGAATGTACAATAAGATAAAATTGAGCCTTTCGCCATGCTATTAAGCAAAAATTCTTATTGGTATATTGCATGACTTCGTCTTGGATATCATGCTATATGTCTTGTGTGTCTATTTTGTGTGTGCATGTTTCTTTGTGGATAAATATCTTAGTGATTTTTTCCACTTAGAGAAACTTATACACATAAGAGATGATACATCTCCATTTGATATCTTATTTTTTTGTTGCATGTTGATTGGTCATGCTAGGCAATATAATTCATTGAAGACTATGATGATGCTTTTTGCTCATCCATATAATAGTCTTATAATATGCTTTGTCATGCCTTTCACATATTCTCTTGGTTGAGCCTTTTATTATGGTGCCTCTTACTTGTTGCTCAACCATTTGTTTGTTGCAAGTGTTAAGCTTAATTTTCTATCTATGATCTATTGCAAATGTTTGTGTTTTAAATGGTAATGAGGGAGTGAGGATTCCATGTTATGATATTGTATTCGAATGCAACATTTTATTTTATGCATGTACCTTGGGGAGCGTCCTCATTTGATTTAGAGCACTATCTTTTGGTGATCATTAGAGTTTGATTCACTTGGTATGTTTTGTTTTTTGAACATTCCATGTTTGTGCACTTTATACTCCAATGCAAATTGTCTAGTTTTGTGCACAAACCTTGGGGAGCTTCCTCATATTATTTAGAGCAATCTTCTTGATCTTATCATAATATCTATCTTTCTTTTGGTATCTTCTTTGTGGTTCATTTGGTTGCTTGCTTCATTTGTTCAAGCTTCCAGTCTTTGTTATCTTTTTGCAATCTTTGATCCTATCTATAGTGTGATTCCTTCCGAATATTCGTCATTGGATACGTGCATTTGATTCCACTCAAATTATGAGAAATGCACACGCTATGGAGGAACTCTCACTATATTGGCCTTCTAAATTTTTCACCCATTTCGGCAATTGGTGCCAATGGGGGAGAAGTTTGGAGGGTTTAAGGGAATTTGGTTATGTCTTTGCATTGTGCTTAAGCATGTGCCTTTATTGCATTGGATCTTGTTGCTTTGCATAGTTGAATAGTTAGAGAAAACTCCACTAGGCTTTGAATGCCAATATATGCAATGAAAGTCAAGATCATTCACACACACATATATTATGGGGGAGTTTTCTCTATATATTCAACTTGTTTGTTACTTCAATTCCTTATATAAACCCTCTCAAAAAGATTGTCATCAATTACCAAAATGGGGGAGATTGAAAGTGCATGGAACCCCCATGTGTGGTTTTGGTAATTAATGACAATCCCTATGGACTAATGTTTGCATTGAGTTATATTTGTAGGAGTTGTCCATAGGCAATTCTTGAACCAAATGTTGGCTTCAAGGTTGCAATAAGAAGAATTTGATGAAGGATATCAAGTGTCAAGTATGTCTTGAGATGAAGATGAAGTGAGCCCTCAAGTTACTTCAAGACATCAACATGTTTGTATTAGGTTGCAAGAAGAAGAAATTGATGAAGGATATCAAGTGTCAAGTATGTCTTGAAGATGAAGATGAAGTGAGCCCTCAAGTTACTTCAAGACATCAACATGATGAAGAATGAAGAAATGAAGTGCAAGTTCAAGATGAGCCATCTCGAAGAGATCCTTTTCTTGAGTCTTGCCATCCTTAAACCCTCCAAACTTTGGTATCAACATGTTTGTATTAGGTTGCAAGAAGAAGAAATTGATGAAGGATATCCAGTGTCAAGTATGTCTTGAAGATGAAGATGAAGTGAGCCCTCAAGTTACTTCAAGACATCAACATGATGAAGAATGAAGAAATGAAGTGCAAGTTCAAGATGAGCCATCTCGAAGAGATCCTTTTCTTGAGTCTTGCCATCCAAATGAAGAAGATCAAGTCTCAAGTATGTCTTGAAGATGAAGATGAAGTGAGCTCTTAAGGTTAACTTCAAGACATCAACGAAATGAAGTGCAAGTTCAAGATGAGCCATCTCGAAGAGATCCTTTGCTTGAGTCTTGCCATCCTTATGGTGATCATGGATATGTGAAGATGCGCCGAAGAAGAAGCTCTCCCATGGTGGATTATGGGGGAGCAATCCACAAGACTTCGTCAAGCAAGCACAATCAAGAAAGGCGTTCCATGTTGTTGAGGTCAAGATCGTCGTCATCGAGCTCAAGTGGAATGCGCAAGTATAAGGTTTGCTCTTGATAGGGTTTCTTTCTCACCGGTCTCATAGTGTAGTTGGAGACCGGTTTATAGTTTAGTTGCCGTACTATCAAGAGGGCTCTCGAGTGAGTAACTCGATCGTATCGTTCGGAGAGAGCTCAAACCTTTGCATCCTTGCATCATCTTTCTTGGTTGGTATTTGGACCTTATCCATGTGATGTTTTAGAGCTTGTGCTTATTCTCATGACAAGCTCTAGTTCATCGAAAACGGATTTCGCATAGATCACTTGTTGCGTTTTCGAGTTTGGTTCATCATCTTTCTTGGTTTATTTGGATCTTTTGCATGTTATGTTTTAGATCTTGTGCTTATTCTGATGACAAGCTCTAGTTCATCGAAAATGGTTTTTGCATGGGCAACTTGTTGCATTTTCAAGATTGGAGGTTTTACCGCTATGTCTTTTTTAGATAGGTCAAACCTTTCATCATTTGTTTCTATCCTCCCTTGTTGGACTATGATGGTTTCCTGCATGATCTTGTAGAGCTTGTTCCTAGCTTCAAAACAAGCCCAAGATCATCAAAATCGGAGTTCGGATGCTAAAGTTATGCCCGTTTTAGTTTTGGTGTTTCTGCAGTTTTCTGGGGGGCGGATAATCCGGCCCGAATGACCAATTCTGGGCAATATCCGGCCAAATATCCGGCCCGAGTCCAGGGACGATTTTCAGGGGGCGGATAATCCGGCCCGGGGGCGGATTTTCCAGCCTGGGAGGTCCCAAACGGTCATATTTCGTTGGGAGGGGGTATATAAGACCCCCTTCTTCCTCCTTGGCCTGGCGGGTTCACTCTCTCTCCCCTCCATTGTTATCCTTCAAAGCTTGCCCTAGTTCTTGATTCCTCCCATGATTCTTGCATATTCTTGAGGGAAAAGAGAGAGAGGAGATCTAGATCTACATCTTCACCAATAAAATCCCTCTCTTTGTGAGGGGAACCCACTAGATCTTGATCTTGGAGGATTTTGTGTTCTCCTCTTTGTTCTTCCTCTCTTATTCCTACAATAGCTTTTGTAGCTTTGTTGGAATTTGAGAGAGAAGCATTTGAGCATCTTTGTGGTGTTCTTGCCATTGCATTTGGTGCATAGGTTTGAGTTCTCCACGGTGATTCGTGGTGGTGAAAGCAAGAAGGTTGTTACTCTTGGGTTCTTGGAACCCTAGACGGATTCTAGGCCTTTGTGGCGGTTTGTTTGGAGCCTCCAATTAAGTTGTGGATGTGTGCCCCAATCTTTGTGTAAGGCCCGGTTTCCGCCTCGAAGGAAATCCCTTAGTGGAACCGTGACCTAGGCCTTTGTGGCGAGGGTCACCGGAGATTTAGGTGAGGCGCCTTCGTGGCATTCGGTGTGTGGTGTGAGTACCGCATCTTGGGGTGAGGCCTTTGTGGCATTGGTGTGCATCGAGCAACCACACCTCAAGGTGAGCCTCTTGTGGCGTTCGGGAACACTAAGCCACCGCACCTCTCCAACGGAGATTAGCACTTGCAAGAGTGTGAACTTTGGGATAAATCTTCGTCTCCCGCGTGCCTCGGTTATCTCTATACCCGAGCTCTTTACTTATGCACTTTACCTTGTGATAGCCATCATGCTTGAAGTTATAGATATCTTGCTATCACATAAGTTGCTTGTATTGCTTAGCATAAGTTGTTGCTGCACATAGGTGAACTCTTGCTTAGAATAAGTTGTTGGTGCACATAGGTGAACCATAGTACATAAGCTTTGGGGTTGACAAAGTAAACGCTAGTTTTATTCCGCATTTGTTAAGCCCATCTCGTAAAAGTTTTAAACCGCCTATTCACCCCCCCTCTAGGCGACATCCGTGTCCTTTCAGTACCGAAGACTATTGTTTCTGATCGTGACATGAAGTTTATGAGCTACTTCTGGAAGACGCTGTGGGGAAAGCTGGGGACAAAGCTACTATTCAGTACTAATTGTCATCCCCAAACTGATGGTCAAACTGAAGTGGTGAATAGAACATTGTCACAACTGTTGAGATCCCTGATCAAGAAGTACCTGAAGGAGTGGGAAGAGTGTTTGCCGCATGTGGAGTTTGCTTACAACAGGGCGGTACATTCTACCACGGAGTTGTGTCCTTTTGAGGTGGTGTATGGTTTCAAACCCATTACCCCCACTTGACTTGTTGCCTTTGCCCATACATGAGAGAGTTAATATGGAGGCATCCAAGAGGGCACATTTTGTGCAAAAGATCCATGTGAAGACTAAATAGTTGATAGAGAAGAAAGGCAAGAGCAATGCTGCAAGGATGAACAAGAAGCGCAAAGAGATGTTGTTCAAGCCTGGTGATATGGTCTGGGTATATTTTCGCAAGGATAGGTTCCCGAAGCTGCGGAAGTCCAAGTTGCTTCCTCGTGGTGCTGGTCCTTACAAAGTGCTTGCCAAGATCAACGATAATGCATACTCGATAGATCTTCCACTTGATGAGTTTGGTGTCAGTAATTCTTTCAATGTTGCTGATTTGACACCATATGACGGAGAATACATTGGAGCGTCGAGGTCGACGCCTTTTAAGGGGGGGAGATGATGAGGACATCCCTACTACACCACTACCTCCGTCATTGACAAATGAAGATGAACTTGCTGTGAAGCTCAAGTCCAATGAAGTTCGGATTGGACCAATTACAAGGGCTCGTGCGAAGCTACTTAAAAAACATGTGAACTTGTTTCTAAACGATACTTTGATTGATGAGAACTTTATACTGCCTAAGTCTTGTTACTTATGTATCATCAGGTATCAAGAGGAGACGAGCATCGCACGAGGAGTAGAGGAGCAGCTGGACGTGAAGATGGACGTCAAGGTGGACGTGGAGCTGGACATGAAGATATCTCATGGATGCGCGAGGGAGGAGCGGGAGGCATGCACGAGAGGAGAAGAAGACGTCCAGGCCTGCCCAGCGCCCGGTCAGACCGGCCGCCACGCCGGCGCGCACGGTCCCTGGCCCGGTTCAACCGGGCGGTAGGCCGGATCCACCCCGGCGCCAACCGGGCGTCGTACTGGCGCCAACCGGAAGGGCTTCTGTGACACTTCCGGTTGCCTCCCGGTCCCTGGCCCGGTTTGAACCGGCCAGCCCGGTCCCAGGCCCGGTCAACCGGGTTCCAGACCGGCCAAGTCCGAGTCTGTCTCGACCAGATCTATTCTGGGTCGGTTATTCTTGTATCTTTTCGACCAGAAGTCGTACCGGACGCCTATATAAGTTCCCAGGATGCCCCCTAGCTGCTTTAGACCATGTTTAAGATAAACCCTAGTTCTTAGTTGTTTGCTCTTGCAAAACTATTGAATCCCTACACCATATTGCTTGATATTGTGTAGATCTGAAAGTCTTGTGTGATCTGCTGTTCAATTGGGGATTAGAAGGTTGCAACTTACCGCTTCGTGGTCAGCGGCTACGTGCGCAAGTGTGTGGAGTTGCGAATATCTTGCAGGGTTGAGAGCTGTTGCATTGGCGACAAGGACCAATCGAGAGATCTCGTTGCGTCATACAAGTTATCATCCACTACATCGTCGTGTTCCTCCGCTGCAATCACCCCGTGATCATCATCACCACCATTGCTTACTGAGAAGATCGGGCCACCCCTTATCATCTTG
Source organism: Lolium perenne (assembly GCF_019359855.2). Taxonomy (NCBI): domain Eukaryota; kingdom Viridiplantae; phylum Streptophyta; class Magnoliopsida; order Poales; family Poaceae; genus Lolium; species Lolium perenne. The sequence goes on from NC_067245.2 coordinate 188,533,582, forward strand.
GTATCAGATTTCCAGTTTTCCTCGGTAAGCCATCCACAATCCACCCCATAGTTTAGTTGTGAGTGTTTCCTATCCAGAAAAAGCCAAAAAAAAATTAGGGTTAGGGTTTGCCATAGCCTTAGATATCACTAATTTCAAGTTTTAGTTGCTTTTCGTAGTTGTTTTTTCGTATCTTTTTCTTTCATCTAGATTGTTAGGGTTTGAGTCTCTACTTTCATCTAGTTTTAGCTATTGTTACTCCGAGTCCACATAGCGTAAAGTGTGCTTTTCCCAACCATAGCCACAGCCCACAGCCTATCGATATACGTGACCAGGAACTTCCCCAGAAAAGACTAGTTTTACCGCTCGTCAGGCTGCTCATTAGGGTTTGGTGCTTTGCATATTTTGTTGGCCGTGTTATCAGAAAATAGAAAAGAAGCAAAAAGAGCTACATAGATGCGTGTTCTACAACAAGAAAATCCAAAAAGAAAAGTGAAGTGCTAGAAGAATCAAGTGTAGGCCTAAGTTTACTTTGCTGCACCCGTAGTTGAGCAATCTTGTGTCTGTCTCGTTGAGCTTTGCTAGCGTCTCTCTCGTGCATTGCAACCTTTCCTACATATAGTTGCATTGCCACATTTATCGCCTTGTGTGAGTATCATTGGTTGTCTACGGTCAATGCTAGAGCTTGTTATTGGTGCAAATAGGTGCCCACCTACAACCCCACATATATCCTGCTTTGCCGTGTGAAAAAGCATCTAGCCAAGAACATAATGACTAAGGTCTTAGGTGAGATCCCGCCTAAATCCCACTTATAGTTCATTTTACCATTTTCTAGTGTGATAAAATGAACTATAAGTGGGATTTAGGTGGGGTCCCATTTGCATCTCTCTCATGAATTCTACTTCTCAGCTAGAGCTTATTCATATGTAATTTTTTTGTCCCAACACATAAAAGAGCTTCAATGATAATGCCTATGGGTTCATCATTGTCTATGAAGTTTTCATATACACATGGGTGTTCCTCTTTAAAGATAAAATGAATAACTTTGAGTGCTTCAAGAAGCTTGTAACGCAAGCATAAAAAAACGAGTTCGAGCTAAATATCAAGAAGGTGAGCAGTAACAATGACACAAAATTCTAGAACCCGCATGTTGATGAGTACCTTTGCAAGCAAGGTATCATCCATGAGTTTTCAACAGCCTATAAGCCTTAGTAGAAGGATGTTGGGCAAATAAAGAACATATCCCTAATCGAGATGACGCGTGCAATGTTGAATGAGTATAACATGCCTAATACATTTTGGGCTGATGCCATCAGCACCGGTTTTCATGCTATCAACCGTTGTATCTTCACAAGTTTATGAATAAAATGTTGTAAGAAGCCCAATGTTTCATTTTTGGAGTCTTTTGCGCTAGGTACTTCATTCTAGATACACATAAGCCTTTAAAATTTGCACCAAATGCACATGATGGTTTCTTTCTTAGTTACACTTTAAACTATCATACCTACAGAGTCTTCAACAATATCCACTGGAAAGTTGAGAAAACTATGGACATGGAGTTTGAAGAATCTAACGACTCCCAAGTAAAGCAAACTTCTAGTGATTCAAAAACTGAATTCCTCATTAAGGAATTGAAGAACCTAGATATTAGAGAAATTAAACCCACGAGAGAAGGTGGCTCAAACCCTTAGACTAGAGAGTCATCATGTCAAGGTGAATGACCATATCAGGAGAAACCAAAAGGTGAAGATCCATTTCAAGTAAATGTTCAACATCCACCTTATGTTTCACAACCACATCTCCTCGCGCAGGCCCAATAGTGGCATGCCACCGACAAGATCATCAGCGACATCAACAAGTGAATTCAAACTAACTGTAGTGTATGCGATTTTTTTCAACACACATAATTTTTTCCCACTATATAACTTAGAAAGGAAGATGAAGAACTTGACGATCTTGACATGCTTATCTCGCAATGCCAGAACAACTAGAAAACTTAAAGCACATTTTTTTTTGGATGGCATCAGTACTTGTTGGTTATTTGGAAACAAACAACATGAAAGTGTACAACTCGTGCATAACAAAGCCTGGATACTGGCTCAATGTTACTCACAAATGGAAGGTGTAGATTACTGTGAGACATATGCACCCATGGCATGGAAACCATTCATGTTTTACTTGCCTATGCAAATCAGAATACTCCCTTTGTCCCAGTTTATTAGGTCCACACACATATTCCTAGGTCGTAAAGTTGACCAACTTAATAGGAGTTATATATTTCCATACAAAAATATATCTTAGAACTTTAGGTGTCATATTTTCTAATGATATGATTTAGATTATGTAGGTCAAATTGACAGCCTAGAGATACTGGCGGGATTAATAAACCAGGATGGAGGGAGTAGTATCTTTTTGTATCAAATGGATGTGAGATTTGCATTCATCAATGAACTATTGATGAGATTCTTTAGTGAGGCGGTCCTAGAGATATAATTAACAAGACACTAATAGTACGTGTTTACATTGATGGGATATTTCAAAGACAATACATTGGGCTTACATTCCATAAAAAGTTTATTAAAATACACAATAATGTTCTGTCTATATATGTTAGGAAGATGAAAAATACACCAAAAATATGTTGGAATAAAACTTGAACTCTAGACCTAAAATAACAACATATTAAATGTCTCAAGTTCATGAAAAATGTCTTTAGAAACGCAAATAGATAAAAGCAATGTGTCATACTATAATGTAAACTTGACTTTTGAAATGTCTCAACAAAAAAGACTCTAGATTGTATGTGTTTTGATGGGATTCGTAGCATAGAAAACAAAAAAATTCCTACCGCGAGAACGCAATCCAAGGAAAGATGCAATCTAGAAGATGGTAGCAACGAGGGGATGAGCGAGACTAACCCTCGAAGATTTCCAAAGCCTACGAGATTAGATCTCGTTGTTGCTGTAGTCGATCACTTGCCGCTTTCGAAAGCGCGTAGAAGATCTTGACGGTGCCACAGTCGGGCAGCACCTCCGTACTCGGTCACATGTTCGGTGTTGATGATGACGTCTTTCTCCCCGTTCCAGCGGGCAGCGGAAGTAGTAGATCCTCCTCGGAATCCCGGCAGCACGACGGCGTGGTGGCGGTGGTGGTGGAAATCTCCGGCAGGGCTTCGCCTAAGCGTTTGCAGGAGAGGTGGAGGAGGAGGGGCGGCTAGGGTTTGGGAGAGGGGGCGCCGGCTAGGGTAGCCTTGAGGGGTGCGGCCAACTCATGGCTTGGAGTGGCCGGCCTCATCCCCTTGCTCCTCATTATATAGGTGGAAATCCCCAAGTGTTGGTATCCAAGTCTTCGAATAAGACCCGAAACCAAAACCTACCAAAGGGACAAACCTACCCAAGGGGGGAATCCTACTCAAGGTGGGACTCCCACCCCTTCCTTGGGGGGGTTGGCCGGCCACCTTTGGGGAGTCCACCTGGGACTCCTCCCCCTTAGGGTTGGCCGGCCATGCAAGGTGGAGTCCCTCCGGGACTCCACTTTCCATGGTGATTTCTTCCGGACTTTTCTAGAACCTTCTAGAACCTTCCATAAATGCACCGGATCATTTCCAGACTTAGAATATGACTTCCTATATATGAATCTTATTCTCCGGACCATTCCGGACCTCCTCGTGATGTCTTGGATCCCATCCGAGACTCCGAACAAAACTTTGAACTCCATTCCATATTCCATATCTACTTAAACGACATCAAACCTTAAGTGTGTCACCCTACGGTTCGTGAACTATGCGGACATGGTTGAGACTTCTCTCCGACCAATAACCAATAGTGGGATCTAGAGATCCATAATGGCTCCCACATATTCAATGATGACTTAGTGATCGATTGAACCATTCACATACGATACTGATTCCCTTTGTCACGCGATATTTTACTTGCCCGAGGTTTGATCATCGGTATCTCTATACCTTGTTCAACCTCGTCTCATGATAAGTACTCTTTTCTCGTACCGTGGTATGTGGTCTCTTATGAACCATTCATATGCTTGCAAGCTAAATAGACGACATTCCACCGAGAGGGTCCAGAGTATATCTATCCGTCATCGGGATGGACAAATCCCACTGTTGATCCATATGCCTCAACTCATACTTTCCGGATACTTAATCCCACCTTTATAACCACCCATTTACGCAGTGACGTTTGATGTAATCAAAGTACCCTTCCGGTATAAGTGATTTACATGATCTCATGGTCGAAGGACTAGGTAACTATGTATCAAAAGCTTATAGCAAATAACTTAATGACGTGATCTTATGCTACGCTTAAATGGGTGTGTCCATTACATCATTCACATAATGACATAACCTTGTTATTAATAACATCCAATGTTCATGATCATGAAACTATGACCATCTATTAATCAACAAGCTAGTTATACAAGAGTCTTACTAGGGACTCCTTGTTGTTTACATAACACACATGTATCTATGTTTCGGTTAATACAATTATAGCATGGTATATAAACATTTATCATAAACACAAAGATATATAATAACCATTTATTATTGCCTCTTGAGCATATCTCCAACAGTCTCCCACTTGCACTAGAGTCAATAATCTAGTTTACATTTGTAAAGATATAACACCTTGGCCTTCCGGTGCTTTATCATGTTTTGCTCACGGGAGAGGTTTTAGTCAACGGATCTGACACGCTCAGAAACGTATGTATTTTGCAATTCATTTGCGTCTTAACGCATCACTCATTTTCCAAATGAGTCGGCATTAAATATGTTTGTCTTCTGGTGGAACCTTAATTCCGTAGTCTGAAATATGTCACTAATATTGTCACACACAATATAGCTTCAAAGTTCTGACACTATCGGAACTACACCGAATTCTCAAAGAACTCTTCGACTTAAACATCCTCAGTCATTGTCAAAACAATGACATACTCTGCCTTCGTTTGTAGAATCCATCACAATATTAGAACTCTTCTAAATCTAGCATTGTGCTACCTTTTAAAAAACACTTAGCCTAATTGAGATTTGAAATTCATTTTTATATGTGACCAAACTAATATCGGTGCAACAGTTTACAGCGATTTGTTTGTCATTACCCCATACAAAACTATATATATCCTTGGTTCTTCTTAAGTACTCAAGAATATTCTTACTGTTTTTCAATGATCATCACATGAATCATTCTGGTACATGCTCATAACACTTTTAAGAGCACATGACATCTGATTGTGTACATATTATTCGTGATCTATAATCACTCATGTGTTTTTACTCATTGAGTGTCAGATACACTCAAATCTTGTTAAACCTTTACATGACAAGAATATTTTCTTAGTAATTTTATATTGAACTACTTCAATATCCATTCTATGTACTTTGACTTAAACTTATTATGTGTTTCAATCTATCTTCATAGATCTTGACACTAAATATGTTTCAGTCCATATCCTTTTATTGAAGTTAATTCTCAATGAAACCTTTTATAATCAAGTATATAATTACATTATTTATAACCAACTATATGTCATCTACATAAAGTATTATAAATATGTCTCAGCGCTCCCACTTAATTTCTTGCAAATGCAAGCCTCTTCATCGTCTCTGCTGAAATCAAAAAACTCTTTGACTATTTCATCTTGTGAAGATTCCAACTCCGCGATACTTACTTCATCCAATTGAAGTTCGTATACCTATCTAGTATTCCACGGACTAGCAAAACTCTTGGTTGTATCTTGTATACACCTTTAATACATACTTCTGTTAAGTAATGTATTTTGCCATCCTACTACCATATGTCATAAAAGAAATATGTAGTAATTACTAGAATAATCCACATAGACTATAAGCATTGCTACAGAAGATATAATCTTATCGTAGTCAACTCTTTGAACTTTGTCGTAAACAACTTTTCGACAAGTCAAGCTTCATCAATTTTATAGATCCATTTACTTTCAATAAGTATTCATCTATCTTGGATTTCATGGCGTATAGCCATTTTAACGGAGTCAGGGCCCATCATAACTTCTTTGTTTGTAGTTGGTTTATCATTGTTCAAAATCAATCCTTTGTCCACAAATCATTTATTTGATCACAAAGTAAACCATACCTACAAGGTTCAATATGTACTTCGATCTCCATGCCTAAAACACTTTGTAGTCATGGGAGCTAAGATCGTCGTGGCCGCTTCCGGAATCATTTCCGATGCTGCGCTACTCTGATCATTATGCTCAGGTTCATAAACCTTATCAAGTTCTATTGTCCGCCCACTCAAATACTTCGCTAGAAACAATTTCTTGGAAATAAGTAAGAAATATCGACAAACACTTTTGTCTTTGTTTCCATGGTGGAAAGAATTCCCAAGTAATTCTTTGGGATAACCAACAAAGACATTCATCCGATTTTGGTTGTAAACTTATTTACCTTATGCTATGCATACCAAAATTTAAGAAAGGACTATTAGGGTTCATACCCATGCCATAAATTGTATGGTGTCATTTTAACGGATCATGATGATGCTCTATTGAGTGTAAAAGCGGTAGTATCTAAAGCATAATCCACAAAAATATAATGGCTTAATTTTATTTTATCTCATCATTAATCCAACAAGGTTTGGATACGTCTCTCGGATACTTCATCATCACTATGATACTCCAAGAAACGTGAGTTGTATAACAACTTCATAACTCTCTTAGATGTTTGCTAAAACTCGTAATTCAAATATTTCCACTATGATCCAATCATAGATATTTGACTTTTCTATTACGATGATTTCCACTTCATGTTGAAATTTATTTGAATCTATTCAAATGTTTCAAACTTCTTCCTTATCGAATATATCCACATATATATACTCAATTCATTGTTGGAAGTTTTCATGAAGTAGAAGAATCTCCCGCACACAACTATGCCCAGTGAACCACATATATCATCATGTATGTTTCCACTAAGTTAGTTGACCGTTCAACTCTTGGCCTATGAACGGTATTTTAGTCATTCTCTTTTAGAAAAGATTTGCAAGCGCCAAACGATTCAAAAAATCAAATGACTCCAAAAATCCATTTGCATGGAGTTCCTTCATGCGTTCCTTTCTAACATGATCTAAATGGCGGTTCCACAAATAAGTGGAATTCAAATCATTTGCCTTATGGCATTTTAGCGTCAGTGTTATGCATGTGTGTTTCACCATTAAGATTTATAATAACTTATCCATCGTACATGGTGTAATGTCATAATTTGAACAACTCATTGTTTTCATTTGACCAGAGAAAAATAACAATTATTAAGTTCTTTATTATAAATTCTAAGGGCTAGGTAGAATGCCAACGACAAACATAATAACACTTTATTATGTTCCAGACGTACATTATTACCATATTCCTTATCAGTCACTTAGGCCATCGTATTCTTGTATTGCGTTGTACTGTATGACATCTCATACCAACCAATCTGGTACACATACCCAAGAACTTCATTGTGTGACCAAACAAGGAATACATCCATAACATGTATATCATTTATATACACCTGAGCTAGACTTTCTAGTCTTTTCTTTCTTTCTGCCAATAATCTTTTGTAGTTTCTCTTTTAGCTTTCCTCATTATTCAGAAAAACACTTCAACATCAATAACTTCTAGGGTTGTTGGTCAAATACCAATAACCTTGAGGTTATTAGTTCGAAATTGATCATCATATGACAAGTGTTCCGGATTTCACTATTAGTAACCTTTTAATATGATGAACAATTTCACTCATAATTTTATCCATCATGACAACTTTTCGAGACCATGTCTGTACATGTTAGGCTCGTAAAGTTTAACCTCAGTATTCGCATGTGCAAATCTGGCTTGCACCTGTTGTATGCACACGTAGAATCTATAACACCCGATCATCACGTGATGCTTCGAAACGACGAGTCTTAATAACGGTGCATACTAAGGACGATCACTTCATGGATATGCGAATATCGTTAGTGCCCCAATAGTTGGAGGATTGGGACGCCTTGTGTCTTCAACCTTTGTACATTCCCATAAAACTTATGAGTTTATGTAGTCTCACCAAATTATATTCTATCATCTTGCAATAAGGTCTTAGATATCTCATATATCTCATACCTTGATTATTTCTGAAAACTAAAATTTCAGCTCCTTACTGTTCAAACAGATTTGAACTTCAAGTTTCACGGAGACAAGATAACTTTAGGTACTAATTGAAACCATACTTCTTTGAATCAACAATGTGAGGTTTACTAAAAGTTTGCAATAGGACTTAATCATTTCTTGATTTTTTAACAATACGGTACCAGTCCGTAAAGTTTCTTGTCAGATTTTAACAGTATTTCTATCTCAATTACAAGACTAGTGCATGGTACAAAAAACGGATGCCAATACTACAAAATTAATTCAAAATACTACTTAGACTATGTTTATGATAATTAGTTCATGTTTTAATCTAATTACTAATGAACTCCCACTTAATACAACATCCCTCATAGTTGTTAAGTGCTACACGATCCAAATCCACTACACCAAAACCGATCATCACGTGAGATGATGTAGCTTCAATTGTGAACATCAACATGTTGATCATATCATCCATATGACTCGTGTTCAACCTTTCGGTTTCCGTTGTCCCGAGGCCATGTCTGTACATGCTAGGCTCGTCAAGCAAACCCAAGTATTCCGCGTGTGCAACATGGCTTACACCCGTTGTATGTGAACGTTGAGTCTATCACATCCGATCATCACGAGATGCTTCAAAACGACGAACTATAGCAACGGTGCATACGAGGGGAGAACACTTTATTATCTTGATATTAATGTGAGGGATCATCTTATAATGCTACCATCGCGTTCTAAGCAAAATAAGATGCATAAAGGATTAACATCACATGCAATTCATATGTGATATGATATGGCCCTTTAGTCTTTGCGCCTTCGATCTTCATCTCCAAAGCACGGACATGATCTCCATCATCAACGGGCATGATCTCCATCATCATCGGCATAGCGTCAAGGTCCATGGCGCCGTCTTCATGGTTGTTCACCTCATGTAGCAACTATTACAACTTCTTTGAAATACTACTCAACATGAAATTTAAAGACAACCATAAGGCTCCTGCCGGTTGCCACAATACAATAATGATCATCTCATACATATTCATCATCACATCATGGCCATATCACATCACCAAACCCTGCAAAAACAAGTTAGACGTCTCTAATTTGGTTTGCATATTTTACGTGGTTTAGGGTTTTCGAGTAAGATCCAATCTACCTACGAACATGAACCACAACGGTGATACTAGTGTTGTCAATAGAAAGAGTAAATTGGATCTTCACTATAGTAGGAGAGACAGACACCCGCAAAGCCACTTATGCAATACAAGTTGCATGTCGAGCGTGGAGCAAATCTCATGAACGCGGTCATGTAAAGTTAGCCCGAGCCGCTTCATCCCACTATGCCACAAAGATGCAAAGTACTCGAACTAAAGACAACAAAGCATCAACGCCCACAAAACAGTTGTGTTCTACTTGTGCAACCAATCTATGCATAGACACGGCTCTGATACCACTGATGGGATTCGTAGCATAGAAAACAAAAAATTTCCTACCGCGAGAACGCAATCCAAGCCAAGATGCAATCTAGAAGATGGTAGCAACGAGGGGATGAACGAGACTAACCCTCGAAGATTTCCAAAGCCTACGAGATTAGATCTCGTTGTTGCTGTAGTCGATCACTTGCCGCTTTCAAAAGAGCGTAGAAGATCTTGACGGTGCCACAGTCGGGCAGCACCTCTGTACTCGGTCACACTTTCGATGTTGATGACGATGTCTTTCTCCCCGTTCCAGCGGGCAGCGGAAGTAGTAGATCCTCCTCGGAATCCCGGCAGCACGACGGCGTGGTGGCGGTGGTGGTGGAGATCTCCGGCAGGGCTTCGCCTAAGCGTTTGCGGGAGAGGTGGAGGAGGAGGGGCGGCTAGGGTTTGGGAGAGGGGGCGCCGGCTAGGGCAGCCTTGAGGGGTGCGGCCAACTCATGGCTTGGAGTGGCCGGCCCCCTCCCCTTGCTCCTCATTATATAGGTGGAAATCCCCAAGTGTTGGTATCCAAGTCTTCGAATAAGACCCGAAACCAAAACCTACCAAAGGGACAAAACCTACCCAAAGGGGGAATCCTACTCAAGGTGGGACTCCCACCCCTTCCTTGGGGGGTTGGCCGGCCACCTTTGGGGAGTCCACCTGGGACTCCTCCCCCTTAGGGTTGGCCGGCCATGCAAGGTGGAGTCCCTCCAGGACTCCACTTTCCATGGTGATTTCTTTCGGACTTTTCTAGAACCTTCTAGAACCTTCCATAAATGCACCGGATCATTTCCAAACTTGGAATATGACTTCCTATATATGAATCTTATTCTCCGGACCATTTCGGACCTCCTCGTGATGTCTTGGATCCCATCCGAGACTCCGAACAAAACTTCGAACTCCATTCCATATTCCATATCTACTTAAACGACATCAAACCTTAAGTATGTCACCCTACGGTTCGTGAACTATGCAGACATGGTTGAGACTTCTCTCCGACCAATAACCAATAGTGGGATCTGGAGATCCATAATGGCTCCCACATATTCAACGATGACTTAGTGATCGATTAAACCATTCACATACGATACCGATTCCCTTTGTCACGCGATATTTTACTTGCCCGAGGTTTGATCATCGGTATCTCTATACCTTGTTCGACCTCGTCTCATGACAAGTACTCTTTTCTCGTACCGTGGTATGTGGTCTCTTATGAACCATTCATATGCTTGCAAGCTAAATAGACGACATTCCACCGAGGGGCCCAGAGTATATCTATCCGTCATCGGGATGGACAAATCCCACTGTTGATCCATATGCCTCAACTCATACTTTCCGTATACTTAATCCCACCTTTATAACCACCCATTTACGCAGTGGCGTTTGATGTAATCAAAGTACCCTTCCGGTATAAGTGATTTACATGATCTCATGGTCGAAGGACTAGGTAACTACGTATCGAAAGCTTATAGCAAATAACTTAATGACGTGATCTTATGCTACGCTTAAATGGGTGTGTCCATTACATCATTCACATAATGACATAACCTTGTTATTAATAACATCCAATGTTCATGATCATGAAACTATGATCATCTATTAATCAACAAGCTAGTTATACAAGAGGCTTACTAGGGACTCCTTGTTGTTTACATAACACACATGTATCTATGTTTCGGTTAATACAATTATAGCATGGTATATAAACATTTATCATAAACACAAAGATATAAAATAACCATTTATTATTGCCTCTTGAGCATATCTCCAACATGTTTATCTATTATTTGCAAATAAAATACCTTTAAACATGGATTTGACATTTCTTACAAAAGTGTCTCAACTAGTATTTCTACTCTACAACGTTTTCAAAGAAGTGCCAAAATTAAGATACATATCACTACATGATTGTAAAAAGTATAATACAATCAAATGATAAGTATTTTTGAATAAAGGCCTCTACCTAATAAGTTATGTTGTGGTACACTGTTGCGTTCAGTTCCACATAGTTGGGGAGAGAATGCAAATCATGACTCGTAAGCATGAGTCTTTTGCGGGCGATGTTTCTTATAAGCCTATGCTGGTTAGTTGTTGGGCATATGCTAGCCTCATTACTCATTGGGTATTGGAACGTTGGTTTAGTGTGGGCATGTATTATTGGGTACAAGTGATATCAAAGCATAGGTCCTATAAAATAAATCTGTGAACTTACTACCGCCGGTCATGGTTGGTGGGTTGGAACACTGGTGTTAGGGGCCTCCTGGTGATTAATCCGGGATGTGGATATTTATTGGGTTTAATGCCACATCGGAAGTGTCACGTTTTAGAGATCGACTTAAAAGGGCATGTGTGACCCTTCCTATCATACTTATCATTTGCGGGGAATGTGTACAGGACTTTGTATAGGCATGTGGTGCTCTATGGTTGAGCCGGACAAGCTAGAATGTTTGTATGAGGGCTCCGTCACACATATGGACTGAAGATGGTGGTCTGTGTCATAAATTGACATGAAAAATATAATGAATAAGACCAAACCAACATAGGATGAAACAAGGATTTTAACGTGAAAAGTTTGTAGAATGGCAGGGATTTACACAGATTAGATAATCTCATGCAATGGCTGACAAGAGATATAATGCCTATGATGGTGTATATCAAAACCAATCTACTCTACTACGGCCTAAGCCTCCACTGCGCTCCATCAAAAGTTAGCCTTTATTGGAATATGTACACAACTCAACAACTTATGGGTCCAGGGTTGTGTTACTAATATACACTGCCATCTTGAATCCATCAGTATATTTGGAGACCGAGTTTCGGTGATACAAATATATGTGCATTGAAACTGAATAGACCTCAATTATCAAATATTTTTAAGAGCCAATTACCAGTGACCTAGGCAAGAGCTAAAATCATCTATATAATCCTTTTGTTCCTTGAGAAAGGATATATAAGTTTTTGAAAAGCAACAAAGTTTGACTGGGTTTTTAAAAGAAGTCCTATAAGTTTTTTAGAAGCAACAAAATTTGACCAGAATTTTGGAAAACTATCAACAAACATAATATTATGTAGATATCATGATGATATATTTAATGATGTGTCTCGATATTGATTTGGTATGTTTAATATGTTTTTCTACAAACTTGCTCAAGCTTTACGATGTGTGACTTAAAACAAACTATAGCCACTTTTTCCAGTAATGGAGGCAGCATATGGATATATGTTGCAACGATAAAATGTAACTTGCAAAGATTTATCTACTCAATTCAGTGGCATCGGTAATATTTTTCATTCCTTGTCCTCCTTTACTCCCCTTTTCGTATTTGTGTCCTGCTAGCTGGCTTTTTGACCAGTTTCTTTTCTTAAAAAGCAGTGAAAGTGCGCGCCCATCTATTTTGCTTTCCTTGGACGTTTTTTTACAAAAATGACCCATATCGGAACCAGTTTCTTGTAAGGTAGCAGGAACATGCAAAGAGATTGCGAGGAGGTGTCGATTCCATGCTACAGCCTATTCGCCTGAGCTCAAACAGTAGTAGCACTCCCGCAGGAGAGGAGACATTGGTCCTCTCTGTCTAGGCAATAATTCTGCTTCTCCCTCTCCATTGCAGCTTTGTAGGACGAGACCGTCCGTGGTGATCATGTAGTACAAGCTAAGAATAGCGTATCTTGCCTAATTGGGTCCTTACCATAGGATTTGTCAGCATGATTGTAGGCTGATGCTGCTGTTGGCGAGTGCATCCCTTTAGCGTTGGGGACAACAGCTTGGTGATGTTGACGTAATTCTGTATCGGGGCTATATGACTAGCAGCATGCATAGGACGTGCGCGGTGAGAATACATGGATTTCGGCTTGCCAATTGTTTAACTGTCTTTTAAAGCGGGGCGAATGCCTATTTCGAGGAACTGTCTTTTAAAAAAAAAATCCATAATGTCATAGCTCACATTTGGGTTTTGCCATCTTTTTTGAAAGACCTGTGCACTTCACATATTCGGTATAGCATTCCCCCTCCACCTAATATAGCTAAGAAAGGCTCGAATTTGTGTGAGATTTTGTGTTTTAGTTTGCTCAATTTGAAGTTATCGGAACTATGTGGTTATTAATAGAGTTGCCAAAAGCTTTTTTGCAGATTGTTCATAGGGTTGCTTATCGATTCACATCTGAACTTACCTTCTTAATATGGAGCAATGGGAATCTATAGGTAGTAGATGCAATCTACTGATGATTGGCTGGCTACATTCTAAAGGTATAAAAGATGCATAGAGATCACCGTAAAAAAAGATGCACAGAGTTTTTTATGTTCTTTATTTAGACGGCTAATTTATAGTGCCACTTTTTTGTGATTCTTGAATGTAAACTTTTGGCACTTCAAGCTCAGGACCATGTGCATCACTTTATTGCATGGCCGGTTTTGCAATTCACAAACCAGATAAAACGAATTGCCATCACAAAAAAAGATAGATGACGACGTGGGCTTAGCTCAGTGGTTGGGGTCGCAGTGGTGCACCCCAACGACCGGAGTTCGATTCCTGTCAGGGACGAATTTCGGAATTGTCACGCCAAGTCCCACTTCTACTATATCAAAAAGTGTCTAGTTCCTCCAAGACATGGTTTTACCGTTTCAGAAAAAAAAAAGATAGATGCATGTGTGCTTTTAGTTGCATGCAAGGCCCATGTATCAAGTTCATGGGCCACAAGTCCGTAACACACAAGACACGACCAGCTGGCTACTCTGCCCTAAGACACAGATTGCAAAAGTTCCGAACCTAGAGAGAATATCAGTCGCGAATACTCCGACCTGCGTAGTAAATTCATACTAGTATCAAATATGCCATGACAAGCTCAAGGTGTCTGCAAAAAATTACGCCCAGAGGACTCAAGACGATTCGCGTGGCAACACGGCTCGAATTCCCATTTACTAACTTGTTGTCTATGTGACTACTTGTACTCCATGGAGATTCGTGTGCACTACACTACACAAGTACACATGCAGCGCTGCACGCTCTCGACTTGGTTTTCATGTATGGGCGAATCTTTAATTTGGTGATTGACGTGGATATGCTGCAAGACAGCCCGCCCTGAATATGTTCCTGCATGCCTCGTGGTTCCAAATGTACTTGGCGTCATCTTCTCCAGTCCTCTTATAGATCGGTAGGGGGTTGACAAAACCTTCTTTTTTTAACTCCAAAGGTGTACGTGGAGAACAGTAATTTCTGGCTGACTGATTGACAACAATATCTTGCGTAGCCTGGGAATATGACTATATCATGAACACGATCCCACGTGAGCACATTTTTAAAAACATACCAAGATCACATTTTTTGTAGGTTATTTAGAAAACAAATCCATGCATGTTGAGAATGGATACAATCATGCGAAAGCATGTCCACGTCGTAACTAAATATGAGATTTATTCCCGGCTTTATCACTGCGTGTATGATATTTACCATACTTCTGACAAAAAGTTTAAATGGCTCCTTTTCTTCAAAGGAATCCCGTACGACTTTGAAGGATTTTGATTCTAAGAATTTTTCCTACATTCGTCGTTTGATACATAGTATTAGATTCTTATTTAAGAACTTTTTCTATAGGATTGCATTGCACTATGTCTTAAAGAAATTTATTCATCAACTTAAACCTCCTAATTTATATTTTTTTGTGATTCAAACACTCTTTGACGGAAATTCCTGCTGGTTATAAATCTTGTAGGATTTAACTGGACATGGCACTTTATTCCTGCATTTTTTTTCTATTCTTGTGTTTTGAGAATCGTGTGATTCAAAGAGGTCCTAAACTAGTTTTGAATACCGAGTTCGTATGAAGCTAGTCTCCAACAATATGCTGTATTATGCCTACTGGGTGTCACATTTTTTGTTTCACAAAAAATTATAGGAAAGCGACTTCAAACCGTCACAAAAATTCCATTCTTTTCTATTCCTGGCTTTAATTGAAGCAAAAAAAGGCACTAACTTGCATACATATTTCGCATGTTGCGGATATAGTTTGTCCTTGGTTCGGGAGCAGGGTGTGCTTGTATATGTTTCTTTTTTTTAGTGTGCGTGTGTGAAACATGGCCGGGAAGTTCCCAGTTTCGATTCCTTTAGCCGAGAAAGGCAAGCCTCCCAAAAAGCAAGGATGTAGAAGTGGAAAAACCGAGGATAGTGGCTTTGACTTTCATTTGACATTTATCTAGGCTATAGATTCTCCCTTTGCTTCTAAATAAATCCAGGTTTAATTTGATTATTCCATTTCCACATCCCTAGCAAAGAGTAACAAATGGGAAACTAAAACGGCGACCACAGGTGCATGCCATAGGCAATATACCGACTAACTGGAGCCATTGAATCCAGGAGCACCTTGTACCATGATTAATGCATCCAGGAAACGGTAACACCACAAAACCAATCTATTTCTCTCCTCCTAGCCGACACTTCCAAGAAGCTCCGCCTCCACCTCCACTTCTACCATAGGTCCATTCCCCCTCCTCCGACTGGCCTCGCCGGTGTCGGGAGGGGTGGGGAACACGACCTATGCGTAGAATTTTTCATAAAAATATTGTTTTCAGTAGATTAGATATAGTTTTGGTATCGTCTTTTTTTGCCTTCGCCTCAATGAAGATGCTATCATCTACAATAAGTGATCTTCTGCCCTACGTTAGACGACAAGATTTCCTTCCCAACATCAATAATGGTGTTGGAATATTATAGTTCTCTAGGCATGGACCTTCAGATCTTGCTTTGCCATATCGATTTTGGATTTTTCTCATGGTTTCTGGGAGGTGTCTCCTCGCAATATTCATCTCGGCTACTACGTCCTCGACATTGGTATTCATACTCTTAGCACTGCTTGCCGATGTTGACTACTTAAATGGTTATACGCGTGCATGCAGGCTTTGCATTGTGGCTCAAATTAAAATTATGAGAGAACCTTATTATTATTCAAGATTGAGTTATGGAAGAAGAAAGAGTTTAAAGACCTCGAATATTTAGTCATTTCTTTTAGATTTTATTGTGTAATCATCGAAGACCGACTTATGTATCTTTACTATGTACTATTTGTTTGATTTTTTTTTTAAAAAAAGAAACGGTAACACCACAGCAATCAATTCAGATAACTTCCATTGTCCTGTTCTTTCCCTCCGTCTCCAGTCGAAAGAAAGGTGTTTGCCCCACAGGCATCTAGCGACCACATGTACAATCATCTGAAGACGCCACGCATGTATGTATACATGCCCTGGGACGAACTGGCAGCCACAAGGCAATAGGAACTAAGAGCATCTCCACTCGTCTCCCCACAGAGCCCCCCACGGCCACTTTTTTTTCATCCGGACGGCGAAAAACGGCCCAGTCAGGTCCCCGGTTCCTCGTTTTGGTCCGGATTTGAGCCTATTTTCGTCCGGACTCCCCATGCCATCCTCGGTTTCCCGGGGATCTCCCGGGGACTCCGGATGAAGCTAAACCAACCGCCCACGCCCACGTGTCTCCTCTTTCGTCCGGATTCCCCGAGCCATCCTCTTTTTCCCCGAGAAACGCCGCTTGGGGAGCACACGATTGGGAAACTACTCCCCACGCCAAATCTTCCTCCAATCCGGACGAAAATTTCGCCGGATTTGGGCGTGGGGAGCGCCAACGAGTGGGGATGCTCTAAGGAACACATATACAGAAAGAGAGACATGCTTAGACTGGCTGTCATATTGGTAAATCGAATAATCGACCATGCAAATGAGACGAAAGGTCCGTGGGGATGCATGCATTGTAGTACTGCAAACTGTGGCGCCCGAGAGCGACGAGTGATCCACGCCGGAAGGGGGAGCAAAGCGGGCATCTCGGAGCGAGAAGGAAACGCCATGCACATCTGAGTTCGAGGCATCGCATGAGGACGAGACAACGCTCTCAGGCTTTCAGCTGGTGCTGCGGCATTCTCGCGCATAACGAGGCACAGGCAGCTAGCTAGCTGCGTATGCGTGTCCCTGCGGCTGTGCTGGTTGCACATTCTTGACAAAACTGCAGGGGCGACGAACGGCTCTGGCAGCAGGCCGGGTCATTGGGAGGAAGAGGACCAGCTATCAGACAGAGGCAGCATAGCAGACTGGATGAGATGGGCTGGGGATTAGGCTTTTATCCCTGATCATAGCTTGCAAATTCTTGGCATGTTTAGCAGCTAGCAGCAGACTCGATCTGATTCTCCTCACCCCGTGTTGTATCGTGCGTCATGCATCATTCTGATTCCTGACCATTCCTGAGGCGAGCTAGGTCGCTAGCCAGCAGCTACCGCTGAATCCTTGTCGATCAATTGGGGACGTCTGAAGCAGGGACGGCCGGCCGGCGCCTATATGCAGCAGCTAGCTCGCTCGTCAGCACTCAAGCAGAGGCGTCGTCGTCGGATGAGCGTGGATTTAGGCTTTGGCTTCTGGCCCTTCCTGCCTGCCTGCCTGCTGGGGAAGCAGCGGTAAAAGTATATACTAGCTGCATCCATCCATTCATTCAGTGGTAAAAGGTCGATTGGAAAAACTCCTTGTGCATGCATGCGCACAGTAGCCAAAAGATGAAAGGTGCATGCAGCAGAGAGTTGAGAGGAAGGTGGGTCGCGTGCAGCCGATCGAGCTATATATTATGCTTGCAGGAGGCTACGGTTTGCAGCGCTGGTAGCTCCTAGCGTAGTGCATGGTACTGTTACCGTGTAAAGTTACTTTATGTAACCTTTTTTTTTCAGAGAAAGATTCCCGACACGATGAACAATACCTGGATCGTCTCATGCACGAAAGTTTGATCGATCCATGGTTCAATCTCTGTTGCGCAAGAATCAGGCGCCTGGAGAATTTGTGGGTGTGACAGGTAGCATGTATCCATTGGACTCCCTTTGGCAGAGGCATGGTCCGTTCTAAACGCGATTTGGGTCACGCACCTAATTTGGTTGTCGACAATGATATGGGAAGATGAGCTGAAGAGTGATCCCAGTGAAGTTAAGAACATATAGTTGCAAACTTTATGCATCTGGCTTTCTCTAAATCCGTTGTGACAGCTTATCCCGTTATTCAAGACTTAACCATCCTATTCAAGACTAGAAGCTTCCTAAACCGTTGAAAGTTTCCGAGCATACATAGCTAGATCGTGGACGATATTTGGAGGCTGCATCCAGAATATGTCAATGCCACCGAAGGAGCAGATAGATCGCGGGAGCTAGCATGCATGATGTCCTAGAATAGGAATCTGAAATCCTAGATCCCTAGCAAGATCAATGTTGAGTATGAAATTCACTTCCAGGCCATCTTAATATAAAATGGTAAGCACAAACTACACAAACAATCTCTAGTCGGCAACTACAAAACAATGGTAAGCAGGAAAATGGTTGCAAATCACCTAAATAGACACTCACGAGAAAAAAACACCATCAAATCCAAACACAACTACCAACATCTAGCACATGCTTATGGATCTAAGCTAAAAGATCAAGGTTTTGAGATTCTTACAGCCACTGGAAGAGCATCAGGCGCACATGCCGTGGAACGGTGAGAAGTTGAATGGTTGCCGACGGCCACTGCCACCTTCTCGTGGGTGCAACCACTAAAGAAGCTAGAATTATGCGGTGACAATGTTGCACCTAAAAACGGTGGGTGGGGGGAGAGTAGAGATTTTGCGCGATCGGGGCAACTGAATTTATCCCACCATAATTAATCACGCTGCCTCGCACTAGCTCGCGCCATCTCCATGGATTGAATATGGGGGTACGCCGAGTTCTCCGTTCGGGCTGCAACAAGGATTTTTGTAGGCGGTTTGGCCCGAAGGTGTTTTAATCACCGTGTGTGCCACACCGCAAAAGGTGGGCAAGCATCCAATAAACAAGTTTTTTCTCGCCATCTCCATGGATTGCATATGGGGGTACGCCGAGTTCTAAATTCTGGCCTCAACGAAGATTTTTATAGCCGGTTTGGCCCGAATGTGTTTTAATCACCGTGTGGGCCACACCCCAAAAGGGTGGGCGAGCATCCAATAAAAAAGTTTTATTTTATCTCTCCTAGGTCTGGCTGGATCTCATGCGGGATACCAATCATGCCCTTGTATATTCCCTAGAGCCCGGCGTGCATAGCTAGCGACAGGTGCACCTAGGCAAAACTTGGACTGGGTAGGACTTTGGGCTAGGCAACTTCAAGCTTTGATCCTATTATTTCTCTCCTACATTCCTCTATTCCTTGCCCCTGACTAACTCCTCTACACTCACTAAGATCAATATTCTTATTAGAAAAATGATAGTTCTAGCTTAGTTGCCAAAGGAACTTCGATTGTGGTCTTTTTGTTCTTGTTATCCCTTGGGATATCTAATAAGCAAGGAAGAATGGGAATCATTTCAGTCCGTTGGTTCTAGCTCTGTAGTTGTAGTAGCAAGCATGTCAGTAAGGTTCTATTAAGCAAATCTACAACTTAGTGATTCAAACTATAGCCCTGGTGCTGGTGTATGAGATATTGAAATTTCACTGATCGCTCACTAAGAATCCGGTTCCAAATAGAGACAAAGCCAACCAGAAGACAAAGACAACCTTGTAGGAGGCCAAGCTTCAAAGAGCGCTCGAGGAGTCCAGTTAATCACTCGTACGAGTTAGCTAGGTTAGAAAAAGTTATTGCGTTTAAATAGTTAGGACCCTAAGAATCTGTAAGATATCCCAAGAAATGTTTTTAGCACATGTCTCTCATATATGTGTAATATAGTTTATGTGTAACACCGTCGACTATTTGGGAAAAAGGAATCATACCAATTCAAAAAAAATTGCAATGCTATCTCTGGAGTTCATCCTTTGCCCAATCCCTAAATTCTTTTTCAGATTTTTTTATTTCTTTATCCTTCACATTTGCGCATAGTTATGCTATAGGGAGAGGAGTAGCTATGGCTACTAATCCGCCAGAAGCAGAAGCCTCCGCTACCTTTGTAGAGAGTTCTCGTGAGCTAAACACCTATTGCACATGCATAACACTAGCGCCCTCTTCATATGGGCCACTTATTTTTCATTCACAAATCTATCCTTCTATATGCTGCTCACTCTTAGTTTGGTCCTACTTCTGTTTTTTTGTTGTTACAAAAAAGGGAGGTCGAAAGTGTAACACCCCAAAATTTCAAAACAAATAAAAATGCAATTCCCTTTTTTCCAAATTTTGGAACCAACAAAAACTTGAATTGAACTTAAATTGTGGTGCATAATGTTCATGCATTTAGGTTGTATTGTGCTATGATGTTTGTTTGAAGTGTTTAACAATGCTTATAAACCCTAAACTATGCCTTTTTATCAAAGAGAAACAAACCAAAAAGAAAAAAAATAAAAATAGCATCCCATATGAGCTTATGGCCACTTTTGTAAAATCTTAACCTAGGCCATTTTACTTTGTGTAAATGGTTTGGAAACTTTACTAAACTCAAAAAAATAACATTTGAATCAAATAAATGCAAAACAAATCAAAAGAAAAATCAAAACGAAGTCACATATGATAATGGTCAAAAGTGACAATTATATCAGGGTACCTACTTTGAGCAGCTGTATTAAGCAATTTCTAAACTAAATCTTCTCAACTGTTTGATCTTCATCCAAGAACTCATCAAGATGATCACAATTGTGAAGACCAACCTTGAAAATTCCTTTTTAATTGCTTATTATAAGAATGCAAAGTAGCAACTTTGAAACAGAAACTAGATCACCCCAAATTTTGAATTTCACCAAGTGGACTTCAATTTGCAAACCAAGACCACCAGGAGATGCCAAACATTATTTGAATCACACCCATAAAGTATTTTGGCAAAATTCAAATTTAAACTTCATGTGGCCATTTCATCAAACACCTTGTGTTCACTATTTGGCAAAATTGACACACCCTAAAACCTAGTGGATTTTAGTATGCACTTGGATGCTCTGGTCATCCACAGTATCCCTGCACCTCTCCTCTACCTCACCATGCCCTTGCTTCACTGTTCCAAGGTCACACATGACCATGCCAAGCCCATGTCATGCTCATGCCACTCCACCATGCTATCATCCTCTCCTCTCACTTCTGGCCTACCTCACCTTGTCCTGGACCTTGACCTCACTCCCCTGAACCTGCTGGTACATGCCATCGAGCAAGGAGAGCACGGCACATCCCTGGCCAGGACGTGCCCAGTGACGCCCATACAGGCCAGGACGCGCACGGACACGCCCACGGGCTCTGCAGAGCACGACGTCGCTCCGTTGACTCCATCCTCCCCTCGCTCTCTCCTCTCTCCTACGCACTCACCAGGCCGCCAGCTCCCTCCCAGACATGCTCACCTGCCCGCGCAAGCCCTGTCGCCGTCGTCCTCGTCGATGTCGTCCGCCACGGTACCGCACGGTCACCAGATGATCACGACCGCGTTGGACCATCATTTTCTGTGCAATCAAGCGCATCGTGATCGCCGTGACGTAGAGAACCACGCCGTGTCCTCGCCCACGCCTCTCCGCCCCTGTAGCGACGTCGCCACCATCGCCATGCCCGTGCCCCGCAGCACTCGTCGCCCGCTATAAATAGAGCGCACCTCGGCCCTCATTCCACACACCAATCGCCTCCTCTCCTCTCACAACCCCTCCTCGAGCATTCCCCCGTCCCAATTCCACCCACAGAGAGCCAATCGACCGCCGGAGTCCACCGGGGCAGTCGCAGACGAAGCCGTCGATTCCGTCCACCTCAGGAGCTGCCGCGACCACCATCTGCCTCGCCGTCGTCGACAACATCGCTGTACGTCAACGCCGACCATCGCCGGAGCTCCGGTGAGCCTCCGACCCCCTAGCTCCGCCGCGGCCAGGGTTCGATCTCGTTGTCGATGACAACGACCCTCATCCGTTGATCGCTGATCTAATCCCACGGTCCCCATTCGCGCATACCGTTTCGGGCGTTAAGTGACACTGACGCCTGTGACCCGCTGTCAGGCGGCCTGCTGCGCAAGACGCATTGCTGGGCCGGCCTGTTTCCCTTTTTCTCTCTCTGGCCCAGTTATTTCCCGCCGAAGCCCACTGATTTGAATTTCGTTTAATTGTTTAAACCAAATTTCAATACTGGTGCCAGATTTAAAATTCAATAGAAACAAATTTACAAATCCAAATTGAGTGATTCAAATTGTTCTGGAAATCTTATCAAATTGTCTATCCAACCCACTGGTCTCAACCTTTGATTCATTATAGATCACTTGCAATAAAAATATCAAGGAAATACCTTTTCAAAATTCAAACATTTATTAAAAATCAACCATAATGAATTTTGAGTTGATTCCAACTCTCAAAAATCACATTTCATATTGTCTTTCTAAATATGAAAAAATATGACATGGTTGTTTCAGGTGATCATGGGCTAGATTCAAATAGTGGCTATGTGGCCATTTCTAGCTCATTTAAATTATTTCAAAAATGATATTTAAAACCAATGAGGTGTAGCATCTCATTTAAATCACATTCCCAAGTAATTCAAGGTGAGGTGATGACATTAGTCTTCATGACCCCATATGTTATTACTTGAGAATATTAAATCATTTCCAAAGTAGTATTTAAATGGTATGAGGTGAAGTATCTCATTTAAATCATTTTCCCAAATGGATAAATATGAAGTGGTGACTTTGGTCCCCATGATTTCATATTCTATTATTTGAGGAAATTAAATCTTAGTAATGTTCAATGAGAAGAAATTACTCTCAAAGGATATAAATGAAAACCCTAGTAGGTATTAAATCTTAGTATTTGTTTTTCAATGAGAGGAAATTATTTTTCTTAAAACTAAGTAGGGAAAACCCTAGTATGATTTGGGTGATGATTGTGAGGATGATAAATCATATTTTGTGAGCCATTATGGCTAAATAGTCTCCTTAAGCATTTGTTGGTGATTGTTACCTCGTATCCGTTTATAGACGCTAGTACCGAAGGCTACGAGGAGGAGGAGGTCTTCTACGAAGAAGAATAAGAACACTTTGATCAATACACTAACCAAGGCAAGCTACCCTAATGCAAACTCTACTAATGCCAAGCTACTCGTACGAGATACCATGGCAGTAGTATTGTTGTTTAAAGTTTTACCTTTCCAAGTCCAAGTTTTTAGCTTGCAAGCTTTTACTTTGTTTACCAAGTCTTACTTGTTGAAGTTAATTCTTGTATTAGTATAGAGTACCACAAGAGAGTCAAAGTTAGCCTAGAAGAGCTAAAATG
Organism: Lolium perenne; assembly: GCF_019359855.2. Taxonomy (NCBI): domain Eukaryota; kingdom Viridiplantae; phylum Streptophyta; class Magnoliopsida; order Poales; family Poaceae; genus Lolium; species Lolium perenne. Next base: position 188,557,333 of record NC_067245.2, read on the forward strand.
TAGATAGCACCCCTCATGATTAGTTTCTAGTGCAATTGAATACTCTAGATGGGAACTTGTGAAACAAATGACTTTGAAAACCTTAGGATGATGAATCATTCTATTGAAAGTTTTCAAGGTGAATGTGACGTTTGAATGACATGGTGAATTTGACAAAAACTGACGGTTGGGTTCGGATGCGATACCATTCCAATTCTAGAGTACCCCCACAATACCTGATAATGGGTAAGGCTTTAGCTGAAAATTTATGTATCTTAGTATGGGTTCCCTCTGAACAAGCGTCATAGAGGTTATGCTGAGGCTGCCTCCGTTGAAAGTGAAATGACGTGAAAAGAGTTGAATATCCTACCCAAGCCTTGTGCAGTTCCTAGGATGGAAGTTTGACATCCCTAGGAGGCCAAGCTCATAGGGGAGGTGTCTATACTAGGGTATGTAGGTGAAAGGTTAATGGTTGATGATCCGCATATTGAGTTATGATGATTCAGGGCTATCCCTGACGGATGTAATCAAAAGTTGTGGCAGAAGAGTACGACCTCTGCAGAGTGTTAAACTATTTGAATAGCCGCGTCCGCGGTCATGGACAGTTGGATGGTCATATTGTTTCATTGTCAGATGTTTTCTAAAAGTGAAGGGTGACTTGACAGGTGAACTTGACTGATCACAACAGAGTTGTGGGAATGACCCTAATGTTCCCACTTGAGTAGTTATTGGCAAATAAAGAGTCTTTGACTCATAAGTGTTTATGAAATAAAACTAGCTTTGTGCAAATAAACCTAGAAGTATAGAACCCTTAATTGAGCTATTAGTACTTCTATTAGTATTAGTTTGCGAGTACTTTAAAAGTACTCATGGCCTTGTCATTGGCTATTCGAATGGCCAGACTATGAAGAGGAGAACCAGTACCAGGATGGTGGACAGCAGGACGTCTACGATAACTAGGACTACCTCCTGACGTCAAGTGTTGCCTGTGGAACAGATGGACCGCTACTACGTTTCTTCCGCTGTGTGTTTTGTAATTGATCCTTAGATCAACTGTTGTTGTAAGACTTGGATCATGAGATCCTTTATTGTAAGACTATTATGGTTTGTAATGAATGATGTTCTGTGATATCGACTGTTATTTCTCGCAAAAACAATCTTCCTGGGATTGCGATGTATGGCATAATAGGCACCTGGACTTAAAAATCCTGGTGTTGACAGAAAGTCAGTCCCTTCTCTTCTCTACGTTTTCTTTACATGAACTATTTTCGCGAGGAAAAATAGGGTTCCAATAAATCTGAGGAAAAAAAGCACATCATGGCCATGACCAACTAAAGATCACTGGCCAACTCACGAGTGGAGTCGTACCCCATTTTATCCTTTTCAGTAGATTGTGATGCCGTCCTCCTCATTATAGTCCTCCTAGAATCCAAGGCATTTTGTCTAAATACATCATGTTTTTTTCACCTTTTTAGCCCTATGCATGGTAAGTACTATAGCCACAATCATAGCTTCTAATAAAATCATACTATAAACCAAAAAACTAAATATAATAGTAGGTATAAAGCAAATTTCCCATCGTTCCCAAATTAGTCCAACTTAGTACTCTGGCATAAACTGTATATAGGTCGTATTTCCATGGATTGATACTAATGGAACGATTTCATTATCTAAAATTAAGAAATGTGAGGGTGGGGGGGGGGGGGGGGGGTTCTATTTAGGAACAATAAGAAGAATCTCCTTCATTTGTTCATGCTAACATAAGAGCGAATCCAATACACACAAGAATTTTTCCTGAGAAAATTCGGAATGATGAATTTGGGATGTCATGCCCCACAATTTAGTTGCCCAAGTGATCCCTAGGAGAGAAGTCTACGACAAGATTTTTTTTTTTTAATATGGAACACATGATTCCATTACCGAAATGATCCAGCGGAAACGTCGGTCACAACCAAAGGTACATCATTTGGCAGCGATTCCGGCCAAAGCAGTTTTATGTCCTGTCGGCTCGCACCATACCACAAGATAACATTTGAACCTAGAGCCAAAACCCCAATCCCTCCATTTCTTGCCCACCCAGCCATAAAATAAAATAAAATCGTTACAAGTGGTCTTAAACCCTAAATATACGAAATGGAATTGAAAATCTCCAATTTAAATAATGGTACCGGGGCAGAGCAAGCCATCTGTGAGATATCCCTATCGAAGAGCTTGGATTCTAACCTTGTGCTAGACCCGCGGGCCAACGAACTTTCTTAGGTAGACAATTTCTCTAGGGTGTAGGCCTCTCCCATTCTAGCACTTCCTATCATTTAATATTCCCTTTGGTATTATTGACAAGAGAGATGTCATTTGTAGTCTATCGCTATATGGAAAGTCAATAAATTCTCATCGAAGCATCGAGAAATTGTGCATATAGAAAACTCTGAAGAAAGAAGAAAAAAGGAGACCCATGCCATCATTTTAAAATCATTTCTATTTAGTAGTATAAGTTTCTCGATTAGGATAATTAATTAGGTCGTTATGGTCGGACTCTATTGTGGATCTATGACCATATTCTCCATAGGTCCCTCTTAGATCTTCTTTCTCCAATCTTGGAATAGGGAAGAAGGAGATATTCACGGCTACTAGCGATTCATTATGGGGCAGCTCATGATCTTTATATTGATCTATTATCCACCTCCACGTCTATTTTTTATTAGCTAAACGGGTTATCGGATGAAACTCGGTGATCACATGGGTAGGTGAGCACGCGCTTCCTATCCGACACGTGCGTTTGTTCTGCCGTTAGTGTGCGTATATGTGATGATGCGGAAACGAGAGCGTGTTGTTCTAAAAATAAAGCGATTCGTTTTTTATTTACTTTCCTCTTTCAACAGATGTAGTGGTCCAACGTGGGAGCATGGTCGCCGCCCACGCCACCATCCACTCCGCCGCTGCTCATCCCAGCTCAAACCCCTTCCTCCATCTTATTCTTCTATGCTTCTCCGCCATGGCGCCACGGACATCGATGGACATATCAACTTAGAGCTCAACGAACGAATTAATTGGGGAGATATCGATGAAAGGTAAGTTCAAGATCTAATCCGGCCAAGCTCGTCTCTCCCGTCGCCTCCGCTCGGACGTCGCGCCTCCAGCCGGCAGCTGCAAGCCGGACAGCCAGCAATCACGGTTTAGGATTTAGGTGCGAGATCAAATCCTCCCCAGGCTCTTCCTCTTGTGGTGTTTGATACATTTTCTAGCTCCGCCCCTGGCGAGAGATCGACTAGGTGGTGTTTGATACATTGATGTGAATTCTTCCGTCGGAGATTTGTCCCCGTCCGCTACTCTGCTGCCGAAAGACGTAATAGATTGAGACAGAGATTTGTCCCCGTCCGCTACTCTTCCTTGCTTGACCTGCACTTCTGAACTTTTGCTCGAACTGTCCCAACAGAGATTGGGCTGGGCTTTACTGGGTTTGGAGTTCTCTTCTCGTTTCTTGGGATCATCATGCTGTTTGACAAGGGCTTCCTGGCAATGGGGAATGTAAGTATCATCCTCATGGTTTTACTTACACTTCACTGCAGCCTGCTCCTTTCTAATATCACCATGTCGTTGTCAGATTCTCTGCGCGTCTGGTGTTATACTAACCATTGGGCTGAACTCAACCGTACAGTTCTTCACGAAGCCTAAGAATCACAAGGTCCTGTACATGTAACCATGCAAGCTCATTCATCTATCCAAACTGTTAAGTTCCAATTCAGTTATGAGCTGACAAGATTCACCTGAACGTCTGATTGTTTCTTCTGCAAAATTCACTGAAGGTGCTACTACTAAATAGCTTTTTTCGGAGCTACGGATCTTGAGGGGGTGAAGGCCATGCTGGAGTCCTGGAAAGCCGCCGAGGAAATTTCCTCGTCGCTTCTGCCGGTTTCGGCTGGCGCGTTGAGCTCGGGAGCGGCCAATGGGAGGTAGACGCTGGTGGTGAGCCTAGAGAGTGGGACGGCGCAGGGGCTGAGTCCCTGCGGTGGAGCGCGGAGGTGTGGAACCTCTGTAAATTGGAGAGCTCAAGTGGACGGCCGACAGGGTGGGCGGGGAGGGGCCGCGCCGGCGGCTGGAGGAGCTGCGGTGTGGCGACGGAATCCAGACAAGATTTGGCACGGCGCGGGGGCAGAGGTCAGGTGCGACGCGGCGACGAAATCCGGGCTCGTCGGGCGTGGGGGACAGGGGCTCGCCTGTGGCTCTTGCCGCTCGGTGGAGAATCGATCCCAGCCGCCGCGCTGAACACTTGGAGGCGGCGGGGCTGGATGTACCACCTACCGTTGCCATGCCTCATCTCTGTTCTTCATCGCGAGCGAGGCGGGGAAGGCCTCCAACTCGTCTCCAACTCGTCTCCATCTCGCCTCGCGGGCGGAATTGAGCCTGTCGTGCTCGACGGTGGAGGGAGGAGCACGAGGAGTTGGGGAGGCGATTTACACAAAAATAACCCAAAAGTGAAAGAAAAGCATAGAATGACCCTCCGGCGAAACTATTTCACCAATCTAACCCTTTTGTGTGGCGCCCCTCCCACGGGCGCCACACATGCCCATGTGGCTCCCCTCCTGCCGGCGCCACTGACCCAGCCGACGTGGCCCCCTCGCCGCTGAGCTGGTGCGCCCATCCAACGTGGCAGCATGTGTGGCGCCCCTCCCAACGGTGCCACACATGCACTTGTAATCCCCCAAAACATACTGTGAGACAATTCCTCTGGGACTTAGCCGTTTTGCGAGGCTCGATGTGTGGCGCCGATGCCACGGGCGCCACACTAGCATGTGTGGCACCGATGCCACGGGCGCCACACATCCACTTAAGTGTGGCGCCCGCGCCCAGCCCGACCCTTCTTTCTTCTTTCTCTTCCTCTCTCCTTCTCCTCCCCAACCGCCGCCGCCGCACGCCTCCCCTTCGCCCCCCCACCAAATCAACCAAGGAATCATCAGATCTATCCGGCCAACTCCTTCCTCCTCCATTCCTCAAGGTATTCCCCTTCGATTCCCTCCGATTCATCCAATAGTGTTGGTGGATTTGGTAGATTTGGGTATGAACCCTAGATTTGGTAGATTTCTTGGATTTGGATATGTAGAAATTTATGTTGGTGGAATCTACATTGTAGTATATGTGTTTGAACCAAAGATTTGTTGGAACCCTAGATATGAAATTTTACATGTATGTGTTGAAATCCTATGTATGTATGTGTTGAAATGTTGGTTGTGTTTGAACCAAAGATGTTTGAAATGGCTATGTATGTGTTGAAATGGGTATGTATGTGTTGAATGTGTATGTGTAGGAACCCTAGATATGTTAGTGGATTTGGATATGAACCCTAGATTTGTTCAAATTCTATATATGTATGTGTTGAAATGTCTAATATTTGCCTACCAAATGCATTCAAATGTGTTACATATGCCTAGTATTCTTGATGGAATAACTCATATTTGTTAGGAATGTATGTGTGATGGCTTATTTGGATATATTCTCATGTATGTGTTGCTCATATTTGGTATGAATGGCTCATAATATGTTGTATGTGTTGCTCATACATGTAGGATGGTGTGGCTTCTGGATGAAGAGTACGACAGGGTGCACCGGGCTGTTCATATGACGGAGAAGGGAACGGATCTTCAACCTTTGAAGATTCGTTACCATGGCACAGCGGATATACCGTATGACGAGAGGTACACGGAGTTCATCCGGCCTACCGGTCTTCTCCCGTTCATATCCCTTGTAAGCCGTGGGGGGCCACTCATGAACCCCTCGGCAGTCACCGCCCTTGTCGACCGGTGGAGGCCGGAGACTCACACCTTCCACTTGAGGGCCGGCGAGATGGCCCCTACTCTCCAGGATGTTTCCATGATCCTTGGACTACCTATTCAGGGCGAGCCACTGTGTATGAACACAGCTTCTGATGGGTGGCGCGAGCGAATGCAGTGCTTATTGGCATGGCTCCTCCGCGCCACCGTAACCAAAGAACAGAGCTCCCGCCGGCGCGTCTTTCGAATGGATCAGGACTAACTTTGGAGAATGCCCGGAAGAGGCCGACGAGGACACTCGGAGGACGTACGCCCGCGTGTACTTATGGTACATGATTTCGAGGACTCTCTTTCCTGACAGTGGGGGGAAGCTGGCCCATTGGTGTTGGCTGAAGGCGCTTACGGTGTTGGATAACCGTTGGAGTTGGGGAACAGCGGCACTTGCCTACCTCTACCGGCAGGTGATGATTTGCTCTATGTACTATTTTCCTATAGTAGTGTGCTAGACAAAGTACTAACCAAAAGTCTTATGTGCGTAGTTGGACGAAGCTTGTCGCAGGTCTGGGAGCGGCGGTATTGGTGGATGCATGCTCCTACTTTCCGTATGGAGCTGGGACCGCCTATCAGTTGGGCGGCCTATGGTACTCAACGAGAGGCCATGGCCTCATTACCCTCACTTTCCTGATCGGGAGCCCACTTGGGCATACCTTTGGGACAATGTCTCGGAGATGTCGGGCGATCCAAAGATCATGTACATGCTGTACACTGCGGAGTTGGACACTCTTACCGCTGAGCAGGTAACCGATCACTCTTTTGCAATCCTAGTTTTCATTGATTCTACTGACATGTTCTAAATTCTGAGATATTTGTATTGCTTCCGAGCTGAACTTCGTGGTATTCTATTCTCTCACTAACTAGTACATCATCTACATTGCCATGTGGTCGCTTCAATTGTGTATGCTATGTTTGTCACAGCGGAAGGAGATTGAAAAAACAGCTGAGGAGTGCGAGGTTATGTGGGAGCAGAGCGGGACAGATGACAAGCCTGTCGGACCGTTGCGGTATTTCATTAAGGTATGATCACCAACTTTGAATGTACGCTACTATGATGTGGTGGATTTGTAACCATGAACGGGATGACGCAGAACACTGCACGAAAGATGCGGCGGTTAGCCAGCTTGCTAGGTTGCCGGGAAGCCGAAATCGCTACATCTTCCTCTTCAGAAGAGCGGGAGGTATGGACTATTTTGTTGCTGTCAAACATGTTCTTCCTAATTTCAACTTTGTAATCTCATGTGTTCGTGTTTGTGAAGATTCCTGAGGACGAGCTAATTCTGAGTCAAGCCATACTTCCAAAGCGTACCTCGAAGCAAGCCCCACGGTCAGCTTACCAGTTGAAGCCAAGGGGCAAGGGTCCAAACCGGTACACTCCGGAAGATTATGTCAACCGAGGAAAGAAGGTTGTCACTGAGGAGGATGAGGGGCCGCGGCGGAGATCAGCTTTGTCGAGGATGAGGAACGACGAGCCGTTCTCTTCAGAGGAGGAGGAGGAGGAGGAGGAGCAGGAGCAGCAGGAGCAGCAGCAGGAGCAGCCACGGCAGCGGACGAAGAGGATGGCCATCCGGAAGCAGCCCGCGAGGACGGCACGTCGAGGACGCTACTAGGATGTGCTACACGTTGTTGTGAACTCTATATTCATAAGTATCGATTTGTGAACCCTATGTCATTTCGAACCATGGTGTGTAATGCTACTTGTTGTTTGAATCTACGTGCTACAATGTGACCTATGAAGTGTTATATGTGTATGTCATGAATTTGCTACTTGTTGTGTCCAATGTTGTACTCGTAACTGTTGGAGTTTGGTAGGATTTTTCATGTTTTTAACACAAGTCAATGTGTGGCGCCCTTCCCACTGGCGCCACAAATGCTAGTGTGGCGCCCGTGGCTTCGGCGCCACACATGACAACTTATATGAACTACTGGGTCGAAAACATCCAGGGGCTCCGGACGATAAGTCCTTAGCCGTTTTCGCGAGCCTCTATGTGTGGCGCCCGTGGCATCGGCGCCACACATGCTAGTGTGGCGTCCGTGGCATCGGCGCCACACATCGAGCCTCGCAAAACGGCTAATTCCCAGAGGAATTGTCTCACAGTATGTTTTGGGGGATTACAAGTGCATGTGTGGCGCCGTTGGGAGGGGCGCCACACATGCTGCCACGTCGGATGGGCGCACCAGCTCAGCGGCGAGGGGGCCACGTCGGCTGGGTCAGTGGCGCCGGCAGGAGGGGAGCCACATGGGCATGTGTGGCGCCCGTGGGAGGGGCGCCACACAAAAGGGTTAGATTGGTGAAATAGTTTCGCCGGAGGGTCATTCTGTGCTTTTCTTTCACTTTTGGGTTATTTTTGTGTAAATCGCTAGTTGGGGATGGGGATGGGAGGATTTGGATTGGGATTTGATGGCCGTTTAATTTCCGTTAGCATCTACTCGCGGAGAGCGAATCTAAAAGCAAATCCAACGGTATCTAGGGGGTGCGTACGTACCCCCTGAACACCAAATCCACTCTCAACGGATTATATCATGGGCTCAAAAAAACGGATACGAATTTGACCGAAACACACGATTTTCATAGGTATCACTTTTCACGATACCTAAAAGGTGGAATAGGGAGTTTTTAACTATTTCCTATAGGAGAATGGTTTAAATTACTTTGGGAAATGGATTCCTATGTCAAACTATATCTGTTGCATTAAATAAGAAAAGAAATTAACATAAGTGGAAGACACAGAATGGTAGTGAATAGAGAGAAAGATTCTTCTGATTTTCTTATTCTTGAAAATATTCTATCTATCTCCTAGACGTTGTGGAGAATTCATAATTTTCACGTATTTCAATTATCATACCAATTGGAAAGTTACAAAAGAAGACGCATCATTTTGCAATGGAAACACCATATAAAACTCTACATAATTTTGAAATCCGGCGACTATCTTAATACATATGCAAAAAAAAGTTTCTTTATTGGCCCACCATTGATTAGAAGATTTAGCTTGTATGAATCTCTATTGGTTTGGTATGAATAATGACAATCATGTCAGTATGTTTTTCTAAAGGAATATGGTAGGGAAAGCTCCTACATTGATTTATTTAAAAATAATATGAACCCAATTCTGCATCCATAGGGACTTTAACCTGGATGACTGGGTTGTACATCCACTTTCCTAACCAAGTAAGCTAGGCTCACTTCTTTCAGTATGTTAAAGATATAGATGTATCCACAGTTCATTTAGAGTTACTTAATAGCCTATTTTCTTATATCGATCAAATTTCTATCCCGTGAAATTCTCGAACCGAAAGATGGATCCATATGATGTGTTTCATTTTGCTAAATGATATCATTTCAATGGTGTATTAATTCCATAAATTGGATGTAACAACTAACAATAAATAATCATTAAAAAATTATAATATTTTAGATAGAAGAAATGTTTCTTCTATCTAAAATATTAGAAATAATGTACTCTTCTATTCAAAATCTAATTTGCATCGATAAAATACATTCAAATTCGAGCAGTAGATGAATAATTGCAAATTTTTGTGTGTACGAGATCAGAATAATTTCAAAATATCTAACATAACTATTTTTTCTGATCAGAAAATATATAAAAAAGAAAGGAGGTATTTTTTTGTATTTATTGTTAAAGAAGAAAACGGAGTTCTGTTGGATTTCAATTATTCAGTTTCATTATTAAAATGCAGAGACTTGCTTCACATTTGAAATTAAATTAAAAAATCATCATAAAGAGGTCTACGAATACTTTTGGGAAGCTTATTTGGTAAAGAAAATCAGTCAGTTGAATAGGAGTAATTTAATCATTCCATTTTTTCTTATTTACTTAGTAGTTTTAGATTTTGCATTTTGACAAGCCTGGTTTTGAGGAATTTGTGGAATAATATCTCATCCTCTTCCGACATTCGGTCGCACCTCAATCGGCCAGAGAAACGCCCCAGCTACTAGCAGCTTGCTCGCCACATCTCTTTCTATCTATCCTATCTACCCGCCATGCGCGCGTACTAGGTCGACGTGGTGCCCAGTGTTCGGTTTGGAAGCATGCGTGGCTTTGGCGCCCCACTTGCTACGGCCTGGTCTTGATTTGCAGCTGTTTGTGCTCGAGCTCCAAGGAGAATGAAGCAGCAGGGCGAGAGCGAGAGACTGACGACTAAAAAAGGGAGCTAAAAGGGACATTCCGATGACTCGTCTCTGTCGTCTTAACTCCTCGGGTTCACCGCTCGGCCGGGTGTCCGACGAACGTAGATGACAGGGGACCCGATGGCGAATAGGGTCCTCCACTTCATTCACAATTTGGCTCCACCTTGACGATCGAGATGGGTTTCTTTTGATTTTCTGCCCCGTCTATGCGATGCATTTGGCATGGGCATAGGATTCAGAATTTCAGAGGCTGCATGCAAGGATCAAGGATGGTCTCTCCTACTCTCATGTGCTTTCTGCATGTACACCACGGCCGACTGATACGAATCGCTGCCTGCAAATTACCTACTTTTCTCCGGTTTTCTACAAGAGAATCCTGTGCATGTTTCAATTGTACTACTTGTTCAGTAAGTCTCTTATTTCGTCAACACACTCGCATAACTAGCATTCTTGTTCCTGTGATGTGGTGGGTGGGTTTCCTTCAGCTAGTACTTTTATCGAGAGCGTCTTAGGCACAGCCAGGGAAATCTGCCCGTGCTAAATTCCATAGGAAACTTCCGAATTGGTGATTTCATGTTCAGTGAAGAGTGGAACGACGGGATAAAACTGTGGTTGTGCACTAGACCAAAGAGTTTTTTCCCCTAGCTAATAAACTAGGGTTTCTGTCCTCCGGCGGCTCGCTTCCGCTGAGAGTCTTGGGTGATCCGATCCGATCGCCGCATCCTCAGGCGATCTTTGATCTTGCAACTGCGATGGAGGAGACAGCGGGATCATCTAGCTCGGTGACTGGAGGAAAGGAGGAGACAAGCTTCTGGAGAGATTGAATCTCCATGAAGAGGCAGAAGAAGGTTTCGTTTGGGAAGATGAGGCGCCGGATCCTCAGATGAAGGTGATGTGGCTCGCAGTGGCCAAAGTCCATACAGATAGGGATTTTAGCCCTAGCGCTCTGTACGCCAACATGAGCTCGGCCTGGAACCCGGCGAAAGAAGTGGTCTGGAGGAAGTTGGAAGACAACCTGTTCTCGATTCAATTTGGGTGCCTCGCAGATTGGGATAAAGCAATGAACATGAGACCCTAGCTCTTTAGAAACAACTACGCCTTGATGATGGAGGAGTACGATGGGTTCCAAAACCCTAGAACAATAGTGTTGGACAAAATTGGTGTGTGGGCGAGAGTTCTTCAATTGCCTGATAATTACCTAAAGGAAACTGTGACTCGAGGGATGTGTAGACCTGTGGGTGAGGTCATGGAGGTACAGATCAAATTACCGGTTGGTTTTATTGGTGAATTTTCCAGAGTAAGGATTAAGCTAGATGTATCGAACAAGTTGTCTCGATTTGTATCAATAACAAAGGACAAGAAGAAGGACTGGTACCAGCTGAAGTATGAGAAACTACCGCTGTTCTGTGGTGCTTGTGGTTTGCTAGGGCATTGGTTTCAAGAATGCGGAATGGGAGAGCATGATGAGACAAAACTGGAGTGGGGTGATTTCATGCTAGCTGACGGTGGACGTGGTCGGGGTAGAGGATGGGGTAGTGGGCGTGACCCATCTGGAGGAAGAGGAATGAGAGGTGGTCGTGACCAGAGTGGTGGTTGAATACCTATGGGGAGAGGAAGAGTTCGCTCAACTCCTTCTACAGAAAATGCTCTCCAACCTTGGGCTGCGGATCCTGCAAGTAGAGATGAGGAGATGGCTGACATTATAAATGGAAGGAAACACTTTACTCCCGATGGAGCTAGTGTGCGTGGCATGGGGGATTTGGGTAAAAATCCAATGGTGGCTGCTATTATCAATCGGCTAGAACCAGGGAAGCAAATGGTGGTGTTGGGATCTCCTGAGAAGGTCCAATCGGCGACCTCCAAAACGTCCGAGGAAGGGTGAAGAATCACAAAATCAAACTTTATCGGCGACCTCCGAGACGGAGGTTGTCCGGGAGCAATGAAACTCCTAAGCTATAACAGCCGTGGTATTCAAAAAACCGTAGCTGTGACGACGCTTGTGAAAGTTCAGAAGCGCCAAGATGCAGACATTATCTTTCTTATGGAAACTCACTTAGATGATTGGCCAGCTGAGTGTTTAAAAAGGAGATTGAATATGGATCATAAAGAAGTGGTGTGTAGTGATGGTCGAAAGGGGGGTTTACTACTTCTGTGGAAAAAAGAGGTAGTTGTATCTTTACGCCATAAATCAGAGAACTATATTGATGTGTTTATTGGTGTTGGCCAGGAAAACATTTGGAGATTCACGGGGTTTTATGGAGAACCAAGCTGGGAGAAGAAACACTTGTCCTGGGACCGTCTCAGAGATTTGAAGGCAGCCACAATAATGCCCTGGGTGGTCATGGGAGATTTCAACGAAATTCTCTACTCTTTTGAGAAGGAAGGAGGAAGAGCAAGACCAAATAAGTTTGTGTTGGCTTTCTAGGAGGCTCTAATTAATTGTGGGCTATCTGATTTGGGATATACGGGTGACAAATTCACTTGGCATAGAGGTGGTATTAGGGAGAGATTGGACAGAGCAATAGCTTGTGATGATTGGAGAGGTAAATTTTCAGATGCAAAAGTGGAAAATCTGAATTACAGCCGATCGGATCACCGACCTTTGTTGCTTAGCTTTGGAGTGGCTCCAATCTTGGATAGACAGGGGCCAGCTTTGCTCATGATTAAAGCTAGATGGCTCAAAGAAAAGGACTTCCATCAGGTGGTCGCAGATGCATGGGAAGCGTCGTCGCACCAAGCTGATAATGGACTGGCTGATAGGCTCTCGGTGGTGCATGATAATCTTCATCGATGAGACTGGATGATTCTGAAGAAACCGCAGAAAAAGATAAATTTGATCAAAAAAAGTAAAAGAGCTCACTAGAAGCGACTTGACAGAGGAGAACATTGCACGTGAAAAAGAATTGGTGGCCGATTTAGAAAAGCTTCTAGAGCAAGAAGAAACTTACTGGGCCCAGAGGAGTAGGGTAAACTGGTTGAAACTTGGTGATAGAAATACGAGTTATTTTTCATAATTTCGCTTCCAGTAGGAGGGCACGAAATAGAATAAAAGGTCTCCGAGATCAAAGTGGTGCAATGAGGGAAGGAACTGACCAACTAGACCTGATGATCTCAGATTATTTTGCAGGTTTATTTACTACTGAAGTCGATGAGCCGGACCTGGATTTAATTGAGAATGTTGTTCCAAGGGTGAATAGCGAGATGAATGCTGATTTGCTGAAGCCATATACGGCTGAGGAGGTTAAGAAGGCGCTTTTTTCAATTGGAGATATGAAGGCCCCCGGTATAGATGGCTTGCATGCTTTATTTTTCAAAAAGAATGTTGGCACATCTTAGGGGAGAGTTTGACAATGGAAGTTCTGAAGGGAGGTTAATAACTGATAATATCCTTCTGGCCTATGAAGATATACATAAAATCAAAACAAGAAGATGGGTAAAGAAGGTCTTTGTGCGGTGAAATTGGACATGCATAAGTCGTACGATCGTGTGGAGTGGGTGTTTTTGGACCGTATGCTTATGAGGCTGGGTTTTGACAGAGAGTTTGTGGACCTCGTACTAGCTTGTGTAAGATCTGTTAAATATAAAGTGAGGTAGAATGATCAAGAGACAGAGGAGTTTGTCCCCACAAGGGGACTTACACAAGGTGATCCGTTTTCACCTTATTTATTCCTGATTTGTGAGAGGGTCTATCTAGTGCTTTGGCTCATAGAGAGGAGGTTTGTGGCATTGGTGTTCGGGTATGCAGAAATGCACCATCAGTTTCCCATTTATTATTTGCTGATGATTCTCTTATACCGATGAAGGCGAATATGATCAATGCAATGTCATTGAGATAGGTTCTGGATCAATACTGTGCAAGCTCGGGACAATTGGTAAGTGAAGCAAAGTTTAGTATTTTCTTTAGCCCTAATGTGGAGGTGGAAGTGAGAGCTCGGATTTGTGCAGAACTGAATATTATGACAGAGGATATCTCAGATAGGTACCTTGGGCTCCCTTCTATGGTGGGGCTTGACCGAACTGATAGCTTTGTGTACCTTCTGGAAAGGATCATTCAGAGATTAAAAGGATGGAAGGAAAGATTCTTGTCTATGGGTGGTAAGGAGATATTGTTAAAAGCTATTATACAACTCATTCTTGTCCGCTATGGGTGTGTGTAAAATTACAAAACAGCTATGTAAGGACATTAATGATGCCATGGTCGGTTTCTGGTGGGGAGACACGGAAGAGCACAAGAAGATGCACTGGTTTGCATGATGGAAGATGTGCATTCCAAAGAAGTTGGGAGGTATGGGTTTCAGGGATCTACATTTTTTCAATTTAGCCATGTTAGCGAAACAAAGCTGGAGATTGTTGGAAAGGCCTGATTCTCTATGTGCACGTGTTCTGAAAGCAAAGTACTACCCAAATTCAAATCTGCTTAGAGCCAGACCAAAGAGTGGATCAGCATACACTTGGCAGAGTATTGTGGCGGTTTGGCAAACGTTTAAAATGGGCCATATTTGGAGAATTGGTACTGGCGAAAAAGTAAATATCTGGGAAGACCGTTGGATTCCCACAAGCCCAACAAGGAAAGTATTCACATCAAGAGGACATATTCTTCTGAGGACTATTGATGAGCTTATAGATCCATAATTGCGATGAGGAGCTTATTAGATCATTATTTATCCAGAAGGACGCGGAGAGAATTCTGAGGATCCCTTTAAGTACAAATCTGACCGAGGATTTTGTGGCTTGGCATTACACAGAAAATAATAGTTTTTCAGCCCGATCGGCTTATCATATTCAATGGAATCACTTGTTTGGCGACACTTTGAGAAGAAGGGATTGACAGGGTTCAGCTCAAATTAATTTGGTTTGGGACATTTTGTGGAATCTAAATATTCCGAGCAAGGTTAAAATTTTCTTATGGAATCCCTTGCATGGGGTACTCCTGGTATGGCTATCTTGGCAGGTCGGCATGTCAAAGTATCACCTCAATGTCTGATCTGTAAGAACGTACCAGAAGATATATGTCATATGTTTTTTCGGATGTCTAAGAGCAAAGGAGGTATGGAGAGAGCTGTGTTTGTCGGAGGTGATAGAACATGCAACGGTGATGGACAGATCGGGCTCTGTGGTTCTGGAACACATTCTCCGATCGCCAAATACTAAGGTACCCTAGATACAAGAAGTCTCGTTACATGAAATCATAGCAGTGGGAGCTTGGTATATATGATGGCAGAGAAGAGAATTAGTAAAGGGGGAGAGTGTTAGTCCTCCAAAAAAAACCAGCTTTTGCAATAAAGGCGATAACTTCAAATTATGCAGCTGCCAAGAAGAATTCTATTGAAAAAGAGATAAAGGGGCAAAAGCCAAATAGAGGAAATCTGAAGCTAAACATTGATGCATCCTATTATCCCAATGGATCTGGTGCTATTGGTGGGGTGTTGCGTGACAGCAAGGGAGAAGTCCGGGGGGAGGGGGGCTGTCAGCCTATTGATAATCTGCTTAGCGCGGCGACAGCGGAGGCTAGGGCGTTGGCTGATGGTTTGATATTTCTTGAACGGATCAGATGCTCATCTTGCCAAGTTGAAGCTGATGCCATACAAGTGATCCAAGCTTGTAATGGAGAGGTTGATATTAACAGTCCCTATGCTGCAATTCTTGCTGAATGTTTTCAAAAGGCTAGTGAGACGGAAGAAATTGTCTTTCTGCATTGTCACATGGAACCTAATCAAGTGGCACATGAATTGGCAGAATATGCTTATACCACTAGAGAGAACAGGGTTTAGGAGGGTGATCCACCTGATTTTATTTTGCCCTTTGTAACAAACGATGTGACTCTGTTTCCAGCCATGTAATTGCACTCTTGTTTCTCAGGCGGCAAGTCCTCCAGGGTACCTAAGGGAGTTGTAAAGTTTTTAATGAGGTGCCTTGCTGACCTTAATATGTATATTATGGTTTCAAAAAAAAGTGGAATGAACGGCCTCGATGCGCCTGGTGGAACCAGCTCGAACGCACGTGCTGATTTGCAGGCATTTTTTGCCGCATCGCTCAATCAAAAACTTCGTCTGCTCTACACGAAGAAAGACTGTGCGGTGGCACATCGTGAAGGGTGAAACATAAAAGGTAAAGATTTGTTTTTGTTCTAGGGAGTTTTCTTTTATTCTCATAGGGAGGGAAAATATTTTGCTGGCACCAAATCGATACGTCCAATCTTCCCGGAGAGGCCGTCTCGTTACTCTTGCTCTCATATGGACTCTATTTATCCATCTGGCCCATGTGATGCCTGCAATTGTCTCCATTAGTGCACCCGCCACTAGACGCGGAGTGTTCTGCCTGGGCTAGTTTTTTTTGGGCCCAACAAGGCTCTCTATAGCACTTGTTTATTCTTATTTTTACTTTTATATATTATTTTTAGTCAAGTCATACTTTTTGTTTGTAATTATAGATTTCTCCAACTTCACTCAACCATTATCAATAGATTTTGTAGGCTACGCTTTGTAACTATACCCCTTAAAGATCTGAGAGCCACAAAATTGGCAAGCACCACCCGAGAATTGAGCGAAAATAAATACTCATTCCTTTTTTATGAATTAATGTAGAGTGCTTACTGCTGATATCATAATGAAAAAAACTGCAGAGTTCAGGTGTTACCGTCGACATGGAAATATATAGGCACATGTGGTAGCATGGAGGAGGAGGAAGCTCAAGCTCGAGTTGCCAAGGCTTTCTTGACACCCCCCACCCCCCCCCCCTGTTTATTTCCAACCATGGGGTGTTTGGGGATGGGAGGGGATTCGGTGAAATCTCTCTTCCACCCAATCCCTCCAAATATTTTTCCACGGTGTATGATGGTGAATGCTTGGAAGGATGTGTAGGCCCTTATTTATTTTACACTATTCTTGTAATTAATTTGATTAAAAGTTTTCACACCGTTTTATATTTAAATCATGTCAAAGAGAAAATATATTGATAGTTTCACTAAAAGTTGCTATTTATATTCTTTCAAATTAATTTGTTTCTCTTGATTTTTTTCCTGTATTAAATTACCAGAAGAAAACATTAAAAGTTATTGTGATAGATTTTGGATCTCACAAAGAGTACTATTCTCCCAACTCATTTGATTATAAAATATCTAGGAATAGGACATAATATAAGTTTTTTTTATGTAAATAGACTGTCAACACCCGGATTTTTAAGTCCAGATGCATATTATGTCATTCATCGCAATCCCAGGAATATTGTTGTTGTGAGGCATAATAGTTGAATATCATAGTCATCATTCATTACAAACCATATTGTCTTACAACTTGAATCACATGATCCATATTACACAAATAGTTGATCTATTGATCAACGAACAAACACAAGTTCATAGCGGAAGCGTAAAGATAAATGGACTCTCTAGTCCACAGGCCAACGCTTGACGTCGGAAGACTCCTAGTTGTCGTAGGCGTCCTGCTGGTCATCTCCTTGGTAGTTCTGTTCATCCTCATACTCTGGGTATTTGAATAGCCAGGGAAAAAGCCGTGAGTACTTTAAGTACTCGCAAACTAATACTAGTGTAAGTGCTAACAATTCTAGTAAGGGGTACTAAGCTCTAGTTTATTTGCATAAAACCAATTTTAGTTCACAAATATTTGAGAAAAGACTCATTCAAGTGCTAACTAACTCAAGTGGGAACATTAGTTTCATTCCCACAACTAGAGTTGTGATTCACCACAAGTCACCTTTCACCAATCATTTCACAAACATTTTCAAGAATCTGACACCGGAAACTGTATATGGCCTTTCCAACCGTCCGTAACCGTGGAAACGGCTATTCGAATAGGTTTAGACTCTGCAGAGGTTGCACACTTGCGCCACAACATTTGATTTCATCCATCGGGATTACCCCGAATCATCGTAACACAGTACGCGGATCATCAACCATAACCTTTCACTTACAAACCCTAGTATGAGCACCTCTCCCCATGAGCTTGGCCTCCCAGTGAAGACCAACTGTCAACTTGGGAACTGCACAGGGCTTGGCCGTACAATTCACCTCAATTCACATCATTTCTCAACAACGGAGGCAGCCTCGGCATAACCCCTATGATGTGTGTTCAGAGGGAACCCATACTAAGATGCATAAATTTCCAGTTAAGCCCTACCCATAATCAGGTATTGTGGGGGTACTCAAAAATTGGAAAGGTATCGCATCCAAACCAAGATCAGTTTTAATCAAAAATCACCATCTTCTCCAAGTCATATTCACCTTCAAAAATCATTCAATGGAATGACTCATCATTCCAAGGTTTCAAATTCAGTTCAAGTCACTTGTTCCCATCTAGAGTAGTCAAGTTTTAATATTTAGCACTAGCACTAATCATGAGGGGTGCTATCTTGGTTGGCTAGCTTGAGACTAACTTTGCTACTCTAGTAACCTTCTTTAACTTAGACCAAAGTTAACTATAAAAGTAACTCTTGAAATAAACAAGTAAAAACTTGTAAGGTAAAAACATGGGGTAGGTTTGTGGTAAGAAAGGTAAGAGTAATGGTGCCTTGCCCCAAAGGGCTTTGCACTTTGCAAGAATATTAGCTTGCCTTGGTAGTGGTCAAAGTTCTCCTCTTCCTCCTCTTGGTAGCAACCTTCTTCTTCCGGGTATTCTCCGGTGCTAGCGTCTAAATTTGAATATGATGTATAATCACTCAACCAATTCAATAGCTATTCTAAGCATGTCATCACTTCACATAAACTATTCTAAGCACACACTTAATACAATTAGGTGCATTGGTTTTCTTTATTAAGGAAAAAATAATTTCCTCTCATTACATATGTAAATGACAGTTTCTATTTAGTTCTTGAGGAATAATTTCCTCTCATTGAATCTTCTTAAGATTTAATTTCTCAAACAATCATATATGAAATCATGTTGCCCTAAGTCAAACATTCATCATCATCATTTGAGAAAATGATTTAAATGAGGTAGAGTACCTCATACTATTTAACAATTCTAAATATGATTTAAAATCACCAAGTATTTCATGTGAGAGTATTTTACCAGTGGTCCAAACTTCATATGAAAGTACTTGGGACAAGATTTAAATGATGTAAAATACTTCATATGATTTGCATAATAGTTTTGGACAATATCACTTAATTAAACTAGCCATATAGTCCTTTCTTTAAACTAGGGCATGATCATTCAAAGTGACCACACCATATTTTTGCAGAAACAATTAGTGTAAGTGAAATGTGAGCTATTAGAGTTGGAATTAACTAAATATCAATTTTGGTTGATATTTAAGATTTATTTGAATGGGCAAGAGTCCCTGACTTAATCTTTTTGTCACTTTATTTCTACAACAGATCTCACAATGAGACCAGTGGCAAGTTGTAGATCTTTTCAGTAGCTTTCCAACAATATAAAGTTTGCTAAATTTGGCCCAGCCAAACAGATTCTATTGAATTTCAAAGTCAGGACCAGTATTGAATTTGAATTGAAATTAATTAAACGGAATTTGAATAAAAGGGTCGACGGGAAACTGAGTTGGGCCGAAACGATTCAAATCGGAGAAAACCAGCCCAGCAACGCATCTCATGCGAGTGGGCCGTCTGACGAGGTGGGGGCCACCCGTCAGTCTCTATTTGAAACCCGAATCGGTACGGGGGCTAAGAGACGTTGGATTAGATGATGATCGTGCGGCGTCTTCTCCGGTGAGAACCCGCGTCTCTGGCGGCGAACCTAGGGGGTCGGAGGGCTAACCAGGGCTCCGACGGTCAGCGGCGAGGTTCACGGCGACGTTGTCGATGACGCTGAGGCAGCTGGTAGCAGTGGCGGAGCTTGGGGAGGCGTGAATCGACGGCGATGATCTCCAGGCTTCCGCGGCTCCGATCTTGCAATTCCGGCGACTCCGGCGATGATCGAGCTAGCTAATGGTGCGAGGCGAGGCATTGAAGCAAGGGGAGTGAGGTGGTGTGGTCAGTTGAGTCCAGGGAACGCCCTATTTATAGAATCGTTGGGGTGCTGCGGGGCAGTGAGGAAGTCGACATCGACGCGGCGGTTCCGGCGAGCTAGCGAGCTAGAGGATGGCGGGGAACTGTTCTGCGGGTCCAGGCGGTGCGTTCGGCGGCGACAGCTTGGTCGGGTGGTGCCTAAATCGGTCGCCTGGTCGCGGAGCGTGGCGCGTCTGTGGCAGAATAGGGTCGTCGTCTCCGGCGGCAGCGGGCACGGGTTGGCTTCGCGAGCGTGTCTGGCGGGCTTGCGGTGGCACGGCGATGCTCAACCTGCTCAGCGGGGGTCCATGGCGTGCTCGAGCTGGCGAGACGGCGCGTGGCCAGTGGCGTCCGCGGCGTGTACTGGCGCGACGTCATCGGCATCCTAGAATATTCTGGGCACGAGAAATCCGGCGATGGTCGGCGTCGGTCGTGGCAATGGCGCTGCTAGGCATGGCTAGGGAGGTGAGGTGGTGCATTTGGTCATGGTCGCCGTGGCCAGAGAAGAAGAGAAGGGAGGGTGGCTCGACATGTGTGGCATGGGCCGGCATGGCCATGCCATGCAAGCTAGGGTTGGTCTCCTAGGGTTGCTATTTCGGTTAGTAGAGAGGGAAGAGACCAGGGGACAAGGTAGAGGTGAGTGGTGGCTTAGGGTTGGCCAGAACACTATTCAAAATAGTGATTTTGATTTGTTCCATATTTGCCCAATTCAATTTCTTGCAAAATTTGGTTGAGCTCCAATGGTTTCAAAAATTGAAAGTGGTGGGTTTGGTTGAGTTGCAAATGACCAGAGACAACCATGTGTGGTGGTGGAATTTTTAAAATCAAAGAAATGCAAATTTGCACAAAGTGAGATTGTTGCATAAGTTAAAAAGTCTCAACTTTGCATGAGCATAGTTTTTGATCCAAGATGATTTTGGCATGGTGGTCTTTACCAAAGTGGTTCACCTTGATGTGCTCTTGGATGAGGTGCCAAGAATTGGGTAAGTTTAGTTTGAAAAACTTGAAATGCAAGGGCTCAAAGTAGTGACCAGAATATAAATGGCAGATTTGACCAATATCATATGTGATCACAATTTGAGTTTGAATTTGATTTGATTTGTGTTTCTTTGATTCCAAAAGTTGTAATAAGTGTTTAGTAACATAAAACAAATAATGGTGAAGATTAAATTGGTCTAGGGTAAAAATTTGGAAAAATGGCATAAGCCATATGTTCGGGTTTTTAGGGTTTTGTTCTTATTTGATTTCTTTCTCTTTTTGTTTTATTTGGGTTGTGATCTTCACTTGATCATTTTAGGGTTTTAGGGTTTATCACATAAGCTTAAGAACAATCATCATGGCATATCACTCAAATGCACAAGTCCTATGCATGGCACTATATGTAAAGAAAAGTTTTTGTTGGTTCTGAAATTTGGATCTCTGGAATTTTTCTTCTTCTTCTTATTGAAATTTGGGATGTTACAAACCCTTCCCCCTTACAAAAGATCTCGTCCCGAGATCTAAAAGAAAATTAGGTACTAAAGATATTGGGGTACTCCTTCTTCATGAAGTCTTTGCGTTCCTAAGTGGCTTCATCTTCGGTATGGTTGCTCCACTGAATCTTCAGGAACTTGATGCTTCGGGTGCGGGTGGTTCTGTAAGCTTCCTCTAGGATACAAATCGGCACTTCGCGGTACGTCAGGTCCTTGTTGATATCCACCGATCTGTGATCGATGTTCTTGAACACTTTGGTCTTCTCAGGGACTTCAAGGCACTTCCGGAGGAGTGAGATGTGAAATACGCCGTGCACAGCCGACATTTCTTCTGGTAGCTCCAGTTGATAAGATACTTCGCCTCGGCGACTCAGAACTTTGAAGGGTCCAACATATCGGGGTGCGAGCTTTCCTTTCAGCTGGAATCTCTGCATTCCTTTCAAAGGGGATACTTTGAGATAGACGAAATCTCCGATCTCGAAGGTCATCTCTCGGCGTCTCTTGTCGGCGTAGCTCTTCTGTCTTGATTGTGCCGTCTTGAGGTACTCGCGGATCTTGTGTACTTTCTCTTCGGCTTCACGAAGAACATCTGGTCCAAAAACTTCGCTTTCTCCAACTTCTGACCAATTCAGAGGGGTACGGCATTTCCTTC
Organism: Lolium perenne; assembly: GCF_019359855.2. Lineage (NCBI taxonomy): Eukaryota > Viridiplantae > Streptophyta > Magnoliopsida > Poales > Poaceae > Lolium > Lolium perenne. The sequence continues at coordinate 188,579,369 of NC_067245.2, forward strand.
CGTACAAGGCTTCAAAGGGGGCCATCTGTAGGCTGGCTTGGTAGCTGTTGTTGTAAGAGAATTCTGCGTAAGGCAGGCAGTCTTCCCACTTGGATCCATATTCCAGTACACATGTTCTCAGCATATCCTCCAATATCTGGTTGACTCTCTCAGTCTGTCCGTCGGTCTGCGGATGATAGGCGGTGCTGAAATTCACACGGGTTCCTAGTCCTTCGTGCACTTTCTGCCAGAATCTTGAGGTGAATTGTGATCCTCTATCTGACACTATCAACTTCGGGGTTCCGTGCAGGGCAACTATTCTGGAGATGTACAGTTCAGCTAACTTTGGGCCTTGGTATGTGGTCTTGACGGCGATGAAATGGGCTACCTTGGTCAGTCTATCGACAACTACCCAGATTGAATCATTTCCTTTGCTGGATTTGGGCAAACCTGGGATAAAGTCCATTCCTACGGAATCCCACTTCCATTCGGGAATCTGCAGGGGCTGCAACAGTCCTGCGGGTCGCTGATGTTTTGCCTTGACTCTCTGACAGATATCACACTTGGCGATGTAGCTTCCGATTTCTCGCTTCATTCCATGCCACCAAAATTGTTCCTTCAAGTCTTGATACATCTTGGTACCTCCGGGCTGGATTGAGTAAAGGGTGTCATGGGATTCTTTCAGGATGACTTGCTTCAAGTCTGAGTCAGATGGTACACAAAGGCGTCCTTTGTACCAAAGAACTCCGCCTTCATCTACGGTGAATCCTGGTGCTTTTCCTGCTGCTATCTGGTTCTTGATTCCGTCGATGCTAGCATTTTCTTTCTGGGCTTCCTTGATTTGGCAAACCAAGGTGGGTTGAAGCTCTATGCTGGCTAGGAATCCTTCACTAACAAGTTCCAGTCTAAACTGTTCAAACTCCTGAAACAGGTTGGGCTGCTCGATTGCGATCATGGAGTTCAACTGACACGGCAATCGACTCAAAGCATCCGCTACCACATTGGCCTTGCCGGGGTGGTAGTGAATCTCCATGTCATAATCCTTGATCAATTCTATCCATCGGCGCTGTCTCATATTCAGCTCTTTCTGGGTGAAGATATATTTCAGGCTCTTGTGGTCGGAGTAGATCTCGCATCGATTACCCATGAGGTAATGATGCCAAACTTTCAGGGCTAGGACGATGGCTGCAAGCTCTAAGTCGTGGGTTGGGTAGTTCTGCTCATGCTACTTCAGCTGTCTTGAAAGGTATGATATCACTTTGCCTTCTTGCATCAAGACACATCCAAGACCAATCTTGGAAGCATCGCAATAGACGTCAAAGGGCTTGGTGATGTCCGGCATGATCAGGATTGGGGCTGAGGTCAGTCTACTCTTGAGTTGTTGGAAACTCTCTTCACATTTGTCTGTCCATTCGAACTTCTTGCCCTTCTTCAACAGTTGTGTCATTGGTCGAGCGATGCTCGAAAAGCCTTCTACAAATCTACGGTAATATCCGGCTAATCCAAGAAAAGCGCGGACCTCGGTTTGGGTGGTTAGGGCTTGCCATTCTGTAACAGTTTTGATCTTGGCGGGATCTACGACAATTCCTCCTGCAGACAAGATGTGTCCCAGGAATCCTACTTCCTTCAACCAGAACTCGCATTTGCTGAACTTGGCATACAACTGGTGGTGTCTAAGGGTTTCTAGGACAGTCTCCAAATGCTGTTCATGTTCCTCTTCGGACTTGGAGTAAATGATAATGTCGTCGATGAAGACAACGACAAACTTGTCCAAAAAGTTCATGAAGATCTTATTCATGAGGTTCATGAAATAAGCTGGGGCATTGGTTAATCCAAACGACATGACGTTGTACTCATACAACCCATATCTGGTGGTAAAGGCAGTCTTTGGAATACCGGTGGCGCGAATCTTCAGCTGATGATAACCAGTCCTAAGATCTATCTTAGAGAACACTTTGGCTCCGGTCAACTGATCAAACATGTCTTCTATCTTGGGTAGGGGGTATTTGTTCTTGACGGTGACACCGTTAAGCTTACGGTAGTCCGTACATAAACGAGTGACACCATCCTTCTTGTCCACAAACAAAACAGGCGATCTCCAGGGGGATGCACTAGGTCGAATCAAACCTTTGGCTAACATATCATCGATCTGCTTCTTCAGCTCCACAAGCTCTGTTGGGTCCATACTATAGGCTCTCTGCGCTATAGGTCCAGTTCCGGGGATTAACTCGATGATGAACTCGATATCACGGTCCGGGGGCATACCGGGTAGATCATCCGGAAACACATCAGGGTATCGACAAACGACCCTGATTTGATCCAGAGTTGGCTTGGCTACACTTTGGTTGCAGGTGAATTTTCTGGGTAGTCTTTCAGATACATGCTCTACTAGGATACTGGTGCTGCTAGTCATGGTGATGGCTTTCTTGGCACAGTCAATCAATCCATGGTGTTTTGACATCCAGTCCATTCCTAGTACGACTTCCAAACCTTTGGTTCCTAGAATAATCAGATTGGCATAAATACTTCATGGATTCTGATGGGTACATTTTTGCAAAATTTTCTGGCTTTGGTGGTTGATCCGGGAATTTGAACTATCATAACATGCTTCAAACTGATTGGTTGAATTTTACTTGTGGATGAAAAGTCTTCGGTGACAAAAGAATGAGATGCTCCGGAATCAAACAACACTCTGGCAGGGATGGAGTTGACTGAAAACATACCCAGTACAACATCTGTTGCTTCCTGGGCTTCTTCGGCGTTCATGTGGAAGAGACAGCCGTTGCGGTTATTGGGGTTGTTGGTGACGAACTTCTTGCCGGTGGAGACACGGCGTTGTTGCTGAGCAGGAGCAGCGGTGTTGCCTGCAATCTTGGCGAGCCTCTTGGGGCACTCGTTGGAGTAGTGTCCCACCACACCGCACTCATAACAAGTGATGGTGGCCTTGTCCTCGGTTGCGACGGGGATGGCATTGCTTCCGGTTCTGGGGGCGGTGTTGGTGTTGTTGTTGTTGTTGTTGGGGGCTCTGGGCGGAGTGCGATTGAAGTTGTTGTTGTTGTTGTAGTAGTTGCTGTTGTTGTGGTGGCCTCCTGGCCTGGAGTTTCCTCCACTCCGGTTCTGATAACCGGGGCGTGAAGTCTGCATCTGGGACTTGTTGTTGTTTCTCGGAGTGAAACCTCCGCTTGAGCTGGGGCGATACTTCGGGGCATTGCTGGGCCCACTCTGGTGCATCATACGGCGTTTGTGGTTCTCATTGGCTTGGTTCAGCTTGCCCTCCATCTGGATGGCGGAGTCTACTAGGGCTTCAAGGTCGGCGAAGGGGATGTTGACGAGGACAGTCTGCATCTCATCATGCAGTCCGTTCAGGAATCTCTCCTGTCTCTTCTCGGTGGTGTCGGTCTCGTCGGGGGCGTACCTTGACAGGGTAAGGAACCTGTCGCGGTATTCTACCACCGTCATGCGTCATTGCTTGAGTTCGTGGAACTCATCCCTCATCTTCTTGATAAGACCCGGGGGCACATGGTACTTGCTGAACTTGAGCTTGAAGTCTGCTCAAGTCATGACTTGACCTCCGTTCATGGCACGGGTGCTAGTCCACTAGGCTCGGGCTGGTCCGGCAAGGTAATGGGTTGCGAACAGGACCTTCTCGTTGGCTTCCACTCCGGCTACTTCCAAGTTGTTCTCCATAGTCTGGAGCCAGTCGTCGGTGTCGAGGAGTTCCTCGGTCTTGCTAAACACTGGAGGGTTGGTGTTCTGGAAGTTCTTGAGCTTGGATCCGGGATGGTCATGATTTCCATGGCCTTGATTGGCAAGGTTTTGCAGTGCCGCGATGTTGGCTTGGCGGTCAGCTCTTTCAGTCTCCCTGTCAGCCATCAGGGTTTGCAACAGTTGCATCATGGCATCGTTGTTGCGATTGGGAGGGGCCATCTGAACATAGAGAAGATCATGAGATGAGAGGGAAACTTCTATGGCTTATTTTGACTAAGTACAAAAACAAAAATTTAAAACTTGAATTCTTTTGATGACAAACACAAACATTCATTCATTCATTCATCATAACACATTACAAACTAACACACTAACACTTCCCATGGTTTTAAGAACCATTCTCTCATGCTACGATACAACGGGCGGGATACAACTCACACCTACATAAGTGATCAAGTGCAACTACTCCTCATTCTCGACATCGATCAGGACGAAGTCGTCGGGTCCTGCCTCCAGGAACTCGCAGTCCTCCTCCTCGGTGAACTCGTCCTTGTCAACACCTGGATTTTTAAGTCCGAGTGCCTATTATGTCATACATCGCAATCCCAGGACTATTGTTGTTGCGAGGCATAATAGTTAAGTATCGCAGTCATCATTCATTACAAACCATATTGTCTTACAATTGGAATCACATCATCCATATTACACGAATAGTTGATCTATTGATCAACGAACAAACAGAAGTTCATAGCGGAAGCGTAAGATACAAGGACTCTCTAGTCCACAGGCCAACGCTTGACGTTGGAAGACTCCTAGTTGTCGTAGGCGTCCTGCTGATCATCTCCTTGTTCATCTTCATACTCTGGCCATTTGAATAGCCAGGGACAAAGCCGTGAGTACTTCAAGTACTCGCAAACTAATACTAGTGTAAGTGCTAGACAAATCTAGTAAGGTTCGCTAAGCTCTAGTAGATTTGCATAAAGCCAGTTTTAGTTCACAAGTATTTGAGAAAAACCTTATTCACGTGCTAACTAACTCAAGTGGGAACATTAGTGTCATTCCCACCATTCAAGTGGTGATTTCAATTCACCACTTCACAAATCATTTCACCATCATTTTCAAGAATTTGACATCGGAAACTGTATGGCCTTTCCAACCGTCCGTAACCGTGGACGCGGCTATTCGAATAGATTTACACTCTGCAGAGGTTGCACACTTGTGCCACAACATTTGATTTCATCCGTCGGGATTACCCCGAATCATCGTAACACAGTACACGGTTCATCAACCATAACCTTTCATTTACAAACCCTAGTATGAGCACCTCTCCCCATGAGCTTGGCCTCCCAGTGAAGACCAACTGTCAACCTGGGAACTGCACAAGGCTTGGCCGTACAATTCACATCAGTTCACATCATTTCTCAACAATGGAGGCAGCCTCAAGCATAACCTCTATGATGTGTGTTCAGAGGGAACCCATACTAAGATGCATAAACTTCCAATTAAGCCCTACCCATAATCAGGTATTGTGGGGGTACTCAATATTGGAAAGGTATCGCATTCAAACCAATATCAGTTTTTATCAAAAATCACCATCTTGTCTTGGTCATATTCACCTTAAGAAAATTCATTCAATGGAATGCTTCATCATTCCAAGGTTTCAAAATTCAGTTCAAGTCACATTATTCCCATCTAGAGTAGTCAAGTTTTAAATAATTAGCACTAGCTCTAATCAATGAGGGATGCTATCTTGCTTTGCTAATTTGAGACTAACTTTACAACTCTAGTAACCATCTTTAACTTAGACGAAAGTTAACTATAAAAGTAACTCTTTGAGAAAACCAGTAAAAACTTGTAAGGTAGAAACTTGGGATAGGCTTAAGGTAAGAAAGGTAAGACTATGGTGCCTTGCCCCAAAGGGCTTTGCACTGAGCAAGAATATTAGCTTGCCTTGGTAGTTTTCAAAGTTCTCCTCCTCCTCTTCTTGGTAGCAACCTTCTTCTTCCGAGTATTCTCCGGTGCTAGCGTCTAAATTTAAATACGAGTATAATCACTCACTAATTCAATGGCCATTCCATACATCACATATATCCACACAAACTATTCTAAACAAACAATTAATCTAGTTAGGGTGCATTGGTGGTGTTGCTTGGGAAGAAATAATTTCTTCTTATTTCATATGTAAATGATAGTTTCCATAGGGTTTTTTGAGAGATAATTTCCTCTCATTGAAATCTTCTTAAGATTTAATTTTTCAAACAATCATGCATGAATTTATGTTGACCTAAGTCAACCATTCATTATCATCATTTGAGAAAATGATTTAAATGAGGTAGACCACCTCATACTATTTAATAATTCTACAAATGATTTAAATCCCCAAGTAATTCATATAAGAGAGTTTGACCAGGGGTCCAAACATCACATGAATTCATTTGGGACAAGATTTAAATGAAGTATAATACTTCATATGATTTGCATAATAGTTTTGGACAATATCACTTAAATAAACTAGCCATATTGTCCATAATTAAACTAGGGCATGATCATGCAAAGTGACCACACCATTTTCTTGCAGAAACAATTAGTGTAAGTCAAATGTGAGCTATTGGAGTTGGAATTAACTTAATATCTATTTTGGTTGATTTTTAAGAATTATTTGACTATGGAAAAGTCCCTGCCTTCATCTTTTTCTCAGATTATTTCTACAACAGATCTTGAAGTGGGATCAGTGGCAAATTGTAGATATTTTTACTAGCTTTCCAACGGTATAAAGTTCATCAAATTTGGTTAAGCCAATTTGAATCTATTGAATTTTGAACACAGGGTCAGTATTGAAATTTAAATGGATTTGGAAATTCACATTTGAATTAAAAGGGCCGGCGGGAAACGAAACTGGGCCGAAACGGTTTGAAATAAAGAAACTCGGCCCAGCAATGGATCCAGTGCGTGCGGGCCATCTGACGAGGTAGGGGCCACCCGTCAGCCTCTATTTAAAACCCGAATCGGTACGGGGGCTAGGGGACGTTGGATTAGAACAGAATCGGATGGCGCTGGGCCATCGTCTTCTCCGGCGGGATGCCGAGGGTCTGGCAGCAAGCCTAGGGGGTCGGAGAGCTAACGAGGGGTCCAGCGAGCGGCGGCGGTGGTCGAGGCGAGGTTGTCGACGATGAGGAAGCAGCCTGTAGCAGTGGCGTCGCTCGAGGAAGCTCCAGTCGACGACGATTGCTCCAGGGCTTCCGCGGCTCCGATCGGTCGATTGGCCATGCTCCGATGACGATTGAGGTAGCTAATGGTGTGAGGAGAAGCGGTGAAGGGTGGGGAGTGAGATGATGTGCTCAGCTTCGTCCAGGGAACGCGGTATTTATAGAGGAGCTCGGGTGCTGCGGGGCAGGGTTGAGGTCGACCATGGCGCGGCGATTCCGGCGAGCTGTTGGGCTTGGCAACGGTGCAGCAGGGGTCTACACGTCCAGGCGAAGCTAATGGCGGTGACGGCACGGTCGGGCGGCGTCTGTGGCGCACGCATTGCTTCCGTGTCTGCGGGCGGCGTTCGTGGGATCTTGTCATCGTCTCCGGCGGCGGCGGTCCAGGGTCTGGGTTCCGCGCGTGTCTGGTGGTGTCGTGGTGGCGCAGCGATGCTCGACGCGTTGAGAGAGGGGCCAGGGCTTGCTCATGCTGGTGGAACGGCGCGTGGCCAGGGTGGTCTGCGGAGCGTCCACGCGCGACGCGAGCGGCATGCTGGCCGATCTTGGCGCGCGATCTCCGGCGATGGTTGGCGTCGAGCTGGACCGTGGCTTGTGTAGGCGGTGCTAGGGTGGTGTGGTTGCGCGTTTTGGCACGGGTGGCCAGGGGTGGAGAGGAAGGGAGAGAGAGGTGGTGCGTCGGGGTGGCGACATGGCCGGCATGGCCATGCCCTAGCTTGCCATCCTCTCTCCTTAGGTTTGCTATGCATCATTAAGTGAAAGAGGGAACCAGGGGACCAAGTAGGATAGGTTTGGGGTAGATTAGAGTGGTGTAGATCACTATTTAGAATAGTGTCAAATAGTTCCCTATTTGCAAATTGCAAATTTGTCCAAATTTTGAGTGGATTCAAATGGTTGCAAGAATTGAGTTGGGTGTGTTTGGTTAAGTTGTATTTGACCAGAGAAGGTGAGAGGTGGTGGTGGATTGGTCAAATTCAAAGTTTTGCAAAATTTGCTAAGTGGGAGAATGTTCCACTTAATAAAAAGTTGCAACTTTGGATGAGCCTAGCATTTGATCTACAAAGAATTTGGCATGGTGGTCTTTAGAAAAAGTGTTCACCTTGATGTGCTCTTGGATGAGGTGCAAAGAGTTGACAAAGTTTAGTTTGAAAATTTTGAATTGCAAGGGCTCAAAGTAGTGATTAGACTAAAAATGGCAGATTTGACCATTATCACATGTTATCAAATTTTGAGTTTGAAATTCATTTGATTTGTGTTTCTTTGATTCCAAAAGTTGTAATAAGTGTTCAGTAACATTGTTCAACTAATGGTGAAGACCAAAATGGTTTAGGGTCAAAATTTATAAAAATGGCATAAGCCATATGTGAGGGTTTTAGGGTTTTTCTTTTATTTGATTTCTTTTTCTTTTTGATTTATTTGGTTGGTGATCTTCACATGATCACATTAGGGTTTTAGAGTATAGCCCATACACATAATAACAATCATCATGGCATATCACTCAAATGCACAAGTCCTATGCATGGCACTATATGCAATTTAAAAAGTTTTTGTTGGTTTGAAATTTTGCTCTCTAGAATTCTTCTAACTTTCTCTTTATAGAAATTTGGGATGTTACAAACCCTTCCCCCTTACAAAAGATCTCGTCCCGAGATCTAAAAGAAAGTTAGGTACTAAAGAGATCTGGGTACTCCTTCTTCATGAAGTCTTCACGTTCCCAAGTGGCTTCATCTTCGGTATGATTGCTCCATTGTATCTTCAGGAACTTGATGCTTCGGGTTCGGGTGGTTCGGTAAGCTTCCTCCAGGATGCGAATCGGCACTTCGCCGTAGGTAAGGTCCTGGTTGATATCCACCGATCGGTGATCGATGTTCTTGAACACTTCGGTCTTCTCAGGGACTTCAAGGCACTTCCGGAGGAGTGAGATATGAAACACGTCGTGCACAGCCGACATTTCTTCGGGCAACTCCAGTTGGTAAGATACTTCACCTCGACGGCTGAGGACTTTGAAGTGTCCGACATATCGGGGTGCGAGCTTTCCTTTCAGCTGAAATTTCTGCATTCCTTTTAAGGGGGATACCTTGAGATAGACGAAGTCTCCGATCTCGAAGGTCATCTCCCGACGTCTCTTATCGGCGTAGCTCTTCTGTCTTGATTGCGCAGTCTTGAGGTACTCTCGGATCTTGTGTACTTTCTCTTTGGCTTCACGAAGAACATCTAGTCCAAAGACTTGGCTTTCTCCGACTTCCGACCAGTTCAGGGGGGTACGGCATTTCCTTCCGTACAAGGCTTCAAAGGGGGCCATCTGTAGGCTGGCTTGGTAGCTGTTGTTGTAAGAGAATTCTGCATAAAGCAAGCAGTCTTCCCACTTGGATCCATATTCTAGTACACATGCCCTCAACATGTCCTCCAGTATCTGGTTGACTCTCTCAGTCTGTCCGTCAGTCTGAGGATGATAGGCGGTGCTGAAATTCAAACGGGTTCCTAGTCCTTCGTGCACTTTCTGCCAGAATCTTGAGGTGAATTGTGATCCTCTGTCTGACACTATCGACTTCGGGGTTCCATGCAGGGCGACTATTCTGGAGATGTACAGTTCAACTAACTTTGGGCCTTGGTAAGTAGTCTTGACGGCGATGAAATGGGCTAGCTTGGTCAGTCTATCGACAACTACCCATATTGAATCATTGCCTTTGCTGGATTTGGGCAGACATGTGATAAAGTCCATTCCTACAGAGTCCCACTTCCATTCTGGAATCAATAGGGGTTGCAATAGTCCTGCGGGTCATTGATGTTCCACCTTGACTCTCTGACAGATGTCACACTTGGCGATGTAGCTTCCGATTTCTCTCTTCATTCCATGCCACCAGAATTGCTCCTTCAGGTCCTGATACATCTTGGTACCTCCGGGGTGGATTGAGTAAAGGGTGTCATGGGCTTCTTGCAGGATGACTTGCTTCAAGTCTGAGTCCGAGGGTACGCAGAGGCGTTCTTTGTACCAAAGAACTCCGGCTTCATCTATGGTGAATCCAGGGGCTTTTCCTGTGGCTATTTGTTTCTTGATCCCATCGATGCTCGCGTTTTCCTTCTGGGCTTCCTTGATCTGACTAACCAAGGTGGGTTGCAGTTCTATGCTGGCTAGGAATCCTTCACTAACAAGTTCAAGTCTGAACTGTTCAAACTCTTGGTACAAGCTGGGCTGCTCGATTGCGATCATGGAGTTCAACTGACACGGCAGTCGACTCAAAGCATCCGCTACCACATTGGGCTTGCCGGGGTGGTAGTGAATCTCCATGTCGTAATCCTTGATCAATTCTATACATCGGCGTTGTCTCATGTTCAGCTCCTTCTGGGTGAAGATATATTTCAGGCTCTTGTGATCGGAGTAGATCTCACATCGATTACCCATGAGGTAATGACGCCAAACTTTCAAGGCTAGGACCACGGCTGCGAGTTCGAGGTCATGGGTGGGGTAGTTCTGTTCATGTTGCTTCAAATGTCTTGAAAGGTAAGATACAACTTTGCCTTCTTGCATAAGTACACATCCAAGACCAGTCTTGGAGGCGTCGCAATATATGTCGAAGGGCTTGGTGATGTCTGGCATGATCAGGATTGGGGCTGAGGTCAGTCTACTCTTGAGCTGTTGAAAGCTCTCTTCACATTTGTCAGTCCATTCAAACTTCTTGTCCTTCTTCAGCAGTTGGGTCATTGGCCCAGCGATGCTAGAAAAACCTTCTACAAATCTGCGGTAATATCCGGCTAATCCAAGAAAAGCGCGGACCTCGGTTTGGGTGGTTGGGGCTTGCCATTCCATAACAGTTTTGATCTTGGCGGGATCTACGGCAATTCCTCCTGCAGACAAGATGTGTCCCAGGAATCCTACTTCCTCCAACCAAAACTCACACTTGCTGAACATGGCATACAACTGGTGGTGCCTAAGGGTTTCTAGGACAGTCTCCAAATGCTGTTCATGTTCCTCTTCGGACTTGGAGTAGATAAGAATGTCGTCGATGAAGACAACGACAAACTTGTCCAAAAAGTTCATGAAGATCTTATTCATGAGATTCATGAAATAAGCGGGGGCATTGGTCAATCCAAATGACATGACGTTGTACTCGTACAACCCATATCTGGTGGTGAAGGCAGTCTTTGGAATGTCGGTGGCTCGGATCTTTAGCTGATGATAACCAGTTCTAAGGTCTATCTTTGAGAACACTCTGGCTTTGGTGGTTGATCCGGGAATTTGAACTATCATAACACGCTTCAAACTGAGAGGTTGAATTTTACTTGTGGATGCAAAGTCTTCGGTGACAAAAGAATGAGATGCTCCGGAATCAAACAATACTCTGGCAGGGATATGGTTGACAGAAAACATACCCAGTACAACATCTGGTGCTTCCTGGGCTTCTTCGGCGTTCATGTGGTAGAGGCGGCCGTTGCGGTTATTGGGGTTGTTGGGGGCGAACTTCTTGCCGGTGGAGACACGGCGTTGCTGCTGAGCAGGTGCAGCGGTGTTGCCTGCTAGCTTGGCGAGCCTCTTGGGACACTCGTTGGAGTAGTTCCCCACTACACCACACTCATAACAAGTGATGGTGGCCTTGTCCTTGGTCGCAACGGGGATGGCGTTGCTTCCGGTTCTGGGGGCGGTGTTGGTGTTGTTGTTGTTGTTGGGAGCTCTGGGCGGAGCGCGGTTGTAGTTGTTGCTGTTGTTGTTGTTGTAGTTGCTGTTGTTGGCGTGGCCTCCTGGCCGGGAGTTTCCTCCACTCCGGTTCTGATAACTGGGGCGAGAGTTCTGCATCAGGGGCTTGTTGTTGTTTCTCGGAGTGAAACCTCCGCTTGAGCTGGGGCGATACTTCTGGGCATTGCTTGACCCACTCTGGTGCATCATGCGGCGCTTGCGGTTCTCATTGGCTTGGTTCAGCTTGCCCTCCATCTGGATGGCGGAGTCAACAAGGGCTTCAAGGTCGGCTAAGGGAATGTTGATGAGGACAGTCTGCATCTCATCATGCAGTCCGTTCAGGAATCTCTCCTGCCTCTTCTCAGTGGTGTCGGTCTCGTCGGGGGCGTACCTTGATAGTGTCAGGAACCTGTCGCGGTATTCTACCACCATCAAGCGACCTTGCTTCAGTTCACGGAACTCATCCCTCATCTTCTTGATAAGACCCGGGGGTACATGGTACTTGCTGAACTTGAGTTTGAATTCCTCCCAAGTCATGAACTGACCTCCGTTCATGGCACGGGTGCTTGTCAACCAAGCGCGGGCTGGTCCGGTGAGATAATGGGTTGCAAACAAAACCTTCTCATTGGCTTCCACTCCGGCTACTTCCAGGTTGTTCTCCATAGTCTGGAGCCAGTCGTCTGCGTCGAGTGGTTCTTCTATCTTGCTAAACACCGGAGGGTTGGTGTTCTGAAAGTTCTTGAGCTTGGATCCGGGGTGGTCATGATGTCCATGGCCTTGGTTGGCAAGGTTCTGCAAAGCTTCGATGTTGGCTTGGCGTTCAACTCTTTCTGTCTCCCTGTCAGCAAGCAGGGTCTGCAGCACTTGCATCGTCGCATCGTTGTTGGTACGATTGGGAGGGGCCATCTGAATATAGAGAAGATCATGAGATAAGAGGGAAATTTCTATGGTTTATATTGAGTAAGTTCATAAAATTTGAAAACTTGAAGTCTTTTTATGACAAACACAGCATTCATTCATTCACCACCATTACAACTAACACACTCATACTCCAATGGTTTTAAGAACCATTCTCATGCTACGATACAAGGGCGGGGTACAACTCACACCTACATAGGTGAAACTAGTGCAACTACTCCTCGTCCTCGACGTCGATCGGGATGTAGTCGTCAGGTCCTGCCTCCAGGAACTCGTAGTCCTCCTCCTCGGTGAACTCATCCTCCTCAAAGTCGTCGTCGTCGCTCAGGAAGGCTCCTGCTCCCTGAAGGTCGATACCTCCGTCGTCGTCCTCCATCTCTCTAAGCTGATCCTCCTGGGCCTTGACAGTGGCCTCAAGTGCTGCGATCTTGGCGCGAAGGCGCATAATCGTAGTGTCCTTCTTGGCACGCTGTTGGCGAAGGGCCTTGTGGTCGTTGTTGAGGAGCTTGATCGCCTCACCCTGCTCAATGATGTGAGCATGGGTCTGGTTCGCGTAAGCGCGAGTGGCGTCGAGGTCCTTCTGAGTCTGGTAGAGCATGAACTCCAGGTGCTCAGCATGGTGCCTCAGCTGCGGGTGCGGCTGCAGCTCCATAGGCACTCCCATGGCATCACGCCTCACGAGATGAGCGAAGCGAGAGGCGAGGATGCGCACCACGTTCTGTCCACAGAGACGCGCAAGTGCCTCCTGAAGGCCACGTGCGAGTCCATCGAGCCAGTTGCTCTCGTGGAAGGAGAAGAGGATCCTCTCCGAGGTGGGAGGCTCCATCTTGCCCCTCAAGTCGGCAGTGATGATCCACTGCAACTCTCCTCCAGGAGTGCCGTCCACCTGAATTCCGTGGAACTCAGGGTGCGGGCGCTCGAGGAAGTCCGAAAGGGCGTTGAGGTCGTGCTCGAAGATCAGACTCCCCCCATTCCCAAGTTGGTAAAACTTGGTGTTGATGGGTTCATTCGGCTCCATCTGAAAGAGAAATGGATGAGTAAGTTAGAGAGTGAACAAGTGTGGCAAAATTTTAAGTAGATTCGAATAAGATAGAACATGATTCATCACATTTTGAAAGAGTCTCAAAGACAAGAGTATAAGTAAATTTTTGCAAATATTCACTTCCTTTTATTTCAAGGTTAGGTTTTTCAGAACGTCCATTCTAACTAGGGTCTTCTAAGGTCAAACAATGGCTCTGATACCAACTTGTCAACACCCGGATTTTTAAGTCCGAGTGCCTATTATGTCATACATCGCAATCCCAGGACTATTGTTGTTGCGAGGCATAATAGTTAAGTATCACAGTCATCATTCATTACAAACCATATTGTCTTACAATTGGAATCACATCATCCATATTACACGAATAGTTGATCTATTGATCAACGAACAAACAGAAGTTCATAGCGGAAGCGTAAGATATAAGGACTCTCTAGTCCACAGGCCAACGCTTGACGTTGGAAGACTCCTAGTTGTCGTAGGAGTCCTGCTGATCATCTCCTTGTTCATCTTCATACTCTGGCCATTTGAATAGCCAGGGACAAAGCCGTGAGTACTTCAAGTACTCGCAAACTAATACTAGTGTAAGTGATAGACAAATCTAGTAAGGTTCACTAAGCTCTAGTAGATTTGCATAAAGCCAGTTTTAGTTCACAAGTAGTTGAGAAAAACCTTATTCACTTGCTAACTAACTCAAGTGGGAACATTAGTGTCATTCCCACCATTCAAGTGGTGATTCCAATTCACCACTTCACAAATCATTTCACCATCATTTTCAAGAATTTGACATCGGAAACTGTATGGCCTTTCCAACCGTCCGTAACCGTGGACGTGGCTATTCGAATAGATTTACACTCTGCAGAGGTTGCACACTTATGCCACAACATTTGATTTCATCCGTCGGGATTACCCCGAATCATCGTAACACAGTACGCGGATCATCAACCATAACCTTTCACTTACAAACCCTAGTATGAGCACCTCTTCCCATGAGCTTGGCCTCCCAGTGAAGACCAACTGTCAACCTGGGAACTGCACAGGGCTTGGCCGTACAATTCACCTCAGTTCACATCATTTCTCAACAACGGAGGCAGCCTCAAGCATAACCCCTATGATGTGTGTTCAGAGGGAACCCATACTAAGATGCATAAACTTCCAGTTAAGCCCTACCCATAATCAGGTATTGTGGGGGTACTCAATATTGGAAAGGTATCGCATTCAAACCAATATCAGTTTTATCAAAAATCACCATCTTCTCTTGGTCATATTCACCTTCAAAAAAATTCATTCAATGGAATGCTTCATCATTCCAAGGTTTCAAAATTCAGTTCAAGTCACATTGTTCCCATCTAGAGTAGTCAAGTTTTAAATAATTAGCACTAGCTCTAATCAATGAGGGATGCTATCTTGCTTTGCTAATTTGAGACTAACTTTACAACTCTAGTAACCATCTTTAACTTAGACGAAAGTTAACTATAAAAGTAACTCTTTGAGAAAACCAGTAAAAACTTGTAAGGTAGAAACTTGGGATAGGCTTAAGGTAAGAAAGGTAAGACTATGGTGCCTTGCCCCAAAGGGCTTTGCACTGAGCAAGAATATTATCTTGCCTTGGTAGTTCTCAAAGTTCTCCTCCTCCTCTTCTTGGTAGCAACCTTCTTCTTCCGGGTATTCTCCGGTGCTAGCGTCTAAATTTAAATACGAGTATAATCACTCACTAATTCAATGGCCATTCCATACATCACATATATCCACACAAAATATTCTAAACAAACAATTAATCTAGTTAGGGTGCATTGGTGGTGTTGCTTGGGAAGAAATAATTTCTTCTTATTTCATATGTAAATGATAGTTTCCATAGGGTTTTTGAGAGATAATTTCCTCTCATTGAAATCTTCTTAAGATTTAATTTCTAAAACAATCATGCATTAATTTATGTTGACCTAAGTCAACCATTCATTATCATCATTTGAGAAAATGATTTAAATGAGGTAGACCACCTCATACTATTTAATAATTCTACAAATGATTTAAATCCCCAAGTAATTCATATAAGAGAGTTTGACCAGGGGTCGAAACATCACATGAATTCATTTGGGACAAGATTTAAATTAAGTATAATACTTCATATGATTTGCATAATAGTTTTGGACAATATCACTTAAATAAACTAGCCATATTGTCCATAATTAAACTAGGGCATGATCATGCAAAGTGACCACACCATTTTCTTGCAGAAACAATTACTGTAAGTCAAATGTGAGCTATTGGAGTTGGAATTAACTTAATATCTATTTTGGTTGATTTTTAATAATTATTTGACTATGGAAAAGTCCCTGCCTTCATCTTTTTCTCAGATTATTTCTACAACAGATCTTGAAGTGGGAGCAGTGGCAAATTGTAGATCTTTTTACTAGCTTTCCAACGGTATAAAGTTCATCAAATTTGGTTAAGCCAATTTGAATCTATTGAATTTTGAACACAGGGTCAGTATTGAAATTTAAATGGATTTGGAAATTCACATTTGAATTAAAAGGGCCGGCGGGAAACGAAACTGGGCCGAAACGGTTTGAAATAAAGAAACTCGGCCCAGCAACGCATCCAGTGCGTGCGGGCCGTCTGACGAGGTGGGGGCCACCCGTCAGCCTCTATTTAAAACCCGAATCGGTACGGGGGCTAGGGGACGTTGGATTAGAAAAGAATCGGACGGCGCAGGGCCATCGTCTTCTCCGGCGAGATGCCGAGGGTCTGGCGGCGAGCCTAGGGGGTCGGAGCGCTAACCAGGGGTCCAGCGAGCGGCGGCGGTGGTCGAGGCGAGGTTGTCGACGATGAGGAAGCAGCCTGTAGCAGTGGCGTTGCTCGAGGAAGCTCCAGTCGACGGCGATTGCTCCAGGGCTTCCGCGGCTCTGATCGGTCGATTGGCCTTGCTCCGGTGACGATTGAGGTAGCTAATGGTGCAAGGAGAAGTGGTGAAGGGTGGGGAGTGAGATGATGTGCTCAGCTTCGTCCAGGGAACACGGTATTTATAGAGGAGTGATGACTCACAAGTATAGGGGGTTGTATCGTAGTATTTTCGATAAGTAAGAATGCCGATCCCAACGAGGAGCAGAAGGTGTTGACAAGCAGTTTTGATGTAAGAATCACTGTAGATTCTCACAGACAAGTATTCAGGGGGTTTTGATGTAGCAGTTGAATAAAGTACGAGTAAGTAAAATGCGAGAGTAACAATTGCAGCGAGTGGCCCAATCCTTTTTAGCACAAAGGACAAGCCGGTTTGTTTACTTATAATGACCAAACGTTCTTGAGGACACAAGGGATTTTAGTCTAGTGCTTTTGCTTCATACAGCTGATTAATCATCATTGTTTTGATAAGTGTTGTGTGGGTGAACGTATGCTAATGCACCGCCCTTCCTAGGACTAATACATACTTGTGATTATACCCCTTGCAAGCATCCGCAACTACAAGAAAGTAATTAAGATAAATCTAACCACAGCCTTAAACTCTGAGATCCTGCTATCCCTCCTGCATCGATATACCAACGGGGGTTTAGGTTTCTGTCACTCCGGCAACCCCGCAATTGGCAAACGAATACAAGATGTATTCCCCTAGGCCCATAAAGGTGAAGTATCATGTAGTCGACGTTCACATGACACCACTTGAAGAATAAGACCACAACTTAAATATCATAACATTGAATATTACTCAACCATAATTCACTACTAACATTTAGACTTCACCCATGTCCTCAAGAACTAAACGAACTACTCACGAGACATCATATGGAACATGATTAGAGGTGATATGATGATGAATAACAATCCGAACATAAACCTTGGTTCAATGGTTTCACTCAATAGCATCAATAACAAGTAGAAATCAATACCGGGAGAGTTTCCCCTATCAAACAATCAAGATCCAACCCAAATTGTTACAGCGGTGACGAGGTGCAGCGGTGGAGATGGCGGTGATGATGATGGAGATGATGGTGATGGAGATGATGTCCAGCTCGATGACGGTGACGATGGCGTCGATTTCCCCCTCCGGGAGGGAATTTCCCCGGCGGATCTCAGCCTGCCGGAGAGCTCTTTTCTCTCTGGTGTTTTCCGCCTAGCAGAGGCGGCTGTGACCCTTCGCGACTATCCCCCGGAGCTTAGGTTTTCGGGACGAAGATGTACGTGAAGGAGAGGAGGCCAGAGGGGGCTGTGGGCCCCCTCCCCACAAGGCGGCGCGGCCAGGCCTTGGCCCGCGCCGGCCTGTGAGGTGGGCCCATGGCGGCCCTCCTCGGCTCCCCCTTCTGGTGTAACACCCCAAATTTTCAATAAAAAGAAAGTTAGAGAATTCCAGAAAGCAAAATTTCAAACCAACAAAAACTTTTCTTTTGCATATAGTACCCTGCATAGGACTTGTGCATTTGAGTGATATGCCATGATGATTGTTATTACTGGTATTTGTTATGCTCTAAAACCCTAGTGTGATCATATGAAGATCACCAACCCAAATAAATCAAAGAGGAAGAAATTCCATAAAATGCAAAACCCTAAAAACCCTCACATATGCCCTATGGCATTTTTATAAATTTTGACCCTGGACCTATTTGGTCTTCACCATTAGTTGAGTAATGTTATTAAACACTTACTACAACTTTTGGAATCAAAGATTCACAATTCAAATGGATTTCAAACACAAATCCCACTCACATATGATAATGGTCAATTTTGACAATTCTAGTCTGATCACCACTTTGAGCCCTTGCCATTCAATTTTCCCAAACCAACTCTTGCTAACTCTTTGCACCATTTCAAAGTCAACATCAAGGTGAACAACTTTGGTGAAGATCACCATGCCAAAATCATCTTGGATCAAGAGCCATGCTCATCCAAAGTCCCAACTTTTTAACATATGGAACATTCTCCACTTAGCCAATTTTGCAAATTTTGGAATTCTAAAAATTCCACCACCACCTCAAATCACCTCTGGTCAATTACAACTTATATCAACACTCACATTTCAAAAACTTTCACCTTTTGAATTATTTCAAATTTAGACAAATTTGTAATTTCCAAATTATGGCACTATTTGCCACTATTGCAAATAGTGTTCTATGCCACCTAAACTACCCTAATCTAAACCAAAGCTATTCTACCTTGTCCCCTGGTCCCCTCTAACCCTAAATGGAGCATAGTAATGCTAAGGGAGAGAGAGAGCAAGTTAGGGCATGGCCATGCCGGCCATGCCACACACATGTCGAGCTCTCCCCTCCCCTCTTCTTCCCTGGCCGTGGCCACCTTGCCAAACCGCACCAGCACACCACCCTAGCGCCTCCTAGCACCGCCCTGGTCGATGAGGACGACGACAACGCCCGGAACGTGCGCGCCCAGCACACGCCCAGAACCGCCAGTATGCCGCTCGTGTCGCGCATGGACACGCTCAGCACATGCGCCATCCCACGCGCTCACGCAGCCCCTGGACCCCCTGCGAGCACCGTGAGCCTCGCCGTGACACCGCGACGCCGTTGGACATGCCCTCGACCACGACCCGCACCCGCCGTCGCCGGAGAAGCCAACCCTGGTCCGCCGCGGGCGCGACAGACACGGAAGCAACGCGACATAACCAGGCCCTCCCCGACCACACTGTCGCCACCATTAGCTTCGCCTGGACGAGGAGAACCCGACAGCATCGCCGCCTAGCTCGACAGCACGCCGGAGACGCCGCGCGCGTGTCGACTTCTTCCCTGCCCAGCAGCACCCTCGCGTCGCTATAAATAGAGCACTCCCCTGAGCCATCTGAGCACACCATCGTCTTCCCCTCTTCTCACTCGACCACCTGAGCCACTCCACTGCCTCGATTAGCCACCGCCGCCGCTCAATTGCTACACCACTGCCCGTGATCGCCGCCGAAGCTCGCCGTCGATTGGAGCCGCCCCAGGACGAGCCGCCGGTACCAGGAGAACCGCCGTCGTCCACATCTACCTCAAGCATATTGCCATCCCTTGCTGGAGCCGCCGTAAGCTCTCCCACCCCCTACCTGAGCCGCCGGTGAACTCCCCTCTCGCCGGCGGAACGATGAACCTCGGCCGTTAGATCTCGATCTAATCCTACGCCCCAGCTTCGCCCATACCGTTTCGGGTTTGAATACCCACTGACGGGTGGCCCCCGCTGTCAGGCAGCCCGCGCGGCACTGGACCGTGGCTGGGCTGGCCTTGGGCCGTTTTTGAATCTTTGAGCCCATTTAGCTTTCCCGCCGGCCTTTTAATTCAAAATGGATTCAAATAATTCCCAAACAATTTCCTTACAGCACAAACTTTGAAATTAAATAGTTTCAAATTGGCTAAACCAAATTTAGTGAATTTTATGTTGTTGGAAAGCTACTGAAATTGTCTAACCAATGCCACTGGTCCCATGACCAGATTCTTTGTAGAATTAATGTGATAAAAATAACAAGACAGGGACTTTTCCCTATTCAAATAATTCTTAAAAATCAACCAAAATAGATATTAAGTTAATTCCAACTCTAATAGCTCACATTTGACTTACACTAATTGTTTATGCAATAAAATGGTGTGGTCACTTTGCATGATCATGCCCTAGTTTAATTAAAGGATCATTTGACTAGTTTAACTAGTTGATATTGTCCAAAACTATTAAAGTAAATTATGTGGAGTCTTACACTTCATTTAAACTTGTCTCACATGAATTCATGGGATGTTTGGACCCCTGGTCCCAAACTCTCTTATATGAATTACTTGAGATTTAAATCAAATATAGTGTTATTTAAATAATATGAGGTGATCTACCTCATTTAAAACATTTTCCCAAATGATGATGATGAACATTTGACTTAGGTCAATATGAGTTCATACATGATTGTTTGAGAAATTAAATCTTAAGAAGATTTCAATGAGAGGAAATTATTTCTCAAGAACCCTATGGAAACTATCATTTACATATGAAATACAAAGAAGTGAATTCTATTTAAACCCCACAACCCATGCACCTAAGTAGATTATTTTGTGTGCATAGAATAGTTTGTGTGTTTATATGTGATGTATGGAATAGCCATTGAATTAGTGAGTAATTATACTCGTATTCAAATTTAGACGGTAGCACCGGAGAGTACGCCGAAGAAGAAGGTTGCTACCAGGAGGAGGAGGAGGAACAGTTTGAGAACTACCAAGGCAAGCTAATATTCTTGCAAAGTGCAAAGCCCCTTGGGGCAAGGCACCATGTTTCTTATCTTTTCTTATATGACCCATCCCAAGTGTTTACTTTACAAGTTTTTACTTGTTTTCTAAATGAGTTACCTTTATAGTTAACTTTGGTCAAAGTACAAGTTGGTTACTAGAGTAGTGAGTTAGTCTCTTCCAAGCAAAGCAAGATAGCACCCCTCATGAATTAGAGCTAGTGCTAATGAACTAAACTTGACTACTCTAGATGGGAACAATGTGATTTTGAAACCTTGGAATGATGATGCATTCCATTGAATGATTTATGAAGGTGGAGGTGAACAAGAGAAGATGGTGATTTTTGATAAAACAGTGATGTTGGTTTGAATGCGATACCTTTCCAATTATTAAGTACCCCCACAATACCTGATTATGGGTAGGGCTTAACTGGAAGTTTATGCGTCTTAGTATGGGTTCCCTCTAAACAAGCGTCATCGGGGTTATGCCGAAAGCTGCCTCCACAACAAAAGAAATGATATGATATGATGCGAAATGAGGTGAATGTCCGGCCCAAGCCCTGTGCAGTTCCCAGGCTGACTGTCTGTCTTCACTGGGAGGCCAAGCTCATGGGGAGAGGTGCTCATACTAGGATTTGTAAGTGAAAGGTTATGGTTGATGATCCGCGTACTGTGTTACGATGATTCGGGGTAATCCCGACGGATGAAATCAAATGTTGTGGCACAAGTGTGCAACCTCTGCAGAGTGTAAACCTATTCGAATAGCCGCGTCCACGGTTACGGACGGTTGGAAAGGCCATACAGTTTCCAATGCCATATCTTTGAAAATGATGTTGAAAGATGATGGTGAAATGACTTGTGGTGAATTGAATTGAAATCACCACTTGAATGGTGGGAATGACACTAATGTTCCCACTTGAGTTAGTTAGCTCTTGAATAAGCTTTTCTCAAATTTTGTGAACTAAAACTAGCTTTATGCAAATAAACTAGAGCTTAGCAAACCATACTAGAATGTCTAGCACTTACATTAGTATTAGTTTGCGAGTACTCAACGTACTCACGGCTTTGTCCCTGGCTATTCAAATGGCCAGAGTATGAAGATGACCAAGGAGATGACCAGCAGGACGCCTACGACAACTAAGCGCCTTCCGACGTCAAGCGTTGGCCTGTGGACTAGAGAGTCCTTGTATCTTACGCTTCCGCTATGTTGAACTATGAACTTGTGTTTGTTCGTTGATCAATAGATCAACTATTCGTGTAATATGGATCATGTGATTCCAAATTTGTAAGACTTATGGTTTGTAATGAATGATGACTGTGATACTTAACTATTATGCCTCGCAACAACAATATTCCTGGGATTGCGATGTATGACATAATAGGCATTCGGACTTAAAAATCTGGGTGTTGACAAGTTGGTATCAGAGCCATTGTTTGACCTTAGAAGACCTTAGTTAGAAAGGGCGTTCTGAAAAATTTAACTTTGAAATCAAATGAAAGCAATTATTTGTGAAAATTTACTACACTCTTTTCTTTGAGACTTTGCCAAAATTTGATGAATCATGTCTATCTTATTTGAATCAACTTAAAACTTTGCCACACTTTGCACTCTCTAACTTACTCATCCAATTCTCTTTCAGATGGCGCTGAATGAACCCATCAACACCAAGTTTTACCAGCTTGGGAACGGAGGGAGCTTGATCTTCGAGCACGACCTCAACACCGTCTCTGACTTCCTTGGGCGCCCACACCCCAAGTTTCACGGGGTTCAGCTGGACGACACGCCCGGAGGAGAGTTGCAGTGGGTGATCACTGCCGACTTGAGGGGCAAGATGGAGCCTCCCACTTCTGAGAGGATCCTCTTCTCCTTCCGCGAGAGCAACTGGCTCGACGGACTCGCACGTGGCCTACAGGAGGCACTTGCGCGCCTCTGTGGACAGAACGTGGTGCGCATCCTCGCCTCTCGCTACGCCCACCTTGTGAGGCGTGATGCTGCGGGAGTGCCCATGGAGCTGCAGCCGCACCCGGAGTTGAGGCACCATGCTGAGCACCTGGACTTCATGCTCTACCAGACTCAGAGGGACCTCGACGCCTCTCGCGCTTACGCGAACCAGACCCATGCTCACATCACCGAGCAGGGTGAGGCGATCAAGCTACTCAACAACGACCGCAAGAGCCTTCGCCAGCAGCGTGCCAAGAAGGACGCTACGATTCGTCGCCTTCGCGCCCGGATCGCGTCACTTGAGGCCACTGTCAAGGCCCAGGAGGATCAGATTCGTCAGCTGGAGGATGACGATGGAGGCATCGACATTCAGGGAGGAGATGCCTTCCTGAGCGATGACAACGACTTTGAGGAGGACGAGAACACCGAGGAGGAGGACTACGAGTTCCTGGAGGCAGGACCCGATGACTACGTTCCGATCGATGTCGATGATGAGGAGTAGTTGCACTAGTTCCACTTATAGTAGGTGTGAGTTGTATCCCGTCCCTTGTATCGTAGCATGTGAATGGTTCCTAAAACCATTGGAGTATGTGTGTAGTTTGTACTATGTGTTGCATGAATGAATGAATGTTATGTTTGTCATGAAAAGATTACAAGTTTTCAAACGTTTTTCAAACTTAACCAAAATGAACCATAGAATGTTCCCTCTTATCTCATAATCTTCTACCTCTTCAGATGGCCCCTCCAAATCGCACCAACGACGCGATGCTGCAACTGCTGCAAACCATGCTTGCAGACCGGGAAACCGAAAGAGCCGAACGCCAAGCCAACCTCATCGCCTTGCAGAACATCGCCAACCAAGGCCATGGAAATCATGACCACCCCGGATCCAAGCTCAAGAACTTCCAAAACACCAACCCTCCGGTGTTTAGCAAGACCGAGGAGCCCCTCGACGCCGACGATTGGCTCCAGACTATGGAGAACAATCTGGAGGTAGCCGGAGTAGAAGCCAGCGAGAAAGTCCTGTTCGCCACTCACTATCTCGCTGGACCAGCCCGCGCTTGGTGGACAAGCACCCGTGCCATGAACGGAGGTCAATTCATGACTTGGGAGGATTTCAAACTCAAGTTCAGCAAGTACCATGTACCCCCGGGTCTTATCAAGAAGATGAGGGATGAATTCCGTGAGCTGAAACAAGGTCGCATGACGGTGGTTGAATACCGCGACAAGTTTCTCACTTTGTCAAGGTATGCCCCTGATGAGACCGACACCGTTGAGAAGAGGAAGGAGAGATTCCTGAACGGACTGCATGATGAGATGCAGACTGTCCTCGTCAACATCCCCTTCGCCGACCTCGAAGCCCTTGTTGACTCCGCCATCCAGATGGAGGGCAAGTTAAACCAAGCCAATGAGAACCGCAAGCGCCGCATGGCGAATCAAAGTGGATCAAGCCACCCCCAAAAGTTTCGCCCTAGCTCAAGCGGAGGTTTCACTCCGAGAAACAACAAACCCCAGATACAGAACTCTCGCCCCGGTTATCAGAACCGGAGTGGAGGAAACTCCAAGCCAGGAGGCTACAACAACAACTACAACCGCGCTCCACCCCGAGCCCCTAACAACGACAACACCAACACCAACACCGCTCCCAGAACCGGAAGCAATGCCGTTCCCGTTGCGAATAAGCAGGACAAGACCACTATCACTTGTTATGAGTGTGGTGTAGTGGGGCACTACTCCAACGAGTGTCCCAAGCGTCTTGCCAAGCTCGCCGGCAACACCGCTGCACCTGCTCAGCAGCAACGCCGTGTCTCCACCGGCAAGAAGTTCGCCCCCAACAACCCCAACAACCGCAACGGACGCCTCTACCACATGAACGCCGAAGAAGCCCAGGAAGCACCAGATGTTGTACTGGGTATGTTTTCTATCAACCACATCCCTGCCAGAGTGTTGTTTGATTCCGGAGCATCTCATTCCTTTGTCACCGAAGACTTTGCATCAACAAGTAAAATTCAACCCCTCAGTTTGAAGCATGTTATGATAGTCCAAATCCCCGGATCAACCACCAAAGCCAGAAAATTTTGCAAAAATGTGCCAATCAAAATCCATGATGTAGATTTCTTTGCAAATCTAATCATACTTGGAACCAAGGGTTTGGAAGTTGTCCTAGGGATGGACTGGATGTCCAAACACAATGGATTGATAGACTGCGCCAAGAAAGCCATAACCATGACTAGCAGCACCGGTATCATAGTTGAGCACGTCTCTAAAAAACTACCCAGAAAATTTACCTGCAACCAAAGTGTATCCAAGCCAACTCTGGATCAAATCAGGTCGTTTGCCGCTACCCTGATGTGTTTCCGGATGATCTACCCGGTATGCCCCCGGATCGGGATATCGAGTTTATCATCGAGTTAATCCCCGGAACTGGACCCATCGCCCAGAGAGCCTACAGCATGAACGCAACCGAGCTTGTGGAGCTGAAGAAGCAAATAGATGACATGTTAGCCAAAGGTTTGATTAGACCAAGTGCATCCCCCTGGAGATCCCCCGTCTTGTTTGTCGACAAGAAAGATGGTGCAAATCGTTTATGCACGGACTATCGTAAGCTTAATGATGTCACCATCAAAAACAAATACCCCTTACCCAAGATCGAAGACTTGTTTGACCAACTCACCGGATCCCGAGTTTTCTCCAAGATTGATCTTAGAACTGGATACCACCAACTGAAGATCCGAGCCACCGACATTCCAAAAACTGCCTTTACCACCAGATATGGGTTGTATGAGTACAACGTCATGTCATTTGGACTGACCAATGCCCCCGCTTATTTCATGAATCTCATGAATAAGATCTTCATGAACTTTTTGGACAAGTTTGTCGTTGTTTTCATCGACGCCATCCTCGTCTACTCCAAGTCCGAAGAGGAACATGAACATCATTTGGAGATTGTCCTAGAAACCCTTAGACAGCACAAGTTGTAGGCCAAGTTTAGCAAATGTGAGTTTTGGCTAGAAGAAGTTGGATTTCTGGTACACATCTTGTCTGCAGGAGGAATTGCCGTAGATCCCGCCAAAATCAAAACCGTTATGGAATGGCAAGCCCCAACCACACAAACCGAGGTCCGCGCTTTTCTTGGATTAGCCGGATACTACCGCAGATTTGTAGAAGGTTTTTCGAGCATCGCTCGACCAATGACCCAACTGCTAAAAAAGGATAGAAAGTTTGAGTGGACCGACAAATGCGAAGAGAGCTTTCAACAGCTCAAGAGTAGATTGACAACAGCCCCAATCCTGATCATGCCAGATATCGCAAAGCCCTTTGACGTATATTGCGACGCCTCCAAGACTGGACTTGGATGCGTGCTTATGCAAGAAGGCAAGGTTGTATCCTTCCTTTCAAGACAACTCAAGCAACATGAACAGAACTACCCAACCCATGACCTCGAGCTTGCAGCCGTGGTCTTAGCCTTGAAAGTTTGGCGTCATTACCTCATGGGTAATCGCTGCGAGATCTACTCCGACCACAAAAGCCTCAAATATATATTCACCCAGAAGGAGCTGAACATGAGACAACACCGATGGATCGAATTGATCAAGGATTACGACATGGCGATTCACTACCACCCCGGCAAGGCCAATGTGGTAGCGGATGCTTTGAGTCGACTGCCGTGCCAGTTGAACTCCATGCTCGCAACCGAACAGCCCAGCTTGCATCAAGAGTTTGAACATTTCAGACTTGAACTTGTTAGTGAAGGATTCCTAGCCAGCATAGAACTGCAACCCACCTTGGTTGGTCAAATCAAGGAAGCCCAGAAAGACAACGCTAGCATTGACGGAATCAAGAAACAGATAGCCGCAGGAAAAGCCCCCGGATTCACCGTAGACGAAGTCGGAGTTCTTTGGTACAAAGAACGTCTCTGCGTACCGTCGGACTCTGACTTGAAACAAGTCATTCTGGAAGAAGCCCATGACACCCTTTATTCAATCCACCCCGGAGGTACCAAGATGTACCAAGACCTAAAAGAACAATTTTGGTGGCACGGAATGAAGAGAGAGATCGGTAGCTATATCGCTAAGTGTGACATCTGTCAGAGAGTCAAGGCAGAACATCAACGACCCGCCGGACTGTTACAACCCCTCCAGATTCCAGAATGGAAATGGGACTCCGTAGGAATGGACTTTATCACCGGACTGCCCAAATCCAGCAAAGGCAATGATTCCATATGGGTAGTTGTCGATAGATTGACCAAAGTCGCCCATTTCATCGCCGTCAAAACCACCTATCAAGGCCCCAAGTTAGCTGAACTTTACATCTCCAGAATAGTCGCTCTGCACGGAACCCCCAAATCGATAGTGTCAGATAGAGGATCACAGTTCACCTCAAGGTTCTGGCAGAAAGTGCATGAAGGACTAGGCACTCGCCTAAATTTCAGCACCGCCTATCACCCTCAGACCGACGGACAGACTGAGAGAGTAAACCAGATACTGGAAGATATGCTGAGAGCATGCGTACTGGAATACGGATCCAAGTGGGAAGACTGCCTACCTTATGCAGAATTCTCCTACAACAATAGCTATCAAGCCAGCCTACAGATGGCCCCCTTTGAAGCCTTGTACGGAAGGAAGTGCCGTACCCCCCTGAACTGGTCAGAAGTCGGAGAGAGCCAAGTTTTCGGCCCAGACGTTCTTCGTGAAGCTGAAGAGAAAGTCCACAAGATCCGAGAGTACCTCAAAACGGCGCAATCCAGACAGAAGACCTACGCCGACAAGAGACGTCGGGAGATGACCTTTGAGATCGGAGACTTCGTCTATCTCAAAGTATCCCCCTTGAAAGGAATGCAGAGATTCCAGCTGAAAGGAAAGCTTGCACCCCGCTATGTCGGACCTTTCAAAGTCCTCAGTCGCCGAGGTGAAGTATCTTATCAACTGGAGTTGCCTGAAGAAATGTCGGCTGTGCACGACGTGTTTCACATCTCACTTCTCCGAAAGTGCCTTGAAGTCCCGGAGAAGACCGAAGTGTTCAAGAACATCGATCACCGATCGGTGGATATCAACAAGGATCTGACTTACCGCGAAGTGCCGATTCGCATCTTGGAAGAAGCTTACCGAACCACCCGCACCCGAAGCATCAAGTTTTTGAAGATCCAATGGAGCAATCATACCGAGGATGAAGCCACATGGGAACGCGAAGACTTCATGAAGAAGGAGTACCCAGATCTCTTTAGTACCTAACTTTCTTTTCGATCTCGGGACGAGATCTTTTGTAAGGGGGAAGGGTTCGTAACACCCCAAATTTTCAATAAAAAGAAAGTTAGAGAATTCCAGAAAGCAAAATTTCAAACCAACAAAAACTTTTCTTTTGCATATAGTACCCTGCATAGGACTTGTGCATTTGAGTGATATGCCATGATGATTGTTATTACTGGTATTTGTTATGCTCTAAAACCCTAGTGTGATCATATGAAGATCACCAACCCAAATAAATCAAAGAGGAAGAAATTCCATAAAATGCAAAACCCTAAAAACCCTCACATATGCCCTGTGGCATTTTTATAAAATTTGACCCTAGACCTATTTGGTCTTCACCATTAGTTGAGTAATGTTATTAAACACTTACTACAACTTTTGGAATCAAAGATTCACAATTCAAATGGATTTCAAACACAAATCCCACTCACATATGATAATGGTCAATTTTGACAATTCGAGTCTGATCACCACTTTGAGCCCTTGCCATTCAATTTTCCCAAACCAACTCTTGCTAACTCTTTGCACCATTTCAAAGTCAATGTCAAGGTGAACAACTTTGGTGAAGATCACCATGCCAAAATCATCTTGGATCAAGAGCCATGCTCATCCAAAGTCCCAACTTTTTAACATATGGAACATTCTCCACTTAGCCAATTTTGCAAATTTTGGAATTCTAAAAATTCCACCACCACCTCAAATCACCTCTGGTCAATTACAACTTATATCAACACTCACATTTCAAAAACTTTCACCTTTTGAATTATTTCAAATTTTGACAAATTTGTAATTTCCAAATTATGGCACTATTTGCCACTATTGCAAATAGTGTTCTATGCCACCTAAACTACCCTAATCTAAACCAAAGCTATTCTACCTTGTCCCCTGGTCCCCTCTAACCCTAAATGGAGCATAGTAATGCTAAGGGAGAGAGAGAGCAAGTTAGGGCATGGCCATGCCGGCCATGCCACACACATGTCGAGCTCTCCCCTCCCCTCTTCTTCCCTGGCCGTGGCCACCTTGCCAAACCGCACCAGCACACCACCCTAGCGCTGCCTAGCACCGCCCTGGTCGACGAGGATGAAGACAACGCCCGGAACGCGCGCGCCCAGCACACGCCCAGGACCGCTAGTATGCCGCTCGTGTCGTGCGTGGACACGCTCAGCACACGCGCCATCCCACGCGCTCACGCAGCCCCTGGACCCCCTGCGAGCACCGTGAGCCTCGCCGTGACACCGCGACGCCGTTGGACATGCCTTCGACCACGACCCGCACCCGCCGTCGCCGGAGAAGCCAACCCTGGTCCGCCGCGTGCGCGACAGACACGGAAGCAACGCGACATAACCAGGCCCTCCCCGACCACGCTGTCGCCACCATTAGCTTCGCCTGGACGAGGAGAACCCGACAGCATCGCCGCCTAGCTCGACAGCATGCCGGAGACGCCGCGCGCGTGTCGACTTCTTCCCTGCCCAGCAGCACCCTCGCGTCGCTATAAATAGAGCACTCCCCTGAGCCATCTGAGCACACCATCGTCTTCCCCTCTTCTCACTCGACCACCTGAGCCACTCCACTGCCTCGATTAGCCACCGCCGCCGCTCAATTGCTACACCACTGCCCGTGATCGCCGCCGAAGCTCGCCGTCGATTGGAGCCGCCCCAGGACGAGCCGCCGGTACCAGGAGAACCGCCGTCGTCCACATCTACCTCAAGCATATTGCCATCCCTTGCTGGAGCCGCCGTAAGCTCTCCCACCCCCTACCTGAGCCGCCGGTGAACTCCCCTCTCGCCGGCGGAACGATGAACCTCGGCCGTTAGATCTCGATCTAATCCTACGCCCCAGCTTCGCCCATACCGTTTCGGGTTTGAATACCCACTGACGGGTGGCCCCCGCTGTCAGGCAGCCCGCGCGGCACTGGACCGTGGCTGGGCTGGCCTTGGGCCATTTTTGAATCTTTGAGCCCATTTAGCTTTCCCGCCGGCCTTTTAATTCAAAATGGATTCAAATAATTCCCAAACAATTTCCTTACAGCACAAACTTTGAAATTAAATAGTTTCAAATTGGCTAAACCAAATTTAGTGAATTTTATGTTGTTGGAAAGCTACTGAAATTGTCTAACCAATGCCACTGGTCCCATGACCAGATTCTTTGTAGAATTAATGTGATAAAAATAACAAGACAGGGACTTTTCCCTATTCAAATAATTCTTAAAAATCAACCAAAATAGATATTAAGTTAATTCCAACTCTAATAGCTCACATTTGACTTACACTAATTGTTTATGCAATAAAATGGTGTGGTCACTTTGCATGATCATGCCCTAGTTTAATTAAAGGATCATTTGACTAGTTTAACTAGTTGATATTGTCCAAAACTATTAAAGTAAATTATGTGGAGTCTTACACTTCATTTAAACTTGTCTCACATGAATTCATGGGATGTTTGGACCCCTGGTCCCAAACTCTCTTATATGAATTACTTGAGATTTAAATCAAATATAGTGTTATTTAAATAATATGAGGTGATCTACCTCATTTAAAACATTTTCCCAAATGATGATGATGAACATTTGACTTAGGTCAATATGAGTTCATACATGATTGTTTGAGAAATTAAATCTTAAGAAGATTTCAATGAGAGGAAATTATTTCTCAAGAACCCTATGGAAACTATCATTTACATATGAAATACAAAGAAGTGAATTCTATTTAAACCCCACAACCCATGCACCTAAGTAGATTATTTTGTGTGCATAGAATAGTTTGTGTGTTTATATGTGATGTATGGAATAGCCATTGAATTAGTGAGTAATTATACTCGTATTCAAATTTAGACGGTAGCAATAGGAGAGTACGCCGAAGAAGAAGGTTGCTACCAGGAGGAGGAGGAGGAACAGTTTGAGAACTACCAAGGCAAGCTAATATTCTTGCAAAGTGCAAAGCCCCTTGGGGCAAGGCACCATGTTTCTTATCTTTTCTTATATGACCCATCCCAAGTGTTTACTTTACAAGTTTTTACTTGTTTTCTAAATGAGTTACCTTTATAGTTAACTTTGGTCAAAGTACAAGTTGGTTACTAGAGTAGTGAGTTAGTCTCTTCCAAGCAAAGCAAGATAGCACCCCTCATGAATTAGAGCTAGTGCTAATGAACTAAACTTGACTACTCTAGATGGGAACAATGTGATTTTGAAACCTTGGAATGATGATGCATTCCATTGAATGATTTATGAAGGTGGAGGTGAACAAGAGAAGATGGTGATTTTTGATAAAACAATGATATTGGTTTGAATGCGATACCTTTCCAATTATTAAGTACCCCCACAATACCTGATTATGGGTAGGGCTTAACTGGAAGTTTATGCGTCTTAGTATGGGTTCCCTCTAAACAAGCGTCATCGGGGTTATGCCGAAAGCTGCCTCCACAACAAAAGAAATGATATGATATGATGCGAAATGAGGTGAATGTCCGGCCCAAGCCCTGTGCAGTTCCAGTGGTATCTGTCTTCACTTTGGGAGGCCAAGCTCATGGGGAGAGGTGCTCATACTAGGATTTGTAAGTGAAAGGTTATGGTTGATGATCCGCGTACTGTGTTACGATGATTCGGGGTAATCCCGACGGATGAAATCAAATGTTGTGGCACAAGTGTGCAACCTCTGCAGAGTGTAAACCTATTCGAATAGCCGCGTCCACGGTTACGGACGGTTGGAAAGGCCATACAGTTTCCAATGCCATATCTTTGAAAATGATGTTGAAAGATGATGGTGAAATGACTTGTGGTGAATTGAATTGAAATCACCACTTGAATGGTGGGAATGACACTAATGTTCCCACTTGAGTTAGTTAGCTCTTGAATAAGCTTTTCTCAAATTTTGTGAACTAAAACTAGCTTTATGCAAATAAACTAGAGCTTAGCAAACCATACTAGAATGTCTAGCACTTACATTAGTATTAGTTTGCGAGTACTCAACGTACTCACGGCTTTGTCCCTGGCTATTCAAATGGCCAGAGTATGAAGATGACCAAGGAGATGACCAGCAGGACGCCTACGACAACTAAGCGCCTTCCGACGTCAAGCGTTGGCCTGTGGACTAGAGAGTCCTTGTATCTTACGCTTCCGCTATGTTGAACTATGAACTTGTGTTTGTTCGTTGATCAATAGATCAACTATTCGTGTAATATGGATCATGTGATTCCAAATTTGTAAGACTTATAGTTTGTAATGAATGATGACTGTGATACTTAACTATTATGCCTCGCAACAACAATATTCCTGGGATTGCGATGTATGACATAATAGGCATTCGGACTTAAAAATCCGGGTGTTGACATCTGGCTCCCTTCGTCTTCTGGAAAAATAGGATTTTTCATATAAATTTCGTCAATTGTTGATCTTCCGAAATATTGCATTCTGACGGCGCTTTTTCCAGCAGAATCCTGACTCCGGTGCGCGATCCTCCAATAATCATGAAACATGCAAAATAGGTGAAATAACATAAGTATCATCTCCAAATATGAAATATATCAATGAATAACAGCAAATTATGATATAAAATAGTGATGCAAAATGGACGTATCAACTCCCCCCAAGCTTAGACTTCGCTTGTCCCCAAGCGGAACTGAACTCGGTAAACAGGACCACATGTTTATGGAGTGAAGAGTCGATAAATAAAATACGGACAAGAAGCATCATATTCATTCACACAAGACATTCTAGTGAACAACTTCCTCATATAATTCAACTTGAAATAAGTAGAAGGTAATCACAAATAGAGGTGCATAAGAAATCATAATTGGTGATGGCAAACTTCGTTCTTGGTCAAAGAACAATTAACAGATTGTACTTATCTATCGAGCAGCGCTCTCATGTTAAAGTTTATAAGGCACAAATTGCATACTCAATCATAATAATCTCCTCATAATCATTGATAACTTTCAAAGCTATATCATTCGGATAAAACTTGTACTAAACAAGGAAGAGTAAAAGACATGATGAAATAGATCACAATATAAATGGTTTGATCACAACAACTCAAATGCTTGCTTGAGATGGAGAGAAATAGGTTTACTGACTCAACATAAAGTAAAAGACAGGCCCTTCGCAGAGGGAAGCAGGGATTAAATCATGTGCTAGAGCTTTTTCATTTTTGAAATCATATAAAGAGAGCAAAAGTAACATTTTGAGAGGTGTTTGTTGTTGTCAACGACTGGTAGCGGGTACTCTAACCCCCTCGCCAGACAGACTCTCGAAGAGCGGCTCCCATTAAAACATTTTCATTTTGGGTGGCACTCCTTCCAACCTTACTTTCACAAACCATGGCTAACCGAATCCTCGGGTGCCTGCCAACAATCTCATACCATGAAGGAGTGCCTTTTTATTTTAGTTTTATTTAGATGACACTCCTCCCCTCCTTTGCTTTCTCAAACCATGGCTAGCCGAATCCTCGGGTGCCGTCCAACAATCACATACCATGGAGGAGTGTCTATTTGTAAAATCATGAAGGTTAATTAATCGGGGCTGGGAACCCCATTGCCAGCTCTTTTTGCAAAATTATTGGATAAGTGGATGAAGCCACTAGTCCATTGGTGAAAGTTGCCCAACAAGATTGAAAGATAAAACACCACATACTTCCTCATGAGCTATAAAACATTGACACAAATAAGGGATGATAAATTTTGAATTGTTTAAAGGTAGCACACGAAGTATTTACTTGGAATGGCAGGAAATACCATGTATTAGGTAGTTATGGTGGACACAAATGGCATAGGTTTGGGTTAAGGTTTGGATGCACGAGAAGCATTCCCTCTCGGTACAGGTTTTTGGCTAGCAAGGTTAATTAGCAAGCATAAGAGTTGAGGGAAACAAACAAATATACATGTGATAGAAACAATCATGCATCTTCCTTGTAAGCACACACAATTTTAACTTAAGAATAATAAGCTAAGGGGCTAACAAGAAAGAAAGACAATGAAACAACATATCTACATGTATTTCTCTTTTCTACTTAAACCTCAAAGTGTTGTTGCTATTGACCAATGCTAAGTTTGCCAAAACCAAATATATTTATTCAATGCTCCCAAAGTGATACCAATACTAATAATAAGATCAATCATATAATAGAGATTGCAAACTAAAATAAGATGTGCAATATGTAAATGATAAGACTTCTCATTAATATTCCATAACGATAACTCACACCAAGGGATACATAGACAACCAACTAAGGAGAGATACTTCCACACTGCAACCCATCTTATATGATAACTTCCCTACTCATGATATGACACTACTTGACAATAAAAAGTAAAAGATAGTGATGATGTGATACCGCGGCACTCCCCCAAGCTTGGAACAAACCAAGGGGATGCCAATACCGATGATGAATTACTCCTTCGGCGGTGGTGATGATGAATTCCCATCATCAGGCTTCCAAGGAAGAGGCTCTCCATCAACAAACGACATCTTGGTCTCGGGAATCCTGAAACTAGCAGCATTGCTTATGTGTTTAAACCTGTTTTCATACTCACAGTTTTGATTCTGAACATCATAGAGTTGAGCTTGGAGTTTGTTGGTGGTGTCGTGAAGCGAGAGGATGTCGTCGCATAGCTTTGCAGTATCCTTCTTGTGTCCATCAATAAGCTCAGACACAATCTTGTGGAAGATGTCCACTTCACGCTCAGCCATCTTCTTGTAGTTGAAGACCTCTTGCTCTAGCTTCTCCATCCTGTCTTCCAAGCTTCCTTCTTCTTTAGGACCCTGTACATCTTTGATCTGCAACTCCCCATCAACGAGCAGCAACTCCTTGGGGTGCATCTTCAGCTCGTTCATGTATGGGTTGACGACGTCCTCAAGGAAGCTATCCTTCGGAGTTCCCGGCGAGGACATGATGGCTCTAGATCCGAAGCAGATCCTGGCAGAAAACAGCTCGAAACAAAACACGTCGAGAAAACGATATACGGACCTCCAGGGGTCCAGGGGATTATATAGCAGGAATTTTTACGACAAAAGGAAAGTATCAGGTCGAACCAGAGTCGGAGAGGGGCAAAGAGGTGGCCACCTCATAGGGCGGCGCGGCCAGGCTGGGGCCCACGCCGGCCTATGGGGGCATGCCCTCGTGCGTCTCCTCCACTCCGTTTCGATCTCGTAATTTTTCATATTTACCAAAAACAGCAAAAACATTGTTCGGAAAGTAAAACGCGAACTTTTTATTACCAGTATTGTTACCTATTCAAAGTCGAATTCTGCCGGACTGTCAATTTGTCCTTTGATGAAAGCTTCCAGAGTTTCCACTCGAATAACATCAACATCTTCATTATAAGAATCACCCGAGATATAATGCTTGAGTCTTTGTCCATTCACCACTTGTGAGGCATCGCCTTGGAGAGAACTAATTTTAATCGCCCCTGAGTGATATACCTCCTCAACGACATATGGTCCTTCCCATTTTGAGAGTAATTTCCCTGCAAAGAATCTGAGACGAGACCGATACAATAGGACTTTGTCCCCAATATTAAATTCTCTTTTGATAATCCTTCTATCATGCCATTTCTTAACTTTCTCTTTAAAGAGTTTAGCATTTTCATAAGCTTCACTCCTCCATTCATCTAGAGAACTCAATTGCAGCAACCTCTTCTTACCGGCTAGTTTAGGATCTTTATTTAGTTCTCTTACAGCCCAATAAGCTTTGTGCTCTAGTTCTAAAGGTAAATGACAAGCTTTTCCATAAACCATTTTATACGGTGACATTCCCATTGGATTTTTATAAGAAGTTCTATAAGCCCATAGTGCTTCCTTCAATTTACTAGCCCAATTTTTTCTAGTTTTATTAACAGTCTTTTCCAAGATAGATTTAATCTCTCTATTTGATAGTTCTACTTTCCCACTAGTTTGAGGATGATAAGCAGAAGCAATTCTATGATTAATACCATATTTAGCAAGAGTTTTTCTAAAACCACCATGAATAAAATGAGAACCTCCATCAGTCTTAATATATCTAGGAACTCCAAATCTAGGAAAAATTATATCTAAAAGCATTCTTAGAGAGGTCTCACCATCAACACTTTTTGTGGGTATGGCTTCCACCCATTTAGTAACATAATCAACAGCGACAAGTATATGAGTGTTACCTTCTGAAGAGGGAAAGGGTCCCATGAAGTCGAAACCCCAACAATCAAATGGTTCAATAAAAAGAGTATAATTCATAGGCATTTCATTGCATCTGGAGATATTACCAACCCTTTGACATTCATCACAAGATAAAATAAACTTCCTTGCATCCTTGAAGAGAGTTGGCCAATATAAACCTGATTGTAGAACCTTTTGTGCGGTTCTATCTCCGGCGTGATGTCCTCCATAAGCACTATCATGACATTTACTCAATATCTCTTGTTGTTCATATTCGGGAACACATCTTCGTAGAATACCATCCACTCCTTCTTTATATAAGTGTGGGTCATCCCAGAAATAATACCTTAAGTCATAAAAGAATTTCCTCCTTTGCTGGGCTGAAAAGGTTGGAGGCAAGTACTTGGAAACAATAAAGTTAGCATAATCAGCATACCAAGGGCTATCTCGCGAGCTCACCTTTATTACAGCCAATTGTTCATTTGGAAAACTATCATTAACAGGAACAGGATCATAAGCAATATTTTCCAATCTAGACAAATTATCAGCACCTTTCCTATCTACAATATGCAAATCAAATTCTTGCAACAGAAGCACCCATCTAATAAGCCTTGGCTTAGCATCTTTCTTTTGCATAAGGTATCTGATTGTAGCATGATCAGTATGAATTGTAACTTTTGAATGAACAATATAGGATCTAAACTTATCACAAGCAAAAACTACAGCTAACAATTCTTTTTCAGTTGTAGCATAATTTCTTTGGGCAGCATCAAGAGTTTTACTAGCATAATGAATAACATTCAACTTTTTATCTACTCGCTGTCCAAGAACAGCGCCTACAGCAAAATCACTAGCATCACACATAATTTCAAATGGTAAGTTCCAATCAGGAGGTTCAACTATAGGTGCAGTTGTTAAGGCTTTCTTTAGAGTTTCGAAGGCTTCCTTACAATCATCATCAAAAACAAAAGGTACATCTTTTTGAAGAAGATTAGTAAGAGGCTTTGAAATCTTGGAGAAATCTTTAATAAACCTCCTATAAAACCCAGCATGACCAAGAACACTACGAATACCTTTAACATCCCTAGGATAGGGCATCTTCTCAATTGCCTCAACTTTGGCTCTATCAACTTCAATACCTCTCTCGGAAATTTTATGTCCCAATACAATTCCTTCATTAACCATAAAGTGGCATTTCTCCCAATTAAGAACAAGGTTAGTTTCTTCACACCTCTGCAAAACTTTATCAAGGTTCCGCAAGCAATTATCAAAATAATTCCCATAGACAAAAAAATCATCCATGAATACCTCTACAATATTCTCAAAAAATCCATGAAAAATAGCAGACATGCATCTTTGAAAAGTAGCAGGAGCATTACATAAACCAAAAGGCATGCGTCTATAACCATAGGTTCCATAGGGACAAGTGAAAGTGGTTTTCTCTTGATCCTTAGTTTTAACAGCAATTTGTGAAAACCCAGAATAACCATCAAGAAAGCAAAAAATGAGTATTTTTAGATAACCTTTCTAACATTTGATCAATAAAAGGTAAAGGGTAATGATCTTTCTTAGTAACCTTATTAACTTTCCGATAATTAATGCACATTCTATACCCTACAACTACTCTTTGAGGGATGAGCTCATCATTATCATTAGGCATAACAGTCATTCCTCCTTTCTTAGGAACACAATGCACAGGACTAACCCATCTACTATCAGCAATAGGATATATAATACCAGCTTCAAGAAGTTTTAATACCTCATTTCTTACCACATCCTTCATCTTAGGAATTAAACGACGCTGATGTTCAACAAAAGGCTTTGCATCATCTTCCATATTAATGGCATGTTGGCAAATAGAGGGAGAAATCCCCTTCAAATCATCAAGAGTGTAGCCAATAGCTCCTCGGTGCTTCTTCAATATTTCCAATAACCTTTCTTCTTCAAACTCTGAAAGCTTAGAGCTAATAATAACATGATATATTTTTTTATCATCAATATGAGCATATTTAAGATTATCAGGCAATGGTTTTAAATAAAAAATAGGATCCTCTTTTGGTGGTAATGTTGTACCTAGATCTTCTACAGGCAAGTCATGTTTAAGAATAGGTTGACGAAGGAAAATTTCATCAAGCTCATTTCTTTCTTCCCTAAAAACTTCACTCTCACTATTCTCCAAATGTTGCTGCAAAGGATTATTAGGAGCAAGAGCAATACATGCACACTGTTCAACTCTAAAATCATTATTAGGTGAATCAGCTTTATAAGGAGTTTTGGCAAATTTAGAGAAATTAAACTCATAAGACTCACCAGCAAATTTAGTCAAAATTTTCTCTTTCTTGCAATCTATAACAGATCCACAAGTATTTAGAAAAGGTCTACCAAAAATGATAGGACAATACTTACTAGCAGCAGAACCAAGTACCAAAAAGTCAGCAGGATATTTAATCTTACCACATAGAACTTCCACATCTCGAACAATACCAATTGGAGAGATAGTTTCTCTATTAGCCAGCCGAATAACCACATCAATATCTTCAAGTTCACAAGAACCAATTTCGTGCATAATCTCCGTGTAGAGCTCATAAGGAATAGCACTAATACTTGCACCAATATCGCATAAACCATAATAACAATGATCACCAATTCTAACAGATAGCATTGGAACACTAGTTTTCTTGGACTTATTAGGATGTGAAACAATATTAGAAGCATCTTCACAAAAAATAATATGACCATCCTCCACATTTTCAGTCACAATATCTTTAACTATTGCAACAGCAGGTTCAACTTTTATTTGTTCTTCAGGTTCTACAGGTTTCTTTTCACTTTTATTAACCGCACTGTTTATAACAGAGTACTCCTTCATTTTAGCAGGGAAGGGAGTTTTTTCAATATAAGCTTCAGGAATAACATGATCAACAGTTTCGACTACAACACATTTATTTATTGATGAATCAATTTTATCTTTATACGGTTCATGATACTTATCAAAGTTCTTCTTATGCAATTCATAATGAGAGGCAAAGGCTTTATAAAGATTTGCAACAACTTGAGAATCAAGACCATAGGTAGCACTAATATTACGAAATTTATCAGTATCCATAAAAGCTTCAATGCATTTATAATCATAATTTATACCTGACTCTCTACCTTTGTCGATCTCCCATCCTTCAGTATTCTCCTGGATCCGATTAAGAAGGTCCCTTTTAAACTCTTCTTTGTTGCGTGTAAATGATCCAGAACAAGAGGTATCCAGCAAGGTCTTGTCTTGAAAAGAAAGTCTTGCATAGAAATTATCAATAATAATATTACCAGGAAGCTCATGAATGGGGCATTTGAGCATTAAAGACTTCAATCTCCCCCACGCTTGGGCAATACTCTCTCCATCATGAGGCCAAAAATTATATATGAGGTTCCGATCCTTGTCAATTTCACTTGGAGGATAGAACTTAGAATAAAATTGGGGCACAATATCATTCCATTCAAGAGAATCCCCGTTATCCAGTAATTTATACCAATGCGCCGCTTTACCAGACATCGATATAGAGAATAGTTTCTTCCTCACTTCATCCATAGCAATACCTGCACACTTGAATAAACCGCATAATTCATGTAAGAACAGTAAATGATCTCCAGGATGAACAGTTCCATCCCCTGTATAGCGGTTATCCACAACACGTTCAATAATTTACATAGGTATTTTGTATGGTACTTCTTCCTCACCTGGCGCCTCATCCACTACCTTTGCAGTAGTAGTAGATTTTCCAAATAAAAATTCAAGAGAAGATCTCTCCATAATGAATTATAGCAGCAGGCAGGAATAAAATCAGCACAAACAGTAAAAGTTTCCCTTACCAATTCCACTTACCAATAGCGCTTCACTCCCCGGCAACGGCGCCAGAAAATAGTCTTGATGACCCACAAGTATAGGGGGTTGTATCGTAGTATTTTCGATAAGTAAGAATGTCGATCCCAACGAGGAGCAGAAGGTGTTGACAAGCAGTTTTGATGTAGGAATCACTGTAGATGCTCACAGACAAGTATTCAGGGGGTTTTGATGTAGCAGTTGAATAAAGTACGAGTAAGTAAAATGCGAGAGTAACAATTGCAGCGAGTGGCCCAATCCTTTTTAGCACAAAGGACAAGCCGGTTTGTTTACTTATAATGACCAAACGTTCTTGAGGACACACGGGATTTTAATCTAGTGCTTTCGCTTCATACAGCTGATTAATCTTCATTGTTTTGATAAGTGTTGTTTAGGTGAACCTATGCTAA
Source organism: Lolium perenne (assembly GCF_019359855.2). NCBI lineage: Eukaryota > Viridiplantae > Streptophyta > Magnoliopsida > Poales > Poaceae > Lolium > Lolium perenne. Next base: position 188,619,650 of record NC_067245.2, read on the forward strand.
TGCACCGCCCTTCCTAGGACTAATACATACTTGTGATTATACCCCTTGCACGCATCCGCAACTACAAGAAAGTAATTAAGATAAATCTAACCACAGCCTTAAACTCTGAGATCCTGCTATCCCTCCTGCATCGATATACCAACGGGGGTTTAGGTTTCTGTCACTCCGGCAACCCCGCAATTGGCAAACGAATACAAGGTGTATTCCCCTAGGCCCATAAAGGTGAAGTATCGTGTAGTCGACGTTCACATGACACCACTTGAAGAATAACACCACAACTTAAATATCATAACATTGAATATTACTCAACCATAATTCACTACTAACATTTAGACTTCACCCATGTCCTCAAGAACTAAACGAACTACTCACGAGACATCATATGGAACATGATTAGAGGTGATATGATGATGAATAACAATCCGAACATAAACCTTGGTTCAATGGTTTCACTCAATAGCATCAATAACAAGTAGAAATCAATACTGGGAGAGTTTCCCCTATCAAACAATCAAGATCCAACCCAAATTGTTACAGCGGTGACGAGGTGCAGCGGTGGAGACGGCGGTGATGATGATGGAGATGATGGTGATGGAGATGATGTCCAGCTCCATGACGGTGACGATGGCGTCGATTTCACCTCCGGGAGGGAATTTCCCCGGCGGATCTCAGCCTGCCGGAGAGCTCTTTTCTCTCTGGTGTTTTCCGCCTCGCAGAGGCGGCTGTGACCCTTCGCGACTATCCCCCGGAGCTTAGGTTTTCGGGACGAAGATGTACGCGAAGGAGAGGAGGCCAGAGGGGGCTGTGGGCCCCCTCCCCACAAGGCGGCGCGGCCAGGCCTTGGCCCGCGCCGGCCTATGAGGTGGGCCCATGGAGGCCCTCCTCGGCTCCCCCTTCTGGCTCCCTTCGTCTTCTGAAAAAATAGGTTTTTTCATATAAATTTCGTCAATTGTTGATCATCCGAAATATTGCATTCTGACGGCGCTTTTTCCAGCAGAATCCTGACTCCGGTGCGCGATCCTCCAATAATCACGAAACATGCAAAATAGGTGAAATAACATAAGTATCATCTCCAAATATGAAATATATCAATGAATAACATCAAATTATGATATAAAATAGTGATGCAAAATGGACGTATCAAGGAGCTCGGGTGCTGTGGGGCAGGGTTGAGGTCGACCATGGCGCGGCGATTCCGGCGTGCTGTTGGGCTAGGCAACGGTGCAGCAGGGGTCTACACGTCCAGGCGAAGCTAATGGCGGTGACGGCACGGTCGGGCGGCGTCTGTGGCGCACGCATTGCTTCCGTGTCTGCGGGCGGCATTCGCGGGATCTTGTCACCGTCTCCGGCGGCGGCGGTCCAGGGTCTGGGTTCCGCGTGTGTCTGGTGGTGTCGTGGTGGCGCAGCGATGCTCGACGCGTTGAGAGAGGGGCCAGGGCTTGCTCATGCTGGTGGAACGGCGCGTGGCCAGGGTGGTCTGCGGAGCATCCACGCGCGACGCGAGCGGCAGGCTGGCCGATCTTGGCGCGCGATCTCCGGCGATGGTTGGCATCGAGCTGGACCGTGGCTTGTGTAGGCGGTGCTAGGGTGGTGTGGTGGCGAGTTTTGGCACGGTGGCCAGGGGTGGAGAGGAAGGGAGAGAGAGGTGGTGCATCAGGGTGGCGACATGGCCGGCATGGCCATGCCCTAGCTTGCCATCCTCTCTCCTTAGGTTTGCTATGCATCATTAAGTGAAAGAGGGAACCAGGGGATCAAGTAGGATAGGTTTGTGGTAGATTAGAGCGGTGTAGATCACTATTTAGAATAGTGCCAAATAGTTCCCTATTTGCAAATTGCAAATTTGTCCAAATTTTGAGTGAATTCAAATGGTTGCAAGAATTGAGTTGGGTTTGTTTGGTTAAGTTGTATTTGACCAGAGAAGGTGAGAGGTGGTGGTGGATTGGTCAAATTCAAAGTTTTGCAAATTTTGCTAAGTGGGAGAATGTTCCACTTAATAAAAAGTTGCAACTGTGGATGAGCCTAGCATTTGATCTAAAAAGAATTTGGCATGGTGGTATTTGCAAAAAGTGTTCACCTTGATGTGCTCTTGGATGAGGTGCAAAGAGTTGGCAAAGTTTAGTTTGAAAATTTTGAATTGCAAGGGCTCAAAGTAGTGATCATACTAAAAATGGCAGATTTGACCATTATCACATGTGATCAAATTTTAAGTTTGAAATTCATTTGATTTGTGTTTCTTTGATTCCAAAAGTTGTAATAAGTGTTTAGTAACATTGTTCAACTAATGGTGAAGACCAAAATGGTTTAGGGTCAAAATTTATAAAAATGGCATAAGCCATATGTGAGGGTTTTAGGGTTTTTCTTTTATTTGATTTCTTTTTCTTTTTGATTTATTTGATTGGTGATCTTCACATGATCACATTAGGGTTTAAGAGTATATCCCATACACATAATAACAATCATCATGGCATATCACTCAAATGCACAAGTCCTATGCATGGCACTATGTGCAATTTAAAAAGTTTTTGTTGGTTTGAAATTTTGCTCTCTGGAATTCTTCTAACTTTCTTTTTATTGAAATTTGGGATGTTACAGTCCTCCTCAAAGTCATCGTCGTCGCTCAGGAAGGCTCCTCCTCCCCGAAGGTCGATACCTCCGTCGTCTTCCTCCATCTCTCTCAGCTGGTCCTCCTGGGCCTTGACGGTGGCCTCCAAGGATGCTATCTTGGCGCGAAGGCGCACGATAGTAGCGTCCTTCTTGGCACGCTGCTGGCGAAGGGTCTTGCGGTCGTTGGCGAGTAGCTTGATCGCCTCACCCTGCTCGATGATGTGAGCGTGGGTCTGGTTGGCGTACACGCGGGAGGCGTCCAGATCCTTCTGAGTCTGGTACAGCTTGAAGTCGAGGTACTCAGCATGGTGCCTCAACTCCGGGTGCGGCTGCAGCTCCATGGGCACTCCCATGGCATCACGCCTCACGAGATGCGCGGAGCAGGAAGCGAGGAGGCGCACCACGTTCTGTCCACAGAGACGCGCAAGTGCCTCCTGAAGGGCACGTGCGAGTCCGTCGATCCAGTTGCTCTCGCGGAAGGAGAAGAGGATCCTCTCCGAGGTGGGAGGCTCCATCTTGCCCCTCAAGTCAGCAGTGATGACCCACTGCAACTCTCCTCCAGGCTGGTCGTCCAACTGGATCCCGTGGAACTCGGGGTGTGGGCGTCCAAGGAAGTCCGAGATGGCGTTGAGGTCGTGCTCGAAGATCAAGCTTCCACCATTCCCAAGCTGGTAGAACTTGGTGTTGATGGGTTCATTAGGCTCCATCTGAAAGCGAAATGGAAAAGTAAGTTAGAGAGTGAACAAGTGTGGCAAAATTTTAAGTAGATTCAAATAAGGAAGAGCATGATTCTTCAAATTTTGAAAAAGTCTCAAAGACAAGAGGGTGAGTAAATTTTCATAAATATTCTCTTCATTTGATTTCAAAGTTAAGTTTTTCTAAACGTCCATTCTAACTAGGGTCTTCTAAGGTAAAAAAATTGCTCTGATACCAACTTGTCAACACCCGGATTTTTAAGTCCAGATGCCTATTATGTCATTCATTGCAATCCCAGGAATATTGTTGTTGCGAGGCATAATAGTTGAATATCATAGTCATCATTCATTACAAACCATATTGTCTTACAACTTGAATCACATGATCCATATTACACAAATAGTTGATCTATTGATCAACGAACAAACACAAGTTCATAGCGGAAGCGTAAAGATAAATGGACTCTCTAGTCCACAGGCCAACGCTTGACGTCGGAAGACTCCTAGTTGTCGTAGGCGTCCTGCTGGTCATCTCCTTGGTAGTTCTGTTCATCCTCATACTCTGGCCATTTGAATAGCCAAGGACAAAGCCGTGAGTACTTTAAGTACTCGCAAACTAATACTAGTGTAAGTGCTAACAATTCTAGTAAGGGGTGCTAAGCTCTAGTTTATTTGCATAAAGCCAATTTTAGTTCACAAGTATTTGAGAAAAGACTTATTCAAGTGCTAACTAACTCAAGTGGGAACATTAGTGTCATTCCCACAACTCAAGTTGTGATTCACCACAAGTCACCTTTCACCAATCAATTTCACCAACATTTTTCAAGAATCTGACACCGGAAACTGTATGGCCTTTCCAACCGTCCGTAACCGTGGACACGGCTATTCAAATAGGTTTACACTCTGCAGAGGTTGCACACTTGTGCCACAACATTTGATTTTATCCGTCGGGATTACCCCGAACATCGTAACACAGTACGCGGATAATCAACCATAACCTTTCACTTACAAACCCTAGTATGAGCACCTCTCCCCATGAGCTTGGCCTCCCAGTGAAGACCAAGCATCAGCACAGGAACTGCACAGGGCTTGGCCGTACAATTCACCTCAATTCACATCATTTCTCAACAACGGAGGCAGCCTCGGCATAACCCCTATGATGTGTGTTCAGAGGGAACCCATACTAAGATGCATAAATTTCCAGTTAAGTCCTACCCATAATCAGGTATTGTGGGGGTACTCAAAAATTGGAAAGGTATCGCATCCAAACCAATATCAGTTTTAATCAAAAATCACCATCTTCTCCAAGTCATATTCACCTTCAAAAATCATTCAATGGAATGACTCATCATTCCAAGGTTTCAAATTCAGTTCAAGTCACATGTTCCCATCTAGAGTAGTCAAGTTTTAATATTTAGCTCTAGCACTAATCATGAGGGGTGCTATCTTGCTTGGCTAGCTTGAGACTAACTTTGCTACTCTAGTAACCTTCTTTAACTTAGACCAAAGTTAACTATAAAAGTAACTCTTGAAATAAACAAGTAAAAACTTGTAAGGTAAAAACTTGGGGTAGGCTTGTGGTAAGAAAGGTAAGACTAATGGTGCCTTGCCCCAAAGGGCTTTGCACTTTGCAAGAATATTAGCTTGCCTTGGTAGTGGTCAAAGTTCTCCTCTTCCTCCTCTTGGTAGCAACCTTCTTCTTCCGGGTATTCTCCGGTGCTAGCGTCTAAATTTGAATACGAGGTATAATCACTCAACCAATTCAATAGCTATTCTAAGCATGTCATCACTTCACACAAACTATTCTAAGCACACACTTAATACAATTAGGTGCATTGGTTTTCTTTATTAAGGAAAAAATAATTTCCTCTCATTACATATGTAAATGATAGTTTCCATTTAGTTCTTGAGGAATAATTTCCTCTCATTGAATCTTCTTAAGATTTAATTTCTCAAACAATCATACATGAAATCATGTTGACCTAAGTCAACCATTCATCATCATCATTTGAGAAAATGATTTAAATGAGGTAGAGTACCTCATACTATTTAACAATTCTAAATATGATTTAAAATCACCAAGTATTTCATGTGAGAGCATTTGACCAGTAGTCCAAACTTCATATGAAAGTACTTGGGACAAGATTTAAATGAAGTAAAATACTTTATATGATTTGCATAATAGTTTTGGACAATATCACTTAATTAAACTAGCCATATAGTCCTTTCTTTAAACTAGGGCATGATCATTCAAAGTGACCACACCATATTTTTGCAGAAACAATTAGTGTAAGTGAAATTTGAGCTATTAGAGTTGGAATTAACTAAATATCAATTTTGGTTGATTTTTAAGATTTATTTGAAGGGATTTCTATTTTCGTGCCCCTGCTTCATTAGTTGTACTCAGTTTTCCCCAGCTCGTTAGTTTTTCCTCAGTTTTCCCCTCCCTCTAGTTTGAAACCCCTCGAAGACGCGGGTTGCCGTCAGGTCAGAGGCCTTACCGTTACCGTGAGGTCAGTTCCTCGCTGACCGTCTCGTGCTGACGGGTGGATCCATCTACCGCTGACGCGTGGGCCATTTTATTTCCTGATTGTATACGCGGTGCTGCCAATGACAAATGGGGCCGCTCTATGGGGCTGCCGCAGCCAATGACCAGTGGGTCGTCTATTTATTTATAGAAAATTATATATTGCCGCTCTGTGGGGCCTCCGCAGCCAATGACCGCTGTGGTCGTCTATTTTATTTAGAGAATATAATATAGAGCCGCTCTGTAGGGGTCGCCTCAGCCCATTTTCGCAGCTTAATCTAAAGTGACTCTTATGCTAAACATTGTGTATCCCGACGTTGACCTAGCAGTGGCGGCGAGCATAGCCGTTCTGACCATGCCGATATCAGCATCGGCATCGGCATCGTTTGGAGGATGTGGTGCTCGAATAATAGTGGAAATGCGATATTATTTTTTACATGCATAATATATAGAAAATAGCTAGATCTCTAAATCGATGCATATGAAGCTACATATATATTCTTGGTCATAATCCCCTGATACGTCTCCGACGTATCGATAATTTCTTATGTTCCATGCCACATTATTGATGTTATCTACATGTTTTATGCACACTTTATGTCATATTCGTGCATTTTCTGGAACTAACCTATTAACAAGATGCCGAAGTGCCAGTTGCTATTTTCTGCTGTTTTTGGTTTCAGAAATCCTAGTAAGGAAATATTCTCGGAATTGGACGAAATCAAAGCCCAGGGGCCTATTTTCTCACGAAGCTTCCAGAAGTCCGAAGGAGAGACGAAGAGGGGCCACGGAGGGGCCACACTATAGGGCAGCGCGGCCCCCCCCTTGGCCGCGCGGCCCTGTGGTGTGGGGCCCCCGTGCCGCCTCTTGACCTGCCCTTCCGCCTATAAAAAGTCTCCGTGACGAAAACCCCAGTACCGAGAACCACGATACGGAAAACCTTCCAGAGACGCCGCCGCCGCCGATCCCATCTCGGGGGATCCTGGAGATCGCCTCCGGCACCCTGCCGGAGAGGGGAATCATCTCCCGGAGGACTCTACGCCGCCATGGTCGCCTCCGGTGTGATGTGTGAGTAGTCTACCCCTGGACTATGGGTCCATAGCAGTAGCTAGATGGTTGTCTTCTCCCCATTGTGCTATCATTGTCGGATCTTGTGAGCTGCCTAACATGATCAAGATCGTCTATCTGTAATTCTATATGTTGCGTTTGTTGGGATCCGATGAATAGAGAATACTTGTTATGTTGATTATCAAAGTTATGCTATGTGTTGTTTATGATCTTGCATGCTCTCCGTTACTAGTAGATGCTTTGGCCAAGTAGATGCTTGTAACTCCAAGAGGGAGTACTTATGCTCGATAGTGGGTTCATGCCTGCATTGACACCTGGGACAGTGACAGAAAGTTCTAAGGTTGTGTTGTGCTGTTGCCACTAGGGATAAAACATTAGTGCTATGTTCAAGGATGTAGTCACTAGTTACATTACGCACCATACTTAATGCAATTGTCTGTTGTTAGCAACTTAATACTGGAAGGGGTTCGGATGATAACCTGAAGGTGGACTTTTTAGGCATAGATGCAGTTGGATGGCGGTCTATGTACTTTGTCGTAATGCCCAATTAAATCTCACTATACTCATCATGATATGTATGTGCATGGTCATGCTCTCTTTATTTGTCAATTGCCCAACTGTAATTTGTTCACCCAACATGCTGTTTATCTTATGGGAGAGACACCTCTAGTGAACTGTGGACCCCGGTCCAATTCTCTTTACTGAAATACAATCTACTGCAATACTTGTTCTACTGTTTTCTGCAAACAATCATCTTCCACACAATACGGTTAACTCTTTGTTACAGCAAGCCGGTGAGATTGACAACCTCCCTGTTTCGTTGGGGCAAAGTACTTTGGTTGTGTTGTGCAGGTTCCACGTTGGCGCCGGAATCCACTGGTGTTGCGCCGCACTACATCCCGCCGCCATCAACCTTCAACGTGCTTCTTGGCTCCTCCTGGTTCGATAAACCTTGGTTTCTTTCTGAGGGAAAACTTGCTGCTGTGCGCATCATACCTTCCTCTTGGGGTTGCCCAACGAACGTGTTAAATACACGCCATCAAGCTCTTTTTCTGGCGCCGTTGCCGGGGAGATCAAGACACGCTGCAAGGGGAGTCTCCACTTCTCAATCTCTTTACTTTGTTTTTGTCTTGCTTAGTTTTATTTACTACTTTGTTTGCTGCACTAAATCAAAATACAAAAAAATTAGTTGCTAGTTTTACTTTATTTGCTATCTTGTTTGCTATATCGAAAACACAAAAAAATTAGTTTACTTGCATTTACTTTATCTAGTTTGCTTTATTTACTGTTGCTAAAATGGCCAACGCTGAAAATACTAAGTTGTGTGACTTCACAACCACAAATAATAATGATTTCTTATGCACACCTATTGCTCCACCTGCTACTACAGCAGAATTCTTTGAAATTAAACCTGCTTTCTTGAATCTTGTTATGCGAGAGCAATTTTACAGTGTTAGTTACGATGATCTTGCTGCCCATCTTAATAATTTTGTTGAATTATGTGAAATGCAAAAGTATAAGGATGTAGATGGTGATATTATTAAACTAAAATTGTTCCCTTTCTCATTAAGAGGAAGAGCTAAAGATTGGTTGCTATCTCTGCCTAAGAATAGTATTGATTCATGGACTAAATGCAAGGATGCTTTTATTGGTAGATATTATCCCCCTGCTAAAATTATATCTTTGAGGAGTAGCATAATGAATTTTAAACAATTAGATACTGAACATGTTGCTCAAGCTTGGGAAAGAATGAAATCTCTGGTTAAAAATTTCCCAACCCATGGACTGACTACTTGGATGATCATCCAAACCTTCTATGCAGGACTAAATTTTTCTTCACGGAATTTATTGGATTCAGCTGCTGGAGGTACCTTTTTGTCCATCACTCTTGGTGAAGCAACAAAGCTTCTTGATAATATGATGATCAATTACTCTGAATGGCACACGGAAAGAGCTCCACAAGGTAAGAAGGTAAATTCTGTCGAAGAAACCTCTTCCTTGAGTGATAAGATTGATGCTATTATGTCTATGCTTGTGAATGATAGGACTAATATTGATCCTAATAATGTTCCATTAGCTTCATTGGTTGCACAAGAAGAACATGTTGATGTAAACTTCATTAAAAATAATAATTTCAACAACAATGCTTACCGGAACAATTCTAGTAACAACTATAGGCCATATCCTTATAATAATGGCAACGGCTATGGTAATTCTTATGGGAATTCTTACAACAATAATAGGAGTTCACCCCCTGGACTTGAAGCCATGCTTAAAGAATTTATTAGTACACAAACTGCTTTTAACAAATCTGTTGAAGAAAAGCTTGGGAAAATTGATATACTTGCTTCTAAAGTCGATAGTCTTGCTGCTGATGTTGATCTTTTGAAATCAAAAGTTTTGCCTAATGAGAATCATCATAATAAAATTACTACTACAGCAAATGCCATTCAAGTTAGAATTAATGAGAATATAAGATTAATGGCTGAACTGCGTGCTAGGTGGGATAGAGAAGAAAATGAAAAACTAGCTAAAGAGAAGAATATAGCTAAAGTTTGGACTATTACCACCACTAGTAATGTTAATGCTACACATGTTGCTGCACCTCCTACTCATACTAATAAAAGAATTGGTGTTAGCAATGTTTCCACTTCGAATGCAAAGCGCGAAAAACTGCACAAACTGCTAAAATCGCTGAAACGCTCGTGATAAAGCTGCTGAAATTTTTTCCAACATTGGGGATGATGATCCCATTGCTTTAGATTATAATGGTTTGAATTTTGATGATTGCCACATCTCTGAAGTTATAAAGTTCTTGCAAAAACTTGCTAAAAGTCCTAACGCTAGTGCTATAAATTTGGCTTTCACGCATCATATTACAAATGCTCTCATAAAAGCTAGAGAAGAGAAACTAGAGCGTGAAGCCTCTATTCCTAAAAAGTTAGAGGATGGTTGGGAGCCCATCATTAAGATAAAGGTTAAAGATTTTGATTGTAATGCTTTATGTGATCTTGGTGCAAGTATTTCTGTTATGCCTAAGAAAATTTATAATATGCTTGACTTGCCACCGCTGAAAAATTGTTATTTGGATGTTAATCTTGCTGATCATTCTACAAAGAAACCTTTGGGTAAAGTTGATAATGTTCGCATTACCATTAACAATAACATTGTTCCCGTTGATTTTGTTGTCTTGGATATTGAATGCAATGCATCTTGTCCCATTATATTGGGAAGACCTTTTCTTCGAACTGTTGGTGCTATCATTGATATGAAGGAAGGTAATATAAAATATCAATTTCCTCTCAAGAAAGGTACGGAACACTTCCCTAGAAAGAGAATGAAGGTACCTTTTGATTCTATTATGAGAACAAATTATGATGTTGACACTTCGTCTCTTGATAATACTTGATACACACTTTCTGCGCCTAGCTGAAAGGCGTTAAAGAAAAGCGCTTATGGGAGACAACCCATGTTTTTACCTACAGTACTTTGTTTTTATTTTGTGTCTTGGAAGTTTTTTACTACTGTAGCAACCTCTCCTTATCTTAGTTTTGTGTTTTGTTGTGCCAAGTTAAGCCGTTGATAGAAAAGTAAGTACTAGATTTGGATTACTGCACAGTTCCAGATTTCTTTGCTGTCACGAATCTGGGTCCACCTCCCTGTAGGTAACTCAGAAAATTAAGCCAATTTACGTGCATGATCCTCAGATATGTACGCAACTTTCATTAAATTTGAGCATTTTCATTTGAGCAAGTCTGGTGCCATTTTAAAATTCGTCAATACGAACTGTTCTGTTTTGACAGATTCTGCCTTTTATTTCGCATTGCCTCTTTCGCTATGTTGGATGAATTTCTTTGATCCATTAATGTCCAGTAGCATTATGCAATGTCCAGAAGTGTTAAGAATGATTGTGTCACCTCTGAATATGTCAATTTATAATGTGCACTAACCCTCTAATGAGTTGTTTCGAGTTTGGTGTGGAGGAAGTTTTCAAGGATCAAGAGAGGAGTATGATGCAACATGATCAAGGAGAGTGAAAGCTCTAAGCTTGGGGATGCACCCGGTGGTTCACCCCTGCATATATCAAGAAGACTCAAGCGTCTAAGCTTGGGGATGCCCAAGGCATCCCCTTCTTCATCGACAACATTATCAGGTTCCTCCCCTGAAACTATATTTTTATTCCATCACATCTTATGTGCTTTTTCTTGGAGCGTCGGTTTGTTTTTGTTTTTGTTTTGTTTGAATAAAATGGATCCTAGCATTCACTTTATGGGAGAGAGACACGCTCCGCTGTAGCATATGGACAAGTATGTCCTTGGTTTCTACTCATAGTATTCATGGCGAAGTTTCTCCTTCGTTAAATTGTTATATGGTTGGAATTGGAAAATGATACATGTAGTAATTGCTATAAATGTTTTGGGTAATGTGATACTTGGCAATTGTTGTGCTCATGTTTAAGCTCTTGCATCATATGCTTTGCACCCATTAATGAAGAAATACATAGAGCATGCTAAAATTTGGTTTGCATATTTGGTTTCTCTAAGGTCTAGATAATTTCTAGTATTGAGTTTGAACAACAAGGAAGACGGTGTAGAGTCTTATAATGTTTTCAATATGTCTTTTATGTGAGTTTTGCTACACCGGTTCATCCTTGTGTTTGTTTCAAATAAGCCTTGCTAGCCTAAACCTTGTATCGAGAGGGAATACTTCTCATGCATCCAAAATACTTGAGCCAACCACTATGCCATTTGTGTCCACCATACCTACCTATACTACATGGTATTTTCCGCCATTCCAAAGTAAATTGCTTGAGTGCTACCTTTAAAATTCCATCATTCACCTTTGCAATATATAGCTCATGGGACAAATAGCTTAAAAACTATTGTGGTATTGAATATGTAATTATGCACTTTATCTCTTATTAAGTTGCTTGTTGTGCGATAACCATGTTCACTGGGGACGCCATCAACTGTTCATTGTTGAATTTCATGTGAGTTGCTATGCATGTTCGTCTTGTCTGAAGTAAGGGCGATCTACACTGAGTTGAATGGTTTGAGCATGCATATTGTGAGAGAAGAACATTGGGCCGCTAACTAAAGCCATGTTCCATGGTGGAAGTTTCAGTTTTGGACAAACATCCTCAAATCTCTAATGAGAAAAGAATTAATTGTTGTTGAATGCTTAAAGCATTAAAAGAGGAGTCCATTATCTGTTGTCTATGTTGTCCCGGTATGGATGTCTAAGTTGAGAATAATCAAAAGCGAGAAATCCAAATGCGAGCTTTCTCCTTAGACCTTTGTACAGGCGGCATAGAGGTACCCCTTTGTGATACTTGGTTAAAGCATATGTATTGCGGTGATAATCCAGGTAGTCCAAGCTAATTAGGACAAGGTGCGGGCACTATTGGTACACTATGCATGAGGCTTGCAACTTATAAGATATAATTTACATGATGCATATGCTTTATTACTACCGTTGACAAAATTGTTTCATGTTTTCAAAATCAAAGCTCTAGCACAAATATAGCAATCGATGCTTTTCCTCTATGAGGACCATTCTTTTACTTTCAATGTTGAGTCAGTTCACCTATTTCTCTCCACCTCAAGAAGCAAACACTTGTGTGAATTGTGCATTGATTCCTACATACTTGCTTATTGCACTTATTATATTACTCTATGTTGACAATATCCATGAGATATACATGTTACAAGTTGAAAGCAACCGCTGAAACTTAATCTTCTTTTGTGTTGCTTCAATGCCTTTACTTTGAATTATTGCTTTATGAGTTAACTTTTATGCAAGACTTATTGATGCTTGTCTTGAAGTGCTATTCATGAAAAGTATTTGCTATATGATTCACTTGTTTACTCATGTCATATACATTGTTTTGATCGCTGCATTCACTACATATGCTTTACAAATAGTATGATCAAGATTATGATGGCATGTCACTCCAGAAATTATCTGTGTTATCGTTTTACCTGCTCGGGACGAGCAGAACTAAGCTTGGGGATGCTGATACGTCTCCGACGTATCGATAATTTCTTATGTTCCATGCCACATTATTGATGTTATCTACATGTTTTATGCACACTTTATGTCATATTCGTGCATTTTCTGGAACTAACCTATTAACAAGATGCCGAAGTGCCAGTTGCTATTTTCTGCTGTTTTTGGTTTCAGAAATCCTAGTAAGGAAATATTCTCGGAATTGGACGAAATCAAAGCCCAGGGGCCTATTTTCTCACGAAGCTTCCAGAAGTCCGAAGGAGAGACGAAGAGGGGCCACGGAGGGGCCACACTATAGGGCGGCGCGGCCCCCCCTTGGCCGCGCGGCCCTGTGGTGTGGGGCCCCCGTGCCGCCTCTTGACCTGCCCTTCCGCCTATAAAAAGTCTCCGTGATGAAAACCCCAGTACCGAGAACCACGATACGGAAAACCTTCCAGAGACGCCGCCGCCGCCGATCCCATCTCGGGGGATCCAGGAGATCGCCTCCGGCACCCTGCCGGAGAGGGGAATCATCTCCCGGAGGACTCTACGCCGCCATGGTCGCCTCCGGTGTGATGTGTGAGTAGTCTACCCCTGGACTATGGGTCCATAGCAGTAGCTAGATGGTTGTCTTCTCCCCATTGTGCTATCATTGTCGGATCTTGTGAGCTGCCTAACATGATCAAGATCGTCTATCTGTAATTCTATATGTTGCGTTTGTTGGGATCCGATGAATAGAGAATACTTGTTATGTTGATTATCAAAGTTATTCTATGTGTTGTTTATGATCTTGCATGCTCTCCATTACTAGTAGATGCTCTGGCCAAGTAGATGCTTGTAACTCCAAGAGGGAGTACTTATGCTCGATAGTGGGTTCATGCCTGCATTGACACAGGACGATGTGAGAAAGTTCTAAGGTTGTGTTGTGCTGTTGCCACTAGGGATAAAACATTAGTGCTATGTTCAAGGATGTAGTCACTAGTTACATTACGCACCATACTTAATGCAATTGTCTGTTGTTAGCAACTTAATACTGGAAGGGGTTCGGATGATAACCTGAAGGTGGACTTTTTAGGCATAGATGCAGTTGGATGGCGGTCTATGTACTTTGTCGTAATGCCCAATTAAATCTCACTATACTCATCATGATATGTATGTGCATGGTCATGCTCTCTTTATTTGTCAATTGCCCAACTGTAATTTGTTCACCCAACATGCTGTTTATCTTATGGGAGAGACACCTCTAGTGAACTGTGGACCCCGGTCCAATTCTCTTTACTGAAATACAATCTACTGCAATACTTGTTCTACTGTTTTCTGCAAACAATCATCTTCCACACAATACGGTTAACTCTTTGTTACAGCAAGCCGGTGAGATTGACAACCTCACTGTTTCGTTGGGGCAAAGTACTTTGCTTGTGTTGTGCAGGTTCCACGTTGGCGCCGGAATCCCTGGTGTTGCGCCGCACTACATCCCGCCGCCATCAACCTTCAACGTGCTTCTTGGCTCCTCCTGGTTCGATAAACCTTGGTTTCTTTCTGAGGGAAAACTTGCTGCTGTGCGCATCATACCTTCCTCTTGGGGTTGCCCAACGAACGTGTGAAATACACGCCATCATCCCCTTAATTATCTAAAGGGGATGGATGCATGGCTTCACGTCGTCGTCGCTTTCATCGTCAGTATCTTCGTCGTCTGAGTAGTAGTACCTCCTGCACATTGTTCCGTCGAACACCTTCACTGTGAGCACATCATCGCCTTCATATTTGAAGTGTACGAACCAGCCGAAATCCACACCGTGCGCGATGGCGAATTTCTCCCAGCCCTTGTCGAGGTACATCCGGCCTTGTCCGTCAAATAGGACCTCCACGGTCCAGAGACGAGGACCGCAGTCAGCTGCTCGCAGATACACCTTAGCTGGCTCCTTGCCGTCAAGATAGTCCGCAATTTTTTTTGGGAGTTCCTGCAAAGAGATCGAGCGCCGATCGTTTGAAATTAGGGAACCCTTGAAATTAAAGGTTTTTTAGAACATGCCCATAATTAATCACATGCATCATATATGTGGGAACGCGTACGTACCTTCTTGACCAAAGGGTCTTCATAGACGACGATGAAGAACTCCTCTATGATCAATGGCAGTGTTGACGGTGGTGGTGGCAATGATGATGATCCACTTCCCCTTCCCCTTCCCCTTCCCCTTCCCCTTCCGGTCCACGTCCGAGACGTGGAAGCCATGGCAATGGATAAAGTGTATGTGAACGAAAAGAAGAGAGAGGCAGAACCTATTGACACAAGGGATGGCCGTGTGGGTGTTTATAAGGGAGAGATGACCGTTGTAGGGTTTACACAATAAAATAAGGAGGAGATGACCGTTGTGGGGGTTTATACACAATAAATTAAGGAGGAGTCGACCGTTGTGGGGGTATAGTTTATCATTTTACCGTGAAAAGTAATGCCTAAAAGGAAAGTAATGGCTACAAGAAATCGGTGATGGTTTATCGTTTTTTGCGTGAAAAGTAATGGGTACAAGAAATGGGTGATGGTGTATCATTTTTGCGTGAAAAGTAATGGCTACGAAAATGGGTGATGGTGTATCATTTTTGTGCGTGAAAAGTAATGGCTACAACAAATCGGTGATGGTTTATCATTTTTGTGCGTGAAAAGTAATGGCTACAACAAAATCGGTGATGGTTTATCATTTTTTGCGTGAAAAGTAATGGGTACACGAAATGGGTGATGGTGTATCATTTTTGTGCGTGAAAAGTAATGGCTACAAGAAATCGGTGATGGTTTATCGTTTTTTGCGTGAAAAGTAATGGGTACAAGAAATGGGTGATGGTGTATCATTTTTTGCGTGAAAAGTAATGGCTACACGAAATGGGTGATGGTGTATCATTTTTGTGCGTGAAAAGTAATGACTACAACAAATCGGTGATGGTTTATCATTTTTGTGCGTGAAAAGTAATGGCTACAACAAAATCGGTGATGGTTTATCATTTTTTGCGTGAAAAGTAATGGGTACACGAAATGGGTGATGGTGTATCATTTTTGTGCGTGAAAAGTAATGGCTACAACAAATTGGTGATGGTTTATCATTTTTTGCGTGAAAAGTAATGCCTAAAAAGAGTTTATAATTTAGCTCGTGAAAATAATGCAGAAAACCAAACTTTGCGTGAAGCTAACCGACGACAGAGAGAGAGAGAGGGTGGTGGCCCCGACCAGAGAGAGATAGGGGTTATCCTGCCCGTTAGATCATACGATCAACGGTCGTCGGGCACGATCCGCGTGACATGGGCTAGACCAATCAGGGCAATGTTGGGCGTCTGTGAGAGTTTGTGAAGGGAGAGGGCAAAACTGAGTAGTATCAAGAAACCAAGGGCAAGTGAGTAGTAAACAGACTAAGGGATTCAAATATGAGATTTAAAAAATGGAAAATGCGTGTTTTGTACAATGAAACCCATCTTGGCCTACCTCAAACTATTTGCAATACAAATCTACATGAGTGTGAAAATTATGGTCTCATTCAGACAAAGTATGTTTTGGGGAAAGCTGTTTTGGGTAGGGCTTATTATGGAAAACCATGCACCTTCATAGCTACTAGGTGATTTGAGAAGTGGCAATTTGTGGTGAAACTTGATTTATCTACGATTTATCTATGATTTGAGAAGTGGAAATTTGTGGTAAAGACTCCATGAGTAAGTGCCACTCCTTTTCGGAATTTTTTGCACATTAAATAACTCATTTAACTAGTTAATCCCATTTGTTGACTCTCTGTTGACCAGCCACTTGAGGGTAAAACTGAGTATATTGCACTAGCCAGTATTAGCACTCAAGGTGAAAACTGAGCATACAAAAAATGCTAGTATATGACTCGAGGGTATACATGAGTATATCTAAATTTCCAGGGTTAGACTCGAGGACGCGTGTTGCGGTGCAGAAGTGGAAGACGTGCCATTGTTGACGCGTGTCGCGGTGCAGACGTGGAAGACGTGCCATTGTTGACGCGGGTCGCATTTAGGACGCGTAAGCCCCTCTCTCCCTCCCTCTGCACACAGTACGTCTCATTATCGCTCACGCACGAAACCACCCCTTCACGTCCCATCAACTTCTCCAAAAAACCCCAACCGCCGTACGAGCCCTCCCCTGCCGGCGATGGAGAAGAAGAATGCGCCGGCGGCCATCGCCCCCGAGCCCGTCGCCTCCGAGCCCGTCGCCTCCGAGCCCGTCGCCTCCGAGCCCGTCGCCGCCGAGCCTGTCGCCGCCGAGCCCGTCGCCGCCGAGCCCGTCGCCTCCGAGGGCGGCGCATCCGAGCGGCGCATCCAGCGCGGCGCCTCCGTGAACTGGGCCGGTCTCACGGCTGACGGACCACTTCACAAGATCGGCGAATGCTTATTGGCGAAAGAGGAGTACGTGGACAGCTACTCTGCTATGAGGCAAGTCTGTAGAAATTGGCGCTCAGGTTTACCTGATCCCGACGTGCACCTGCACGAATGGATCATGCTACACCACGCCCTTCCACGCGCCGCTGAGTTCACCTTCCTCCATCTCGGCACATCCCGCTACGTCACCATAGATCTATCTGCAGTTCGTGCAAGGTTCAAATTCCTCGGCTTTTCCCGTGGCGTCACCATAGATCTTATTTTCAATCTTAGTGCTGAATGTTATCTTTTCAATATATTTTAGATTCTACTTCGTCAGCTTTTCCCGTGGCGTCATCGTGCTTGCCCAGAAGAACCCGCCGCACAAGATACGGCTGCTGAACCCACTCACAAAGAAATCGAACACGATGTTTGAGGCGCAGATGCCATCTGTTTTTCTGAAATCAGTCGCTGTTATCAAATCCCCGACTATGGTCTTCGTTGCCACACATTACCCGCCGGAAATTGGTTGGGTCGATGAGAGCACTCCAACTAAGGATATAAATGAAGATGGGGATTGGGGAGAAGGAAGATTTTCGATCAAGAACCATGTTTTCCGTTGCATTACCCCGTTCAATGGTGAACTGTATGCAGTAGCTGCGGACAATTTTGAGATCGAAAGAATAGTGTGCACCAATATACAGTTGCAGCAGCGCGAAACCTTTATCAAGATGGAGACACTAATTTCATTTCCAGAACTTGGACGTCAGAAGTTCTACCTTGTGAAGTCGGATGGTGATCTGCTGCTTGTGTTGTTGGTCAGCGCGGCTTTGGCGGGCAAACCATTGGTGTACCGTGTGGACACTCAGAGCCGCTCTCTCCATCCGGTCACTAACATTGGCAGTAATACCTTCTTCGTGAATTATATCCGGTGTATCTCCGTCGACACCAGAGTGTACCCGACACTTCAACCTGGCAGCATCTACTACACGGATTTGGGTTATATCAGAGCGTACTCTCATGATACAAATGCCTGGGATGAGTGGCCACTACGTGTGGATAGAATAGGACTCTACGGTTTGAGAAATGAACACAGGCCATACCGTTTGGAGGATGTATTGGCCTCACACTGCAGACGGAAGGAGTTCAATGAATATTTCCTTGGGGAATTGCACGAATGGGGCGACGGAGAAATATATGAGGAGGAATGAAGAACAAATTCATTCATCCTAATCTTCTTGTTGTCCATACATTGCGTGCGTGATCTTGTATATTTTTGCAGCTTAGTTTGTCGTGAACATTAACAATGTTATTGGCTGCTTTTGGCTGCTGTATGCAGTTTACCTATGTATTATACTTAGTTTTCTGATTATGCTGCTGTGAATTTATCATATAATAGCTTCTAGATTTGCTACTAGATTTGCTGCCATATTGGGCAAAAAACGAGGGCCAAAAGGCATAAATAACCCCAGAGATTTGCTACTAGATTTGCTGCCATATTGAAGAAAGACAGAAATAGAAGCTTCTCTAGATTTGATACTAATTTGGTGAAAAAGACAGAGAGAGAAAGAGGGGAAAAGGTGCTCTTAAAAATGCCAATTTGGGCCGAGAGAGACAAAACCCAGCTCCTGCTCACGTGCAACCAAACGCTTCTCGTCCTGTCCCACGCGGTCCCTTTCTTCCAGCCCCACGCGACGCGGCCCCACAGACGACGCAGCGCAACACGTCAGCACAGAACGTCCAAATAAACGGATTCCTTCCGTCTGAGCTCCTTCTGCGGGTCTTCAGACAAAGGCTAGGGTAAAACTGAGGAAAAACTAAGGGGCTGGGGAAAACTGAGCACAACTAAGGAACCGAGGGCACGAAAATAGAAATCCCTTATTTGAATGGGCAAAAGTCCCTGACTTAATCTTTTTGTTACTTTATTTCTACAACAGATCTCACAATGAGACCAGTGGCAAGTTGTAGATCTTTTCAGTAGCTTTCCAACAATATAAAGTTTGCTAAATTTGGCCCAGCCAAACAGATTCTATTGAATTTCAAAGTCAGGACCAGTATTGAATTTGAATTGAAATTAATTAAACGGAATTTGAATAAAAGGGCCGGCGGGAAACTGAGTTGGGATGAAACGATTCAAATCGGAGAAAACCAGCCTAGCAACGCATCTCGTGCGAGTGGGCCGTCTGACGAGGTGGGCGCCACCCGTCAGTCTCTATTTGAAACCCGAATCGGTGCGGGGGCGAAGAGACGTTGGATTAGATGATGATCGTGCGGCGCACGATCATCGTCTTCTCCGGCGAGAACCCGCGTCTCTGGCGCCGAACCTAGGGGGTCGGAGGGCTAACCAGGGCTCCGGCGGTCGGCGGCGAGGATCACGGTGACGTTGTCGATGACGCTGAGGCAGCTGGTAGCAGTGGCGGAGCTTGGGGAGGCGTGAATCGACGGCGATGATCTCCAGGCTTCCGCGGCTCCGATCTTGCAATTCCTGCGACTTCGGCAATGATCGAGCTAGCTAATGGTGCGAGGCGAGGCAGTGAAGCAAGGGGAGTGAGGTGGTGTGCTCAGTTGAGTCCAGGGAACGCCCTATTTATAGAATCGCTGGGGTGCTGCGGGGCAGTGAGGAAGTCGACATCGACGCGGCAGTTCCGGCGAGCTAGCGAGCTAGAGGATGGCGGGGAACTGTTCTGCGGGTCCAGGCGGTGCGTTCGGCGGCGACAGCTTGGTCGGGCGGTGCCTAAATCGCTCGCGTGGTCGCGGAGCGTGGCGCGTCTACGGTGGAATAGGGTCGTCGTCTCCGGCGGCGGGCACGGGTTGGCTTCGCGAGCGTGTCTGGCGGGCTTGCGGTGGCACGACGATGCTCAACCTGCTCAGCGGGGGTCCAGGGCGTGCTCGAGCGGGCGAGACGGCGCGTGGCCAGTGGCATCCGCGGCGTGTACTGGCGCGACATCATCGGCATCCTGGACGATTCTGGGCGCGAGAAATCCGGCGATGGTCGGCGTCGGTCGTGGCAATGGCGCTGCTAGGCATGGCTAGGGATGTGAGGTGGTGCATTTGGGCATGGTGGCCGTGGCCAGAGAAGAAGAGAAGGGAGGGTGGCTCGACATGTGTGGCATGGGCCGGCATGGCCATGCCATGCAAGCTATGGTTGGTCTCCTAGGGTTGCTATTTGGGTTAGTAGAGATGGAAGAGACCAGGGGACAAGGTAGAGGTGAGTGGTGGCTTAGGGTTGGCCAGAACACTATTCAAAATAGTGATTTTGATTTGCTCCATATTTGCCCAATTCAATTTCTTCCAAAATTTGGTTGAGCTCCAATGGTTTCAATAGTTGAAAGTGGTGGGTTTGGTTGAGTTGCAAATGACCAGAGACAACCATGTGTGGTGGTGGAATTTTTAAAATCAAAGAAATGCAAATTTGCACAAAGTGAGATTGTTGCATGAGTTAAAAAGTCTCAACTTTGCATGAGCATAGTTTTTGATCCAAGATGATTTTGGCATGGTGGTCTTTACCAAAGTGGTTCACCTTGATGTGCTCTTGGATGAGGTGCCAAGAATTGGGAAAGTTTAGTTTGAAAAACTTGAAATGCAATGGCTCAAAGTAGTGACCAGAACATAAATGACAAATTTGACCAATATCATATATGATCACAATTTGAGTTTGAATTTGATTTGATTTGTGTTTCTTTGATTCCAAAAGTTGTAATAAGTGTTTAGTAACATAAAACAACTAATGGTGAAGGTTAAATTGGTCTAGGGTAAAAATTTGGAAAAATGGCATAAGCCATATGTTAGGGTTTTTAGGATTTTGTTCTTATTTGATTTCTTTCTCTTTTTGTTTTATTTGGTTTGTGATCTTCACTTGATCACTTCAGGGTTTTAGGGTTTATCACATAAGCATAAGAACAATCATCATGGCATATCACTCAAATGCACAAGTCCTATGCATGGCACTATATGTAAAGAAAAGTTTTTGTTGGTTCTGAAATTTGGATCTCTGGAATTCTTCTTCTTCTTCTTATTGAAATTTGGGATGTTACATAGACCTATATTAGATGTTCAGCTAGGACTGGTGAGAGAGTCAGGGGCCTATCTTTATGTTACCGAATTAAGTAGGTGTGAAGTTTGACTTGTTTCTATAAGGCCTTGACTGCTTCTTGGAGATATCCGTGAATGGTTTATCTCAGAAGGCCTAAAAGTTTATCTCAGGAACAAAAAAACCTACCGCACGTCTCATCGTAGAGGGTTCAAACAAGTCAATGCAGCTAAGGGTGGGAAAAAACGGTATGAACGATTCTAGCTAGATGTATGTTGATTCCTATATTAATAACTAGCTGGGTGGCCCGCGCATTTGCGCGCCTAGTTTCCAAGAATGATTATGTTTGAAATGTTTTCTCCGCTGGCTATATTTTCGTGCACTCAACATCTTATTCGATATAATTCATTACTAATTACATGTCATGCAAAAAAGAACGTTGTCCTTTCTTCATATCGCATGTGAATGCGGAAATACAATTCAAAACCACATACAAAGTTTTTCATTTATCTTTATATTTCTCTAGGGACTTATTTCTTATTTGTTGGCTTCTAACATAATTCAAAGTCGTAGGTTTGTCTGAAACAAATATTTATAGCATTCACCGGATTATAGCAAACTATATCTGTATCTACAATGCCAAATTGATATTATATGAAATAAATATACTGTATGGGAATAACCAAATTTATGCCCTCCGATTCATATTACTGGTCGCTAATATGGATGTATCTAAAACGAAAATATGTTAATACAAAAATATTAGATAGAATTAATATGGATTAGAGGGGTAGTAGATATTAAGTTTTTTCTACAAACTCTGTAAAACTTAATCTTATTTGACTTTATACATACATAGAATTTTGATTATTTTAAAGTGGGGGCACGTATAAGTATACTACAAAAAATAGTGAATAGATTAATGTAATGGAGTGTGGTGGTTCTTTCATAGATGCATACACAGCTTTTGCATAAGCATGCCTTCGGAGAAAGTTTAGATGCAAATACATTAGGCCGGGGAAATAATCTGTCTCTATCGAATTCATGCATTGTGTACTTTGAACAATTCATGTAAAGTCATGTTTGGAACAAAGAAAAAAGATAGGGATTTGGATGATATGGTTTCTATAAGAAAAATGTTGTTCTGCCATTTGGAACAAAGGAACATGAATCTAAGATTTCTCTGAAATTCCTATGATATGGGCTATGCCGAATAAATTGTGGAGGAAAACCAATATCAGATCCTAAGTACTGTTTTCACCTCTTTCTATCTATACTTCTTACACTGATTCCTGTAGCGTGTCTTGCCCTTATGTTGTGTGGTTCTGGTTCGTTCCAGATCCTTGCTGGTACTGTCCGAGTTCTTGGAGACTCTGTTTTTTGGTAACGTTGGCTCTTCGCACCATGGCCGCATTAAAATTTAATAGTAAAGATAAACACCGGCATCTGGTCCGTCGAACTCCTGCACTGCTAGCGTGCACGGTGTGATAAGACAACAATAAAGCCCCAGCTGATGGAAACTGCGGTGGCACAATGGATCGCCAGATCATGTAATGTTGTCCAATGTCGCACCTCTTTTTGCCCCCTTGGGCCGCTATCCAGACTTGAGACACCATTGCTACCTTGAGGTACTGCTACCTTGAGGTACGCTCATGAGCTTGTGTTCGTTAGTAGCTCTGATGGTGCAAGATTGCAGCTGGTCTCCTCCAGCTAGCTTCATCGGCTGCACAACTTCTGATGCGTGCTCCTGAAACAAAATATCAGTTCGTAACTAAACTTGGCCGCGCACGAATTTTGACTCCCAACCTTGAGTACTTACTAATTCGCCAAACTCGGTGCGGATCCGGTATGCACGCGGTGGCAGGCCGGTGGAGGCACAGCAGCCGGCTAGGAGGTTGGTGAAGTTGAAGGGCTGCCGTAGCTCATGAGAATCGTCTCTCTGTGCATGCCTACCTGTCCCAGCCGTCGAACATACTATAGGGGTCGTTCTTGGCGTCGCCCAGGCAGTCCGCGTGGCTAGTTTAGCCATAGTAGACCATCAGAGCAGCATTGATCCTCGAGAAGGTGTCATTGCTCGATGTTGGGTGGTTGACCGCATGATAGATCTGAGACTGAAATCGGTCAATCAGTCAAACAAACATGTCATTTACACATCTTATGATAGTATATATATAGAAAGAGACACAAACCACTTGGACAGGATAAGCACGAAAGGGAGTGAGGAAGCCGGACTCCGTCGGATAGTCGTCATTTTTTTTTCGATAAAGGATGCTTTATTACTTTTTGGGAAAGCAATTACATCCAGCCAACCAGGATGCACACAACCGTTTTTGAGTCTCAAGTTCAAAAAAGGAAAATGCTTCAGTTCCTCCGGAGGCTCCGTCTCGCGCGTCCTCCGGATCGCGCGTCGTCCGATCTGATCGATCGCTTGGTCATAAGCTTGCCACGTCCGCGCTCCTCCCAGTACCTTATCTCTCCACGCGTCTCGCCCAGTACCACACGTTTCTTATCTCCTTCCACCTCCACCGCTTCACCATCCCCAATCGAGACAGAGCTCCACTGCGCATAGCTCTACCGATGTTCCTCGCCACCATACCACAAGCTCGCCCCGCCTCTACGCTCGAGCTCGCCCCGCCGCCGGCCTCGAGCTCCCTCTGCTGTCGATCTCGAGCAGGTCCTGCGAGGTCTCTATGTCTCCTACCTCCAGCGACCCGGAACTGCTACTGAAAGCCGGCGAGCTCCATTAAGCTTGGGAGCGTGCAAGGCCTGCAGAGTGGCCGCGTGTCGCCAGATTCTGCAAGTGGTGCTGGCGGCGGTGCTGGTGGGAGGCGCTGCTCCCATAGGTGGCCGCACCTGCTACCACGCTTGTCCGTCGATGCTCCAAGGGGTGGCCGGACCTGCTCCCACGGGGTGGAGGCGTCGCTGCTGCAGCGCGTCGCGGCGCTCCAAAGGGCGGGCACCGGAGCTGCAAGCCCCCCGCCCCCAGAGCTGCAATGGGTGGCCGGCAGTGCTGCCAATGCCGGCTGCTTGTGCTACAAACATTGACCGACGGAGCTACATATGGAGTGTATCGTTGCTGCTAGTGGGCTGTTGTCGGGGGGAAGACCCCGGATAGGGCAATGGACGCGGAGCAGCCGGCTGGCCACTGGCCGGCTCGCGGCAAAGGCCGGCTGAGGAGCAGCCGGCTGGCGCCGTGGCCGGCTGGTCCGGAAGCCGGCTGGCTCTAGGTCCTAGCCGGCCCAGCTACAGCATTGGTGGCCGCAGCCAGGCCGACTAGGACCTAGAGCCAGCCGGCTTCCGGACCAGCCGGCCACGGCGCCAGCCGGCTGCTCCTCAGCCGGCCTTTGCCGCGAGCCGGCCAGTGGCCAGCCGGCTGCTCCGCGTCCATTGCCCTATCCGGGGTCTTCCCCCCGACATTAGCCCCCGAAGCTGGCAAGGTCCTGCGTTTAGAAGGACCTAGGCAGGTTTTCCTGGCTTCTTGAATATATTGGACGGCACTTGGAGGGGCCGACTGAGAATTTCCATTCAGCCGGCTGCGCCCTCATCCGGCTCGTTCCTGCCGGCTGCTTCTAGCCGGCCGCTTTTTACACTTGTACAATTTTTGCTTTCTCGCAAGATCTGATGGCGCCTCCGCCTTGCTGATGAATTTTGGCTCGAGTGGAACTTATTGTCCGGCTCCGGCTTGCGGCGCGCCGGAGTCTCCGCCGCCTCGGGTCCTGCGCCCGACTTGACTGGTCTGACGCCTGGCCTGGCGGTCGGTTCGTCTGGTCACATCAATGTTCCCCCGGATCCGGTGCGGTAGTGGGCGACGTGGTGTGGCCGTTTCCGATAACCGTTGTGGACGTGGGAGGAGTTACGGCGCAGTAAATCCGGGGACGTGGCCCACGACCGCCACTTGGAGGCCAACCGCCCGCGGCAGGAGGCTATAAATGCCGCGGGGGAGGCATCGAGGCGGCCACTTGCCACTTTCTTCCTCCTCGCGCTCCTGCCCCCATCGCTCTCCTCTGCGCGCTCGAGCTCGCTGTTGCTCCGGCGAACGCCTCCCGCTGGCGAACTCCGGCGGGCGAATCTCCACCGATCCGCCGCCGCCACTCCGTCAATCCGGCGCCACGGGGCCGCGCGTCTCGACGGAGCGTCCTCAGCCGCCGTTGTCGCCACCGCGGTCGCAAGGCTCTTCCTCGCCGTTTCGCCTTTCTTGGTCATCTTCTTCCTCAACCTCGACAATGGCGTCCCCCAGCGGATCGTGGAGGGGCTCCTACATGCGGGAGGACGACGTCGAACGACTGGTGCGCCTCCGGCGGATCCCGCAGTCGGTGATCACGCGGGTGCCCGGCGAGGAGGTGGAGCCCAAGCCGGAGCCCGGCGAGCGCGTCGTCTTCGGCGCGCACCTCGATCGCGGACTGGGCCTGCCGGCTTCGACGTTCTTCCGGCAGTTCCTCGACAACTTCGGCCTGCAGCCGCACCACCTGCCGGCCAACGCGTGCGTCCTGCAGATCCACTTCGCCGCATCCAACAATGTGGCGGAATATGAAGCGCTCATTCATGGGCTGAAGCTGGCCAAGGAGATTGGCGTGCGTCGCATACTCTGCTTCGGCGACTCCGACTTGGTCATACAGCAAGCATCTGGCGACTGGGACGCGAAGGACGCCAACATGGCCTCATACCGCTTCCATGTCCAGCAGCTATCCGGCTTCTTCGACGGCTGCGAATTCCACCATGTGCCACGAGCAAACAACGAAGCGGCTGATGCCTTATCCAAGATTGGCTCAACCCGGCAAGCCATTCCGCCGGGTATCGCCTTGGCGGTTCTCAAGAAGCCGTCCATCATACCGTCACCGGACTCGGATTCAATATTCGTGCCGGCTGACCCGGGGGCTGCTCAGCCGAACCCGGGGGCTTCATCGCCCAAGTCGGGGGCTAACAAGCCAAACCCGCCGGCTAGCATGCCGAACCCGGGGACTTCTCAGTCCAACCCGGGGGCTTCATCGCCAAACTCGGGGGCTAGCAAGCCGAACCCGCCGGCTAGCAAGCCGAACCCGGCGACCATGCAGTCGAATCCGGAAGCTCCCACGCAGGAGGCCCTGTTGGTCAGCGTATTCGAGATAAGATGCGTACCTTCATGGGCACAAGAATTCCTCTCCTACCTCACCGACGGTGTGCTGCCTGATGATAGAGTCCAGGCCAGGCAGATTGAGAGAAGGGCTAAGGCCTATACCATCATCAACCACCAGCTGTACAAACGCAGCGTAAGTGGGGTGTTCCAGCGGTGCGTCGAGCCAGCTGAAGGGATTGAACTCCTACGGGAAATCCATCAAGGAGAGTGCGGACATCACGCCTCATCCAGAGCCATAGTGGCCAAAGCCTTCCGGCACAGTTTTTACTGGCCGACTGCGCTCAGAGACGCAGAAGATTTGGTGAAGAAGTGCAACGGCTGTCAGCGCTTCGCAAAGCAAAGACACCAGCCAGCTTCCGCCTTGAAAACCATCCCCATCACATGGCCATTTGCCGTATGGGGCCTGGATATGGTGGGCCCGTTCAAAACAGCGCGAGGCGGCATGACACACCTCTTGGTGATGATTGACAAATTCACCAAGTGGATCGAAGCCAAGCCAATCAAGAAACTGGACGGGTCCACAGCCGTCACATTCCTCAAGGAAATCATTGTGAGATTCGGCTACCCCCACACCATCATCACCGACAACGGCACCAACTTCTCCCAAGGCATCTTCTCTCGCTATTGCGGGGAAATGGGGATCCGGATGGCCTTATCTTCTGTGGCACACCCAGAGTCCAACGGACAAGTGGAAAAGGCTAACGGCTTAGTCCTAGCCGGCATCCGGCCCCGGCTGGTGGAGCCGCTCGAGCGAGCAGCCGGCTGCTGGATTGAAGAACTGCCCAATGTGTTGTGGAGCCTGCGCACAACGACAAACCGCTCAGTCGGCTTCACACCATTTTTTCTCGTATACGGGGCCGAAGCCGTCTTGCCGACTGATATCGAGCATGACGCGTCAAGGATCAAGCTCTACACAGAAGCCGAAGCCAAAGAAGCTCGCGAAGATGGAGTTGACCTGGTCGAAGAGGCCCGGCTGCTGGCTGAGTCTAGATCTACTATCTACCAGCAAAGCCTCCGACGCTATCACAGCCGGAAGGTCCAGCCCTTAGCATTTCGAGAAGGAGACCTAGTGCTCCGGCTGATCCAGCGGACAGCCGGACAGCATAAACTGTCATCCCCATGGGAGGGTCCCTTCATCGTGAGCAAGGCAGTAGGCAATGATTCCTACTATCTCATAGATGCCCAAGAGGCTAAGAAAAACAAGCCGGACAAGGCTGACGAGGAGACTAAACGTCCCTGGAATGTCAGGTTACTCCGCCCATTTTACACATGAGAGCAGGAATGTATGTATCCCTTGTATCCCTTTTGTGAGTTATGAAAAAGCTTGTGCCAAGAGCGCCGTTTCCGACAAGTTTTTCGCGTACTTTACCTTGTTTCGCCAATTGGCTTGAACCCTCTCACGCGGTCGGCTCGATGCGTGATCCGGTTTCCGACAGCGGCTTCCGATCCAGCTACAGAGACCGCAACCCGGCTGTCCGGCGGGAGTAAGGCCTAGGGAGCCGGCACGCGAAAAACGACTAAGGGAAAGAGTAAAAGCGAGTTGACTTGCAACTTTTCATAAAAGTGCCGGATTGCCGAATTCAGCTCGTTCGACTGAAATACTGTCGGCCTCACCCAGTGGCCCGCTCTTGATCCGGCGACGGATCGCAAGTCGGACGTACGACCGGCAAGAGCACAGCCAAAGAGTGGGGCGGATGGGAAAAAGCGAACGAGTCGAAAGAAAGCAACTCGGCACACAAATGATTAACAAACACATTAAAGTGTGACATAATTAAAGGGCGATAATATTCATACATCTGCACCCGGCATCCCGGGGATTTAATAAATTGTCTTGGCAAAAGAACAACTGGAAAGCAGGAAATCTAAGCCGGAGGGGCATCAGCGGAGCCGGCTGCCGGGTCGTCCTCGGGCACGTCCTCCGCCTCCTCATCGTCCATGTAATCTCCATCGGATGGAGGAGGGTTCGGGTCCGCGACGAAGAGGGTCTTGTCGACGAAGTCGGCGATGGTGCTGGCTCGAGCAAGGCGGGCGGCCTTGTATTCGGCCGGGAGCTTGTCCTCCACGCCGGCTCGCCGGAACTCAAGCTGCCCCAGGTCCACCTCGTTGTACCAGGAGAGGACGAAGGACAGCGCCATGTCGGCACCGGCGCGCGTGGCCGACTCCTTCCAGTCGAGGAAGCGGTCCGGCACCCGCTCCATCGCGGAGATGAGGCCGGAGATATCTTGCGGCGCCGCCTCTTCAGGCCACAGCATGGGCACCAGCTCTTCAGCCGCCTTCCGAAGCTCCCAGCCGAGCTTGGTGATGGGCTCGATGCGGGCAGCCATGGACGCCAGGTGGTCCTCCATGGAGAAGTACTCCGAGCTGCCCTCGCCGGTCTCCCGCCTCCTGGAGTCGCGCGCGACGCCAACGGCTGCCAAAGCCGCGTCCTGCGTCTCCGGAAAGGCCGCTGCAAGAAGAAGAAGCAAGTCAGAAACCATTGAAGCCGAAATAAGCTGAAAAATGCAAATTTTCGAAGTCCTAAGCCAAAAGGAAAAGCCTGGCGGCAGCCGGCAAGAACCGACTGCCACCAGCCCGAAGATGAGGATAGCGAAGAAATCAGAAGTTTCTGCTGCCGGCTGCCAACGAAAGCCGGCAGCCGACAGCCGAAAGCCGGCAAAGGGAAAGGAACATAAAGATGCACTCACCCGCCAAGCCGCGATCAAGCGCGCTAAAATCGTCGGTCCAACGCTTGGCGGTAGCCGTCAGCTCTGTGGACTTGGCGGTGACCTCCTCCTGCAGCGCAAGCCGCTGCTTCTCCACCTCCGTCAGCCGCCGGCTCAGATCATCCACCTTCTCCTTCTCCGCCGTCCTGAGGGAGTTGAGCTCGGTGAGGTGGTTCTGCTCCGAGCGCAGCCGCGTCAGCTCCTGCTCAGCCAGCTTGAGCTTGCCGGCGGCGGATCGGCCCGCCTCCTCGCTCTCGGCGCACTGGGCGCGAGCGGCTCGGAGATCCGACTCCAGCTGCGGGACCTTGGCGGCTTCAACTGCGAGGCGGCCGGAAAGAAATGTCAGCCAACCAAGACTAGAAAGAAAATAAGATATCAAGTCGAAAGAAGCATAGAGCTTACCCTTGACGGCTTCCAGCTCGCGGGCCAAGTCGGCCCGGTCCAGCTTGGCCTTGTGGTAATGGGTGACGGCGCGATTATACAAAGTGGTGCGCCGGTCCATCACAGCCTAAGGAAAAGAAAAAGTTAGTCGATCAGGCGAAACCCGTGCCGGCTCCAAGCAGCCGGCCCATGCCTCGGAGGGCTACCAGGATAATAATCAGATCAAAAACAGATAAAGCTTACCTTGCCGGCTTCCTCCACCTTGGCAACGCTGGCCGCGGTCTCGGCAGCCCTGGCCTTGAGGTGGGCCTGCAGGCTGGAGAAGAACATCTCCACCGATGCTTGGCCGGGATTCCCCTCCCGGCTGGTCACCTCGTAGGAGTCGGCGCGGAGCCACGCCTGCTCCATGGTGGCAGCCGAGCCGAGGCTGGAGTCGGAGGCGGACGGCACTGCAGGCGGTGCGCCCTTGGCCACGTGCAGGCCTTGCGGTGACGCCGATGGGGTCCCCGTCCTCACCAACGCGCGCGAGTCGGCGCCCTCCATGCGCGCCGGCTCGTCTCTCGCCGGCTCCTGCTTGGCCGGTTCCTCTGTCGTCGGCTGCGGCGGCGGCGTCGCTCCGGGCGCAGCGGATGGCCCAGCCGGCCCAGTCATCTCCGGCGCCTGGGGCGCCCCCTCCGGGCTCTCGTCCAGCTCCACCACGCTGGGCCTGGTGCCGGCTCCGGCCGCAGGCGGCGACAGAGGAACCGGCCAGGCAGGAGCCGGCGAGAGACGAGCCGGCGCGCATGGAGGGCGCCGACTCGCGCGCGTTGGTGAGGACGGGGACCCCATCGGCGTCACCGCAAGGCCTGCACGTGGCCAAGGGCGCACTGCTTCTGCAGGTGCCGTCCGCCTCCGACTCCAGCCTCGGCTCGGCTGCCACCATGGAGCAGGCGTGGCTCCGCGCCGACTCCTACGAGGTGACCAGCCGGGAGGGGAATCCCGGCCAAGCATCGGTGGAGATGTTCTTCTCCAGCCTGCAGGCCCACCTCAAGGCCAGGGCTGCCGAGACCGCGGCCAGCGTTGCCAAGGTGGAGGAAGCCGGCAAGGTAAGCTTTATCTGTTTTTGATCTGATTATTATCCTGGTAGCCCTCCGAGGCATGGGCCGGCTGCTTGGAGCCGGCACGGGTTTCGCCTGATCGACTAACTTTTTCTTTTCCTTAGGCTGTGATGGACCGGCGCACCACTTTGTATAATCGCGCCGTCACCCATTACCACAAGGCCAAGCTGGACCGGGCCGACTTGGCCCGCGAGCTGGAAGCCGTCAAGGGTAAGCTCTATGCTTCTTTCGACTTGATATCTTATTTTCTTTCTAGTCTTGGTTGGCTGACATTTCTTTCCGGCCGCCTCGCAGTTGAAGCCGCCAAGGTCCCGCAGCTGGAGTCGGATCTCCGAGCCGCTCGCGCCCAGTGCGCCGAGAGCGAGGAGGCGGGCCGATCCGCCGCCGGCAAGCTCAAGCTGGCTGAGCAGGAGCTGACGCGGCTGCGCCTGCTGGAGCAGAACCACCTCACCGAGCTCAACTCCCTCAGGACGGCGGAGAAGGAGAAGGTGGATGATCTGAGCCGGCGGCTGACGGAGGTGGAGAAGCAGCGGCTTGCGCTGCAGGAGGAGGTCACCGCCAAGTCCACAGAGCTGCTGGATGGAATCAATCCGTTCATCTTCTTTTCTGCACCACATCTTCTTTCCTATCTTCTCACACCTCATAGGAAATCAATTTATCTCTATATTATTTGCTCTCTTAGTCTATCTGAATGTCTTATGTCTTCCTTCTACGTCAGCTTCAACCACCGCAGAAAACTCGATATGCAAGTCACCGCTGGTGCTGCTAGTGCAGCACAACCAGGTCAAGTTGTGTAGCTAATGCACAGACCAAAATCGGACGCAGAGAAAATCAAAGAAATAAATAGAAAACCAAAGAAACATATGGCACGGTTGCTACCACCACATCAGCTAATCGCCACCGCACTCTTGTGTTTACCGTGACAGCACCACCAATGCTGATTTGGTATGGGTTTTCCAGTTTGCAATCGTGGCCACTTCTATCCTTGGCCAGGGACTGCTGCTTCTTGCGCCTTGCCCTCCTTGGATCGGCGTAAGCCGCGCGGACGTAGTCCGCCTGGGCAGCCACCGGAGACGATGTTCTCGTGAGTTTCCCATGGTTGACGTCGTCCGCCTACTCCCCCAGCCGCTCGTCCGCATGGTGGCATCAATGGTGAAGCTCGCGGCGGCGTCAGTAGCAAAGCAAGGAGTGGCCGGAGCTCCGTCGGGCGCGCGGCGACCTAGTCCGGGCGCGCAAAACCAAGGGATCGATCGGGGATGGGGCTTGGTCACCGGACGTCCAGGATTTCGGGAGCAGGGGGTCCACGGCAAGCTGTTCCGTTGCTCCTGCGGTCCTGCCAATGACGGAGCCGTCGTTCGTCGCTGCTGGCCGGCGTGGAGCTCCATAGTCCGAGGAGGTGACCGATGACTCTGCACTTACGTGGATTGATAGTCGGATCAGTTTTTGGCTCATATGTTGCTGATGGCTTGGCCGCCATCGCTGCAGGGCAAGGACTGTTGCCATAAGCCTGACTTGTAGCACGATCTCATCAGACGTTCTAGCAGCGGTCCTGCAAGACAAGTGCACATGCTGTTGGCCTACTGCTGGCTTGGCCGCCATCGTGGTAGGGCGAGGACTGATTCTATAGGTCTTACTTGTAGCACGCTGCCATGGACGTGATACCAAGCTCCCGACGCAAGAATTAATCTATTCCGCCTAGAGCTATTTGAGCTAGAGACCAAACTAATCGATCGATCTTTTTTCTGGTACGATGTGACCAGCTGTGGGAAGGGACGCTGAGAATATATATAGCATGCAAGACCTGCTACCTGGGCAGTTTCTAGAGGAGTTTTGGATAGGGATTATGTTACCGACTACTAGTTCTAGACGTATACGTAGGACAGCACTTAGATCGTTCGATTGTATATTTCCTGGATTCTAACATCACGGACGAAACGAAGCAAGGGACGACGGAAACAACGGACCAAACTACGGAAACGCTTTTCCCTTTATTATTAGGTATAGGTATAGATAAAAGTTTCGTTGAGATCTTTTTCTAGGTAAAGATTGGATGTTACCGCATCCGGCCTTTTTTAACCAACCGCATCAAAGAGTTGTTCGATGGCTTATTTGCATCCAAAGAGATAGAGCTTGTTTAGATAGGATATTAAACGGACCACAACCAAGAGTTGATCAATGACTTTTTTCAATGCAGAGACACAAAGAGCTATGGCTTTTTTTTAAACTATAAGAGCGATGGCCTTTTTGCATCCAAAGAAAGAGAGTTTGTTTAGATATAAGTGGGGGCGTGGATAATCTCTTTTTTTACGTGAGGCGTGGATAATCTCCCTTGAGTTGTTGCAAACGTGGTGGAGAGAAGGAGACGTCACGAAGTTAATCTTGGCCGTAGCCTTTTATTTAATTTTGTCTAGCTAATCTATACCGTTGGTTGTTTGTTATTGTAATAATATAATAGATAGAGAGATTTCTGTTACGAAGAGTGTCTTCTGATGTTACTTAAACCTATTATGATTTTGGGTGTGTACCTGAAGGAAGTGCATGAATATGGTTTTAGGCTTTCAGATTTGGATTTAGAGTAGGATCTTGCATTAATTTTCTACTGTAGTAATTACAATGATGGGATATCAGAAATAATCTTTCAGTCTTCTCACCATAGATATTAAAATCCTACTTTACCTGGTTGTTTCTTCCCTTCTGCTGCGGTCCAAATAGCTTAGCTAAGTATACCAATTGTACACTATTCATTTTCAATTTCATGGGCTTGCTTGCCTCCTGAAACCTGAATTGCTCTGAGATTTGATTGAAAGATTTGGCTTTTCCGATGGTCTTTGGTTGGTTATTCAGTACGCTTGGATTTTATTAGTAATGTTGGCGCACCACAAACATTAGCTTTCTATAGTGAAGTGCAACATACACTGGTAGAAAAAGGGCCTTCCATCCGTCCCCATTAGTCCCAAAAATATACGAACCGTGACTAATGGGATCTTTAGTCGCGGTTCGGGAGGCGAACCGCGACCAAAGGCCTGGTCCCAGGGCGCTCGGTGGCCAGCTGGTGCACGGGAGGGGCTTTAGTCACGGTTGGCCAGGCCAATCGCGACTAAAGGTGCCCGAAGGCCTTTAGTCGCGGTTTGCCAGGCCAACCGCCACTAAAGCCCCTCCCCTATATATACCGGTTCAGCACACTCACTTAGTTATTTGGTGCCACTTTCTTCACAATCTTCACAAGTGGGTGGTTGTTTTGATTTTGGTTCCTCTTATGCATAGAAGGTGTTCGATGAAATGCCCGAGAGATAGAAAGAAACATGATATGAAGTGTCTGAGCCACACTTGAGCTTTCTCATTTATTTTTCCTCGATCGCGGTTAGCAACTTGAACCTTTCATGTGTCATTGATAAAATATGCATGTGTGTAGTTCATTGTTTAATTTCTATTATTTCTAGCTAGTTAGTTTAACAAATGCATGATGGTTAATTATATACTTTATATAATAATAATGCAGATGAATCGGCAATGGATGTACGGTAACCGACTCTCCGGCGAGTTCACTACGGGTTTGAAAGATTTCCTCGTAGTGCCTAATGCGAACAATAAGGGGGGTTTTTGTTACCTGTCCATGTGTTGGCTGTAAGAATCAGAAGGGTTACTCTTCCTCAAGAGAAGTTCACCTGCACCTGCTTCGGCACGGTTTCATGCCAAGCTATAATTGTTGGACCAATCATGGAGAAAGTGGGGTTATAATGGAAGAAGATGAAGAAGGGGATGATTTCATCGATGACAACTATCTTGATCATTTCGGTGATACTTTCATGGAGGATGCTGAAGGTGGGGAAGGTGAAGGGGAAGGTGAAGGGGAAGGTGAAGAAGAGGCACGTGATGAGCCCGTTGATGATCTTGGTCGGACCATTGCTGATGCACGGAGACGCTGCGAAACTGAAAAGGAGAGGGAGAATTTGGATCGCATGTTAGAGGATCACAAAAAGTCACTGTACCCTGGATGCGATAATGGTCTGAAAAAGCTGGGTTGCACACTGGATTTGCTGAAATGGAAGGCACAGGAAGGTCTATCTGACTCGGGATTTGAAAATTTGCTGAAAATGATGAAGAATATGTTTCCAAAGAATAACGAGTTGTCCGCCAGTATGTACGAAGCAAAGAAGGTTGTCTGTCCTCTAGGTTTAGAGGTTTCGAAAATACATGCATGCATTAACGACTGCATCCTCTATCAAGGTGAATACGAGAATTTGAATGAATGTCCGGCATGCACTGCATTGCGTTATAAGATCAGAGGCGATGACCCTGGTGACGATGTTGAGGGCCAGAAACCCAGGAAGAGGGTTCCCGCCAAGGTGATGTGGTATGCTCCTATAATACCACGGTTGAAACGTCTGTTCATGAACAAAGAGCATGCCAAGATGTTGCAGGCACAAAGAGGACCGTAATTAGGATGGGGAGTTGAGACACCCCGCAGATGGAACACAATGGAGAAAGATCGACAGAGAGTTCAAAGATTTTGCAGCTGACGCAAGGAACATAAGATTTGGTCTAAGTACAGATGGCATGAATCCTTTTGGCGAGCAGAGCTCCAGCCATAGCACCTGGCCCATGACTCTATGCATCTACAACCTTCCTCCTTGGTTGTGCATGAAGCGGAAGTTCATTATGATGTCAGTGCTCATCCAAGGTCCGAAGCAACCCGGCAACGACATTGATGTGTACCTAAGGCCATTAGTTGATGAACTTTTACAGTTGTGGGGCAGACCTGGTGTACATGTGTGGGATGAGCACAAAGAAGAGGAATTTGACCTACGAGCGTTGCTTTTCGTAACCATCAACGATTGGCCTGCTCTTAGTAATCTTTCGGGACTGTAAAATAAGGGATACAATGCATGCACGCACTGCTTACATGAGACTGAAAGTGTATATTTTCCGAATTGTAAGAAGAACGTGTACCTTGGGCATCGTCGATTTCTTCCGAAAATTCATAACGTAAGAAAGAAAGGCAAGTATTACAACGGCAAGGCAGATCACCGGCCGAAGCCTGCGGAACGTAGGTGCTGAGGTATTTGATATGGTCAAGGATTTGAAAGTCATCTTTAGAAAGGGTCCTGGCGGACAATCAGTCCCGCAGGGAGCTGACGGGCAAGCACCCATGTGGAAGAAGAAATCTACATTCTGGGAGCTAGAATATTGGAAAGTCCTAAATGTCCGCTCTGCAATCGACGTGATGCATGTTACGTAGAATATTTGCGTGAACCTCCTAAGCTTCTTGGGCGTGTATGGGAAGACAAATGATACAAAGGAAGCACGACAGGACCAACAACGTTTGAAAGACCCTAATGACCGGCATCCGGAATGGTTTCAAGGTCGTGCCAGCTACGCTCTTACCAAAGAAGAGAAGGTCATCTTTTTTGAATGCCTGAGCAGTACGAAGGTCCCGTCTGGATTCTCGTCGAATATAAAGGGAATAATAAACATGGCGGACAAAAAGTTCCAAAACCTGAAGTCTCACGACTGTCACGTGATTATGACGCAATTGCTTCCGATTGCTTTGAGGGGGCTCCTACCGGAAAATGTTCGAGTAGCCATTGTGAATCTATGTGCATTCCTCAATGCAATCTCTCAGAAGGTAATCAATCCAGAAGATCTACCACGGCTACAGAACGATGTGGTCCAATGTCTTGTCAGTTTCAAGTTGGTGTTCCCGCCATCCTTCTTCAATATTATGACGCACCTCCTGGTTCACCTAATCGAAGAGATTTCCATCCTCGGCTGTATTTCTACACAATATGTTCCCCTTTGAGAGGTCCATGGGAGTATTAAAGAAATATGTTCGTAACATTGCTAGGCCAGAAGGAAGCATTGCCAAGGGCTATGGAAATTAGGAGGTAATTGATTTTTGTGTTGACTTTGTTCCTGACCTTAAGCCGATTGGTCTTCCTCGATCGTGGCACGAGGGGAGACTAAGTGGAAAAGGCACGATCGGAAGGAAATCAACGATATGTATGGACGGCCATTCTATGACTGAAGCACACCACACAGTTCTGACCAATTCCAGCTTGGTGGCTCCGTACTTTGAGAAACACAAGAATATTTTACGCTCGGACAACCCGGGGAAGCCTGAATCCTGGATTAGGAAGGCCCACATGGAGACTTTCGGCAGTTGGTTGAGAAAAAAATTAGTGAATGACAATGATGTTGGAGATCAGCTTTACATGTTGGCCAAGACACCATCTTCGACTATAACGACTTTCCAAGGGTACGAGATAAATGGGAATACATTTTACACGATCGCCCAAGATAAAAAGAGCACCAACCAAAACAGTGGTGTCCGCTTTGATGCAGCAACCGAGAATGGGCAAAAGGTCACATATTATGGTTACATAGAAGAGATATGGGAACTTGACTATGGACCCTCCTTTAAGGTCCCTTTGTTCCGGTGCAAATGGTTCAAGCTAACAGGATGTGGGGTAAAGGTGGACCAGCAATACGGAATGACAATGGTGGATTTCAACAATCTTGGTTACCTTGACGAACCATTCGTCCTAGCGAAAGATGTCGCTCAGGTTTTCTATGTGAAGTACATGAGTAGCAAACCGAGGAAACGGAAAGATAAGAAAACGATCAGTACATCATGCGATGATCCAAAGCGCCACATTGTTCTTTCAGGGAAAAGAAACATCGTGGGAGTGGAGGACAAGACATAAATGTCAGAAGATTATAATATGTTTGGTGAAATTCCGACCTTCAAAGTGAACACCGACGACACAAGCATTAAGTTAAATGATGAGGATGCTCCATGGATACGGCCCAATCGTAAGCAAGCAGGGACACAAGGGAAGAAATGATGTGTACTAATTTATTGTACCAAACTTTGTTGAATGGATCATGTGAATTATATTATCTGTGATGTGTTTGGTGTCCATTTTCAAATGATTCGATTGATTCGAGATACCACTGATGATACATGAAATTTGGAGTGACTTAGTCATACTCCTGCCTAGGCGTATAATGGGAAAAGGACTAGAGGAGCCGTAATTGCATGGGATTTGGTGGATCTAGCATTGCCAAAATTGATTGGCCATGCCATAAATACCACTGATGATACATGAAATTTGGAGTGACTTAGTCATACTCCTGCCTAGGCGTATAATATGCATACTCGTAGTCTTCATAGTCGCCGCCGTTGTACTGGTAGTCGTCGCCTTCTAAGTTGTCGCCGTTGTCATCGCTGCCGTCGTCGTCGCTGTCGTCGGGCGGCGCTCGTGGCTCGAACTGAGGGTAGCGCAGGCGGGGGATATCGCCGGCCGTGATGTAGTCCATGACGCTCTGTAGAGTCCGGCCGTACCACCATAGCTGCCGGCCGGCCTCGTGAAAGTTCCCAGGAGGCAGACCGTCCTCCTCATACCTGGCGAGCGCCCTGTCACGCCGATTGATGAAGAAGGCGTCCCAAGTATGCTGGTTATCGGGATGCCAGCAGGGATTCATCCGCTGCTCCGGCGTGAGATCGAGGTAGTAGTGGTTCGTGATGGCCGCCCGGCGCGCAGTACCCTGAGGGACGGGAGGGACCGGCACGCCTCCGGCGCTTAGGCTCCAGCCGGCGGGGACGCGGTAGCCCGGTGGGCAAGGGTAGTTCGAGGCGCAAAGCTCCTCCACCTGCTGGTAGGTTAGAGTGGGTGCGGTGGAAGCCATGAGAGAGTGATGAGAGATTGTAGAGATGTGATAATGCTGGCCAAGCCGGGCTACATATATGTAGTGAGAAATGGCGGGAAAAATGGGAGCGGTAAGACAAGAGGTGGGAAGAAAGTGGCGGGAAGAAAGAGGCGGGAAGACAGGGAAGAAATGGCGGGAATAAGAGGAATCCAGAGCTGGTCATCTAACCTTTAGTCCCGGCTGGTGGGTGCAACCGGGACTGAAGGTGGTTTTGTATCATCTAACAAAACTGTCGGTGGGATAAGCACGTCTGGGTAAGCTTTAGTCCCGGCTGGAGGGTGCAACCGTGACTAAAGCTGTCGGCAGGATAAGGACGCGTGGGTGGACGCACTGCTCGATGAGATAAAGCATGTAGCGCACGACGCCCTGTCAGAGGAACAAGACAAAGCAGCAGCAGCGCCGTGCCTATAAAAGGAGCATCGATACGCCTGGGCAAGCAGACCAACAAGCCAATCTAGAAGGTAGGGAGAGTTTCATCCCCATGGATGAAGTTAAGGGTTGGAAAATCTCCCGTGGCGCAGCTTCTCGAAGATGTCGTCGGTGCACACGTCCTACGACATCTTCGGAAGTTGCTCCTCGGGAAAATTTTCCCGCAAGCCCGTGAAAGACTCCATCTCCTCTAACAGTGTTCGGTAAAGGGTTCGACAATCTCCCGTGGCGCAGCTTCTCGAAGATGTCGTCAGTGCACACGCCCTACGACATCTTCGGAAGTTGCTCCTCGGAAAATTTTCCTGCAACCCGTGAAAGACTCCATCTCCTCTAATAGTGTTGGGTAAAGGGTTGGATAATCTCCCGTGGAGCAGCTTCTCGAAGATGTCGTTGGTGCACACGCCCTACGGCATCTTCGGAAGAACTGGCGGGAAGAGTGGGGCGGGAAGACAGAGGCGGCCGGGAAGAACTGGTGGGAAGATGGGCGCGGAAAGATAGAGGTGGGAAGAACTAGCGGGAAGAGGGGGGGTGGGAGGACAGAGGCGGCCGGGCAGAACTGGTGGGAAAAGGGGGGGAAGAAATTTTTAAGATTTTGAAATGAATTAGTTTTATTTTTCTAAATTTTTTGATATATTATGTGTATTTTTAAGATTTTGAAATTAATTAGTTTTATTTTTCTAATTTTTTTGATATATTATTTGTATTTTTAACATTTAGAAATGAATTAGTTTTATTTTTCTGAATTTTTGATATATAATTTGTATTTTTAAGATTTGAAATGAATTAGTTTTATTTTTCTGAATTTTTTGATATATTATTTTTATTTTTAAGATTTTGAAATTAATTAGTTTTATTTTTCTGAATTTTTTGATATAATATTTGTATTTTTAACATTTAGAAATGAATTAGTTTTATTTTTCTGAATTTCTGATATATAATTTGTATTTTTAAGATTTTGAAATGAATTAGTTTTATTTTTCTGAATTTTTTGATATATTATTTGTATTTTTCACATTTAGAAATGAATTAGTTTTATTTTTCTAAATTTTTTGATATATTATTTTGTATGTTTAACATTTGGAAATGAAAAGAATTTTGAAAAAAGCCTTTAGTGGCCAACCGCGACTAAAGGTCATTTCCGCGGGAACGTTGGAATTCGGGCGAAAATACCTTTAGTCGCGGTTGGTGTGGCCAACCGCGACTAAAGGGTACCCTTTAGTCGCGGTTGGTGAACCGCGACTAAAGGGTATCGTTTAGTCGCGGTTGGCCACACCAACCGCGACTAAAGGTCCCTCCCTGTAAAAGCTCGCGGCGCGAACGGTCGCGCCAGTTCTTCTTCCTCCGCCAGTTCTTCTGTGTACTGAGACGCTGCCTCGACACCGACGCCTCCTCTCGACGCCTCCTCGACGCCGACGACCGCACCCTCGCACGCCGCTGCCCTCACCGCCGCCATCGACGCACGACGACCGCCGCCGCCGCCGCCCGCGCAGACCGCGCCGCCCGGCCCCCGTCCGTCGTCTCTCCGCGCCGGCCGCGCGCCGAACGCCTCTCCGCCGGCTGCCTCACCTGCGCCGCCGCACACCACACACCGCTGCACACCACGCGCGCGCCACCGCACACCTCTGCCACCGCCGCACACCTCCACCGCCGCCCACCCTTACCGCCCGCCGCCGCCCACCCGTACCGCCGCCCACACCCGTACCGCGCGCGCCGCGGGAGAGAGAGAGGGCGGGGCGCGCCACAGTACACGGCGCCCTGCCTCTGATCTCTCGTTTTTTTGTTGTTTTTTTACTTAACAATTAAATAATTAACTTAACAAAAAAATCCGATGTTTTTTTGTCATCGATGTAAAAAAGATAAAATAAGTCTCACAAAAAACCTTATTTTTAGCACTAAATTTTGTCATTTTTACAGATGTCAAACTACAAGTCGATTTTCATGCAACGACGTCAAACGGAACCGGTACCCCGCGCGTATACGGCGGGGGCGGGGGCGGCGAGGCGCCGGCCCCGCCCCCTCTGTATACGCGCGGGATTTTTTTGTTTTTTTGAGAGATATAGAGAGAGACATGCATGCACACACCGACCCCGCGCGTATAAGGAGGGGGTGTGGTGAGGGCCACCGCCCTTTCGCAACCGCCGCCCCCTTTCGCCACCGCCCTTTCACCACCGCCACCGCCACCGCCCCCCTTTCGCCACCGCCAGGATTAATTAGTTTTTACTACATGTTTTCAGGAGTGACACATATGGCGGACGATAGAGCTGACCCGATTAGGGATAACTATAATCCGGAAGCTGAGGCACATCTTTTCGGCATCATAAACGGCGACATTCTTTATGTGCCGGCCGTAGAAGATGAAGAAGAGGATATCTCTTCTTATCTGAACCTTGACGATGAAGATGAAGGTCGTCAGCGAGGTGATGACGAAGGAACGGGCATTGCCGATGGAGGTCAACCGTCGACAAACACCTCCGGCGATGTTGATAAGCAATTAGCAACCACCTCCGGTGATGTATATATATACATTGAGCCTCTGGTGATACAAATTTACCGATTTCAATAAATATGTGTATTAACTCGACTCTCTTTCTTATTTTAGCCCTCGGCCAGCGGATCGTCGAAAAAATCGGTAAAGACAAAGCGTGGCAAAACCAAGACGCTGAAACAAGGAGTAACATATAACATTGATGTTATCAGTCCAACCGGCAAGCCGCTGGAGCCCGAAGAGGCGTACACCAAGTTCATCAACCAATGCGGAGTAGTTGTTATAGACAGCGTCCCGATCACCGACCAGGAATGGCATGAGCCAGTGAAGGCACGTGTTGGTTCCAGTTTCGTCAGCAAGAGAACGAAAAAGGAATGCTGGAGAAAGCTTATGGAGCATTTCGTTCTACCTCCGGAATACAACAAAAAGATGAATTCGGTAACGACGATCCGGAGGGACGTAAGAGGAGGAGGCTGGTCAAAGAGTTCGCTCTTCAGAAGATGGCCACAGCATTCCGGACCTACAAGAAAATTTTAGCGGCTCAATATGTCGAGAAGGGGAAGACTCGAGATTTCAACGGACAGTATGAGAAGCTGAAAGATGATTGGCCCGAATTTGTGAGGCAAAAGAAATCAAAGGAATTCAAGGCCATATCGGATAAAAATAAGGCAAATGCGGCTAAGAAAGTGTACAATCATATTATGGGGCCAGGAGGATACCGCCTTTCGAAGCCTAAGTGGCAGAAGATGGAGGATGACCTGAGGGCGCAAGGAATCCCTCTAGGTACAGAGGGATGGGACCCTAGGGCCAAAAGCTGGTGGTACGGGCATGGGGGAACGCTAGACCCGGTGACAGGGGAGTGTACGCACCGAGACACAAAGTTTAAACCCACCCAAGCCCATATTGATGCAATGAGGGATGCTCAAGAGGGGAAGATCAAGTTCAACAGAGAGAATGACGCGCTGACAAAAGCCCTCGGGAATCCTGAACACGGAGGACGTGTACGAGGCAAAGGCGTCATTTCGTGGAAAGAAGGGTTTTCCCAGGAAAATGACTGATACGTCTCCAACGTATCTATAATTTCTTATGTTCCATGCTACTTTCATGATGATACACACATGTTTTATACACACTTTATGTCATTATTATGCATTTTCCGGAACTAACCTATTAACAAGATGCCGAAGTGCCAGTTCCTGTTTTCTGCTATTTTTGGTTTCAGAAATCCTAGTAAGGAAATATTCTCGGAATTGGACGTAATCAACGCCCAGAATCTTAAAATTCCACGAAGCTTCCAGAACACCCGAGAGGGACCAGAGGAGGGCCACAGGGCCACCAGACAGTAGGGCGGCGCGGCCCAAGGGGGGCGCGCCCCCCTATTGTGTGGCGCCCCCGTAACCCTTTCGACTCCACCTCTTCGCCTATAAGAAGCCCCCTGACCTAAATCTTCGATACGAATAAGCCACGGTACGAGAAACCTTCCAGAGCCGCCGCCATCGCGAAGCCAAGATCTGGGGGACAGGAGTCTCTGTTCCGGCGCGCCACCGGGACGGGGAAGTGCCCCCGGAAGGCATCTCCATCGACATCGCCGCCATCTTCATCACCGCTGATGTCTCCCATGAGGAGGGAGTAGTTCTCCATCGAGGCTAAGGGCTGTACCGGTAGCTATGTGGTTAATCTCTCTCCTATGTACTTCAATACAATGATCTCATGAGCTGCCTTACATGATTGAGATTCATATGATGAGCTTTGTATCACTATTAATCTATGTGCTACTCTAGTGATGTTATTAAAGTACTCTATTCCTCCTCCATGATGTAATGGTGACAGTGTGTGCATCATGTAGTACTTGGCGTAGTTTATGATTGTGATCTCTTGTAGATTATGAAGTTAACTATTACTATGATGGTATTGATGTGATCTATTCCTCCTTTCATAGTATGATGGTGAAAGTGTGCATGCTATGTTAGTACTTGGTATAATTGCGTTGGTCTATCATGCACTCTAAGGTTATTTAAATATGAATATCGAATGTTGTGGAGCTTGTTAACTCCGGCATTGAGGTGCTCTTGTATCCCTACACAATTAGTGGTGTTCATCATCCAACAAGAGAGTGTAGAGTGGTTTTATTATGTGATCAATGTTGAGAGTGTCCACTAGTGAAAGTATGATCCCTAGGCCTTGTTTCCAAATACTGCAATCATCGCTTATTTACTGTTTTACTGCATCTTTACTTCCTGCAATATTACCACCATCAACTGCACGCCAGCAAGCTATTTTCTGGCACCGTTACTACTGCTCATATACATCCATATTACTTGTATTTCACTATCTCTTCGCCGAACTAGTGCACCTATACATCTGACAAGTGTATTAGGTGTGTTGGGGACACAAGAGACTTCTTGTATCGTGATTGCAGGGTTGCTTGAGAAGGATATCTTTGACCTCTTCCTCCCTGAGTTCGATAAACCTTGGGTGATACACTTAAGGGAAAACTTGTTGTTGTTCTACAAACCTCTGCTCTTGGAGGCCCAACACTGTCTACAGGAAAAGAAGCGTGAGTAGACATCAAGCTATTTTCTGGCGCCGTTGCCGGGGAGGAAAGGTAAAAGGCACTCACACTCCGGTCCCAGGCAACTAAGCTATTTTTTGTCGCTGTTGTAAGTGCTCGAAGCTATTTCCTTTAGATCCTGCAATTGCATCTTTTTGTTTCTTATTTTTATTTTTCACTAGTAAGGCATAATGGAAAGTAACAGTGAGCTTTTGAAGCTATTTCCTGAGTTAAGACATGGATTGTTTGATGCGAAAATTAAAAAACCTATGGAACCTTATTTGC
This sequence comes from Lolium perenne, assembly GCF_019359855.2. Classification (NCBI taxonomy): domain Eukaryota; kingdom Viridiplantae; phylum Streptophyta; class Magnoliopsida; order Poales; family Poaceae; genus Lolium; species Lolium perenne. The sequence goes on from NC_067245.2 coordinate 188,663,671, forward strand.
ATGCTAGTAGCAATGTTATTAGGATCAACGCAATCACTGCTAATTCTATGGAGAAGTCTAAGCTTGGGGAAGCTATTTTTTATGATCTTTTTAGCTTCCCATCTTTAGGGGAGAAAATTTGCTCTGATAATACTTTATCTCCCATATGCGATAACTCTAATGATGCTTGTGATATTTTAAATCCACCAACTGCAAGTACTGCTTTCGAGATACCCATGAAAATTATTGAACGTGTTATGGATAACCGCTATGAAGGGGATGGAACTGTCCATCCTGGAGATCATTTACTGTTTTTGCATGAATTATGCAGGTGATTCAAGTGTGCAGGTATCTCTATGGATGAAGTGAGGAAGAAACTATTCTCTATTTCGCTGTCTGGTAAAGCGGCGCATTGGTATAAATTGCTGAAGAATAGTCATTCTCTTGGTTGGGAGGAAATTGTACATCTCTTTTATTCTAAATTTTATCCTCCTCATGAAGTGCATACTGATAGAAATTACATTTATAACTTTTATCCTCGTGATGGAGAGAGTATTTCCCAAGCATGGGGGAGATTGAAGTCACTAATGCTCAAATGTCCCATTCATGAGCTCCCCCGTAATGTTATTATTAATAATTTTTATGCAAGGCTTTCAGGACATCACAAGGACTATCTAGATGCCTGTTTGGAGGGATCTTTCACAAGCAAGGAGGTTGAAGCTAGGTGGGATCTTCTTGATCGGATTGAGGAGGACGCTGAAGATTGGGAGAACGACAAAGGTAGAGAGTCAAATATAAATTATGATTATGAATGCATTGAAACTTTTATGGATACTGGTAAATTTCGAAATATGAGTGCTACCTATGGTCTTGACTCTCAAGTTGCTGCAAATCTTTATAAAGCTTTTGCCTCTCATTTTGAATTGCCTAGGAAGAATTTTGATAAGTATCATGAACCTTTTAAAGAGGCTTGCATGAAGGATGAAATTGTTGTTAATGATTGCAATAAACATGCTCAAACTCCTAAGAATGCTATTTCCTATAAGCATGTTAATTTTTGTGGAATGCATAGACCTTGTGGAATTAATCAAATCAAAGATTAATATTGTATCCATCATATTAACGAAAAAACTAGAAAGTAGTTTAGGGCTCTAGATGATCTTGGTAAAAAAGTTTGTGCCCTCTATCCTTTTATTTGTGAACTTTGCCATAGAGTGGGTCATTTTAATTTTCAATGCTCCTCCAATGATAATTTGAACCCCATGAGTGCTGCAAATTTGTATTGTGATGATGAAATTACTCCTAATCAGCATGATGAACTTACTTTATTTTTGTGGTGTGAAGAGTTATCAAGAAAAATCTCTTTGTTACATATGAGTGATCTTGATATTGATGATGTCCTGCATGGGTGTTTTTCTTATTGCATTGATAATTTCCATACAAATACTTACATACAAAATATTTTAGAAGATGACACTTTGCCAAAATATGATAGGACCGCTTTGTGTTTTGAAATTATTAATGAAAAGGAGGAATCCTCCCAAGTTTCTTCTATTGTTTCTGGAAATAAATCAGGTTATGTGGAGAAGCCTCCCTTCAAGCCTCTTCCTCCTAAAGAAGGGAACGAGGAGAAGGAAGAGAAGAAGAAGAAGAAGAAGAAGAAGAAGAAGAAGGGAACGAAGAAGAAGAAGAAGAAGAAGAAGAAGAAGGGGAATAAAGAGAAAGAGATAACGATAGGTAACCGTAAGTATGTTGCTCCTAATCATTATTATGATAATGAATCTGAATACAATGATCTTCCTATGCCCTTTACATACATTAGTGATCATGATTTGGAAGAGCACACTACTTTTGATATTGAAAATCTCTGGGAAACTAATTCTGAAAACGATGATGCTAATAATTGCCATAGTATCAGTACTATCCATGCTTCCTCCCATAATGATATAGAAAGCTCTAAGCTTGGGGATGAGGTGTTTGAAAATCCTTTTTCTACTGATTATTATATGTTTGATACATCTCCTTCTAGTAACAATGATGGTATGGTCACAGATGAACATACTGTGAAAGATAACTATTCTATTTCTTATGATGACACTATGCCTCCAACCTTTGATGATTATTATAAAGAATGGTATGATATATGTTATAACTATCCTTATGAAACTTGTCATAGTCATGATTGGATTGCCAAAAACAATTCTCTTAGTATGCAACTCGTTTACCATGTTCAAATTCTTGATAATAATCCTGCTCCAATTACTAATAATAAGAAGAATTCTTCTTGTGCCAAAATTAATGATACTTTTATGCATATGAACCATGATAAGAATGTTGTAAGTGATGGGTATATTGTGGATTTCATCAATAATGCTACTGAAAGTTATTATGAGAGATGGAAACATGGTTATATGCATCTTAATAATATTAAGTTTCCCCTCTTTATGTTGAGAATCTTGAAGTTACTCGTGTTTTATCTTCCTATGCTTGTCACTTTGTTCTTCATGAATTCATTTGTGTACAAGATTCCTTTTCATAGGAAGTGGGTTAGGCTTCAATTTGTTTTGAATTTGCTTTTTGATGCTCTCTTTTGCTTCAACTCTTATTTCTTGGGAGTGCATCATTAAAATTGCTGAGCCCATCTTAATGGCTATAAAGAAAGCACTTCTTGGGAGATAACCCATGTGTTTACTTTGCTACTGTTTTGTTGTGTCTTGGAAGTTGTTACTACTGTAGCAACCTCTCCTTATCTTACTTTATTGCATTGTGTGCCAAGTAAAGTCTTTGATAGTAAGGTTCATACTAGATTTGGATTACTGCGTAGAAACAAATTTCTGTCTGTCACGAATTTGGTCAGTGTTCTCTGTAGGTAACTCAGAAAAATCTTCCAATTTACGTGAGTGATCCTCAGATATGTACGCAACTTTCATTCAATTTGAGCATTTTCATCTGAGCAAGTCTGGTGCCTCTAAAAAATTCATCTTTACGGACTGTTCTGTTTTGACAGATTCTGCCTTTTATTTCGCATTGCCTCTTTTGCTGTGTTGGATGGATTTCTTTGTTCCATTAACTTCCAGCAGCCTTGAGCAATGTCCAGAAGTGTTAAGAATGATTGTGTCACCTCTGAACATGTGAATTTTTGATTATGCACTAACCCTCTAATGAGTTTGTTTTGAGTTTGGTGTGGAGGAAGTTTTCAAGGATCAAGAGAGGAGGATGATACAATATGATCAAGAAGAGTGAAAACTCTAAGCTTGGGGATGCCCCTGCGGTTCATCCCTGCATATTTCAAGAAGACTCAAGCATCTAAGCTTGGGGATGCCCAAGGCATCCCCTTCTTTATCAACAATTTATCAGGTTTCTTCTCTTGAAACTATATTTTTATTCCGTCACATCTTATGTACTTTACTTGGAGCGTCTGTGTGCTTTTATTTTCATTTTGTTATTTTTCATTCTCTGAATAAATTCATGCTTGTGTGGGAGAGAGACACGCTCCGTTGTTGCTTATGAACACGTATGTTCTTAGCTTTACTTTTAATATTCATGGCGAAGGTTGAAACTGCTTCGTTAATTGTTATATGGTTGGAAACAGAAAATGCTACATGTGGTAAATGGTATAATGTCTTGAATAATTTGATACTTGGCAATTGTTGTGCTCATGTTTAAGCTCTTGCATCATATACTTTGCACCTATTAGTGAAGAAATACTGTAGAGCTTGTTGACATTTGGTTTGCATGATTGGTCTCTCTAAGGTCTAGATATTTTCGGGTAAAAGTGTTTGAGCAACAAGGAAGACAGTGTAGAGTCTTATAATGGTTGCAATATGTTCTTATGTAAGTTTTGCTGTACCGGTTCATACTTGTGTTTGCTTCAAATAACCTTGCTAGCCTAAGCCTTGTATTGAGAGGGAATACTTCTCGTGCATCCAAAGCCTTGAGCCAATAACTATGCCATTTGTGTCCACCATACCTACCTACTACATGGTATTTCTCTGCCATTCCAAAGTAAATTGCTTGAGTGCTACCTTTAAACAATTCAAAATTTATCATCTCTGATTTGTGTCAATGTTTTATAGCTCATGAGGAAGTATGTGGTGTTTATCTTTCAATCTTGTTGGGCAACTTTCACCAATGGACTAGTGGCTTCATCCGCTTATCCAATAATTTTGCAAAAAGAGCTGGCAATGGGATTTCCAGTCCCAAATTAATTAACCTTCATAATTTTACAAAAATAGACACTCCTCCATGGTATGTGATTGTTGGACGGCACCCGAGGATTCGGTTAGCCATGGCTTGAGAAAGCAAAGGTGGGGAGGAGTGTCATCTAAATAAAACTAAAATAAAAAGGCACTCCTTCATGGTATGAGATTGTTGGCAGGCACCCGAGGATTCGGTTAGCCATGGTTTGTGAAAGCAAGGTTGGAAGGAGTGCCACCCAAAAATAAAAATGTTTCATGGGAGCCGCTCTTCGAAGGTTTGTCTGGCAAGGGGGTTAGAGTGCCCATTACCATTCGTTGACAACAACAAACACCTCTCAAAACTTTATTTTTATGCTCTCTCTATGTTTTCAAAATAAAAGCTCTAGCACAAATATAGCAATCCATGCTTCCCTCTTCGAAGGGCCATTCTTCTACTTTTATGTTGAGTCAGTTTACCTATTTCCTTCCACCTTAGAAGCAAACACTTGTGTTAACTGTGCATTGATTCTTACATACTTGCATATTTGCATTCATCATATTACTTTATGTTGACAACTATCTATGAGATATACATGTTACAAGTTGAAAGCAACCGCTGAAACTTAATCTTCCTTTGTGTTGCTTCAATGCCTTTACTATGAATTTATTGCTTTATGAGTTAACTCTTATGCAAGACTTATTGATGCTTGTCTTGAAAGTACTATTCATGAAAAGTCTTTGCTATATGGTTCAGTTGTTTAACCATTATCTTTACCATTGCTTTGGATCGCTGCATTCATCTCATATGCTTTACAATAGTATGATCAAGATTATGATATCATGTCACTTAAGAAATTATCTTTGTTATCGTTTACCTACTCGAGGACGAGTAGGAACTAAGCTTGAGGATGCTGATACGTCTCCAACGTATCTATAATTTCTTATGTTCCATGCTACTTTTATGATGATACACACATGTTTTATACACACTTTATGTCATTATTATGCATTTTCCGGAACTAACCTATTAACAAGATGCTGAAGTGCCAGTTCCTGTTTTCTGGTGTTTTTGGTTTCAGAAATCCTAGTAAGGAAATATGCTCGGAATTGGACGAAATCAACGCCCAGAATCTTAAAATTACACGAAGCTTCCAGAACACCCGAGAGGGACTAGAGGAGGGCCACAGGGCCACCAGACAGTAGGGCGGCGCGGCCCAAGGGGGGGGGCGCACCCCTATTGTGTGGCGCCCCCGTAACCCTTCCGACTCCGCCTCTTCGCCTATAAGAAGCCCCCTGACCTAAATCTTCGATACGAATAAGCCACGGTACGAGAAACCTTCCAGAGCTGCCGGAAGCCAAGATCTGGGGGACAGGAGTCTCTGTTCCGGCGCGCCGCCGGGACGGGGAAGTGCCCCCGGAAGGCATCTCCATCGACATCGCCGCCATCTTCATCATTGCTGCTGTCTCCCATGAGGAGGGAGTAGTTCTCCATCGAGGCTAAGGGCTGTACCATTAGCTATGTGGTTAATCTCTCTCCTATGTACTTCAATACAATGATCTCATGAGCTGCCTTACATGATTGAGATTCATATGATGAGCTTTGTATCACTATTAATCTATGTGCTACTCTAGTGATGTTATTAAAGTACTCTATTCCTCCTCCATGATGTAATGGTGACAGTGTGTGCATCATGTAGTACTTGGCGTAGTTTATGATTGTGATCTCTTGTAGATTATGAAGTTAACTATTACTATGATGGTATTGATGTGATCTATTCCTCCTTTCATAGTATGATGGTTACAGTGTGCATGCTATGTTAGTACTTGGTATAATTGCGTTGGTCTATCATGCACTCTAAGGTTATTTAAATATGAATATCGAATGTTGTGGAGCTTGTTAACTCCGGCATTGAGGTGCTCTTGTATCCCTACACAATTAGTGGTGTTCATCATCCAACAAGAGAGTGTAGAGTGGTTTTATTATGTGATCAATGTTGAGAGTGTCCACTAGTGAAAGTATGATCCCTAGGCCTTGTTTCCAAATACTGCAATCATCGCTTATTTACTGTTTTACTGCATCTTTACTTCCTGCAATATTACCACCATCAACTGCACGCCAGCAAGCTATTTTCTGGCACCGTTACTACTGCTCATATACATCCATATTACTTGTATTTCACTATCTCTTCGCCGAACTAGTGCACCTATACATCTGACAAGTGTATTAGGTGTGTTGGGGACACAAGAGACTTCTTGTATCGTGATTGCAGGGTTGCTTGAGAGGGATATCTTTGACCTCTTCCTCCCTGAGTTCGATAAACCTTGGGTGATCCACTTAAGGGAAAACTTGCTGCTGTTCTACAAACCTCTGCTCTTAGAGGCCCAACACTGTCTACAGGAAAAGAAGCGTGAGTAGACATCAATGACCCCTACAGTTACAGAAGCCGTAAGAGAAAGGCGGATCGGGATGCAGATGTTGTGGCGCGGTTGGCATCGGAATTCGATGAGATGAAGGAAACCCTGAATGTACTAGTACAAGAAAGAGAGGCAGCTGGGACGCATGAAGATCATCCAGCGGATGTCGGAAGCCAGCAGCGGAGAAGTAGCGTGGCTTCCACGGAGCCCCCACCGGCTGGTGCTAATGCACCGATGATCGATATTACTGCACCGGAGCCTCCTCGCTACCCCGTGGACGATGTAAAGGAGATGAAAGAATGTCATCTGTATTATCCAATGGGGAACATTTCCATGAAGGTAGCCATCGGCAGTCCTTTACCATGTTTATCTGGAGCACTCCACCACAACAACCCCATTCAAGATGGCTATGCTCGTGTCACGGTGGAGGACATAGTACAAGGGTTTGAGAACCTGGAGATTGACATTGCTACACCTGAAGGGGAGAGAAGACTTGGAGATGTCAAGCGCCATTTCATTCTATGGCAAAAGAAGTTTATCAAGTTTCCAGGCGAGGCGCCAAGGCCAACAAGTCCACCCTCTACGGTGGTGGTGGCAGTGGCGGTGGTGGTGGTGGTGCTTCACCTACACCTCCTTCACGTCAGCCGACGCCGCCTCCCAATTCACCTCCGGCGGGTAAGCAGCCGCCGCCCCCCAGTCCGCCTCGGGCGGGTAAGCAGACGCCGCCGCCCAATCCACCTCCGGCGAAGAAGCAGAAGTAGTCCTGGACTATTAACCCGGACCCTTATGTACCTAAAACCACAAAGGTACCGGAGCCATCACTGAAGCCTCTCCCCACAAGGCCTTGGGAACGTAGTGCCGAGGAAGTCGACGCGGCCGCGGCTACTCACCATGAGAAATGGAGGGCGGATATGAAGGCGAAAAGAGAGCCTGGGCCCAAGCCAGTATATTCTGACAAGGAAAAGAAGTGGGCTAAGTCATTTTTTAGCACACCGTCCCAAGCCGCGAAGAATCTGCCTGACGACTATGCACGTGAACTTCGTAGGCAAGCACTCATGTTGAAGAAGAAGAAAGACTTGGCGGAGAAGCAGGAGAAGAAAGCCTTGGAGGAGGCCGAGAAAGAATTAGTAAGTAAAAAAAGCGGGAAACAAGTTGCCCAACTCGGGGAACAAAGTAAACAATCGACACCCCCTCTCATAGTGAAAGCCGCTGGTTCGGATGCTGAACTAATGGACCTCACAATCATAGCAGCTGCGGCAGAACAGGGAATGACTGTAACGGGTGCCAGAGAACAAGCGGCCCAGATGGGTATGACTCTTCGTGCAGTGTTAGGCCTTGAGGAGGCGCCAATGAGTGAGGTAGTAATTACATATGTGCCGAATGGGCCTCTCATCGAGCCTGTGCAGGAAGAGGATCTACCTACACAAATGAAAAATCTGCTAACTTGGTACAAGGGTTACATAAAAAATAAAGCCGCCAAAGAATATATTTATGCGGAAGTTAGACATGAGCATCACTTCAAACATTACTATGTAACAGTTCATCTGAGTGAATTGTTCCAGCTGTTCAATCTGCGCGAGCTCGACAAATCTATCATCAGTTGCTACGTTCTGTAAGTAATTTATTTCTACCCCATCTCGTTCATTGCCTGCACTATATTTATATATATATATTGTCCTAACTATCTTGTTGTGTACACTATTATACAGAATGAAGCTTAGGGAATGCAGAATAAGGAACATCCATGATGTTGGGTTCATTGACCCACAAATCGTTAATGGATATGTGTTACAAAACCACCCCGCCGACGTGGAGCAAGACCTGTGGCTTTTTCTTACAAAGCAGGAACTCAAAAGTGAAATTCTATTTCCTTACCATTTTGGGTGAGTGTTTCTGTCTTGACCACATTCTCTTTTGTTTACTCCATGCATGGTATGTGGCTAATCGATGAGTTATGCATGACTGTGCATGTATCATGTCCGCAGGTTCCAGTGGATTCTGCTAGTAATTCAATTTCACACCTCCACAGTTCTCGTCATCGACTCTCTGAATATGGATGCAAAGCTTTGGGTCGACATGAGAAAAATGATGCAAAAGTAATTATTTTCATTCATTTGTGCTCTATATCGATCGGCCTATTTCATTCATTCCCGAATATCAAGTAACTAATAACTCTCTTGTTCATTTAATTTTCTTTGCCTCGTAGGGTTTGGAGACGGTTCGCAGATGAAAAGGTCGGTGAATTCAAAAAAGAGCTACAATTTAAAAGGTCAGTGACTGGGGATATTCAGCCACCGTGGACCAATCTATGTGGATACTATGTTTATGAGATGATCCGGCGATACACCTCTGAGCGGCAGCCGTCTGATAACAATGTCAAGAGGAATAACCTCAGGAAGACGCTTAGTCCAGAAGCTCGCTTCCGACCACTTCAAGAGGAACTAGGAGGATGGTTCATGAGGGAAGTCCTCCATCCTAAAGGAGAACACTATTAGGAGGACGTAGAACTTCTGATGCAGTAAATTATGTATGTAAACTTGTTAAAAATTGTATATGGTCATCCGATATTGAATATATATTGTATATTCCTCTTGAATTCTTTTTGGTTCTAATTTCAAATTTGTTTGAAATTGTACATTCATATGCATGTATGTAGTACCGTAGAATATGTGAAACTCCTTCAAAATTAAAATAAAACACAAAAGAAATAAAACAATACAAATTAAAAAGAAATCAGATTTAGGGGGTGGGGCTAAAACCCTAAACCTGCAGCGGCCTTTAGTCGCGGTTGGCCAGAAGAACCGCGACTAAAGGTCCTCCACCCCAACGGTCGCCTGACGCCCATGTGGATGGGCCTTTAGTCGCGGTTCGTAAGCAACTAAAGGGGGGGGGGGGGGGTTAGTCCCGCTTATTTAATCCCGATTGCGCAACCGGGATTAATGGCAGTTGCCAACCGGGACTAAAGCCCCTTTTTCTACCAGTGATACTCACAATCTAGCTAAAAAGTTGATATTTATTTTGTATCTGTGAATACAGGTATTGTACCTATTTAAGTTTGGGTAGTTCGTCTAGATGGAACAATTGGTTTTCATTGTTGTAAATATTTGAGTTTGAGTATATAGTTCTGGTGATGAAAACCCAGTCATTTAGCACTTAGAAATCACTATCACTCAACCACACAAGGCACGGCGTGCCGCCGCGCCCCTCCTTGCTAGTATAGCCTGTTGGAGATATGCCCAAGAGGCAATAATAAAATGGTTATTATAATATCTTTGAGTTTATGATAATGTTTACATACCATGCTATAATTGTATTAACCGAAACATTGATACATGTGTGTTATGTGAACAACAAAGAGTCCCTAGTATGCCTCTTAACTAGCTTGTTGATTAATGGATGATTAGTTTCATAATCATGAACATTGGATGTTATTAATAACAAGGTTATATCATTGTATGAATGATGTAATGGACACACCCAATTAAGCATAGCATAAGATCACCTCATTAAGTTATTTGCTATAAGCTTTTGATACATAGTTACCTAGTCCTTATGACCATGAGATCATGTAAATCACTTATGCCGGAAAGGTACTTTGATTACACCAAACGCCACTGCGTAAATGGGTGGTTATAAAGGTGTGATTAAGTATCCGGAAAGTATGAGTTGAGGCATATGGATCAACAGTGGGATTTGTCCATCCCGATGACGGATAGATATACTCTGGGCCCTCTCGGTGGAATGTCGTCTAATGTCTTGCAAGCATATGAATAAGTTCATAAGAGACCACATACCACGGTACGAGTAAAGAGTACTTGTCAGGAGACGAGGTTGAACAAGGTATAGAGTGATACCGATGATCAAACCTCGGACAAGTAGTATCGTATGTGAATGGTTCATTCGATCACTGAAGTCATCGTTGAATATGTGGGAGCCATTATGGATCTCCAGATCCCGCTATTGGTTATTGGTCGGAGTGAGTACTCAACCATGTCCGCATATTTCGCGAACCGTAGGGTGACACACTTAAGGTTTGATGTTGAAATGGTAGAACTTGAATATGGAATGGAGTTCGAATATTTGTTCAGAGTCCCGGATGAGATCCCGGACATCACGAGGAGTTCCGGAATGGTCCGGAGAATAAGATTCATATATAGGAAGTCATATTCCAAGTTTGGAAATGATCCGGTGCATTTATGGTAGGTTCTAGAAGGTTCTAGAAAAGTCCGGAAGAAACGCACTATGGAAGGTGGAGTCCCGGAGGGACTCCACAAGCTTGGCCAGCCAAACCCTAAGGGAGGAGTCCTAGGTGGGCTCCACCTAAAGGTGGCCGGCCACCCCACCTCAAGGAAAGGTGGGAGTCCCACCTTGGGTAGGACTCCCTCCTTGAGTAGGTTTCCCACATATGGGAGGTTTTAGTGTTGGGGTCTTATTCGAAGACTTGGACTACAACTCTTGGGGCTTCCACCTATATAATGAGGGGCATAGGAGAGGGGGCTGACCACCACAAGCCCATAGCTTGGCCGCACCCCTAGGTGGTCGGCCACCCCCTCTCCCAAACCCTAGCCACCCTCTCTCTCCTCCTCTTCTCCCGCACGCTTAGCGAAGCTCCGCCGGAGATCTCCACCACCACCGCCACCACGCCGTCGTGCTGCCGGATTCAAGGAGGAGCTACTACTTCCGCTGCCCGCTGGAACGGGGAGAAGGACGTCATCTTCATCAACACCGAACGTGTGACCGAGTACGGAGGTGCTGCCCGATTGTGGCACCGTGATCAAGATCTTCTACGCGCTTTTGCAAGCGGCAAGTGATCGTCTACCGCAGTAATAAGAGCCTACTCTTATAGGCTTTGGAAATCTTCAAGGGTTAGTCTTGATCATCCCCTCGTTGCTCCCGTCTTCTAGATTGCATCTTGGCTTGGATTGCGTTCTCGCGGTAGGAAAATTTTTGTTTTCTATGCAACGTTATCCTACAGTGGTATCAGAGCCGTGTCTATGCATAGATGGTTGCACGAGTAGAACACAATGGTTTTGTGGGCGTTGATGCTCTTGTTATCTTTAGTTTGAGTACTTTGCATCTTTGTGGCATAGTGGGATGAAGCGGCTCGGGCTAACTTTACATGACCGCGTTCATGAGACTTGCTCCTCGATCGACATGCAACTAGTATTGCATAAGAGGCTTTGCGGGTGTCTGTCTCTCCTACTATAGTGAAGATTCAATTTACTCTTCTATTGACAACATTAGTATCACCGTTGTGGTTCATGTTCGTAGGTAGATTAGATCTTTCTCGAAAACCCTAAACCACGTAAAATATGCAAACCAAATTAGAGACGTCTAACTTGTTTTTGCAGGGTTTAGTGATGTGATATGGCCATAATGTGATGATGAATATGTATGAGATGATCATTATTGTATTGTGGCAACCGGCAGGAGCCTTATGGTTGTCTTTAAATTTCATGTTGAGTAGTATTTCAAAGTAGTTGTAATAGTTGCTACATGAGGTGAACAACCATGAAGACGGCGCCATGAACCTTGACGCTACACCGACGATGATGGAGATCATGCCCGTTGATGATGGAGATCATGTCCGTGCTTTGGAGATGAAGATCGAAGGCGCAAAGACTAAAGGGCCATATCATATCACATATGAATTGCATGTGATGTTAATCCTTTATGCATCTTATTTGCTTAGAACGCGACGGTAGCATTATAAGATGATCCCTCACATTAATATCAAGATAATAAAGTGTTCTCCCCTCGTATGCACCGTTGTACAGTTCGTCGTTTCGAAGCATCTCGTGATGATCGGATGTGATAGATTCAAAGTTCACATACAACGGGTGTAAGCCATGTTGCACACGCGGAATACTTGGGTTTGCTTGACAAGCCTAGCATGTACAGACATGGCCTCGGGACAACGGAAACCGAAAGGTTGAACACGAGTCATATGGATGATATGATCAACATGTTGATGTTCACCATTGAAGCTACATCATCTCACGTGATGATCGGTTTTGGTGTAGTGGATGTGGATCGTGTACCACTTAACAACTATGAGGGATGTTGTATTAAGTGGGAGTTCATTAGTAATTAGATTAAAACATGAACTAATTATCATAAACATAGTCTGAGTAGTATTTTGAATTAATTTTGTAGTATTGGCATCCGTTTTCTACCATGCGCTAGTCTTGTTATTGAGATAGAAATACTGTTAAAATCTAACAAGAAACTTTACGGATTGGTACCGTATTGTTAAAGAATCAAGAATTGATTAAGTCCTATTGCAAACTTTTAGTAAACCTCACATTGTTGATTCAAAGAGCTATGGTTTCAATTAGTACCTAAAGTTATCTTGTCTCCGTGAAACTTGAAGTTTCAAATCTGTTTGAAAAGTAAGGAGCTGAAAATTTAGTTTTCAGAAATAATCAAGGTATGAGATATATGTGATATCTAAGACCTTATTGCAAGATGAGAGAATATAAATTTGGTGAGACTACATAAACTCATAAGTTTTATGGGAATGTATGAAGGTTGAAGACGCCAGGCGTCACAATCCTCCAAATATTGGGGCACTAATAATATTCACATATCCATGAAGTTATCATCCTTAGTATGCACCGTTGCTAAGACTCTTCATATCGAAGCATCACGTGATGATCGGGTGTTATAGATTCTACGTGTGCATACAACGGATGCAAGCCAGATTTGCATATGCGAATACTAAGGTTAAAACTTTACGAGCCTAGAATGTACATACATGGTCTCAGAAAGTCGTCATGATATGATGGATAAAATTATGAGTGAAATTGTTCATCATATTACAAAGTTACTAATAGTGAAATCTGAGACACTTGTCATATGATGATCAACTTAAAGTAAGAACCTCAAGGTTATTGGTATTTGACCAACAAACCTAGAAGTTAATAATGTTAAAGTGTTTTTCTGAATAATGAGGAAAGCTAAAAGAGAAACTGCAAAAGATATTTTGGCAAAAAGAAAAGAAAAGACTAGAAAGTCTAGCTCAGGTGTATATAAATGATATACATGTTATGGTTGTATTCCTAGTTAAGTCACACTATGAAATTCTTGTGTATTAGTACTATATTGGTTGGTATGAAGTGTCATACAAAACAACGCAATACAAGAATACAATGGCCTAAGTGACTGACAAGGAATATGATAGGAATGCACGTCTGGAACAAAATAAAGTGTTATTATGTTCGTCGTTAGCATTCTATCTAGCCCTTAGAATATATAATAAAGAACTTAATAATTGTTATTTTGCTCTGGTCAAATGAAAACAATGAGTTGTTTAAATTATGACATTACTCCATGTACGATGGATAAGTTATTATAAATCTTAATGGTGAAACACACATACATAACACTGACGCTAAAATGCCATAAGGCAAATGATTTGAATTCCACTTATTTGTGGAACCGCCATTTAGGTCATGTTAGAAAGGAACGCATGAAGGAACTCCATGCAAATGGATTTTTGGAGTCATTTGATGTTTTGAATCATTTGGCGCTTGCAAATCTTTTCTAAAGAGAATGATTAAAATACCGTTCATAGGCCAAGAGTTGAACGGGCAACAAACTTAGTTGAAAAATACATGATGATGTATGTGGTTCACTGGGCATAGTTGTGTGCGGGAGATTCTTCTACTTCATGAAAACTTTCAACAATGAATTGAATATATATGTGGATATATTCAATAAGGAAGAAGTTTGAAACATTTGAATGGATTCAAATAAATTTCAGCATGAAGTGGAAATCATCGTAATAAAAAAGTCAAATATCTATGATTGGATCATGGTGAAAATATTTGAATTGCGAGTTTTAGCGAACATCTAAGAGAGTCATGAAATTGTTCTACAACTCACATTTCTTGGAGCATCATAATGATGATATAGTATCCGAGAGATGTATCCAAACCTTGTTGGATTAATGATGAGATAAAATATTATGACGCCATTATATTTTTGTTGATTATGCTTTAGTGACTACCGCTTTTACACTGAATAGAGCATCATCATGATCCGATGAAATGACACCATACAAGTTATGGCATGGGTATAAACCCTAATAGTCCTTTCTTTAAATTTTGGTCTAAGAGTATACAACCAAAATAGGATGAATGTCTTTGTTGGTTATCCCAGAGATTTAATTGGGAATTCTTCCCACGAGACAAAGACAAAAGTGTTTATCAATGTTTCTTATTTCCGAGAAATTGTTTCTAGTGAAGTATTTGAGTGGGAGGACAATATAATTTGATAAGGTTTATGAACCTGAGCATAATGATCAGAGTAGCGCAGCATCGGAATTGGTTTCGGAAGCGGCCACGACGATCATGGCTCCCATGACTACAAAGTGTTTTAGCCATGGAGATCGAAGTACATATTGAACCTTGTAGGTATGGTTTACTTTGTGATCAAATAAATGATTTGTGGACAAAGGATTGATTTTGAACAATGTTAAACCAACTACAAACAAAGAAGTTATGATGGGCCCTGACTCCGTTAAAATGGCTATACGCCATGAAATCCAAGATAGATGAATACTTTTTGAAAGTAAATGGATCTATGAAATTGATGGACTTGGATGAAATATCCTTGAAGAAGCTCAACTTGTCGAAAAATTGTTTACGACAAAGTTCAAAGAGTTGACTACGATAAGATTAGATCTTCCGTAGCAATGCTTATAGTCTATGTGGATTATTCTAGTAATCACTACATATTTCTTTTATGAGATATGCTAGTAGGATGGCAAAATATATTACTTATCAGAAGTATGTATTAAAGGTGTATACAAGATACAACCAAGAGTTTTGCTGGTCCGTGGAATACTAGATAGGTATACGAACTTCAATTGGATGAAGTAAGTATCGCGGAGTTGGAATCTTCACCAGATGAAATAGTCAAAGAGTTTTTGATTTCATCAGAGACGATGAAGAGGCTTGCATTTGCAAGAAATTAAGTGGGAGCGCTAAGACATATCTATAATACTTTATGTAGGTGACATATAGTTGGTTATAAATGATGTAATTACATACTTGATTAAAAGGTTTCATTGAGAAATTAACTTCAATGAAAGGATATGGACTGAAACAAATTTAGTGTCAAGATCTATGAAGATAGATTGAAACACAAAATAAGTTTAAGTCAAAGTACATAGAATGGATATTGAAATAGTTCAATATAGAAATATTAAGAAAATGTTCTTGTCATGTAAAGTTTTAACAAGACTTGAGTGTATCTGATACTCAATGAGTAAAAACACATGAGTGATTATGGATCACGAATAATATGTACACAATCAGATGTCCTGTGCTCTAAAATGTTATGAGCATATACCAGAATGATTCATGAGATGATCATTGGACGACACTAAGAGTATCCTTGAGTAATTTAGAAGAATCAATGATATATATATAGTTTTGTATGGAGAAATGACAAACAAATCGCTGTAAGGTGATTACACCGATATTTGTTTTGTCAAATATAAAAATAGAATTTCAATCTCAAATTAGACTAAGTGTTGTTTTAAAGGTAGCACAATGAGCTAGAAGTTGTCTATGCTAGATTTAGAAGAGTTCTAAATATTGTGACGGATTCTACAAAAGAAGGAAAAGTATGTCATTGTTTTGACAATGACAAAGGATGTTAAAGTTAAGAGGTTCTTTGAGTACTTGGTGTAGTTCCGACAGAGTCAGAATTTAGAAGCTATATTGTGTGTGACAATATTAGTGACATATTTCAGACCGCGGAATTAAGGTTCCACCAGAAGACCAAACATATTTAATGCCGACTCATTTTGAAATGAGTGATGCGTTGAGACGCAAATGAATTACAAAATACATACGTTTCTGAGCGTGTCAGATCTGTTGACTAAAACCTCTCCCGTGAGCAAAACATGATAAAGCACCAGAAGGCCAAGGTGTTATATATTTACAAATGTAAACTAGATTATTGACTCTAGTGCAAGTGGGAGACTGTTGGAGATATGCCCAAGAGGCAATAATAAAATGGTTATTATAATATCTTTGAGTTTATGATAATGTTTACATACCATGCTATAATTGTATTAACCGAAACATTGATACATGTGTGTTATGTGAACAACAAAGAGTGCCTAGTATGCCTCTTAACTAGCTTGTTGATTAATGGATGATTAGTTTCATAATCATGAACATTGGATGTTATTAATAACAAGGTTATATCATTGTATGAATGATGTAATGGACACACCCAATTAAGCATAGCATAATATCTCGTCATTAAGTTATTTGCTATAAGCTTTTGATACATAGTTACCTAGTCCTTATGACCATGAGATCATGTAAATCACTTATGCCAGAAAGGTACTTTGATTACACCAAACGCCACTGCGTAAATGGGTGGTTATAAAGGTGGGATTAAGTATCCGGAAAGTATGAGTTGAGGCATATGGATCAACAGTGGGATTTGTCCATCCCGATGACAGATAGATATACTCTGGGCCCTCTCGGTGGAATGTCGTCTAATGTCTTGCAAGCATATGAATAAGTTCATAAGAGACCACATACCACGGTACGAGTAAAGAGTACCTGTCAGGAGACGAGGTTGAACAAGGTATAGAGTGATACCGATGATCAAACCTCGGACAAGTAGAATATCGCGTGACAAAGGGAATTGGTATCGTATGTGAATGGTTCATTCGATCACTGAAGTCATCGTTGAATATGTGGGAGCCATTATGGATCTCCAGATCCCGCTATTGGTTATTGGTCGGAGTGAGTACTCAACCATGTCCGCATAGTTCGCGAACCGTAGGGTGACACACTTAAGGTTTGATGTTGAAATGGTAGAACTTGAATATGGAATGGAGTTCGAATATTTGTTCGGAGTCCTGGATGAGATCCCGGACATCACGAGGAGTTCCGGAATGGTCCGGAGAATAAGATTCATATATAGGAAGTCATATTCCAAGTTTGGAAATGATCCGGTGCATTTATGGCAGGTTCTAGAAGGTTCTAGAAAAGTCCGGAAGAAACGCACTATGGAAGGTGGAGTCCCGGAGGGACTCCACAAGCTTGGCCAGCCAAACCCTAAGGGAGGAGTCCCAGGTGGGTGATGTCTACTCACGCTTCTTTTCCTGTAGACAGTGTTGGGCCTCCAAGAGCAGAGGTTTGTAGAACAGCAGCAAGTTTTCCCTTAAGTGGATCACCCAAGGTTTATCGAACTCAGGAAGGAAGAGGTCAAAGATATCCCTCTCATGCAACCCTGCAACCACAAAGCAAGAAGTCTCTTGTGTCCCTGATGTCTACGCCCCCTCCTTTTCCTGTAGACAGTGTTGGGCCTCCAAGAGCAGAGGTTTGTAGAACAGCAGCAAGTTTTCCCTTAAGTGGATCACCCAAGGTTTATCGAACTCAGGGAGGAAGAGGTCAAAGATATCACTCTCATGCAACCCTGCAACCACAAAGCAAGAAGTCTCTTGTGTCCCCAACACACCTAAGAGGTGCACTAGTTCGGCGAAGAGATAGTGAAATATAGGTGGTATGAATAAGCAGTAGCAACGCAGTAAAACAGCAAGCAGCGATAGCAGTATTTAGGAACAAGGCCTAGGGATTAGACTTTCACTAGTGGACACTCTCAACATTGATCACATAACAGAATAGATAAATGCATACTCTACACTCTTGTTGGATGATGAACACATTGCGTAGGATTACACGAACCCTCAATGCCGGAGTTAACAAGCTCCACAATTCAATGTTCATATTTAAATAACCTTAGAGTGCATGAAAGATCAATTCGACTAAACCAAGTACTAACATAGTATGCACACTGTCACCTTCACACTATGTAGGAGGAATAGATCACATCAATACCATCATAGCAATAGTTAACTTTGTAATCTACAAGAGATCACAATCATAGCATAAACCAAGTACTAATACGGATGCACACACTGTCACCATTACACCGTGTAGGAGGAATAAAACTACTTTAATAACATTGCTAGAGTAGCACATAGATAAATTGTGATACAAAACACATTGCAATCATAAAGAGATATAAATAAGCACTTCACTATGCTCTTCATAACAGTGAATAAGTATTCTATGAAATATAGCCTAAGAGACCCACACGGTGCACACACTGTCACCTTTACACACGTGGGACAAGGAGTCTCCGGAGATCACATAAGTAAAATTCACTTGACTAGCATAATGACATCTAGATTACAAGCATCATCATATGAATCTCAATCATGTAAGGTAGCTCATGAGATTATTGTATTGAAGCACATAGGAGAGAGATGAACCACATAGCTACCGGTACAGCCCCGAGCCTCGATGGAGAACTACTCCCTCCTCATGGGAGCAGCAGCGGTGATGAAGATGGCGGTGGAGATGGCAGCGGTGTCGATGGAGAAGCCTTCCGGGGGCACTTCCCCGTTCCGGCGGTGTGCCGGAACAGAGACTCCTGTCCCCCAGATCTTGGCTTCGCGATGGCGGCGGCTCTGGAAGGTTTCTGTGGGTCTCGTCGAACGTGATAGGGTTTTCGCGACGGAGGCTTTAAATAGGTGGAAGGGCAGCCTCAGAGGGGGCCTGGGGCCACCACACCATAGGGCGGCGCGGCCCCCCCTCTGGCCGCGCCAGGGTGTAGTGTGGGGCCCCCAGGGCTTCCCTCTGGCGGCTCTCGGGTGTTCTGGATGCTTCCGGGCAAAATAGGAACCTGGGCGTTGATTTCGTCCGATTCCGAGAATATTTCGTTACTAGGATTTCTGAAACCAAAAACAGCAGAAAACAGGAAGTGGCACTTCGGCCTCTTGTTAATAGGTTAGTTCCAGAAAATGCACGATTATGACATAAAGTGTGCATAAAACATGTAGATAACATCAATAATGTGGCATGGAACATAAGAAATTATCGATACGTCGGAGACGTATCAGCATCCCCAAGCTTAGTTCTGCTCGTCCCGAGCAGGTAAAACGATAACAAAGATAATTTCTGGAGTGACATGCCATCATAACCTTGATCAAACTATTTGTAAAGCATATGTAATGAATGCAGCGATCAAAACAATGTATATGACATGAGTAAACAAATGAATCATATAGCAAAGACTTTTCATGAATAGTACTTCAAGACAAGCATCAATAAGTCTTGCATAAGAGTTAACTCATAAAGCAATAATTCAAAGTAAAGGTATTGAAGCAACACAAAGGAAGATTAAGTTTCAGCGGTTGCTTTCAACTTATAACATGTATATCTCATGGATATTGTCAACATAGAGTAATACAATAAGTGCAATATGCAAGTATGTAGGAATCAATGCACAGTTCACACAAGTGTTTGCTTCTTGAGGTGGAGAGAAATAGGTGAACTGACTCAACAATAAAAGTAAAAGAATGGTCCTCCATAGATTAAAAGCATCGATTGCTATATTTGTGCTAGAGCTTTAATTTTGAAAACATGAAACAATTTTGTCAACGGTAGTAATAAAGCATATGTATCATGTAAATTATATCTTACAAGTTGCAAGCCTCATGCATAGTATACTAATAGTGCCCGCACCTTGTCCTAATTAGCTTGGACTACCGGATCATCGCAATGCACATGTTTTAACCAAGTGTCACAAAGGGGTACCTCTATGCACTTTGTACAAAGGTCTAAGGAGAAAGCTCGCATTGGATTTCTCGCTATTGATTATTCTCAACTTAGACATCCATACCGGGACAACATAGACAACAGATAATGGACTCCTCTTTTATGCATAAGCATGTAACAACAATTAATAATTTTCTCATATGAGATTGAGGATATTTGTCCAAAACTGAAACTTCCACCATGGATCATGGTTTTAGTTAGCGGCCCAATGTTCTTCTCTAACAATATGCATGCTTAACCATAAGGTGGTAGATCTCTCTTACTTCAGACAAGACGAACATGCATAGCAACTCACATGAAATTCAACAAAGAGTAGTTGATGGCGTCCCCAGTGAACATGGTTATCGCACAACAAGCAACTTAATAAGAGATAAAGTGCATAAGTACATATTCAATACCACAATAGTTTTTAAGCTATTTGTCCCATGAGCTATATATTGCAAAGGTGAATGATGGAATTTTAAAGGTAGCACTCAAGCAATTTACTTTGGAATGGCGGAAAATACCATGTAGTAGGTAGGTATGGTGGACACAAATGGCATAGTGATTGGCTCAAGGATTTTGGATGCATGAGAAGTATTCCCTCTCGATACAAGGTTTAGGCTAGCAAGGCTTATTTGAAACGAACACAAGGATGAACGGCGCAGCAAAACTCACATAAAAGACATATTGTAAACATTATAAGACTCTACACCGTCTTCCTTGTTGTTCAAACTCAATACTAGAAATTATCTAGACCTTAGAGAAACCAAATATGCAAACCAAATTTTAGCATGCTCTATGTATTTCTTCATTAATGGGTGCAAAGCATATGATGCAAGAGCTTAAACATGAGCACAACAATTGCCAAGTATCACATTACCCAAGACATTTTAGCAATTACTACATGTATCATTTTCCAATTCCAACCATATAACAATTTAACGAAGAAGAAACTTCGCCATGAATACTATGAGTAGAAACTAAGGACATACTTGTCCATATGCTACAGCGGAGCGTGTCTCTCTCCCATAAAGTGAATGCTAGGATCCATTTTATTCAAACAAAACAAAAAAACAAAAACAAACCGACGCTCCAAGCAAAGCACATAAGATGTGATGGAATAAAAATATAGTTTCAGGGGAGGAACCTGATAATGTTGTCGATGAAGAAGGGGATGCCTTGGGCATCCCCAAGCTTAGACGCTTGAGTCTTCTTAGAATATGCAGGGGTGAACCACCGGGGCATCCCCAAGCTTAGAGCTTTCACTCTCCTTGATCATGTTGCATCATACTCCTCTCTTGATCCTTGAAAACTTCCTCCACACCAAACTTAGAACAACTCATTAGAGGGTTAGCGACAATAAAAATTAACATGTTCAGAGGTGACACAATCATTCTTAACACTTCTGGACATTGCATAAAGCTACTGGACATTAATGGATCAAAGAAATTCATCCAACATAGCAAAAGAGGCAATGCGAAATAAAAGGCAGAATCTGTCAAAACAGAACAGTTCGTATTGACGAATTTTATCGAGGATCCAGACTTGCTCAAATGAAAATGCCCAAATTGAATGAAAGTTGCGTACATATCTGAGGATCACTCACGTAAATTGGCATAATTTTCTGAGTTACCTACAGAGAATTAGGACCAGATTCGTGACAGCAAGAAATCTGTTTCTGCGCAGTAATCCAAATCTAGTATTGACTTTACTATCAAAGACTTTACTTGGCACAACAAAACACTAAACTAAGATAAGGAGAGGTTGCTACAGTAGTAAACAACTTCCAAGACACAAAATAAAAACAAAGTACTGTAGCAAAATAACACATGGGTTATCTCCCAAGAAGTTCTTTCTTTATAGCCATTAAGATGGGCTTAGCAGTTTTAATGATGCACTCGCAAGAAATAGTAGTTGAAGCAAAAGAGAGCATCAAGAGGCAAATTCAAAACAAATTTAAGTCTAACATGCTTCCTATGAAAAGGAATCTTGTAAATAAACAAGTTCATGAAGAGCAAAGTAACAAGCATAGGAAGATAAAACAAGTGTAGCTTCAAAAATTTCAGCACATAGAGAGGTGTTTTAGTAACATGAAGATTTCTACAACCATATTTTCCTCTCTCATAATAATGTCCAGTAGCATCATGAGCAAACTCAACAATATAACTATCAAATGAAACATTCTTATCATGAGTCTCATGCATAAAATTATTACTCTTCACATAAGCATAATCAATTTTATTAGTTGTAGTGGGTGCAAATTCAACAAAGTAGCTATCATTATTATTCTCATCATCAAATATAGGAGGCATATTGTATTCATAATCAAATTCGCTCTCCATAGTAGGCGGCACCAAAAGACCACTATCATTATAATTATCATAAATAGGAGGTAAAGTATCATCAAAGAAAATTTTCTCCTCAATGCTTGGGGGACTAAAAAGATCATGAAAACCAGCTTCCCCAAGCTTAGAACTTTCTATATTATTATCATGAATGGTGTTCAAAGCGTTCATACTAATATTACTACCAGCATGCAAATAAGATTCCATAGGTTTTTTAATTTTCGCATCAAACAATCCATGTTTTAAATCAGGAAATAGAATAAGAAGCTCATTCTAGTCCATTATGCCAAACTAGTGTAAACAAGAAACAAAAAAGATGCAATTGCAGGATCTAAAGGAAATAGCTTTGAGTACTTACAACGGCGAAAATAGCTTAGTAGCCGAGATCCGGAGTGTGAGTACCTTTTACCTTTCCTCCCCGGCAACGGCGCCAGAAAATAGCTTGATGTCTACGCCCCCTCCTTTTCCTGTAGACAGTGTTGGGCCTCCAAGAGCAGAGGTTTGTAGAACAGCAGCAAGTTTTCCCTTAAGTGGATCACCCAAGGTTTATCGAACTCAGGGAGGAAGAGGTCAAAGATATCCCTCTCATGCAACCCTGCAACCACAAAGCAAGAAGTCTCTTGTGTCCCCAACACACCTAAGAGGTGCACTAGTTCGGCGAAGAGATAGTGAAATACAGGTGGTATGAATAAGCAGTAGCAATGCAGTAAAACAGTAAACAAGCAGCGATAGAAGTATTTAGGAACAAGGCCTAGGGATTAGACTTTCACTAGTGGACATTCTCAACATTGATCACACAACAGAATAGATAAATGCATACTCTACACTCTTGTTGGATGATGAACACATTGCGTAGGATTACACGAACCCTCAATGCCGGAGTTAACAAGCTCCACAATTCAATGTTCATATTTAAATAACCTTAGAGTGCATGAAAGATCAATTCGACTAAACCAAGTACTAACATAGTATGCACACTATCACCTTCACACTATGTAGGAGGAATAGATCACATCAATACCATCATAGCAATAGTTAACTTTGTAATCTACAAGAGATCACAATCATAGCATAAACCAAGTACTAACACGGATGCACACACTGTCACCATTACACCGTGTAGGAGGAATAAAACTACTTTAATAACATTGCTAGAGTAGCACATAGATAAATTGTGATACAAAACACATTGCAATCATAAAGAGATATAAATAAGCACTTCACTATGCTCTTCATAACAGTGAATAAGTATTCTGTGAAATATAGCCTAAGAGACCCACACGGTGCACACACTGTCACCTTTACACACGTGGGACAAGGAGTCTCCGGAGATCACATAAGTAAAATTCACTTGACTAGCATAATGACATCTAGATTACAAGCATCATCATATGAATCTCAATCATGTAAGGCAGCTCATGAGATTATTGTATTGAAGCACATAGGAGAGAGATGAACCACATAGCTACCGGTACAGCCCTGAGCCTCGATGGAGAACTACTCCCTCCTCATGCGAGCAGCAGCGGTGATGAAGATGGCAGTGGAGATGGCAGCGGTGTCGATGGAGAAGCCTTCCGGGGGCACTTCCCCATTCCGGCGGCGTGCCGGAACAGAGACTCCTGTCCCCCAGATCTTGGCTTCGCGATGGCGGCGGCTCTGGAAGGTTTCTGTGGATTTCGTCGAACGTGATAGGGTTTTCGCGACGGAGGCTTTAAATAGGCGGAAGGGCAGCCTCGGAGGGGGCCTGGGGCCACCACACCATAGGGCGGCGCGGCCCCCCCTCTGGCCGCGCCAGGGTGTAGTGTGGGGCCCCCAGGGCTTCCCTCTGGCGGCTCTCGGGTGTTCTGGATGCTTCCGGGCAAAATAGGAACCTGGGCGTTGATTTCATCCGATTCCGAGAATATTTCGTTACTAGGATTTCTGAAACCAAAAACAGCAGAAAACAGCAACTGGCACTTCGGCATCTTGTTAATAGGTTAGTTCCAGAAAATGCACGAATATGACATAAAGTGTGCATAAAACATGTAGATAACATCAATAATGTGGCATGGAACATAAGAAATTATCGATACGTCGGAGACGTATCAGCATCCCCAAGCTTAGTTCTGCTCGTCCCGAGCAGGTAAAACGATAACACAGATAATTTCTGGAGTGACATGCCATCATAATCTTGGTCATACTATTTGTAAAGCATATGTAGTGAATGCAGCGATCAAAACAATGTATATGACATGAGTAAACAAGTGAATCATAAAGCAAAGACTTTTCATGAATAGCACTTCAAGACAAGCATCAATTAAGTCTTGCATAAGAGTTAACTCATAAAGCAATAATTCAAAGTAAAGGCATTGAAGCAACACAAAAGAAGATTAAGTTTCAGCGGTTGCTTTCAACTTGTAACATGTATATCTCATGGATATTGTCAACATAGAGTAATATAATAAGTGCAATAAGCAAGTATGTAGGAATCAATGCACAGTTCACACAAGTGTTTGCTTCTTGAGGTGGAGAGAAATAGGTGAACTGACTCAACATTGAAAGTAAAAGAATGGTCCTCCATAGAGGAAAAGCATCGATTGCTATATTTGTGCTAGAGCTTTGATTTTGAAAACATGAAACAATTTTGTCAACGGTAGTAATAAAGCATATGTATCATGTAAATTATATCTTATAAGTTGCAAGCCTCATGCATAGTGTACTAATAGTGCCCGCACCTTGTCCTCATTAGGTTGGACTACCGGATCATCACAATGCACATGTTTTGACCAAGTGTCACAAAGGGGTACCTCTATGCCGCCTGTACAAAGGTCTAAGGAGAAAGCTCGCATTGGATTTCTCGCTATTGATTATTCTTCAACTTAGACATCCATACCGGGACAACATAGACAACAGATAATGGACTCCTCTTTTATGCATAAGCATGTAACAACAATTAATAATTTTCTCATTTGAGATTGAGGATATATGTCCAAAACTGAAACTTCCACCATGGATCATGGCTTTAGTTAGCGGCCCAATGTTCTTCTCTAACAATATGCATGCTTAACCATAGGGTGGTAGATCGCTCTTACTTCAGACAAGACGGACATGCATAGCAACTCACATGAAATTCAACAATGAATAGTTGATGGCGTCCCCAGTGAACATGGTTATCGCACAACAAGCAACTTAATAAGAGATAAAGTGCATAATTACATATTCAATACCACAATAGTTTTTAAGCTATTTGTCCCATGAGCTATATATTGTAAAGGTGAATGATGGAATTTTAAAGGTAGAACTCAAGCAATTTACTTTGGAATGGCGGAAAATACCATGTAGTAGGTAGGTATGGTGGACACAAATGGCATAGTGGTTGGCTCAAGTATTTTGGATGCATGAGAAGTATTCCCTCTCGATACAAGGTTTAGGCTAGCAAGGCTTATTTGAAACAAACACAAGGATGAACCGGTGCAGCAAAACTCACATAAAAGACATATTGAAAACACTATAAGACTCTACACCATCTTCCTTGTTGTTCAAACTCAATACTAGAAATTATCTAGACCTTAGAGAAACCAAATATGCAAACCAAATTTTAGCATGCTCTATGTATTTCTTCATTAATGGGTGCAAAGCATATGATGCAAGAGCTTAATCATGAGCACAACAATTGCCAAGTATCACATTACCCAAGACATTTATAGCAATTACTACATGTATCATTTTCCAATTCCAACCATATAACAATTTAACGAAGAAGAAACTTCGCCATGAATACTATGAGTAGAAACCAAGGACATACTTGTCCATATGCTACAGCGGAGCGTGTCTCTCTCCCATAAAGTGAATGCTAGGATCCATTTTATTCAAACAAAACAAAAAAAACAAAAACAAACCGACGCTCCAAGAAAAAGCACATAAGATGTGATGGAATAAAAATATTGTTTCAGGGGAGGAACCTGATAATGTTGTCGATGAAGAAGGGGATGCCTTGGGCATCCCCAAGCTTAGACGCTTGAGTCTTCTTAATATATGCAGGGGTGAACCACCGGGGCATCCCCAAGCTTAGAGCTTTCACTCTCCTTGATCATGTTGCATCATACTCCTCTCTTGATCCTTGAAAACTTCCTCCACACCAAACTCGAAACAACTCATTAGAGGGTTAGTGCACAATAAAAATTAACATATTCAGAGGTGACACAATCATTCTTAACACTTCTGGACATTGCATAATGCTACTGGACATTAGTGGATCAAAAAAATTCATCCAACATAGCAAAAGAGGCAATGCGAAATAAAAGGCAGAATCTGTCAAAACAGAACAGTTCGTATTGACGAATTTTAAAATGGCACAGACTTGCTCAAATGAAAATGCTCAAATTGAATGAAAGTTGCGTACATATCTGAGGATCATGCAAGTAAATTGGCTTAATTTTCTGAGCTACCTACAGGGAGGTGGACCCAGATTCGTGACAGCAAAGAAATCTGGAACTGCGCAGTAATCCAAATCTAGTACTTACGTTTCTATCAACGGCTTTACTTGGCACAACAAAACACAAAACTAAGATAAGGAGAGGTTGCTACAGTAGTAAACAACTTCCAAGACACAAAATAAAAACAAAGTACTGTAGGTAAAAACATGGGTTGTCTCCCATAAGCGCTTTTCTT
The DNA here is from genome assembly GCF_019359855.2 of Lolium perenne. NCBI lineage: Eukaryota > Viridiplantae > Streptophyta > Magnoliopsida > Poales > Poaceae > Lolium > Lolium perenne. The sequence goes on from NC_067245.2 coordinate 188,690,878, forward strand.
TAACGCCTTTCAGCTAGGCGCAGAAAGTGTGCATCAAGTATTATCAAGAGACGAAGTGTCAACATCATAATTTGTTCTCATAATAGAATCAAAAGGTAACTTCATTCTCTTTCTTGAGAGGAAATTGATATTTTATATTACCTTCCTTCATATCAATAATAGCACCAACAGTTCGAAGAAAAGGTCTTCCCAATATAATGGGACAAGATGCATTGCATTCAATATCCAAGACAACAAAATCAACGGGAACAAGGTTATTGTTAATGGTAATGCGAACATTATCAACTTTCCCCAAAGGTTTCTTTGTAGAATGATCAGCAAGATTAACATCCAAATAACAATTTTTCAGCGGTGGCAAGTCAAGCATATGTTGACTGCCAAAACCCACCGGCGGGCAGCGACTGTCAACACGGTAGAGCCGGGAAGAGCCTAGAGCTGCGGCTGGCTGAGACCCCTCCGAGCGACGGCCCGCAAAGCACTTCTGGTCACACGTCCGATGCGAATTGCAAGGGCGTGCCACCTGACCTATACCTGGTCAGGAAGGTGATGGAGATGCCTCGCTTAGTTTCCTGCATGGCATACACGTAAACATTAAATACGAGCCTCGATCGGCTCTCAGGTTATCCTGTGAATCGGCTCAAAGAGCCGATCCACCCATGATTCGTACGGGGTGCACGAATATATGGTGGTCCTGCTTGATCAAGATAAAGCTAATGAGATCTACGACGATTTAGGGTTTTCACCGCATAATCGGATCATCCTACTCCAGGTTGGGCCTCGCGGCCACGCACGGTGATCGTAAGCCGATCCTAAACAAGGCCTAAAAACCAACACGAAGTTGATCCCCGGAACATCCTGTTTAGGACTTGCGAACGACACCCTACGTGCCGCTGGATCCTCCCCCCCTTTGTAAGGCCTAACTATTGCAGATATTAAACTAATCCTTGTAGAACAAGGAGCAATCGTAACGGATCAGATCTACTAAATAATGATCAAGCGGGGTGCCGCCCCCACACCTGAGATAGATGTGAGGGCGGCTAGATATGCAAGGGTTGCACTACGCTAGCATGTTTAAACGAAGAACAATGCTAACCCTAACACATCTATGATAACTACGTTGCTCGCCATCAAAAAGGCTTCAGCACGAGCAACGCATGAACAACGTGGAGCTTGTGCTGCCTAGATCGCAAGATGCGATCTAGGCAGCATGTCGCTTACCGGATAGAAACCCTCGAGACGAAGGAGTTGGCGATGCGCCGAGATTGGTTTGTTTGGTTGAACGTGAGTTGTTGTTTATTCCATAAACCCTAGATACATATTTATAGTCCAGGGGACTTTCTACCGTGGGAATATCCCCACCGTGTACGAGACAAACTCTAACTTTTAATCTATGATACAATCTACTATAATTAAAGATACACAGGCAATCTAGCCCAAATCCTCCGTGCAAGGCCGCTTCAGAGATCTTCCACGTGTAATCTTCCAAGCCCATCTCTCTTACGGCCCACCTCCTGATTTGACCAAAATCTGGTGATAACACATGCCCTCCTGGTTTTGGCAATGATAATTCCAAAACCACTCTGTTTTTTCTTCGAAGGGTCATGTCGTGGCAGAGCAGAGCTGTTGCAGTATCCGTTATCATTATGCCCTGTCTTCTCAGCTTCCCTGTAAAATTCGATAGCTCTGGCGTCATCTTCTCGGAAACGATAATGGCATTAAATTTCCACCAGGCTTCTCATTATTTAACTGTGCCGATTGATTAGCTCTCTTCATCCCCTTCCTCTGTTCTAGCCATCGGCACCAAAAAAACCCTCTTCTCCTGTAGCAATGTCTTCCTCTTCCCCCTCCCTCTCAGGCCTCCCCCTCCAATCCTCGCCGAAGAGGAAGAATGAGGACCACCTTCACTCCGAGGTGAACCCTCTCTCCTCCGACAAGGAGAAGAAAGAAGGAGAAGCAACGAAGGCCAAGGCCTCCCCCTCCGCCAAGCTCCCGCCGAAGAAGCGCTCCCGTATGTGGGCGGACAGCGAGGACGAAGATGATGACGAGGAGGAAGAGGAGGAGGATGAATCCTCCTCCTCCATCGGGTACCCGCCAACCAAGCGCTTCCGCTCCTGGGCGGACAGCGAGGATGATGATGATGACGAGGAGGACGAGGCTCCGGCCAAGGGCTGGGGCAGCAGCGACGAGGAGCTTCCCGGGAGCAGCGCCGACGACATCGACGGCGGTGATGACGAGGACAGCGACGACTAGTAGAATAGGACTAGTAGTAATAGTGCACTAGGCACCCAATCCCCCTTTTGGGAGCCATCGGCTCTTTCTTGTAAAGCCGCTCCTTTGAATCAATGAAATTGTTCTTTCAATTCATCCTTCAATTACTCCAATTTCATTCCTTCCGCCCGTCATGCCAGGACCGATAGCAACGTATCGGATTTCTTCTCTTTTGGACGCCCGTGAAGCCGGACTCACACGCCGATTAGCCCGTCGGTCAAACACTTCTCAATTTCAGACTGCGATTTGATATCTGACCATAATTTTTCGCAATCCCTTAGCCGATGACTACTCATCGGCTATTTTGAGAATCCAGTCCCTTTCCTTCTCTTGCAGCGACAGGACGGTCCAAAACCTGTAAAAGCCGACGGCCTCCCGAGCCTTCTTCGCAATATCCATGTAGTCCGTTGCCCCCCGAGCCTTCATCAAGGCGAGAACAGTAGCGAGCCAACCACATGTGCCACCATCGGCCTCCGAATTGTAATGCAGAATCGGCCGATTCCATCAAAATCGGCTTTCTAAAGATATTTTAGGGCGAGCTGCCCCCCGAGCCTTAATCAAGGCAAGAATACCGGCGAGGATGCATAGGTCGCCGATCAGCTTTCTTCTACTGAACGTCGATGTTGATGTAAACCTTGAGCACATAGCCAGTAGGTCTTGGTCTTGTGTAACTGTACTAGAGTCGATGGCTGCGCATCGGCTTCGCTTCTTGCGCAAATTTTTTTTTTTATTTGGCCGATTTTTCTTAATCGGCCCCCAATGTTTCACTGCACGCATGTTTACACATGTTTATCTGCACATGTTCATCTGACTATATGCCCCCCGAGCCGAATCTGTCAGGGAATGGCAGATATCGGCTCTGTAATTCGTACGTCGGCTCCAGTAGGAACTAGGACGAACACAAGCAGAACATGTGGTGAGGATAATTTTGGCCGATTGCTGGAATCGGCCTCCATATCTATTGGAGCGCTGACTGAAGGTTCTGTAATGTTCCTTCATAATCCTTGGGGCCGATCACAAGGATCAGCCTCGCCCGATTTGCTCATTGGTTTACTCTTGCTACTCGGTCAGGCTGGATAAAACCAACCCAACCTCTGACTTTATGCGCTTGCTGTCGTCCACCTTGAGTGCATCGTAGAGTCGTGGAGCACTAAGTTCTGTCGGAAGGACGAGCACCATGTTCGTGCCAGCCGATGTTTCATCATCGGCTTTCCTTTGCTTGGGGCGCCACTCCATTTTTCGTGGACGACCCTCTTCGTCCAGGGTTCGCTGAACTTTCGCAGCCAGATCAGGTCGTGCCTTCCTTAACATATGCAAGTACAACCTTTCGGCTTCCTCCAGGCCGCGCAACCGCTGAACCCTGCGCTTTTGGGAACGGCTGAGTCCGTCAGGGCACCACCTTGGCCGGTGGCACCTGTCTTCTTCTTCTTCTTGTCCCTCGTCTTCAGAATCCTCGAGATCTGCCCAACGAGGTGACTCAGCACGTTTGCTTTGTGGCGGGAGAGGCCCTAAGCGCTTGAACACAGACACGTTGGCTGCCTCCTTCTTCTTCTGGTTGCATTCTGGGCAATTGCCGATTGTGGGCAATCGGCTCATTCCTGAATCCCAGCAGTGTCTGAAGAAGGGGCAGTCCCAGTGCCTGGCGTTGTCATCTTGCTCCCTTGATTTTTCCGTGGCACGGCGCTCGTGCTCCTCCTCATCGCGATCATGCCGACGATGTCTTCTGGCTTCTCTAGCCAGACGATCTTTCTCATCATCATAGCTGGACTGTCGGCGTTGGTCATACTGCCTTACATACTTGTTGAGGAGGTGATCAGAGAGAGGTCGCTGATACCTTATGTTCTTCACCTCTCCCTCTGTGACGTAGCGCTTGCCATCATGATGGAGCCGATCGCGTGGAGCGGCCTCCTCTGTGTCCTTGCTATGAGAGCAGCTGCCCTCATCTCCATCTTTGCCAGAGTGGTTCCCAGGTCCTACCATGTTGATGCTGAACGAGGATCCTGGCTGGCAACCTTCAGGGTAGGTGAACTCTACCATGTTAACGGCGGGAAAGGGCTGGGTGTCGACCTTCATGGCGTACTGGTTGAAAATTAGACGCCCTTTCTCTATCGCCGCTTGGATGTGCTGACGCCACACCCTGCAGTCGTTGGTGGCATGGGAGAGCGAGTTGTGCCATTTGCAGTATGGCTTTCCGTTCAGCTCTTGCGCCGTGGGGAATTTGAGACCTTCAGGAATCTTCAACTGCTTCTCCTTGAGCAGGAGGTCGAAGATTTGCTCAGTCTTGGTCACGTCAAAGTCAAATCCCCTGGGTGGGCCTGGTGGCTTTACCCATTTGCAGGACACGGGGGTTCCTCCCCGAGTCCATTCAGCCACTGCTACCTCTTGGTCTCCCGCAGGAACTTCGTCTTCCTCTGCATCGACCAGGACTACTGCACGCTTGAACTTGTCTTGGTACAGGTCCGGGTGGCGCTGTTCATATGCTGACAGTTTCTGAACCATGTGCGCCAGCGAGGGATAATCTGCTTGGGAGGCCATGTCCTTGAGCTGTGTTGCAAGGCCTGCTACTGCCAACTCGACTGCTTCTTTTTCAGTTATACGAACCGAATAACATCGGTTCCTAAGATTCCTGAAGCGCTGGATGTATTCTGTCACAGTTTCTCCGCGCTTCTGACGTAGTTGTGCTAGATCGGCAATGCCAGACTCGGAAGCTTCTGAATGGTATTGCATATGGAACTGCTCTTCCAACTGCTTCCAAGTCCGGATGGAGTCTGCTGGCAAAGAGGTGTACCATCCGAAAGCCGATCCCGTGAGGGACTGTGAGAAGAACCTCACGCGTAGCTGATCCGACACTGAAGCCGGTCCTAGTTGTGCCAAATATCGGCCTATGTGCTCGATGGAGCTGGAGCCATCTGTTCCACTGAATTTGGAGAAATCAGGGAGCCGATATTTGGGTGGCAGCGGGATCATCTCGTACTCGTCGGGGTACGGCTTGGAATAGCCGATTGCCTTCCTTTTCGGCACCATGCCGAACTGGTCTCTCAGTATGGTACTGATTTGATCCGCTGTGCTGGCTGCAGGAGTTGCACTCTGAAGATTCGCCGGGGTGGCGTACTTAGCCAGCCATGTTTGCTTTTCCAGCTCTGAGCCAACTGCAGGAGCTGAGCTCTGGAGGTTCGTCGGGGTGGCGTACTTAGCTAGCCACGTCTGCTTCTCAAGCTCTGTCGCTGACGTTCCTCCTGTTTTCCCAGAAGTCCCCGATGTTGTGGCCTGGTTTGTGAGTGCCCAGTTGCCACAATCTGGCACATACGTGCACGCGTATCCGTGAGGGATTTCCTTAGGCGCCTCGGGCAAGAACTGGTAGTCACTAGGGTCACCACCAATCTTGTAGACGACGAATGCCGGTGTAGCCGGCACTTCTGGTGCTGCCAACGCATATGGCAGCGGTGGACGGGACTGGAGTGGCAACTCTCCTTGATGCGTCCCGAGAGCTGGTCCTGACGGCGAGTACTGGTGTCTCATGATCTCCTGGATCACGCGAAGAGCGACACGCTCCAACGTGTTGACCAGGTTCTCAGAGTGGCGGTGTAGCGAATGAGCCACCAAGTAGTTGATCTCCTGCCGCAGGGACCTGGTGCGTTCCTCCGACGGGGCAGAGAGGTCTATCCCATCGAGTGCACCTTCCGGTGAGAACCCCTTCCATCTGATGCCATGGGAACGGGTTCTCTGAAAAGAGCCGATGAGGTCGGCTTCGAGGGTGACTTTGATCTCGTCATACCTCTTCTTGAGCTCGTCGGGCAGCTCCTCGTAGGTGACTGGCGTGCCGTCCGCCATCTCAGATGTAGATGGCGATGTGGTTGATGTAGACGATGGTCCCACCGGGCGTGCCAGAATGTGTTGACTGCCAAAACCCACCGGCGGGCAGCGACTGTCAACACGGTAGAGCCGGGAAGAGCCTAGAGCTGCGGCTGGCTGAGACCCCTCCGAGCGACGGCCCGCAAAGCACTTCTGGTCACACGTCCGATGCGAATTGCAAGGGCGTGCCACCTGACCTATACCTGGTCAGGAAGGTGATGGAGATGCCTCGCTTAGTTTCCTGCATGGCATACACGTAAACATTAAATACGAGCCTCGATCGGCTCTCAGGTTATCCTGTGAATCGGCTCAAAGAGCCGATCCACCCATGATTCGTACGGGGTGCATGAATATATGGTGGTCCTGCTTGATCAAGATAAAGCTAATGAGATCTACGACGATTTAGGGTTTTCACCGCATAATCGGATCATCCTACTCCAGGTTGGGCCTCGCGGCCACGCACGGTGATCGTAAGCCGATCCTAAACAAGGCCTAAAAACCAACACGAAGTTGATCCCCGGAACATCCTATTTAGGACTTGCGAAAGACACCCTACGTGCCGCTGGATCCTCCCCCCCTTTGTAAGGCCTAACTATTGCAGATATTAAACTAATCCTTGTAGAACAAGGAGCAATCGTAACGGATCAGATCTACTAAATAATGATCAAGCGGGGTGCCGCCCCCACACCTGAGATAGGTGTGAGGGCGGCTAGATATGCAAGGGTTGCACTACGCTAGCATGTTTAAACGAAGAACAATGCTAACCCTAACACATCTATGATAACTACGTTGCTCGCCATCAAAAAGGCTTCAGTACGAGCAACGCATGAACAACGTGGAGCTTGTGCTGCCTAGATCGCAAGATGCGATCTAGGCAGCATGTCGCTTACCGGATAGAAACCCTCGAGACGAAGGAGTTGGCGATGCGCCAAGATTGGTTTGTTTGGTTGAACGTGAGTTGTTGTTTATTCCATAAACCCTAGATACATATTTATAGTCCAGGGGACTTTCTACCGTGGGAATATCCCCACCGTGTACGAGACAAACTCTAACTTTTAATCTATGATACAATCTACTATAATTAAAGATACACAGGCAATCTAGCCCAAATCCTCCGTGCAAGGCCGCTTCAGAGATCTTCCACGTGTAATCTTCCAAGCCCATCTCTCTTACGGCCCACCTCCTGATTTGACCAAAATCTGGTGATAACAGCATATCATAAATTTTCTTAGGCATAACAGAAATACTTGCACCAAGATCACATAAAGCATTACAATCAAAATCTTTAACCTTCATCTTAATGATGGGCTCCCAACCATCCTCTAGCTTTTTAGGAATAGAGGCTTCGCGCTCTAGTTTCTCTTCTCTAGCTTTTATGAGAGCATTTGTAATATGATGTGTAAAAGCCAAATTTATAGCACTAGCATTAGGACTTTTAGCAAGTTTTTGCAAGAACTTTATAACTTCAGAGATGTGGCAATCATCAAAATTCAAACCATTATAATCTAAAGCAATGGGATCATCATCCCCAATGTTGGAAAAAATTTCAGCAGCTTTATCACGGGCGGTTTGCGATTTTAGCAGTTTCAGGCAGTTTCTCGCGCTTTGCATTAGAAGTGGAAACATTACTAACACCAATTATTTTATTATTATTAGTAGGAGGTGCAGCAACATGTGTAGCATTAGCATTACTAGTGGTGGTAATAGTCCAAACTTTAGCTACATTCTTCTCTTTAGCTAGTTTTTCATTTTCTTCTCTATCCCACCTAGCACGCAGTTCAGCCATTAATCTTATGTTCTCATTAATTCTAACTTGGATGGCATTTGCTGTAGTAGTAATTTTATCATCTAAATCCTCAGGTTTAGCAGCCATTTTATTAATTAAAGAAGATTGTGATGCAGACATGTATGAGATTCGGGTTTCAGCATTAGCAAGTTTAGTTTGCAACCCCGAGATCTCCCTATTCAGATTTTCAAGTTGATTCCCTATATTCTTCAACAAGGTAGATTGCTCATTCATAGTTTTAGTAAACAATTTATTTTGCTCATATTGTGATTGCATAAAGCTCTTGGTGGATCTTTCAATTTCTAGCATCTTTTCTTCATTAGGTGAAGCATATCTACCATAAGAATTACCATTAGCAGGGTATGGCCTAGAATCATTGCGATTGTTATTTTTAATGAAATTCACATCAACATATTCTTTTTGAGCAACTAATGACGCTAACGGAACATTATTAGAATTAACATTAGGCCTACCATTCACAAGCATAGACATAATAGCATCAATCTTATCACTCAAGGAAGAGGTTTCTTCGACAGAATTTACCTTCTTACCTTGTGGAGCTCTTTCCGTGTGCCATTCAGAGTAGTTGATCATCATATTATCAAGAAGCTTTGTTGCTTCACCAAGAGTGATGGACATAAAGGTACCTCCAGCAGCTGAATCCAATAAATTCCGCGAAAAAAAATTTAGTCCTGCATAGAAGGTTTGGATGATCATCCAAGTAGTCAGTCCATGGGTTGGCCAATTTTTAACCAGAGATTTCATTCTTTCCCAAGCTTGAGCAACATGTTCAGTATCTAATTGTTTAAAATTCATTATGCTACTCCTCAAAGATATAATTTTAGCAGGGGGATAATATCTACCAATAAAAGCATCCTTGCATTTAGTCCATGAATCAATACTATTCTTAGGCAGAGATAGCAACCAATCTTTAGCTCTTCCTCTTAATGAGAAAGGGAACAATTTTAGTTTAATAATATCACCATCTACATCTTTATATTTTTGCATTTCACATAGTTCAACAAAATTATTAAGATGGGCAGCAGCATCATCAGAACTAACACCAGAAAATTGCTCTCGCATAACAAGATTGATAAAGCAGGTTTAATTTCAAAGAATTCTGCTGTAGTAGCAGGTGGAGCAATAGGTGTGCATAAGAAATCATTATTATTTGTGGTTGTGAAGTCACACAACTTAGTATTTTCAGGGTTGGCCATTTTAGCAACAGTAAATAAAGCAAACTAGATAAAGTAAATGCAAGTAACTAATTTTTTTTTGTGTTTTAGATATAGCAAACAAGATAGCAAATAAAGTAAAACTAGCAACTAATTTTTTTTGTATTTTGATTTAGTGCAGCAAACAAAGTAGTAAATAAAACTAAGAAAGACAAAAACAAAGTAAAGAGATTGAGAAGTGGAGACTCCCCTTGCAGCGTGTCTTGATCTCCCCGGCAACGGCGCCAGAAAAAGAGCTTGATGGCGTGTAACTCACACGTTCGTTGGGAACCCCAAGAGGAAGGTATGATGCGCACAGCAGCAAGTTTTCCCTCAGAAAGAAACCAAGGTTTATCGAACCAGGAGGAGCCAAGAAGCACGTTGAAGGTTGATGGCGGCGGGATGTAGTGCGGCGCAACACCAGGGATTCCGGCGCCAACGTGGAACCTGCACAACACAACCAAAGTACTTTGCCCCAACGAAATAGTGAGGTTGTCAATCTCACCGGCTTGCTGTAACAAAGGATTAACCGTATTGTGTGGAAGATGATTGTTTGCAGAAAACAGTAGAACAGTATTGCAGTAGATTGTATTTCAGTAAAGAGAATTGGACCGGGTCCACAGTTCACTAGAGGTGTCTCGCCCATAAGACGAACAGCATGTTGGGTGAACAAATTACAGTTGGGCAATTGACAAATAAAGAGAGCATGACCATGCACATACATATCATGATGAGTATAGTGAGATTTAATTGGGCATTACGACAAAGTACATAGACCGCCATCCAACTGCATCTATGCCTAAAAAGTCCACCTTCAGGTTATCATCCGAACCCCCTCCAGTATTAAGTTGCAAAGCAACAGACAATTGCATTAAGTATGGTGCGTAATGTAATCAACAACTACATCCTTAGACATAGCATCAATGTTTTATCCCTAGTGGCAACAGCACAACACAACCTTAGAACTTTCTGTCACTGTCCCAGGTGTCAATGCAGGCATGAACCCACTATCGAGCATAAATACTCCCTCTTGGAGTTACAAGCATCTACTTGGCCAGAGTATCTACTAGTAACGGAGAGCATGCAAGATCATAAACAACACATAGATATAACTTTGATAATCAACATAACAAGTATTCTCTATTCATCGGATCCCAACAAACGCAACATATAGAATTACAGATAGATGATCTTGATCATGTTAGGCAGCTCACAAGATCCGACAATGATAGCACAATGGGGAGAAGACAACCATCTAGCTACTGCTATGGACCCATAGTCCAGGGGTAGACTACTCAGACATCACACCGGAGGCGACCATGGCGGCGTAGAGTCCTCCGGGAGATGAATCCCCTCTGCGCGAGTGCCGGAGGCGATCTCCTGGATCCCCCGAGATGGGATCGGCGTTGGCGGCGTCTCTGGAAGGTTTTCCGTATCGTGGCTCTCGGTACTGGGGGTTTCGTCACGGAGGCTTTAAGTAGGCGGAAGGGCAAGTCAGGAGGCGGCGCGAGGGGCCCAGACCATAGGGCCGCGCGGCCAGGGCAGGGGCCGCGCCGCCCTATGCTCTGGCTGCCTCGTGGCCCCTCTTCGTTTCGTCTTCGGACTTCTGGAAGCTTCGTGGAAAAATAGGCCCCTGGGCGTTGATTTCGTCCAATTCAGAGAATAATTCCTTACTAGTATTTATGAAACAAAAAACAGCAGAAAACAAAGAATCGGCACTTCGGCATCTTGTTAATAGGTTAGTTCCAGAAAATGCACGAATATGACATAAAGTGTGCATAAAACATGTAGATAACATCAATAATGTGGCATGGAACATAAGAAATTATCGATACGTCGGAGACGTATCAGAGGGCAATCGGCTATTCCAAGCCGTACCCCAACGAGTATGATCTGATTCCACTACCGCCCAAGTATCGGCTCCTTGAGTTCTCAAAATTTAGTGGCTCAGAAGGCTCTAGTTCAATCGAGCATGTTAGCCGATATTTGGCACAGTTGGGCATGATCTCAGCATCAGATCAGCTACGCGTAAGGTTTTTTGCGCAGTCTCTCACAGGATCGGCTTTTGGGTGGTACACCTCGCTGCCACCAGATTCAATCCGGACGTGGAAGCAGATGGAGGAGCAGTTCCACATGCAATATCACTCATAAGCTACCGACGCTGGCATAGCTGATCTAACGCAAGTACGACAGAAGCACGGAGAGACGGTGTCAGAATACATTCAGCGCTTCAGGACCGTCAGGAACCGATGTTATTCAGTTCATTCGAGTGAGAAAGAAGCAGTCGATCTGGCGGTATTGGGTCTCGCGTCGCCGATCAAAGATATGGCTTTCCAAGCGGAATACACTTCATTGGCGCATATGGTTCAGAAACTATCATTGTATGAGCAGCGCCACCCAGATTTGTACCAGGATAAATTCAAACGACCGGTGATCCTGGTTGAGACAGAAGAGGATGAAGACTCCGCAGGAAACCAGGAGGTCGCCTTAGCTGAATGGGCTCGGGGGGCAAACCCCGTGTCCTGCAAATGGGTTAAACTACAAGGTCCCGTAAAAGGGTTCGATTTCGACGTAAGCAAAGCTGAGCAGATTTTCGATCTATTGCTTAAAGAGAAGCAGCTGAAGCTACCCGAAGGCCATAAAATCCCTACGGCGCAAGAGCTGAACGGAAGGCCATACTGCAAGTGGCACAACTCGTTCAACCATACCACCAGCGACTGCAAAGTGTTGCGTCAGCAGATCCAAATGGCAATAGAACAAGGCCGTCTGATTTTCAGCCAGTATGCCATGAAAGTGGACACGCAACCGTTTCCTGCCGTTAACATGGTGGAATGCAACCACTCCATGAGACGCCAGCCAGGGTTCTCGTTCAGTATTAACATGGCAGGGCCTGTGTACCACCCTGGCAAGGACAAAGAAGAGGGCAGTCGTCCTCGTGGTAAGGAAAAGGAGGAGGCCGGTCTACGCGACTGGCCCCGATATGATGACAAACGGTACGTCACCGAAGAACAAGTGAGGAATGTGCGGTACCAACGACCACTCTCCGAGCACCTCCTCAACAAGTACGAGAGTCAGTACGATCGACGCCGGCGGTACGACGAAGACGGCGAGAAATATCGTCGATTTGACGTAGACAACAGAAGATTTCGTCGGCATGATAGAAACGACGAAGGATAGGAACGCCGCGCCAAGGAGAAGTCAAGACGGAAGGAGGACATGGACAGACACTGGGATTGTCCTTTCTTCAAGCATTGCTGGGATTCAGGAATGAGCCGATTGCCTACAATCGACAACTGCCCGGAGTGTAGACAGAAGAAGAAGGACGTAGGAGACGTGTCAGTATTCGAACGTCTAGGACCTCTCCCGTCTCGGAACAAGCAAGCTGAGTCCTCTCGGGTGGAAGATCTCGAGGAGTTAGAAGATGAAGAAGAAGAAGATAGATACCACCGACCAAGGTGGTGCCCTGATGGACTCAGTCACTCTCAAAAGCGTAGGGTTCAGCGACTACGTAGCCTGGAGGAAGCCGAGAGGCAGTACCTGCACACGTTGAGGAAGGCGCGGCCAGATCTGGCCGCGAAAATTCAGCAAACTTTGGACGAGGAGGGTCGTCCACAGAAGAAAGAATGGCGCCCCAAACAAAGAAAGCCGATGATGAGTCATCGGCTGGCACAAACATGGTATTTATACTTCCGCCGGAGTTTTGCGCTCCACGAATAGAAGAGGCATCTGTAGCACAGCTTGACTGCGGCCCACGGTCGGTTATCTTTGAGAAGCCACGAGAAAAAAGCTACAGACATCTGAAGGCCCTGTACCTGAGAGGTTACATCAACGAGCAGCCTGTCAACAAGATGTTGGTTGACACGGGAGCGGTGGTCAATATAATGCCATACTCCATGCTACGTCGCCTGGGACGCTCTAGCGCGGATCTGATCAAAACCAACGTCACATTGAGCGACTTCAACGGCCAAACATCAGAATCGCAAGGCGTTCTGAGCGTGGATCTAACTGTAGGCCGAAAAACCATCCCCACGGCATTCTTCATCATCGACAGCAAAAGCACCTACGTTGTCCTGCTAGGGAGGGATTGGATTCACGCTAACTGCTGCATTCCATCCACAATGCACCAATGCCTGATACAGTGGGATGGAGATGAAGTGGAGGTCGTCCATGCAGATGACTCATCCGAAATCTCAACGGCTGGCATGAGCATTTGGGAAGCAGAAGACCAAAAGCCACTCTCTGGAGTCAGTTTGGACGGCTGTGAGCGCATCGAAGTGTCAAAAACGGGGTGAGGCTGGTCTTATCCACCGGCCTGACAGTATAGCAAGAGCAAAGTCCACGGACGTACGTGACAAGGCCGATCCCTGTGATTGACCCCAAAAAATAAGAGGCAATGATCTCAAGTCAAGCATGTCACGTAGATATAGTAGAGCACAACCAAGATGTAAACCTTCATTGAGCAATGCAATCAAAATGGGGGCCGATCCCAGCGATCGGCCCATATTTTCCTCGTCATACGTTTTGCCTGTGTTGAGCATCGATCTTGCAGGTGACGGAAAGCTAGGGTATGGGTTTACATCGGCTGATGAGCTAGAAGAGGTTGACATTGGTCCTGGGGATAAGCCACGACCAACTTTTATCAGCAAAAAGTTAGATCCACATTTGAGGAGCCTGATGATAGCTCTGTTGAAAGAATACCCAGATTGCTTTGCATGGGATTACACAGAGATGCCTGGTTTAGACAGGAGCATAATTGAGCATCGGCTCCCTCTCAAAAAAGGATTTCGGCCGTTCCAGCAACGAGCACGTCAGATGAAGGCCGAAATTCTAGAAGAAGTCAAGAAGGAGATCGAGAAAATGTTGGCCGCCGGGTTCATCAGGCCATGCAGGTATGCTGAATGGATCTCTAATATCGTATAGCCCCCCCATATAGCAATGCATAGTTTGCAACGCTTTAAAAATGCGCTGCAAAATATCGATGCAGCTACGGATATTTGCGTTGGTAATCCCATCCGTTGTGAGCTATAGGAGTGGCAATGAATACCATGCGTTGCAGTCTATGCGTTGGAACATACCAATACACAACATGCGTGCATAACCAGATCATCTTACCAACTCGGTTTTTTAACCGGTGGGCCTGGACATAATAAAGCTTAGAAAATAAACCATTGTTGAAAAATAAGCTTGTGCTATTTCTTCAATTAATGTTAGTTGTTAAAGTCCTAAATTTTGTTTATATTAAGAAAAAGTTCAAAATTTCCTTATCTTGGTCTCATTGCCGATCGTGGGTTGTATCTAATCTATACCTAATAATAAAGGAGCTAACGTTTCCGTGGTTCGGTCCGTCCGTCCGTCTGCTGTTGTCGTCGTCCGTTTCTTCACCCGTCGTGCGTTGCTTCGTAGGAAATTAAGGTAATGTGCGTTGCTTTCTTCCCACAAGGAAAAAAGGAGTACGTTTCGTCCGTACAACAGAGAGCGGAGTTGCGAGCGGAGTCAGACTCCTCGTTCAAGTTAACAGACACATTGATCTTTCCAACAATAGAGTCAGGTCAAGAGTCCACCTCGGTACACGGGTTGCAGCATAAACGCTGATATATACTACACCTTTCGATCAAGGTTTCCAGCTCCAGACGTATCAGCACACAATATTCGTACGTCCGCCGCCGATCGTGGACTCCTACCTGTCCGTCGCCGGCTGCCCCTGCTCTTGACGGGAGCCAGCATGTACGCCACAGCTTGATCGAGGACTACCACCTATCCGCCGGCGCTCGCCCGTGCGCTGAACGGAGCCGGCTTGCCGGCCGCCCTCGAACACCCAATGGACGGAATCAGCCGCTGCCTACGGTTTGGATCTGATTCTTGATCAAGTGCAGCTCTCTCATGGTCCATATCAGATTGTGTATTAATGGACATGGTCGACCATTTGCATGGAGTACTTCACCAGTCAGGTTGAGCATCTCATATTTGGGACTTCGAGCTACAATTAATACGTTATACCTAGCTCTTCGAGATCATGCCCGGGAGGCAGCGTCGCTGGCGCATCCCTCCAAGATACTCGCGAGGCTAGGGTTCGACAACTTTCGTGTCCGCACGCTGGAAGAAGCTGTTCAGGAGCGCCTCCCTCCGGAACTCCCACAACTAGCGCCATGGCCTCACGAGCCCATCCATACGAGCAGGTTCTTGCTAAAACTTCTCACGTGGCGGCAGGTCCTGTGCCCATGACATCGACGTAATGTGTCGCCTGGACGAGTTCGTCATCAAGATCACACTGAGGAACATGGCGTCAAGGGGCTCGTGTCTCCACATCCGTGGACCGAGACGAGGTCCTACCGCCGGTCGCTGGCCAGCGGCGTGGCATCAAGTCCTGGCGGCGCTTTGTCAGGTTCCCGTACAACGCTTCGAGAAAGTCTTACAAAACGCTCTCATGTGCCGGTTTCCGTCGTCAAAAAAGAGCGGCAGCAAGCATCCAGAGGCACCAAGCTGACCCACTGCTCGCGGCTCGTCCGCGTGACGTCCAGTCAATTGAGCAGTTGTGCATCCAATGCGTACCTACAAACATGTGAAAACCTGCTCATGTAACACCCTACTTGAAGCGGTGGTGCAACCGAAGCTAGAATTTCCTTTCTTCAGAGTCCCATGTACGACGAGAGGAAAGATGAAGAGGGAGAGTACTAAAACATAGCAAAGGCTTGTGATGGATATCATCATAAGACGATCCGTCTTGACTCAACGTTGAACAACTATACATCAACAATGCATTGTGATTATTTATATATATTGTAATGATGGTAGGTATGTTCTGTCGTACTTTAGTGCACCAACCTGGTGCACATTGTCTATCCTTAGACTCCTATGTAAATAGTTACAATGAGATGGAAGAGAGTCATAATCAGGATTGGATGCTGGGAAGAGAAAAATTATCCATGCTATGCATGTGTCAAGTTTTTTTGAGATTAATTAGAATTAAAAAAATCTAATGCTAATAGTTGAGAGATTAGGATTAGAAATACCCTATCACTCTTTATGTGAATCTACACCATGTTTACACTATGTATGGTTCTTGTTTAACTCATTACATAAAAAATCAAATTACACCGCAACAATGAGTTTATCTATTTATTTGTTTATATTTGTGTGTTTTGTAAGTTTCTTGATTTCAATTCACCACTTATTGCATGAGATATGGAAATACTTTGACCTCAACTGTCATAGAATCTATTTTTCAAATTTCTCGACATCAACTTTCACAGAATGTTTTCTCCCGTTGCAACGCACGGGCACGTTTCCTAGTCTAAGAAAAAAGACAAACTTTTGGGCTGCAACTACCTTTTCTCTGGTTGCGTAGGGTATCAAAGGGAGAAAGAGGAATATCTCTCGATCGTGGGCTGCAACTACCTGTCCTTGCTAACGACGGAAAACAAGCTAAACAAGGCCGCGATCCATCTCACATCGTGCCGCCGTGACATCTGCACGCCGCCCAAACCAGACGCCGCCGCCGATCCATTCTATCCCGCCGGCCGCCGATCCTTTCTATCCCGCCGGCCGCCCCCCCCCATCCCCCTCCGTCCCTCCCAGACCTGGCTTCCGGCGACCTCCGACACGGCAACTGTCGACCAGGAGCAGCGATTACTCAACCCGCCTCGCCCCTTCGCCCCAGACCTGGCGCCCTGGCGGCAGTCGACTAGCAACGCTGCAGCGACCCAGCGGCTCCTCTAGTTGACCCCTCAAGCTGGATCCCTCCCCTGAGTCTTGGTAAGTGGATCGTGGTAATCTAGTTAGGAATTTCGTGTTCCAGCAGAGCACCTAGCACAACTCACTCTCAAATTCCTAATTGGGGATTTACTTTATTTTGGAGCTGCAGCTTTGTCCAATTGTTCTGTAAACTAGTTGATTGAATTGAGTGTAAGAGAGTTATCAGTGGTGCTAGAATTTGGACTGAGCATGGGAAAAAAGGCAACATTGCATCGTACTTCAAAAGACAAGGCTAACCCTTGGAAACAGCCGTAGCTTGCCGATGCAAGATAACATGGGCTGCCTGGCTGGCCCTGGCTGCTCACCTTTCATTGCTTTTCTGCCCTGGTGTTCTCCATAATTCGCCTCTCTTATGGGTACAAAAGTGGAGTCCTGCATGATTTGTTTCCCCTAGGACATTATAGAAGTTTGTTTTTCTTACAGGAGTACAACACTGAGACCCACTGAGTTATTGTGAGCTGATTTGTTCCTTTTGACTTCTCACCTATAAGAAGGCTAGCTACGAAAATGTTCTAAGGTTTCATTCTGAAGAATGTTCCAAGGAAGGCAAGAGGCTTATTCATATTCCTCCTAAGAAATAAAATTTTGCTCTATGTATTGCTGGTTCCAGTTCATCGTCAGTTCTACGATATCTTGTGTATGGTTACCATCAGTGATTATCAGATCATAACCTTATTGGGCTCCTGGTATTTCTACCATCATGGATAAATGACTGCAGTGATAAACTGTACAAAGGGAAAGCGGCTTCAAAAATATTTAGGTCAGTCCAAAGTACCCACTTTAATGAATCTTTTATCAAGGCTGTATTTGACATTATAGCTGCAGTCCTCTTTCATCTTGCCTTTGTCGGAGAATTTTATCAATCAAGTTCCTTAAAAAATTATACTCTGTTTCTGAAATTAAAACGGATACAATGTACAGAATGTTGCTTACTAGTTGCATTGTTTTGGACTGTTAGTCAATCAAATTCTTACAAGAAGAATTGGGCAGGCGAGGTCACTTCTTCTACTTAGGTGCTCTCACACATGGAGAAGCTATCTCAACCCCAAACATTGTTTTTAACTCAGTTTGCCCATTATAACTTTTAATATGCTTATTTTACTAGCCGACCTAATTCGAGTTGGCTGGAGTTAAACAAAATTTAAGGGCTGCACCTTTTTAGCTCTCTTATTATAATCGTTTTGTACATATATAATAGATTTAAAGTACATACAAGTAAGTTAAGGCATCATAGTGAATTTCTACCTAGCTCAAATGCTGGCTTGCTACGACTTTTTTCTTTCTCGCTACTAGCATTTATCTGTTGCAATGAGAGTTAACCAATCATAACATTAAGCAGTATATTATTTTAAAATTTGACTTACCCCTATTATGTACCTTCATATTTGGAAATATTCGTATGATTATGTCAAAAAGGACGGGCGCGGCAATGAGCGCCATCATGATCTAGTTAGATGAGAAAACATGTATCTGCTAGAGACTTGCTGGAACCTTGACAATGTAACTGAAGGAGAAAAAATGGAAACACTAGTCACGCGAATCTGGAGCACATTAAGATACCAGATCCTTGAAACAAACTGTATGATAGCACCGATCAATTAATGATAAATATTTTTCTGAATGGGAGTGAAACTTGTGCCAGTAGTTCTTTCTCTCATTTACATACTACTACTTCGAATCCGTTTTAATCGACGCGGCTATCAACTAATACATCTCTGGCCATCTGCACATGCACATGCCAATTTAAGGCAGTCTTAGGGAGTATATTTTTATCATCTTTGTGTGGACCTTATGCTGGTAGTTCTCTGTCTTGGAAGAGGAGAAGAAATAGCTTTATGTATTACAATATTTATTTACAAGGATGATGTTTATTTCGTGTTAAATGCTGCACTACTTCTATCTTTACTAGTCTCTACACTAACTAGGTCAGTATTTGGCTGTGTTATTGAGCTTAAAACTCCAATATCCCCATGTTAAAACATTTTTTGTATTGTGTGTTACAGATTATGTTCACTGCTATAATAAGTTAGCTTCCAGCTATACGACTTCAGGATATACACCTTACTTTACTGGAGGATACACGAAATGAAGATATTTTGTCTGCAGTTGGAAAAGATTGAGCAATAGATGAAAAACCAAGATGCTAAAATTCAAGAGTTAAATGAGAAGTTGTTGAACTCTGGAAGATAGGTAAATTTAAGGAACTTTGCCATTGTTCAATACATGTACTAAATTTTTTATTGGTCATTATAGCGTTCTGGCTCAGATATCTACATCCCGAGATGCTCTTGGCATTGCCCAGACAAACTCAAAAAGGAAAGTAAGTATCATTACATCGGTCAAAAGTCATTTACATAAATATATTCATATTTGTTTTTTTGATCCGCAGAGAGTATATGGTGATCTTCGTAGTCAACAACTTGGAACTATTGGAAAGGAGAATAAATGTCCTGCTACACATAAGGTTTCCACATTTATATCATTATAGTTTTTGCCAATCTTACAATATATGTAGCTGAAAATGTGCAACCTGGACAAGGAAGTGCTAGTGCAGAAAAGGTTAGTGCACTTCTTTACTTTGTGAGTTAACTCTTATGTAGCTGATATTGCCCTCGTTCATTGTGTAGTTATCTTGTCCATGCTTGTTTATTCCATCCATGGTGTCTTTGTAGCACTGAATCTATTTTAAGGATGACATGGTTTATGATTTAGTTTTTATCTAATTAATTACCATATACTATAGGACCTGAACATTGACCCCAGCACAATGACACACTTGAACGTTGCAAGCTTTCCTCTGCACACATGGTACCTTCTCATTCATCATGTATGCATTTGAATTCAGTTTTCTTCTTGTATTACCTCTGATATTATGCACCTTCTCATTAGCATGGTGGCGAGAACAGTGGAAGGTGTTAGACTTGGAAATCAATTTGGGGCAGTGCGTGTTGATGCTACATTAGCAAAATCAGATGAGTTGATACGACCGCTCAAAAAGGTCATGATTATTGGTCATGCAGCAGGATTAACAATCGCATGGCCTTCAACCTACCCCTCTTAAAAAATTCACCACTTTATTTACTTGGTGATTTTTCTTTACTGATAGCATTTTTTCCTTGTAGATTTTGAAGATAAATTGGCGATGCTTGGTTGAGATGTTGATTGCAAGATGAAGACTGATACTACCACTGGATAGCTTACATTAGTTTTTGTATGTAATTATAATCGCCAATGTTGGGAAGAGAACATTATATTTGTGTAATAGTGCAAGTACCAGCCCAGTTCACATTCTTTGAATCTTTTTCTTTGTTATTGAACACAGTCAAAATATTATATGAAATGCTTATATTTCCTATATTGTGTCTCCTGTGCAATATCTGCATTGATTTAGTGACCGCTACTTGCTATATGTAAATATTGATCATGGTATGTACCAGCGTTCTGAAGTGTTGTGCCTGCTGATATGTCAGCTTCATAACCCATTCATGTACGGTACCACCAACGCATACGAGGTGTTGTTAGACTCTCCTTATATACGTTGCTATCTTACAATGCTTATGCATGCTGATTACCAACGGATGTTTTTGTGTTGGTGTAGACCCTTGCAACGGCACCAACGGCAACGCATAATATTCCGTTGGTATAGACCTTACCAACGCTTATATGAACATCCGGCAACGCATCGATGCGTTGCTGAAGGGGGTGGCCTGTTGTAGTGGTACCTGTACAGAAAAAGGACGGCCGATGGCGTGTCGCCATAGATTTTCGAGATCTCAACAGAGCCACTCCAAAGGATGAATATCCAATGCCTGTGGCAGAGACATTGATCAGTGCAGCTGCTGGTCATAAGGTGTTAAGTTTCATGGATGGCAATGCCGGCTACAACCAAATTTTCATGGCTCCAGAAGATATACACAAGACTGCATTCAGAGTGCCAGGATCAGTGGGCTTGTTTGAATACATGGTCATGACTTTTGGACTGAAGAATGCCGGTGCAACATACCAACGAGCCATGAATTACATCTTTCATGATCTGATCGGCAAATTGGTGGAAATTTACATCGATGACGTGGTGGTCAAATCCGTCTCCATAGAAGGACACTTGGATGATTTGCGATGCATCCTGGACCGAACTAGAAAATTCGGGCTAAGAATGAATCCAAAGAAGTGTGCCTTTGGTGTAACGGCCGGTCAGTTCTTGGGTTTTTTAGTTCATGAACGTGGAATTGAGATCGGCCTGAAAAGTCAGGAGGCAGTACGAACCATGCAGCCACCTACCACGAAGAAAGAGCTCCAGTGTCTCATCGGCAAAATCAACTTCGTCCGACGGTTCATCTCCAATCTGTCAGGACGAATCGAGTCGTTCATGGCATTGGTGAAAATCAAATCTGATGACGAGTTTCACTGGGAGGCAGAGCAGCAGCGAGCGTTTGACGAGATTAAACAGTATCTAACAACGCCGCCTGTGTTGGTTCCACCTCAGCAAGACAGACCATTTTATGTTTACTTATCAGTGGCTGATACTTCCATCGCCTCAGTGGTAGTACAACTATATGAAGGTCTGGAGAAGGTGGCTTTCTATCTCAGCTGAAGGATGTTGGACGCAGAGACGAGGTACCCTAAGATCGAGAAGCTGTGCCTCTGCCTATTTTTCACCTGCACCAAGCTTCGCCACATCTTTCTGTCAGCAGAAATTGTCATCATATGCAAGTCATACGTCATCAAACATATGTTGTCGGCTCCTGTGTTGAAGGGCCGACTCGGCAAGTGGATGTTTGCATTATCGGAATTTGATCTCCGGTATCAGCCTGCGAAAGCAGTCAAGGGACAAGCGTTGGCCGATCTGATTGCTGAACGGATCAACACTGACATAGCAGCATTGTCTGTACGTGCATGGGCCATGTTCTTCGACAGACCGGCTTGTGATGATGGTTGTAGCATCGGCATTCTACTCGTGTCGCCTCGGGGGGCAACCTATTCCTTCTCCATCAAGTTATCTATCCCTTGCACCAACAATGTCGCGGAGTATGAGGCAATACGCAAGGGAATGGAGTTGCTTTTGGAGGCCGGGGCAGAAGCGGTGGAACTTTTTGGAGATTCAAAATTGGTGATTTCCCAGCTCGCGGAAGAATACAAGTGCGAGAGTGAGTCACTCTTCCCTTTATGGATGCAATGTCGTGAGCTGATGGCACAATTTAGGTACATCAACTTTAATTGGATCCCAAGGTCACAAAACACTGAGGCCAACGATCTCGCACAGGTGGCGTCAGGCTACAAGGACGTAACAGATAAAGCCGATGTTCAGGTGCAGTTCCTAGAACATGATGATTGGAGAGCCGATATCTTCAATTACTTGAAGGATTCGGCTCGGGGGGCACCTAAACGGATAAGGTACAAAGCCATGAAATATGTCCTTATAGGAGATGACATGTTCTACAGGACTCTGGAGGGGTTGCTTCTCAAGTGCCTGGGACCAGCCGAGTCGAATCGGCTCTTACACGAGGTACACGAAGGCGCCTGTGGAACTCACCAATCGGCTCATAAGATGAAGTGGCTGATCAGGCAATCGGGGTTTTACTGGCCCACCATGCTTGAGGACTGCTTTAGGTACTATAAAGGGTGCCAAGCGTGCCAGATGTTTGGGAAAATTCAGATGGTACCTGCATCAGCAATGAACCCCATCATCAAGCCTTGGCCATTCCGAGGTTGGGGCATGGATATGATCGGCAAAATCCATCCGTCATCGAGCAAAGGCCACGAGTGGATTTTGGCCATTACAGATTACTTCACTAAATAGGTGGAGGCCGTCCCTATGAAGAAGGTAAAATCGGAAGATGTTATCAGTTTTGTAAAAGAAAACTGATTTGGCCTCAATCGCGTGTTATGGTAAAGGCCGATGTGCTGCCATCGGCTCTTGGCGCGTTGACTTACTTTGACAATCGGAAAAATTGATATGAAAGCAAAATCGACATAGGAACATTTTCTTCGTTAATATAAGGGATTTCTTACAGAGAAGAGCCGATTGCTCGAGGGAGGAAGAGCAAAGGAGAGGTCTATTGACCAATCTACTATTACTACTAGTCCTATACTAGTAGATCCTAATTTAAGGGCCATCGCTGCCCTCGTCGTCGCTGTCGTAGCTGCCGTCGGCGCTGCTGCCGGCGAGTTCCTCGTCGCTGCTGCCGTATCCCTCGGCAGGGGCTTCTTCCTCCTCATCATCGTCGTTGTCGTCGTCCTCCGACCAAGCGCGGAAACGCTTCGCCGGCAGGTACTCGTTGGAGGAAGAGTCGTCCTCCTCCTCTTCCTCCTCCTCGTCGTAGGAGGTGAAGCTGGCCCAGGAGTAGAGGTCGTCTTCGCTATCCGCCTCCAATTCCCCATCGGCGAGGAAACGGAGGTCCGCCTCCCCGTCGGTCAGGGATAGGTCGTCGTCTGACCCGACGGCGGCCAGGGGTAGGTCGTCGTTCACCCTGACGGTGAAGTCCCACTCTTCATCGTCCCAATGCTCGGGAGCCTCCTTCTCGTATTGCGCCATCAGGTCGTGCTCTGGTATCGGCTTGGTGGAGGAGGAGGACTGGAAAGAGAGACCCGATGAGGCAGAGGAGGAGGAGGAGGAAGACATGGCTACAGAAGAAGGGGTTTTTTTGCCGATGGCTAGTACTGAGCAAGAGGATGAAGAGGCGAACTGTTCGGCGCGGTTAAATAAAGGGGATATAGTGGAGATTTAATGCTACAGCGGTTTCCGAGGAAGTGGTGCCAAAAAACTGTCAAATCGTGCAGAGAAGCTGAGAAGGCAAGGCATCATGATGAAGGTTACTGTGACCGTTCTGCTCTGCCACGACATGACCCGACGAAGGAAAAAGAGAGTGGTTTTGGAATTATCATTGCCAAAACAAGGGGGCATGTGTTATCACCAGATTTTAACCGAGTCTGGAGATGGGCCGTAATTGAGATGGGCTTAAAGAATATGCACGGAAGATATTCCTAAACCGGCCTTGTATTAAGAGTTTGGGCTAGATTGCCCGTGTATCTGTAAATTATAGTAGGTTACGTGTCGGTTAGAATTAAGAGATAGAGTTTAGCTCGTACACGATTGGGTTTATTCCCAAGTTAGAAAGTCTACGGACTATAAATATGTATCTAGGGTTATTGAGAAAAGAGGACGATCACGTTCACAACAAACCAATCTAGGCGCATCGCCACCCCTTGTTTCGAGGGTTTCTTCCGGGTAAGCGTCATGCTGCCTAGATCGCATCTTGCGATCTAGGCAGTATCTTGTTTATTCGTTGTCTATGTGTTGCTGGTACTGAAGCCTTTTTGGTGGCTAGCAACACCGTTATCGTAGATACTCTAGGGTTAGCATCGGTACTTTCTTGATGTATTTGCTCAAGTTATGCTATCCCTAGATATCTAGTTGTCCTTACACCTATTAGGTGTAAGGGCAGCACCTTGCTTAGTCTTTATTTAGTAGATTCGATCTGTTACGGTCGTTCCTTGTTCTTCAAGGATTAGTTTGATATCCATATGGTTAGGCCTTGCAAACGGGTTGAATGATCCAGTAGTGCGAAGGTACGGTTTGCTGGTCCTAGAAGGGATGTTCCGAGGATCAACTCCATGTTGGTTTTTAGGCCTTTTCTAGGGTTGGTTTTCTGTGATCTTTCGTGTCTGCCAGGCTCAACTACGTGTAGGATGTTCCGGTTATGTGGTGAAAACCCTAAATCGTCGTAGATCGTCTTAGCTTAGTATTGATCAAGCAGTACCACCATGTTATCGTAGATCTGATACGAATCATGGGTGGATCGGCTCCTTGAGCCGATTCACAGGATAACCTGAGAGCCGATCGAGGCTCGTATTTAATGTTTACGTGTATGCCATGCAGGAAACTAGTCGAAGCAATCCATCACCTTCCTGACCAGGTATAGGTCAGGTGGAACGCCCTTGCACCAGCATTGGATGTGCGTGCCGGAGCATTGCGGGCCGTCGCCCGAGGAACCAGGGCCCAACAACAGTCCTGGGAGCCTCCCGGCTCTACGTGTTGCCCGTCGCTGCTCGCCGGTGGGTTTTGGTGGTCAACAGCAGCGCACTGCACAGAAGTTGTGGGGCAACTTTCTAGGTTGTCGCAAGGGCAAAATTCATAAATCCTCTTCTGAAGACGAAGGTCGCGGTTCGGAGGTATGGACTCTTTTGTTGCTTTCAAACATGTGTGAAATTTCAACTTTTTCTAACCATGTCTTCCTGTTTGTCAAGATTCCTGACGATACCATTCTGAGTCAAGCCAAGGAGCAAGGTGCACGGTCTGCGTACATGTTGAAGCCTAGGGGGAAGGCTCCGAACCGTTACACTCCGAAAGACTACGCGAACCGTGGGAAGAAGGTTGTCGTTGAGTCCGACGAGGAGCCGCCGAAGAGGTCGGCTTTGAGGTGGATGAGGAACGATGAGCCGTCCTCCTCAGAGGAAGAGGTGGAGGAAGAAGCGCCACCGCCGCCGCCATGGGCGCGCCGAAAGCAGCCCGCGAGGAGGGGACATCGATCTTAGATGGATTTGCTATGTTCTGTGAACTCTATCTTATATGAACTCTACCTATGATGTATGCTATGTGTATGATGTGTGTATGAAATTGCTACTGATATGAGTAGTCACTTTGCAACCATGCCAAGTCAGTTTTCTTGATTTTTATACCCAAGTAAATGTGTGCGTCGATGCCATGGGCGCCACAATTCACAGTATGGTGCCGATGCCCTGGGCGCCACACATAACAACATAATGGCCTGAAACATACTGTAAGACAATTCTCCAGAGACTTAGTTGTTTTGGCGAGCCTGTTTGTGTGGCGCCGGTGGCGCTCATACACAAACAGGCTCACCAAAACGGCTAAGGACTAAGCGTTCGGAGCCCCTGGATGTTTTCGACATATAAGTTCACATGTGTGACGCCGATGTGAACGGCGCCACACATCCTGCCACGTCGGCTGGTCAGCGTCGGCATCGCCACATCAGCTGAACGTGTGGCGCCGATCGCATGGACACAGTGAGGTGTGACGCTGATGAGAAGGGCGCCACACAAAAAGAGTCTATATTTTTTTAAGAAAAAGGTTATTTTTGTGCAAATCACCTGCAGCGGCTGTGCGCTTGCCTAGGAGCTCGGCCATGCAGCATGCATGCTCAGCTGCCGCCGAATCTGCAGATAAGTTACCAGTCGGCCGTACGGGTCACGCGTACCCTGCTTACGTCAGTTAGCTGAGAATTAGCTTAATTCTCAACTGAGCGTTAGGCGCACCCATATATTGTTGGTTTTAGGGACCATTTGGTTTGACATGTTGAACCTGCTGGGTTGCAATTTGCAACCGAGATTTGCTAGTCGCACTTGCACATGAACTGCAATTGAAATTGAGTAAGTGTGAATTAACCAGTCGGCCGCCGTCCTTCTTTACTGTGTACCATTATTCTGGTACAGTAATCATATGCTTTTGTAGTACTACATAGTACCTATAGCGCCACAAATTGACTTACGTGATTGATCTTATTTACTCCATGAAGAGCATTGGGGCGCTGTCCATAGTGATCCCGGTTACGGCGCAGCTCCCTTGAAGTTGGGGTTAGCCCCGTACAGGCTCTGAATTCCGTTGACATCGTCGGCGGATAGAACCACATTCCTGGTGCGGAAAGGGATGGACGGGTACATGATTGCGCCTTCGACCGACGTGTGGCCGAGCCCGAGCAGATGTCCAATCTCGTGCACCGCCACTGACTCCAGGTCGACGGCTGCGGGCGATGACGCCGTTGTGACATCGCTGCCGGCCACCCAGACCTCCGCTGCATCAAAATGGAGACGGCCGTCCGGTGGGGCGAACGCGTGGGCCAAGGTAGGCCCGTTGAACGGCTCACCGTCGCCGTGGTCGCCGCTGTAAAAACCGATGGTGATGTCAGCGTCGGACGCCGTTGCGATCTCGGTGAAGCTCAGCGTGGTGGCCACGGACCACCGCGCGAACGCGCTCGCGAGGACGTTGCTCAGCGTGGCGCGGTCGATGGACGTAGAGGTGGCGTTGATTGCGTACTTGAAGCTCCTTTTGGAGGGCGGCCAGGGGCCTGAGGGCTGGAAGAGGGTGAAGAGGTTCCGGCCGTGGACGACCGCCGCCGCCGAGTGCCCCATAGCGGAGGTGCCGTTGATGATGTCGGCATTGCGGCAACGGGGCACCATCATCTTGTCAATCGTGCATTCGTCCAGCTCTCCGGTGACCTCGAGGTTGAAGTTGCACTGGTACGTCTTGATGGCTTCCTCCAGCTGGGCGTCGAACACGTTGTTGAACCGAGACGATGATGACGGTGACGTCTGCTTGGGAAGGTAACCGAACTGGCAGAGGTACTCCTTCAGCTTGGAGAGGCCCTTGCGCTCTTGGCCGACCTGGCAGCCGGACAGGTTCTGGAATGATGACCATGGGTTGCGGTAGGGGGCCGCCGCCGGATGCTTGACATCCCGGTGACCGGCTGAAACTGGCAAGGCAACAAGGACGGCGGCGACAATAACAAGGAGAGCGGATGTGCTGGTGGCCATCGCAGCTATGGATATATCGTACATTTAGGTTGATGAAGCTACATCACCATGGTAGGCTCATGTTTTATAGCTTCAAGAGCCGAAAATTTGTAGACGCAGCCGCCAGCGGCCGGGGCGGCTAAAGCCTCTAGGAGGCACCCAAACCGCAAATCCTAAATACGCTTATCCAGCTATTCTAAACATGTTTTGCAGGCTAAAAAATACTAGTCGTGTAGCTAATATGTTGTTATGCGGGCCGTGTTTGGCATGTCTGAGCTGCGCGATGGTTTTCCAGCCCGGAACAAAAACAGGAAATACATAATTTATGTAAATCATCCGATAATTCTCAAATGTAGCAACATAATCATGCAAATAGATTGTTCAAAGTACTCAATTATACATGAAACACGACATCAAAAGAGGATCAAACATCACAACATCAAGGAGGAGAATGATCAAGCATCACCATGGGTTGCCAGCGCATCTACATGGCCGCCACCACTCGCCGTAGCATCATCACCTCGGGCATTCATGGTAGCCATGGCAGCGCGTGCAGCTTCCCTCCTCCTCACGCCAAGATCTCCATCTTCGTAAGATTCCACCACTCAAGATGGGCCTCATACATCTCAGCCGGGTTCATCATCATAGTCGCATTCTTCGCCGCGATGAGCTCCGCCATAGCCCGGTTCTCCTCGGCGCGTGCTCTCCTCTCCTCGATGTCAGCCTTGCGCTTTGTATCCTCCCGGAGAATGCTCCATTTTTCCTCTTTCTCCTTGTTCTTCGTCTCCACCATCTCCTTCTTTGCCTCCAAAGTTTTCATCACCAACAATTCTTTGGATTTGACCATAACATCGATCTTGAGAGACAATGTTGCGGCCTCTCCTTGTTTCTTGATCTTGTCCTTGGCCATCTTTGTTCCATCCGGCCTCTTCTTGTTCTTCTTGGTCTCAAGCACATCATCTTCTTCCACATCCTCCTCGACAAGTTTATGCCTCGGTGGTGGCGCTTCTTGCTCCCTCAACTTACATTTCGGATTGTGCTCAAGAAGGGTATAACAATGATGGAATGTACATGGCTTGCCCTTCAACCCGGGCCTATACCTTGTTTGTGCGATAGCATCCAAAATCACTGGCGTTGGTGCCGCTCGGTGGCAAATTCCTGCAACCGGCCCACCGGCTGCACGCCGTCTAGATGTTGCACATCGACCTTGGAGTGAACGGTAGGAGAGGGTTGGAGTAGAAGAGAGAGGTCGCATCAATTGGAAGAACTTGTCCTTGATGCATTGCCGATAACTCTTACCAGTTTGATCGGTGCCGGTCACGGCATCCATCGAAACCGCCTCCCAGGCCCTGATCAAGATCACGTCCTCAAATTTGGTGTAGTTGCTGGACCGGATCGCTCCCCCCTTCGCATTGTCCACCACCCCATCAAACGCCCCTCTTCTATCTCGTCCAAGTCATCTTGCTCGGTGTTGTCGGCGTATTCTTCCTCCCCAAACTCATCGCCCTCGAGTCCCTCCTCCAATCCGTCGTTGTAGTCGCTGTAATCCGCGAACGGCGGCGAATCGATGTCGATGGACTCCTCGTTGTGGATGTCAACGCACGACTCCGGCGCGGCATCAACGGCGGGACTTTCGTCGACCACCTTGTGGACAGCAGCCGATGCCGACGGTGCCTTCGCCATCACCGCTGTCAAAGCTGTCAACGATGCCATATTGGATGTGGCTGGCTTTTTTGTAGCGGGGTTCTTCGACGCCGGCTTATTATACGTCGGAAGGCTTGTTGGCCGGCCGCTTCACCCGCTTGGTCGGAGCGGGAGGGGCTGCGGGTGCGGGAGGGGCATCAGCAGCGGGAGGGGCGGCGACGACGTGCTTCCCCGGCCACTTCCGCTTGCCATTTGGGACGACAGCATGTTGCGGGGCATCAACCACGAGCCCCTCGGTGGTGGCTGATGCGGCGGCGCTAGATCCGGTTGCGGTGGGTGGAATCGGCCCGCGCAGCACGGCCTAGCCCACGTGTAGCAGCGGGTTGACGGCTTCCATCTCGGTGTGAGCGCACCGCTACAGACGCCGGAGAGGGGCGGAGGCGGCGGAATTGGGGGCGATTGGTGGGGCGGAAGCAGAAAAGGGAGGAGTTGAATGTTCCTTCGCGCCAACGCGGGGAAGAAGATGGGGTTCGCGCTCGAACAACCTCGCCAGCCCGGAAACTTGGGGTTTCCACGGCGAGAAACTGGATGACCCGGATTTTTTTTGATATGGGGTCCGATGCGGTGTCTAGACTGGCTCTTTTTCCGCCCAAAACCGGAAAACGTTTGTTACTATGCGGATGGGGTCCGATCGATGCGGTGTCTAAAGATGCTCTAAGACGCTTTTGGATCCGTCCTTCCATTTTTTCCTTTGTCGTTGCTAGGTTTGATTTGGAAGTGATTGCAAGTAGTCCTGCATAATGACTGTGATTGGCATGTGGGTAATGTATTGTTCGTTGATGGCTACTCCACAGCAGAAGGTTCGTCTCTCTCGGTTACAACAGTTCAGTATTGTCCACTTGAATCCTATAGCATTCTCGGTTACAACAGTTCAGTATTGTCCACTTGAATCCTATAGCATTCTCGGTTACAACATGCAGTTCAGTATTGTCCACTTGAATCCTATAGCATTAGAAAGCTGCAGGATTTTGGATTAAGTGTTGTTTGATTCCACATGAAAAAACAGAAAAAATTGTAAAAAATCGTTGGAGTGGACGGAAATGTTTCTCCAAACTAGAGTGCAAAAGAATCCTTTGAAGGAATTCCAAAAAATTGTAATCATTTGAAACATATAATGTACTATGGCATGAATGTATTTCATGATAAACACGATAATATTGGGTAGATTATCTTTTGTATTTATTTCATTAAATTGTGGCTAAGGAACTGTTTTAGTGACAGTACAAGTCATTCGATATTAAGTTTTCGCGTTCGTTATGCAAAACTATACACTACCATACCGGCTTTGTATTTTCCGCTACTTATTTATGATGTATACTTTTCCATGAAAAATGGTTTCTGGGCCACTCTTTTAAGCTTATCAATGCATTCCAATTAAGTGTGAGCTCGACTGAGGGACATTTCAGCCTGGGCAAATGTAATTCCAATATTCAGTTGCGAACTTGCAATGGAAGAAGAGATTATCCCTTGTCTCTAGCACCTGATCATTACACATGATACAGGAACAATCATCAAAAGGAAGAAAGTTCCTTTGAGAAGCAAAATCTCTGAACATACCAGGCACAGCTTGTAAACACCAATGGTAAACACGATGCTTTACTCCACGCCAATGATATGTTAAGTTTGTTTCATGTTCTCCTCATTCCGGTCAAGACCACAACCCTGCTTCGGCGTCTCATCCTCTCCCCCGTCAAGCCCTGCAGATTAGTCCCCTCCGCTGCAACCCTAGACAATGATGTCTCCAATCTCCATCATGCTCCCCTCTAGCGTGACGCACTGATTGATCAATCTTGCTCGCTCAGTCCTCTTGGTGCTTCCTTGATATGGTGTTGGGCATCTACGTCCCATGCATGCTCAGGACGCGCAAAATTCATGCTTTCATGGACTCTGATATGCTTTCTATGGCATGCTTAGTGAGATCTCTCGCCATGCAGCACAACTGCGAGTTCAATGCGCACCAGCGTACGGCCGCCAACATGATGATGCGCCCAGCCGGTCCCTGCCGTGTTAGCACTAAACCACGCCCTTGGCGTTCAGGCGCTGGATGCTAAGTTCTGTTGGGCAGGCCCGCGTCATGCGCGTGGCCGGACTAAGCGGATCAGCGATCTGCAATCATGCGCTCGTGGACGGGTCGTGCATGAGTTAGTGGCTGTGTGCGTACGTGCGGCTTCTATATAAGGCCATGTTTATTAGCTGTGTGGTAGAGCTAGCAGATGAGAGAGTCTCCTGTGTAGTCTCCACATATGTAAGGAGGAACCAGAGATGTAGTCTTGTCGGGGGACCGTGGTGTGTGCCCGGCCGGCAGGAGAGCTACTCTGGGTAGTGATGCGTGTGTGCGTGTGTACCTCCATGTATGTGTTTGAGTTGAGCTGAAGAGGAAGAAGAGTAGGGTGTTTGTGCGCCCACGGGCGGCGTTCGTGCGCCGGCCGGAAAAACTCTATGTCTCCGCTCCATCGTCTCCCTCCATTCGTACGTGCGAGCGAGGAAGAGGAAGGTGCAGCCGAGGTGCTGCACCAACATGCCGCAACCATCGAAAGCGCCAGTGAATATCCAATTTACCGAGCGGAGTCAGCACCGCAAGGGACTTCTGCTTGCATGACCGCTAATCGTGCATGCGACGCCGCCATGGTTGCGAAGCTTGCATGAGGATACGAACTGCCGGGTTTTTGGTTGATCCGTGCAGCCACGCACATGGCATATGACCCCCGGAGAGAAATCAATCTGCTTGTTTTCTTTCTAGCCAAGTACCACATGTCTGTGCTGATGGCCAGGGATCTCGCCCAGTTCATAATTTAATGGAATCGATGGGTTCCAGGTCAAAAAAAAACTAATTGTTCTGCAAAAAATTCCAACATAATTGATGAAACCGTAACAACGCATTGATATTGTGCTAGTCAAGTCGTAAAATACAGTTCCTGGATCTACCAAATTCATCAGGAAAACCAACTTATCCTTCCTTTTCTCTCTACTAGTACAAAACCGTGCGTTGCCACGGGAAAACAAGACATGGAGAGAGGTGATTTCATTTTGATAGTCTCCACAAGGACGATGATTTGTAGTTTCGACCCAACCTTATACGGCAACATTTTTATCCCTCATCCTAACCCTTGACCAATAGCATGTGTTTTTTTCTGTCTCTTTTATACCTCTATATCAATTCTATAGTGTACAATCTAGCAATTTCTCACCATGTTAGCTATCTTTGCTTAAGACAATAGGTAATTGCAAATGTGTTGCAACAGGGTTAAAAATACTCTAATGGTTCTACACCAATCATGTCAAACATGTAACTTAAAATTGTTGTACACATCAAACATTGTCAAGTTTTAAGCACACACATAATATTATGTGTAAGTCAAGACCTAGACACTAAACAAATACTTCGAGAAATAAAACAAGGTTTAGTATGCCCGTGCCTTGCGACGGGTTTGAATTGAACTAAACATCTTCAGTTTGAAGCATATTTGATCTCACCAAAATTAAAATGCACTTAAATATTCTACTATATAAAAAATTCTCATAAAAGTAAGAGAAAAACTCGTCATTTGCCTACAATCCATCTTTGCATCATTGGATATCTAAAGTATAAAGTCGTCATGCAAAAAAATTAACATGAGAAAAGCACTAAATAATATATATCTTCCTAAATTGCCAAAACATATCTTAAGGTTTTTTTCTGGGAAAGCCGTCACGTCAGGTCTACATTGGGCTGTAACTACAAGTTAATACATTGCATGCTAAAACTATTTGGCAAGAAGAGAAACAGCGGTGAAAATACATGTCTTTATCTCACAACAGAGCCATTTGTCTCAATGTTGTTGTTGAATATTGTTAGCTGACCTAACTTTGGATGTTTAACTCCCTACGGATGTTGTTCCTAATGAAAGAAAAAGTATCTTTCAATTTTAGGTCTGAATTCAGCGGCCATCCTATATTGTCTATTAATACTTATTTCATTATCGTTTAATATAGATATCATGTAATATTTTCTCTACACAATTCTAAACATTCCATATTAGTTAACTAAGAAGACCAATGTATAGTACAAAGTTGATCTAACTGGTACATTCACAATTGTTCATGCATTACAAGCCATCTCCGTTTCACTTGACTCTTCCCATTTCAGTACTACACACATATAGCTAAGCACAGTACAACGTCATAAAAGATGATCAAATAATTTTACTAATTTTCACCTCCTATCTAGAAGCTTAGTGGTAATCTTTGCAAGCTATCTTCTTCAATCAAGAAGTGTCTTGGTCATGTACATCGCCTTTTCACTAGTAGAAACAAGGGCTTTGGTTTTTTTGCCCCAGATGTCATTTGCACCGGATTTGGCACGAACCGGTGCTAAAAGGGGTCATTAGCACCGGTTCGTGGGGCGCAGCCGGCCGAGGGACCTTTAGCACCTGTTCGTGTTACGAACCGGTGCAAATGATCTATCTTTTGCACCGGTTCGTAACACAAACCGGTGCAAAAGGTTCGTCGCCAGGCACGTGTCAGCCGAGGAACCTTTAGCACCAGTTCGTGTTACGAACCGGTGCAACAGATAGACCATTTGCACCGGTTCGTAACACGAACCGGTGCTAAAGGTCCCCAGCCCTATTTCAGCTCAGCTACCCGGCCAAACAGCCCACTCACTTCATTTTTGCTAGGAGAAGGTGTGTGTGTTGAGTGCTAAGTTGCTTCTCTTTGGCATGCACATAAGGTGCTCGATGAAATGTGTGAGAGAGTGATGCCGCTTGATTTTACACCCAACAAAAATGAGATGAGGTGCCGGAGCGACACTTAAGCTTTCTCCTCTTTCTTTCCTCCTCGATCAAGGTTAAGCAACAACTTTACCCTTCGTTTGTACGGTGCTAATTTCCACTATTTATAAATATTATGATGTTTTGCAATTGTTTATTGATAAACTTAATTAATTATTTGATGTAGATGAACCGGCGGCAATGGATGTACGTTGACCGACGTCTACCCGAGTTCAGATCGGGCCTGGAAGAATTTATCCGTGTGGCTCAGGAAAACCCACAGGCGGATGGTTTTATGTGTTGTCCATGTGTTGATTGCCATAACTTGAAGCAATACCCTGAATGGAAAGTCATTCACTCCCACCTGCTTTGGAAAGGTTTCATGCCCAGCTATAATTGTTGGACCAAGCATGGAGAAAGAGGGGTTATGATGGAAGACAACGAAGAAGAAGAAGAGGATGATGATGATATGTACCCTAACTACGGTGATACTGCAACAGGGCATGATGAAGATGAAGATGCAGGAGGAGGTGATCAAGATGAAGAGGCATCAGATGAGACCGTTGATGATGATCTTCGTTGGGCCATCGCCGATGCACACAGAGATGCAGAAACAGAAAACGAGAAGAGAAAGTTAAAGGGCATGTTAGATGATCACAAAAAGAAGTTATACCCAAATTGCGAAGATGGCAACACAAAGCTCGGTGCCACCCTGGAGTTGCTGCAATGGAAGGCAGAGGCTAGTATATGTGACAAGCCATTTGAGAAGTTACTGAAAATAATGAAGAGGAGGTTTCCAAAGAATAACGAATTGCACGACGATGCGTACGAAGCAAAGAAGGTTCTCTGCCCTCTAGGATTAGAGGTGCTGAAGATACATGCATGCATTAATGACTGCATCCTCTGCCGCGCTGAGTATGAAAATTTGGAAAAATGTCCGGTATGCACTGCACTTCGGTATAAGATCAGGCGAGATGACCCTGGTGATGTTGAGGGCGAGCCCCCTAGGAAGAGGGTTCCTGCCAAGGTTATGTGGTATGCTCCTATAATACCACGGTTGAAACGTCTGTTCAGAAATAAAGAGCATGCCAGGTTGTTGCGATGGCACAAAGAAGACCGTAAGAAAGACGAGATGCTGAGACACCCCGCTGATGGGTCGCAGTGGAGGACAATCGATAGAGAGTTCCCGGATTTTGCAGATGACGCGAGGAACTTAAGGTTTGGCCTAAGTACAGATGGAATGAATCCTTTTGGGGAGCAGAGCTGCAGTCATAGCACTTGGCCTGTAACTCTATGTATCTATAACCTTCCGCCTTGGTTGTGCATGAAGCGGAAGTTCATTATGATGCCAGTGCTCATCCAAGGCCCAAAGCAACCCGGCAACGACATTGATGTGTACCTACAGCCATTATTTGAAGAACTCTTACAGTTGTGGAGCAAACCAGGTGTACATGCATGGGATGAGTACAAACAGGAGTCATTTAACCTACGAGCGTTGCTTTTCGTGACCATCAATGATTGGCCTGCTCTTAGTAACCTTTCAGGACAGACAAACAAGGGATACAATGCATGCACGCACTGTTTAGATGAGACCGAAGGTGCCTATTTGCATAAATGTAAGAAGGTTGTGTACCTGGGGCATCGTCGATTTCTTCCAAAGAGGCACCCTGTCAGAAAGAAAGGCAATCATTTCGGAGGTGAGGCAGATCGCCGGGTGAAGCCTGAACTCCGTACCGGTGATGCTTTACTTGATATGGTGAAGGGACATAAAAGTAATCTTTGGAAAGGGTCCTGACGGTCAATCTGTTCCGAATGACGACGTTACCGGACACGCACCCATGTGGAAGAAAAAATCTATATTTTGGGATCTACCCTATTGGAAAGTCCTAGAGGTCCGCTTTTCAATCGACGTGATGCACGTGACGAAGAATCTTTGCGTGAACCTGCTAGGCTTCTTAGGCGTGTATGGGAAGACAAAAGATACACCAGAAGCATGGGAGGACCAGTATCGTATGAAAGTCTCAAAAGACAAGCAAGAACAGGATTACAAGGATACAGGGAGTCGCTTAAGTCCTGCCAGCTACGCTCTTACCAAAGCAGAGAAGGATATCTTTTTTGAAGTCCTTTACAGTATCAAGGTCCCGTCTGGCTTCTCCTCCAATATAAAGGGAATAATAAATATGGAGAAGAAAACATTCCAGAACCTGAAGTCGCATGATTGCCACATTATTATGACGCAGTTGCTTCCGGTTGCACTGAGGGGCTTAGCGGAAAATGTTCGAATACCCATTGTGAAGCTATGTGCATTCCTTAATGCGATATCTCAGAAGGTAATCGATCCAGCTAGTCTTCCAAGGTTACAGAAGGATGTGGTGCAATGTCTTGTTAGCTTTGAGTTGGTGTTTCCACCATCTTTCTTCAATATTATGACACATCTCGTGGTTCACCTTGTCGAAGAGATTGCCATCCTCGGTCCTGTCTTTCTACACAATATGTTCCCCTTCGAGAGGTTCATGGGGGTCTTAAAGAAATATGTTCATAACCGTGCTAGGCCAGAAGGAAGCATCTCCAAGGGCTATGGAACAGAGGAGGTCATCGAGTTCTGTGTTGACTTCATTCCTGACCTTAAGTCGATTGGTGTTCCTGAATCGCGACATGAGGGGCGACTAAGTGGAAAAGGCACGCTATGAAGGAAATCAATGATATGTAGGGACGACATTTCTTTCACTCAAGCACACTACACAGTTCTACAAAGTTCCACCTTTGTGGCCCCGTATATCACTGATCACAAGAATATTGTACGCTCCGAACATCTGGGGCAGTCTGAAGACTGGATTACGCATAAACATATGCAGACATTCGGCGGTTGGCTCCGAGAACATCTCATTAATAACATCGATATTGTAGATCAGTTGTACATGTTGGTCGGGTCACCATCTTCGACTATAGTGACTTTCCAGGGGTACGAGATAAATGGAAATACCTTCTACACGTTCGCCCAAGATAAAAAGAGCACCAACCAAAACAGTGGTGTCCGCATTGATGCAACAAACACTAGCAGTGGGAAAAAGGACACATATTATGGTTACATAGAGGAGATATGGGAACTTGACTATGGACCTTCTTTTAAGGTCCCTTTATTTCGGTGCAAATGGTTCAAGCTGGATGGAAAAGGGGTAAAGGTAGACCAGCTGTACGGAATGACAACAGTGGATCTAAACAATCTTGGTTACAGAGACGAACCATTCGTCCTAGCCAATGATGTGGCTCAGGTTTTTGATGACCCACAAGTATAGCGGATCGCAGCAGTCTTCGCGGGTAGCATAATCCAATTTATTGATTCGACACAAGGGGAGACAAAGAACACTTGGAAGCCTTAACAGCGGAGTTGTCAATTCAGCTGCACCTGGAAATAGACTTGCTCGCAAGAGTTTATCAGTAGTAACAGTTTTATAGCAGTAGCAGTAGTGAAATAACAGCAGCAGAGTAACAGAGACAGCAGTAGCGATTTTAGTAAACTGCAGGATTAAAATACTGTAGGCACGGGGACGGATGACGGGCGTTGCATGGATGAGAGAAACTCATGTAACAATCATAGCAGGGCATTTGCAGATAATAATAAAACGGTGTCCAAGTACAAAGCAATCAATAGGCATGTGTTCCAATTATAGTCGTATGTGCTCGCAATGAGAAACTTGCACAACATCTTTTGTCCTACCAGCCGGTGGCAGCCGGGCCTCAAGGGAATCTACTGGATATTAAGGTACTCCTTTTAATAGAGTACCGGAGCAAAGCATTAACACTCCGTGAACACATGTGATCCTCACATCACTACCAT
The DNA here is from genome assembly GCF_019359855.2 of Lolium perenne. Classification (NCBI taxonomy): domain Eukaryota; kingdom Viridiplantae; phylum Streptophyta; class Magnoliopsida; order Poales; family Poaceae; genus Lolium; species Lolium perenne. Next base: position 188,728,567 of record NC_067245.2, read on the forward strand.
CCCCTCCGGTTGTCCCGATTCTTGTCACTTCGGGGCCATTGGTTCCGGACAGCGACATGTGTATACAACTTGCAGGTAAGACCATAAACAATGAATATCATGATGAAATAATAACATGTTCAGATCTGAGATCATGGCACTCGGGCCCTAGTGACAAGCATTAAGCATAACAAGTTGCAACAATATCATCAAAGTACCAATTACGGACACTAGGCACTATGCCAAAACGATCTTATGCTATTACATGACCAATCTCATCCAATCCCTACCATCCCCTTCGGCCTACAGCGGGGGAATTACTCACACATGGATGGGGGAAACATGGCTGGTTGATGGAGAGGCGTCGGTGGTGATGATGGCGATGATCTCCTCCAATTCCCCGTCCCGGCGGAGTGCCAGAACGGAGACTTCTGGCTCCCGAGACGGAGTTTCGCGATGTGGCGGCGTTCTGGAGGCTTTCTGGCGACTTCGACTTCTCCCCGTGCGTTTTTAGGTCGAAGGCAATATATAGTCCGAAGGAGGACGTCGGAGGCTGGCCGAGGGGGCCACACCACATGGCCGCGCGGGCCCCCCCTAGGCCGCGCCGCCCTATGGTGTGGGGCCCTCGGGCCTCCACCTGGCTTGTCCTTCTGGCTCCGCCAATATTCTGTGAAAATAGGGCCTTCTGCATAAATTCCGAGGATTTTCCTGAAAGTTGGATTTCTGCACAAAAACGAGACACCAGAATAGTTCTGCTGAAAACAGCGTTAGTCCGTGTTAGTTGCATCCAAAATACACAAATTAGAGGCAAAACAATAGCAAAAGTGTTCGGGAAAGTAGATACGTTTTGGACGTATCAACTCCCCCAAGCTTAGCTTATTGCTTGTCCTCAAGCAATTCAGTTAACAACTGAGCGATAAAAGAACTTTCACGAACACATTTGCTCATATGATGTATATATTCTCATGCTATGGCTAACACTTAGGTAGTTCATAATGAGATGCATACAAATAAGATCATCTAACAGCTATGTCAATCATGGAGAGGTACCAACAATTAATAATAAGCATCATGAATCATGTCTATAAGCAGGATTGCAATATTCATAAAAGATTATGATAGAGTGGTATCTCGCTTGCCCATATTTGATCGGCAAAACATAAATGCCCAGGCACCTCTGAAGTTCATAGAAAGACTAGAAGTAGTGATTGTCAAAGATAAAAGCATCAAAGTTATACCACAATCAATCATATTTTGAGACAAGCATATTATACTAAGAATGACAGTTGTGCTCTCAAGATAGTGCTCAAAGAAAGAATGGAGACACAACATAAAAGTAAAAGATTGACCCTTCGCAGAGGGAAGCAGGGATTAACATGCGCTAGAGCTTTTCATTTTTAAAACAGGAGTAAAATTATTTTGAGAGGTGTTTGTTGTTGTCAACGAATGGTAATGGGTACACCAACTACCTTGCCAACCGGACTTCCAAGAGCGGCTCCCATGAATTATTTTTATGTTTATGTGGCACTCCTTCCAACCTTTCTTTCACAAACCATGGCTAACCGAATCCTCGGGTGCCTGCCAACAATCTCATACCATGAAGGAGTGCCTTTTTATTTTAGTTTTATTATAATGACACTCCCCCCAACCTTTGCTTACACAAGCCATGGCTAACCGAATCCTTCGGGTGCCGTCCAACAATCACATACCATGGAGGAGTGTCTATTTAGATTAATTAATTTGGGACTGGGAATCCCATTGCCAGCTCTTTTTGCAAAATTATCGGATAAAATTTACTTGGAATGGTTTGAAATGCCATGCATAGGTATTTATGGTGGACACTTTGGAACAACTTGGTTTTCAGGTGTTTGGAAGCACGAGCAGCGTTCCCGCTCAGTACAAGTGAAGGCTAGCAATAGACTAGGGAGCGACAAATCAAGAGAGCAGTAACTGTCATAATCATGCTTGCGGCAAAATAAATTAACGGAGGCATAAAAGTGATACAAGAACTCTGAAGCAATATAAATCATTGAGGCTTAATTGACTTTTATTCAGTCATATGCATGCGTGAGCATGTGCCAAGTCGATATAAATGAATTATTCAGAGGAGGATACCACAATGCCATACCCACTTATGAATAAAACAATGCAAGCAAACATCCATGACATGCTACTCATATTAATAAATTGGAGCTAAACATGAGAGATCATGAACTACTAGACTTTCTCAAATGACATATACCTCACATGAACCAACTAAGCATGCTCACATGGATGAGTATATGTACAAAAATGAAAACAAATAGAGTTCATACCAGCCTCTCACCATAATCCAATTGTCGTAGATCGTCATTATTGCCTTTCACTTGTGTAGCTTGGATAATAGGAAATGAAAACCGCGCTCCAGCCACCGAAGACCATTGAACTCATGATGAACTTTACAAACCAAAGAAGAACAGCAAATATTTTTGGTATTTTCAAATTAGAAACAAGAACAAAAGGAAACAAGCGAATCAAAGCAAAATCTTTTTGGGTTTTCTTATAGCAAACTAGCAATAGCAAATAAAGCGAAACAAATGCAAGAAACCAAAGCAAACAAATTATGAAGAGAAACAACAGAAATATTTTTGGTCTTTTTGTGTTTGGGGAAAGAAACAAAGCAAAAACAAGAAATAGCAAACTAGAAAAGTCACATAAACACAAAGCAGCAGGAATTCGTCAAACTTGACAGCAGTACAGTACTCGATTTTTAATAAATTCTTCCACTGCTCAAATCGAAAAGTGTTCAACTAATGAAAGTTAGATAACAACCTGGGGAACATGCACAAAAATTGGCTTCGCAAAATACTGTTCTGGATATTTTTGGGTATTTTTTTCGGTAACAGTCCAGAATCTGTTTTCAGGCAGCACTTCCCCAAATATCATCTCCCTCTCATTAGAAAACCACTCAAAGCAACTAAACAAGTATGTACAAATATCCAGCAACCATAATATGCAAAGAATGAGTGATGCCGGTATACCTACCCCCAAGCTTAGGCTTTTGGCCTAAGTGGAGTTCAATCCCATCGAGGCCACGAAGTAGCATCTCCGTAGTACGACGAAGATGGATCATATTCCGGGTATGTGCTAGAGGAAGCACCCGGATACGTGACGGTGTAGTCGTAGGAGGGCTCGGCGTCCTCGGAGTCATGCTGCTGGTGGAAGTCTTGTATCTTCATATTTTCCTCCACCTCCTCCTTAGTGCGCGACCATGGTTGGACAAACCTGGCTGGGGAAAAGGAATTTCCTTCTCATCCCCGTCAGCAAACAACAGTCTATAGACCATATTATCTAAAGTGGAATCAGCGGTAACAAAATGATGGCTTTTCATAGCAGCAATATCAAGTCCCCTAGGGGTTAATGGCACATCATTAAAATCAAGAGGAAGTCTCAAATGTGTTAAAATACGCAATGCAATAGTTCCTCCAAAAATAGGCCCCCTGTTAGACAGGCGGCGAGCAATAAGAGAACCAAGATGATATGATGTCTGTCCAGTAAATGCAGCATTCAAGAAAGCAAGATGGTAGCTAGAAATATTGCTAGTGTTCTCCCTACCAAGAATGCTAGTAGCAATGTAATAGGCAAAATACTTAATGGCGGGGAATTGGATGTTTCTTATCTTGCCACGCTGAATGGTGCGACAATCATCATCGGTGATCCCTCGATAGAGCTCCAACAGGTCCCGGGGGTTGTCATCAATCCTCCTTGCTGTACCTACAGGGGCAATATCCAATGCACGACAAAATTCTTCCAACTCCATAGTAATAGGATTACCATAAATCTTGAATGCAACTGTCGGTCCATATTGCTTGTTGTGGAACTTGAAGCTCTCGACGAAGATTTTGGTGAGCATGTAGTATTGCTCACTTTCATCTCCCACATAGGCGGTTAAGCCCGCCCTATTGACAAGGGTGAAGAAATCATCCAATATCCCTACATTTCTCAGAAAATCATAGCATGGGAAAGACGAAGCATTAGGTGCCCCATTGTCCTCTTCGGGCACGAAGCTAGGCGCGATGATATCCTCATTGTACGATCGCCTAAGTCGGGTGGCGGTCCTAGAAGGCCTCCCGGTGCTGGTCGTTCCCCTCTGAAACAATTCTCCAAAGTTGAACTTCTTCATCTTCCTTTTCTGAAATTTTTCAACAAGTGATATAAAACTTGATTTGGTGACATATAATCAAGGGGAACTACTATAGGAACTTGATAGAGTACTAATCATACATCAAAACTAGTTTTTACAACTTAGAACAAGCATGCAAGCTCACTAAACATGTTACCTACAGCAGCAAAATATTCAAGATATACTCAACCAAACAAAATTCTACTTGGATAGGCGGAGGAGTCACATACCGGAGAGCAAATGTGCCAAATTTCAGACAGAAATCTGGGCTGAGCAAAGAGATCGAAAAATCCTGAGCTCTTGAGCAAAAACGCGAGTGAGAGAAAGCTGGTGTTGATTTTTTCGGGAGAGAGAAGAGTCTGGGAGAGAGAGATGCTGAAGTGGGGTAAAGGGGGCCCCACATGCCAGGCCGCGCCGGCTTGTGGTGTGCCACCCTGGGGTGCCCCACAGGTCATCCTCTGGTGCTCCCAGGTGCATTTTCGAAAAATAGGACCAACGGTATAATTTTTGTGAATTTTTGAAAACTTTGAAAAATGCACATTTCTGGGTATTAAGTTTATTATTACTGGCTAGGAATTTTTTTTGAAATCTCTAATCAACTAAGGAGCTTTGCAAAACAAAAATGCTACAGCAAATAAAACAAGTGGAGGAAGAAAGAGATGTTGTTTACCTCCCCTATGCATATAAAAGGTATTCGTTAACAAGGTTGATCAAGTCTTGCCACCGAATAAATTTTACATAGCATATGAAGAAATAAACCTCAAATCAATCATGTTACCTTGAATTGTATTGATATGGATCCAATCATAAGATTTTGATAACCTTCTTTAGGCTCATATATAGGACAATCGATAGTTCCAACTTTGATAGTTCTCACATTAGAAATAGTATTGACTCCACATACTTTATCAATCCTCTTGGGGAAATAAACGGTATGCTCCTTATCATCAACATTGAAAGTAACCTTTCCTTTATTGCAATCAATAAAAGCCCCTGCGGTGTTAAGAAAAGGTCTCCCAAGAATAATAGACATATTATCATCTTCAGGCATTTCCAACACAACAAAATCAGTTAATATCAAGCAGTTATTGGTGACTTGAATAGGAACATCCTCACATATACCAACAGGAATAGCAGTAGATTTATCAGCCATTTGCAAAGATATATCAGTAGGTATCAACTTATCTAAATAAAGTCTCTTATAAAGAGAAAAAGGCATAACACTAACACCGGCTCCCAAATCACATAGAGCAGTTTTAACATAATTATTCTTAATAGAACAAGGAATAGTAGCTATACCTGGGTCACCCAGCTTCTTCGGAACCTTGCCATTGAAAGAGTAATTAGCAAGCATAGTGGAAATTTCCTCATTGGGGATTTTCCTTTTGTTAGTAACAATATCTTTCATATACTTTGAATAAGGAGGCAATTTAATAGCATTAGTCAAAGGGATTTGCAAGAATAAAGGTTTCATCCAATCACAAAATTTATTATAGTGTTCTTCTTCCTTTGATTTTAATTTCTTAGCAGGAAAAGGCATTTGCTTTTGCACCCAAGGTTCTCTTTCATTACCATGTTTCTTAGCAATAAAATCTTCTTTAGTATACTTTTTATTTTTATCATGCTTTTCAGGTTCATCTTCTACCTCTTCTTTATCAGAAGCACCATTCTTATCATTATCATTATTATTATCATGTTCATTTCCACTTTCAGTTTCAGCATCGGAAATAGAAATACTATTAGGATCATTAACAGGTTCAGAGGATTCTACAACATTTTTATGTTTCTTCTTCTTTTTCTTCTTAGAAGGAGCACTAGGTTCAATGCGTTGAGAATCTTGTTCAATTCTTTTGGGATGCCCTTCAGGATATAGAGGATCCTGGGTTGAGACACCACCTCTAGTTGTTACTTCATAAGCATGTTTCTCTTTAGAATTATTTTTTAGCAAGTCGCTTTGCACTTTAGTGAGTTGATCAATTTGAGTTTGAACCATTTGAAAATGTTTAACAAGCATCTTAACATCATTGGAGGTTCTCTCCACAATATCATGCAAATTGCTAATAGCTTGAGAATTTTCCATTAGATGATTCTCTACTCTCATATTAAAATTTTCTTGCTTAACAATATAATTATCAAACTCATCTAAGCATTGCGCAGGAGGTTTTGAATACGGAATATCTTCCCTAGTAAAGCGTTGAAGGGAGTTTACCTCAATCATGGATGAAGGGGGAATTATCTCACATATATCTTCTATGGGAGGTAGATTCTTCACATCTTCGGATTTAATACCTTTCTCCTTGAGAGACTTCTTAGCTTCCCTCATATCCTCATCATTCAATTCAATTAAACCCCTCTTCTTCAATATTGGCGTTGGAGTTGGTTCAGGTGTATTCCAATCATCATGATTCCGGCTTATTTTAGCCAATAATTCTTCAGCTTAAATGCAGAGTTCTTTTCCTGAAAACACAACCAGCACAGCTATCCAAATATGCTCTAGATTCAATGCTTAGTCCACTATAAAATATATCAAGTAGATCATTCTTTTCCAAATCATGTCCAGGTCGAGCTCTGATAAGAGAACAAAATCTTGCCCATGCCGCTGGCAATTTCTCTTCATCTCCCTGGTCAAACCTATAAATTATCTGTAAAGCAGCATGTTGAGCACTAGCAGGAAAGTATTCTCGAAAGAAAACATCACGCAAATCAGTTGGACTTTTAATAGAACCAGGAGGCAAATTATAATACCAAGTTTTAGCATCATCCTTTAATGAGAAAGGAAAAATTTTAATGACAAAATAAGTACGCATCTTGTCATCATCAGAAAACAAACTACTCATAGAAGAAAGTTCATTCATGTGTTCTACAGCACTTTCTTTTTCAGTACCACAAAAGGGTGCTTTCTCTACAATAGCTATATGAGATAGATCAAGAGAAAAATCATAATCTTTATCCTTAATGCATATAGGAGATGTGGCAAATTCAGGATCAGGAGATAGCTTATGTCTAATAAAGATATTGTGTAAGAAACTTTTTAATGTTTCTTGCATCGTTGATAACATTGCATCTATTAATAAAATCATCATTAAGCTCCACATAATCTTCATCAGGATCATCACTAGAATAATCAAGTTCAGGTGAACTAACAGGTGTAGTGGCATTTTCATTAGGAGTTTCAGTATTTTCAATTTGTCTAGACCTAGCAATTGTAGCATCTAGAAAGGATCCCAATGAACCACTATCATCAAGCACAACAGAAACATTATCAATATTATGAGAATTTTCAGATTCAGCAGAACTATCACCAAGCGAAGCTTGCGGCGGTGAAACAAGTTGACTTATCACAGATGGTGAATCAAGTGTAGCAGAGGTACTCAGAGTTGTACCTTTTCTTGTAGTGGATGGTAATATGGCGACTTTAGAATCACGAGCTTTACCCATGATGGAGAATTTGCAGCGAACAATATCAATCCAAGTGAACTTACAAATAAAGCTATGCTCCCCGGCAACGGCGCCAGAAAACAGTCTTGATGACCCACAAGTATAGGGGATCGCAGCAGTCTTCGCGGGTAGTATAACTCAATTTATTGATTCGACACAAGGGGAGACAAAGAACACTTGGAAGCCTTAACAGCGGAGTTGTCAATTCAGCTGCACCTGGAAACAGACTTGCTCGCAAGAGTTTATCAGTAGTACCAGTTTTATAGCAGTAGCAGTAGTGAAAAATAACAGCAGCAGAGTAACAGAGACAGCAGTAGCGATTTTAGTAAACAGCAGGATTAAAATACTGTAGGCACGGGGACGGATGACGGGCGTTGCATGGATGAGAGAAACTCATGTAACAATCATAGCAGGGCATTTGCAGATAATAATAAAACGGTGTCCAAGTACAAAGCAATCAATAGGCATGTGTTCCAATTATAGTCGTACGTGCTCGCAATGAGAAACTTGCACAACATCTTTTGTCCTACCAGCCGGTGGCAGCCGGGCCTCAAGGGAATCTACTGGATATTAAGGTACTCCTTTTAATAGAGTACCGGAGCAAAGCATTAACACTCCGTGAACACATGTGATCCTCACATCACTACCATCCCCTCCGGTTGTCCCGATTCTTGTCACTTCGGGGCCATTGGTTCCGGACAGCGACATGTGTATACAACTTGCAGGTAAGACCATAAACAATGAATATCATGATGAAATAATAACATGTTCAGATCTGAGATCATGGCACTCGGGCCCTAGTGACAAGCATTAAGCATAACAAGTTGCAACAATATCATCAAAGTACCAATTACGGACACTAGGCACTATGCCCTAACGATCTTATGCAATTACATGACCAATCTCATCCAATCCCTACCATCCCCTTCGGCCTACAGCGGGGGAATTACTCACACATGGATGGGGGAAACATGGCTGGTTGATGGAGAGGCGTCGGTGGTGATGATGGCGATGATCTCCTCCAATTCCCCGTCCCGGCGGAGTGCCAGAATGGAGACTTCTGGCTCCCGAGACGGAGTTTCACGATGTGGCGGCGTTCTGGGGGCTTTCTGGCGACTTCGACTTCTCCCCGTGCGTTTTTAGGTCGAAGGCAATATATAGTCCGAAGGAGGGCGTCGGAGGCTGGCCGAGGGGGGCCACACCACATGGCCGCGCGGCCCCCCTGCGCCGCGCCGCCCTATGGTGTGGGGCCCTCGGGCCTCCACCTGGCTTGTCCTTCTGGCTCCGCCAATATTCTGTGAAAATAGGGCCTTCTGCATAAATTCCGAGGATTTTCCTGAAAGTTGGATTTCTGCACAAAAACGAGAAAGCAGAACAGTTCTGCTGAAAACAGCGTTAGTCCGTGTTAGTTGCATCCAAAATACACAAATTAGAGGCAAAACAATAGCAAAAGTGTTCGGGAAAGTAGATACGTTTTGGGCGTATTAGTTTTCTATGTGAAGGACATGTCCTCTAGACCGAAGAAAAGAAAACATAAGGAAACGAGCTCATCCGATGAGCCAAAGCGTCACATAGTTCTTTCAGGGAAAAGAACTGATGACCCACAAGTATAGGGGATCGCGGCAGTCTTCGAGGGTAGTATAACCCAAATTTATTGATTCGACACAAGGGGAGGTAAAGAATACTTATAAGACTTAACAACTGAGTTGTCAATTCAGCTGCACCTGGAAAAGCACTAGTAACAGGGGTGATGTGAAAGTAGCAGTAATATGAGAGCAGTAGTAATAGTAACACAGCAGCAGTAATAGCAATATGAGAGCAATGGCACCAGAAAATAGTTGAGACTACTTCCAATGACATGTAGAACAAGTATATTATGATGAGAGATGGACCGGGGTTCCCAGCGATCTACACTAGTGGTAACTCTCCAATAAGTGACAAGTGTTGGGTGAACAAATTACAGTTGGGCAATTGATAGGAATCAAAGCATTAAGATAGAACATCAAGATTATTAATTATGTAGGCATGTTTTCCAATTATAGTCGTACGTGCTCGCAATGAGAAACTTGCACAACATCTTTTGTCCTACCAGCCGGTGGCAGTCGGGCCTCAAGGGAAACTACTGGATATTAAGGTACTCCTTTTAATAGAGTACCGGAGCAAAGCATTAACACTCCGTGAAAACATGTGTCCCTCACATCACTGCCATCCCCTCCGGTTGTCCCGATTTCTGTCACTTCGGGGCCTTTGGTTCCAGACAGTGACATGTGCATACAACTTGTAGATACAATCTAAGCAATAATATAGAGCTTAAATCTAAGATCATGCCACTCGGGCCCTAGTGACAAGCATTAAGCATAACAAGATTGCAGCAACAATAACTTCACAAACTTTATAGATAGACTAATCATAATGTATCATCCATCGGATCCCAACAAACACAACACCGATTACATCAGATGAATCTCAATCATGTAAGGCAGCTCATGAGACCATTGTATTGAAGTACATGGGGGAGAGTATACCGACATAGCTACTGCTAGAACCCGTAGTCCATGGGGGAACTACTCACGGAGCATGGCGGAGGCGGTGGCGTTGATGGAGATGGCTTCCGGGGGCACTTCCCCGTTCCGGCAGGGTGTCGGAACAGAGTTCTGTCCCCCGAATTGGAGTTTCGCGACGGTGGCGGCGCCCCTGGAGTCTTTCTGGAGTTTCGTCAATTGGTACGGTGTTTTTAGGTCGAAAGGGGATTTATAGGCGAAGAGGCGGCGCAGGGGGGCACCTGGGGGCGCCACACCCTAGGCCGGCGCGGCCAGGGTCTGGCCCACGCCGCCATGTGGTGTGGTGGCCCCCTGGCCCCTCTCCGACTCTTCTTCGGTGTTCTGGAGCCTTCCGGGAAAAATAGGAGGTTTGGCGTTGATTTCGTCCAATTCCGAGAATATTGCCCGAACAGCCTTTCTGGAACCAAAAACAGCAGAAAACAGGAACTGGCACTGTGGCATCTCGTTAATAGGTTAGTTCCGGAAAATGCATGAAATCATCATGAAGTGCAAGCAAAACATGTAAGTATTGTCATAAAACAAGCATGGAATGACAGAAATTATGGATACGTCGGGGACGTATCAAGAACCATCGTGGGAGTCGAGGACAAGACAGACATGTCAGAAGATTATAATAAGTTTGCTGAAATTCCGCCCTTCACAGTGAACATTGATCCAACCATCGCGTTAAATGCTGAAGATACTCCATGGTTACGGTCGAAGCGATCATAATGTATTAATTATTATCCTGTACCTTGAGCTCATATTGTGAAGCGTTTGTTGTGATATGTATCAGTAACATTGGTCGTTTGAACTAAATGCAATTATCCAAGTTTATTATTTTTCTAGATACACATGTTTGGAAATTTATCCTCAGCTACTGGTTGTTGGGTGTATACGTACTAGCAGCTTCCGAGCGGGACTTGCGGGAAGAGTTACTCGGGCGGAGCTTCCGAAGATGTCTAAGACGGCCGTCCATCTAAGACATCTTCGAGAAACTTCGCCGGAGAGGTTCTTTCCTTCGAGGTCGCCATCGTCGGGTTATATACCAGCTCCCTGCAGGAAGCTCTCTATGCTCTCCCCTCCTTACCCTGAGCTACTGTTTGTTGGGTGTATACTAGCAGCTTGCGGGTAGAGTTCTCGGGCGAAGTTTCCGAAGATGTCTAAGACGGCCAGCCATCTAAGACATCTTCGAGAAACTTCGCCGGAGAGGCTCTTTCCTTCTTGGTCGTTGCATCTTCTATCTTTGTTCTCTCTACTCTCCCCGGAGGGGCTATATATAGCGGTGTGTGCCTCCAGATAATCCCCTCCCCCAGATGAAACCACCCTAGATAAGGCAAATAACAGATAAGCCTCCCCCAGATTTAGCCCCCCCATCTTTAGCACCGGTTCCAGCCAGGAACCGAGATAAAAGGATATATAAACTAATCCACCATCTTTATCACCGGTTCCAGCCAGTAACCGGGATAAAAGGGGTATATAAACTAATCAACTGTCTTTAGCACCGGTTCCAGCCATTAACCGGGATAAAACGACAACGACTTTATTGAAATTTAACAAGATACGTTAACTAAATAACTTAAACTAAAACAACGACAACACTGCTTTATTGAAATTCAACATTAACTAAATTTAAACTAAAATAACAACTTCTACTAGTTCTTCCGCGCATCCGCTGCTGCCCTCCTGGCTGCCGCCTCCTGCCGCAGCTCCTCCTCACGACGACGCTTATGCATCTCCTCACTATCCAGATCCGTCACACGCGACCGCTTATGCAGCTCCTGGAGACTCTGCCTCTCAAATGCTTCTATGGTAGCTGCTAGCGCCGCCTCCTCCCACTCCTCTATCTCTGCGAGCTGCGGGTCCACCTCATTCGCTGCTGCCCTCCTGGTTGCTGCCTCTTGCCGCAGCAACTCCTCCCACTCCTCTATCTCCGCGAGCTGCGTGTCCACCTCCACCGGGGGCGGGTGCGGCTTTGGGGGCATTGTGCAATGGGCTAGGCTTTGGTGATGACTGAAATGGGAGAGACGGGGGCGTACTATTTATAAAGGGCGTGTAGGCGGGAAATCTCCGCGCTGCACGTCGTGGCGGGAAAATATCCCGCGCGGCGTCGTGGCGGGAAAATATCCCACGCGGCGTCTTGGCGGGAAAATATCCCGCGCGGCGTCGTGGCGGGAACCGCTCGGCGTCGTGGCGGAAACCGCGCAGCGTCGTGGCGGAAACAGCGAAAAAAGGAGGGAAGAAGGAAAAAAGAATGTCAAAATTTGGACCTTTTGCACCGGTTCGTGGCTGGAACCGGTGCAAAAGAGTCTTTTGCACCTGTTCCAGCCACGAACCGGTGCAAAAGGTCCCTTTATTTGTTCCCCGCGCGCGCCCCTTCTTCTCCATTCGCGCGAGGAACATAGAAGAGGGAAGGTGCTGCCAAAAATTCCGGTGCCGCCGCCGGCCGCCTCTCCTCCGCGCCCGCGCCGCCGCCTCTCCTCGCGCCCGCGCCGCCACGACCCCGGCGCCGCGCGCGCCCGCGCCGCCCCCGCCGGCCTGCGCCGCCACCGCCCGTGCCGCCGCGCCCGCCCGCGCATGCCGCCGCCCCCGCGCTGCGCCGCCGCCCCCGCCCGCTCTGCGCCACCGCCCCCGCGCTGCGCCGCCAACCGCCACCCGCGGCAGGTGAGCGCCCCGGCCCCTTGTCTTTTTTTGTTTTTTTTGTTTTAATTAGTTAGAAAATTTAGTAGTTAGAATTTAGAATATTGTAGTTAGAATTTAGAAGTAGTTAGATAATTGTAGTTAGAAAATATTTGTAGTTAGATAATTGTAGTTAGAATTTAGAATATGTGAGATAAATGTAGTTAGAATTTAGAATATGTTAGATAATTTGTAGTTAGAATTTAGAATATGTTAGATAATTTGTAGTTAGATAATTGTAGTTAGAATTTAGAATATGTTAGATAATTGTAGTTAGAAAATTGTAGTTAGAAAATATTTGTTAGATAATTGTAGTTAGAATTTAGAATATGTTAGATAAAAATGTTAGAAAATTGTAGTTAGAAAATATATGTTAGACAAAAAAATTTTTACAGAAGTAGTAGTCAAATATATATGTTCATAAGTAATTCATTCAAATTCAATATTAGTTTGCATACGATGCCGCGGCCTCCGCGTCCTGGAGCTAGGACAGTTTTAGAGGAGATGCAGCAGATGGGGGAAGTTCGGGACTGGGCTCCGCCGGGGTGGCAATGGGAGGTGTTATCTTCCGGGGCGCGCACCTTGGTGCGGAATCCGGGTCCCGTCGTCGACCCGGATATTCTCTGGTGGAGGTCTTATGGGCCACGTTCGTTTCAGAGGGAGCCGGCCCCGCCGGAGGAGGTAGCTCAGTGCATTGAAGCGGAGGACCAGCACGTTCGCCGTTACATGTATGCGTTAGACAACATGTATAGGACCGGATGGAGCGTTATGCAGGGATCTCATGTTAGCTATGCTCCCGTTGTTGTTCCGTGGCTTTGGGGGTACACCCAGCGCGGCTCAGGACCCGGTCGGCGCCCTCTAGGACCCGGTCTGCGCGGTTGAGTGGTTGTACTAGTGATTGATGTATTAGGGTTAAATAAACATGAACCCGATCTATGTATGCATGTAACTGCACTATCTGCTTGCAGCACTATATTATCGATCCTTAGTTAAGAACTATATATGTATTGAGCATTATCCTTAATTAGTACCTATATATATGTATAACTCTAATATTTTGATCATGTATTGAGCATTATTCTTAATTACTTGTAAGTCTTTGCAGAAACTTGTAAGTCTTTGCAGAATCTAGCTTCGTTGTGTTTATAGCATTAGAATAACTTTTAAGTCTTTGCAGAAACTATGGAAAGAGACCTAGAACAAGAATACCTCGTCGAGGAGATTATCCGTGATGATGACGATATCACCTCTATTTACCTAAACCAATCCGGCGAGGGAGACGAGCGAACTCGAGGAGACGGCTCCGATGAGGAAGATGAGCAAGACCACCGTGGAGACGGCTCCGGTGAGGGAGAAGGTGACGACTGCGAGGGAGAAGCTCACAACACCGAGGTGTATATATATTAATTAACCAAGCCTACAGATATGTGCATATACATATATTAACGTTGTTTCTTCTTTTAGACCTCCCAATCAACACACTCTACTGGCAGAACTAAACGAGGCGCGGCCAAAAAGATGGAAGAGCATGAAAGGTGCATCATCACGGAAATCGCTATAGACGGCGAACCGATTTCTCCCAAGCATCACGCAAAAAAGTTTGTAAGTCAATGCAGAGTTATTGTTAGGGACACCATCCCGATCACCACTCAAGAATGGAAGAAACCTGCAAAGGCGGACGAATGAGTTACTTACGTCGATACGAGATCCAAAAATCTGATGTTTAGGAAACTCATGGTAAATTTCATATTTCCGGAGCCAGCTGACTATGATAGTGAGAATAAAAGGCCAGACCCTGAGGATCCCGAGCTGAATAGCATACAACGAAGAGTCAAGAAGTGGGCTCTTAAGAAGATGGCAATGCAGTTCAAAGACTACAAGAAGAAATTGGACAACTCCTTTGTCAAGAAAAAGAAGACTCCAGATTTCAAGGGCCCCTATGAGAAGATAAAAGACCACTGGGAGGCATTTGTGAAGTACAAGACATCGGAGAGGGCAAAGACAAGGTCAGACACCAACAAGAAAAATGCTGCTAATAAGATGTACTTCCATACCATGGGGCGAGGAGGCTACAAGGCTGGCAGACCTAAGTGGGAGAAATGGGAGAATGACCTAATTGCAAACGGGATCCAGCCAGAGGTACAGAAATGGAACCGGCGGTCAAGGGATTGGTTTTACGCGCATGGGGGCACGTTGGACGCACAAGGGTTCTGCATATATACACAAAGACATCGGGAAAACCCACTTCCCATCGAAGCCTTTAGAAATGCTGCAAAGGAAGTTGAAGAGGGGAAGTTCCGTCCCGAAAGAGAGAATGACCAGCTCACACGCGCCCTTGGGAATCCTGAACACCCAGGACGAACACGAACCATACCAGGTGGCAAGCCGTGGTGTATTGGGTTTCCTGCAGAAACGAAGAAATATCCCGATAGAAGCCGTCAAAGGCAAAAGGATGTGGTTCAAGAACGCGTTGCTAAGCTAGAGGAGCAAGTGAGGACGATAATGTCAGGCTCAGTCACAGTCACCCAACCTCAACCTAATCCGCGGATAGAAGAAGTTGCATTCGATGCTACCGGCCAGGGATCTCAGCGGAAGAGCAGCGTGGCTTCCACGGAGCTGCCTGGTGATGATGTAGATGTGGATCCGCAGATGGCTCCTCCCTCCCCTGTGGATCCGCAGATGCCTCCTGATCTCTACCTGATACGTCTCCAACGTATCGATAATTTCTTGTGTTCCATGCCACATTATTGATGTTATCTACATGTTTTATGCACACTTTATGTCATATTCGTGCATTTTCTGGAACTAACCTATTAACAAGATGCCGAAGTGCCAGTTCCTGTTTTCTGCTGTTTTTGGTTTCAGAAATCCTAGTAACGAAATATTCTCGGAATCGGACGAAATCAAGACCCAGGTTCCTATTTTCACCGGAAGCATCCAGAACACCCGAGAGCCGCCAGAGGGGGGCCCTGTGGGCCCCAGATGATAGGGTGGCGCGGCCTGGGCCCTGGCCGCGCCAGCCTATGGTGTGGCCACCCCTTCGACCTTCCTGCACCGCCTCTTCGCCTATAAGAAGCCCCTGGATCAGAAAACCCTACACCGATTGACGAAACCCACAAAAACCTTCCAAAGCCGCCGCCATCGCGAAGCCAAGATCTGGGGGACAGGATCTCTGTTCCGGCACCCTGCCGGAGCGGGGAAGTGCCCCCGGAAGGCTTCTCCATCAACACCGCTGCCATCTCCACCGCCATCTTCATCACATTTCTTGCTCCCATGAGGAGGGAGTAGTTCTCCATCAAGGCTCGGGAATGTCTGGTAGCTATGTGGTTAATCTCTCCTATGTACCTCAATACAATGATCTCATGAGCTGCTTTACATGATTGAGATTCATCTGAGTTTTGTATCACTACTATCTATGTGCTACTCTAGTGATGTGTTATTAAAGTAGTTCTATTCCTCCTGCACGTGTGTAATGGTGACAGTGTGTGCACCGTGTTAGTACTTGGTTTATGCTATGATCATGATCTCTTGCAGATTATGGAGTTAACTATTGCTATGATAATATTGATGTGATCTATTCCTCCTACATATGCATGAAGGTGACAGTGTGCATGCTATGCTAGTACTTGGTTTAGTCTGTTGATCTATCTTACACTAAAGGTTACTTAAACATGAGCATTATTGTGGAGCTTGTTAACTCCGGCATTGAGGGTTCGTGTAATCCTACGCAATGTGTTCATCATCCAACAAAAGTGTAGAGTATGCATTTATACATTACATTATGTGATCAATGTTGAGAGTGTCCACTAGTGAAAGTCTAATCCCTAGGCCTTGTTCCTAAATACCGCTTTGAGTTACTACGCTTGTTTCTTGTTTCTTTGCGTTACTCTTTGCAATACCACCACCATTAACTACGCGCCAAGCACTTTTAAGCACCGTTGCTCTGCTCATACTTATTCATACCACCTGTATTTCACTATCTCTTCGCCGAACTAGTGCACCTATTAGGTGTGTTGGGGACACAAGAGACTTCTTGCTTTGTGGTTGCAGGGTTGCATGAGAGGGATATCTTTGACCTCTTCCTCCCTGAGTTCGATAAACCTTGGGTATCCACTTAAGGGAAACTTGTCATTCTACAAACCTCTGCTCTTGGAGGCCCAACAACATCTCTGAGAAAGGAGGGGGAACGTAGACATCAAGCACTTTTCCGGCGCCGTTGCGGGGAGGAAAGGTAAAGGCACTCATACTCCGGTTCCGAGTAAAGTATTTTTACATTGCCGTCGTGTGTGTGCTCGAAGCTATTTCCTTTAGATCCTGCAATTGCATCTTGTTGTTTCTTGTTTACACTAGTTTGGCATAATGGACAACAGTGAGCTTCTTATTCTATTTCCTGATTTAAAACATGGATTGTTTGATGCGAAAATTAAAAAACCTATGAAATCTTATTTGCATGCTGGTAGTAATATTAGTATGAACGCTTTGAACACCATTGTTGATAATGATATAGAAAGTTCTAAGCTTGGGGAAGTTGGTTTTCATGATATTTTTAGTCCCCCAAGCATTGAGGAGAAAATTTTCTTTGATGATACTTTGCCTCCTATTTATGATGATAATGATAGTGGTCTTTTGATGCCACCTACTATGGAGAGTAAATTTTGTTGTGATTATACTATGCCTCCTACACTTGATGAGAATAATAATGATAGCTACTTTGTTGAATTTGCTCCCACTACAACTAATAAAATTGATTATGCTTATGTGGAGAGTAATAATTTTATGCATGAGACTCATGATAAGAATGCTTTATGTGATGGTTATATTGTTGAGTTTGCTCATGTTGCTACTGAAAGTTATTATGAGAGAGGAAAATATGGTTGTAGAAATTTTCATGTTACTAAAACACCTCTCTATGTCTTGAAATTTTTGAAGCTACACTTGTTTTATCTTCCTATGCTTGTTACTTTGCTCTTCATGAACTTGTTTATTTACAAGATTCCTATGCATAGGAAGCATGTTAGACTTAAATGTGTTTTGTATTTGCCTCTTGATGCCCTCTTTTGCTTCAAATACTATTTCTTGCGAGTGCATCATTAAAGCTCTTGAGCCCATCTTAATGGCTATAAAGAAAAGAACTTCTTGGGAGATAACCCATGTGTTATTTTGCTACGATACTTTGTTTTTATTTTGTGTCTTGGAAGTTGTTTACTACCGTAGCAACCTCTCCTTATCTTAGTTTTGTGTTTTGTTGTGCCAAGTAAAGCCGTTGATAGTATAGTTAGTAGGAGATTTGGATTCTTGCGCAGTTCAGTTTCTTTCTTTATCACGAATCTGGGTCCACCTCCTGTAGGTAGCTCGGAAAATTAAGCCAATTTACGTGCATGATCCTCGGATATGTACGCAACTTTCATTCAATTTGAGCATTTTCATTTGAGCAAGTCTGGTGCCATTTTAAAATTCGTCAATACGAACTGTTCTATTTTGACAGATTACGCCTTTTATTTCGCATTGCCTCTTTTGCTATGTTGGATGAATTTCTTTGATCCACTAATGTCCAGTAGCATTATGCAATGTCCAGAAGTGTTAATAATGATTGTGTCACCTACGAATATGTTAATTTTTATTGTGCACTAACCCTCTAATGAGTTGTTTCGAGTTTGGTGTGAAGGAAGTTTTCAAGGGTCAAGAGAGGAGGATGATATACTATGATCAAGAAGAGTGAAAGCTCTAAGCTTGGGGATGCACCCGGTGGTTCACCCCTGCATATATCAAGAAGACTCAAGCGTCTAAGCTTGGGGATGCCCAAGGCATCCCCTTCTTCATCGACAACATTATCGTGTTCCTCCTGAAACTATATTTTTATTCCATCACATCTTATGTGCTTTGCTTGGAGCGTCATTTGTTTGTTTCTATTTTTGTTTGTGTTTGAATAAATTGGATTACATCATGCTTGTGTGGGAGAGAGACACGCTCCGTCGGGTTCGTATGAACACATGTGTTCTTAGCTCATAATATTCATGGCGAAGTTTCCTCTTCGTTAAATTGTTATATGGTTGGAATTGGAAAATGATACATGTAGTAATTGCTATAAATGTCTTGGGTAATGTGATACTTGGCAATTGTTGTGCTCATGATTAAGCTCTTGCATCATATGCTTTGCACCCATTAATGAAGAAATACATAGAGCATGCTAAAATTTGGTTTGCATATTTGGTTTCTCTAAGGTCTAGATAATTTCTAGTATTGAGTTTGAACAACAAGGAAGACGGTGTAGAGTCTTATAATGTTTTCAATATGTCTTTTATGTGAGTTTTGCTGCACCGGTTCATCCTTGTGTTTGTTTCAAATAAGCCTTGCTAGCCTAAACCTTGTATCGAGAGGGAATACTTCTCATGCATCCAAAATACTTGAGCCAACCACTATGCCATTTGTGTCCACCATACCTACCTACTACATGGTATTTTCCGCCATTCCAAAGTAAATTGCTTGAGTGCTACCTTTAAACAATTCAAAATTTATCACCTCTGATTTGTGTCAATGTTTTATAGCTCATGAGGAAGTATGTGGTGTTTATCTTTCAATCTTGTTGGGCAACTTTCACCAATGGACTAGTGGCTTCATCCGCTTATCCAATAATTTTGCAAAAAGAGCTGACAATGGGATTCCCAGTCCCAAATTAATTAACAAAAATAGACACTCCTCCATGGTATGTGATTGTTGGACGGCACCCGAAGGATTCGGTTAGCCATGGCTTGTGTAAGCAAAGGTTTGGAGGAGTGTCATCATAATAAAACTAAAATAAAAAGGCACTCCTTCATGGTATGAGATTGTTGGCGAGCACAGAGGATTCGGTTAGCCATGGTTTGTGAAAGAAAGGTTGGAAGGAGTGCCACCCAAAATAAAATAAAATGGGAGCCGCTCTTTGAAGGTTTGTCTGGCAAGGGGGTTAGAGTACCCGCTACCATTCGTTGACAACAACATACACCTCTCAAAACTTTATTTTTATGCTCTCTTTATGTTTTCAAAATCAAAGCTCTAGCACAAATATAGCAATCGATGCTTTCCTCTTTGAAGGACCATTCTTTTACTTTTATTGTTGAGTCAGTTCACCTATTTCTCTCCATCTCAAGAAGCAAACACTTGTGTGAACTGTGCATTGATTCCTACATACTTGCATATTGCACTTGTTATATTACTCTATGTTGACAATTATCCATGAGATATACATGTTACAAGTTGAAAGCAACTGCTGAAACTTAATCTTCCATTGTGTTGCTTCAACACCTTTACTTTGAATTATTGCTTTATGAGTTAACTCTTATGCAAGACTTATTGATGCTTGTCTTGAAGTGCTATTCATGAAAAGTCTTTGCTATAGGATTCAATTGTTTACTCATTGCATTTACATTGTTTCGAATCGCTGCATTCATCTCATATGCTTTACAATGGTATGATCAAGTTTATGATGGCATGTCACTTCAGAAATTATCTTTGTTATCGTTTTACCTGCTCGGGACGAGCAGAACTAAGCTTGGGGATGCTGATACGTCTCCAACGTATCGATAATTTCTTGTGTTCCATGCCACATTATTGATGTTATCTACATGTTTTATGCACACTTTATGTCATATTCGTGCATTTTCTGGAACTAACCTATTAACAAGATGCCGAAGTGCCGGTTCATTTTCTGCATTTTTGGTTTCGAAATCCTAGTAACGAAATATTCTCGGAATCGGACGAAATCAAGACCCGGGTTCCTATTTTCACCGGAAGCATCCAGAACACCCGAGAGTCGCCGGAGGGGGGCCCCGTGGGCCCAGAGATGATAGGGTGGCGCGGCCTGGGCCCTGGCCGCGCCAGCCTATGGTGTGGCCACCCCTTCGACCTTCCTGCGCCGCCTCTTCGCCTATAAGAAGCCCCTGGATCAGAAAACCCTACACCGATTGACGAAACCCACAAAAACCTTCCAGAGCCGCCGCCATCGCGAAGCCAAGATCTGGGGGACAGGATCTCTGTTCCGGCACCCTGCCGGAGCGGGGAAGTGCCCCCGGAAGGCTTCTCCATCAACACCGCTGCCATCTCCACCGCCATCTTCATCACCGCTGCTGCTCCCATGAGGAGGGAGTAGTTCTCCATCAAGGCTCGGGGCTGTACCGGTAGCTATGTGGTTAATCTCTCCTATGTACCTCAATACAATGATCTCATGAGCTGCTTTACATGATTGAGATTCATCTGAGTTTTGTATCACTACTATCTATGTGCTACTCTAGTGATGTGTTATTAAAGTAGTTCTATTCCTCCTGCACGTGTGTAATGGTGACAGTGTGTGCACCGTGTTAGTACTTGGTTTATGCTATGATCATGATCTCTTGTAGATTATGGAGTTAACTATTGCTATGATAATATTGATGTGATCTATTCCTCCTACATATGCATGAAGGTGACAGTGTGCATGCTATGCTAGTACTTGGTTTAGTCTGTTGATCTATCTTACACTAAAGGTTACTTAAACATGAGCATTATTGTGGAGCTTGTTAACTCCGGCATTGAGGGTTCGTGTAATCCTACGCAATGTGTTCATCATCCAACAAAAGTGTAGAGTATGCATTTATACATTACATTATGTGATCAATGTTGAGAGTGTCCACTAGTGAAAGTCTAATCCCTAGGCCTTGTTCCTAAATACTGCTGAGTTACTACTGCTTGTTTACTGTTTTACTGCGTTACTACTGCTGCAATACCACCACCATTAACTACGCGCCAAGCACTTTTCTGGCACCGTTGCTACTGCTCATACTTATTCATACCACCTGTATTTCACTATCTCTTCGCCGAACTAGTGCACCTATTAGGTGTGTTGGGGACACAAGAGACTTCTTGCTTTGTGGTTGCAGGGTTGCATGAGAGGGATATCTTTGACCTCTTCCTCCCTGAGTTCGATAAACCTTGGGTATCCACTTAAGGGAAACTTGCTGCTGTTCTACAAACCTCTGCTCTTGGAGGCCCAACACTGTCTACAGGAAAGGAAGGGGAACGTAGACATCACTACCCTGTGGACTTTATCACAGAGTCGACACCTTGTGAGCTACATTTCCAAACGATGGGCTACTTAACGCTCAAGGCGGCGATCGGCTATGTCTTACCGCCAGTACCTGATCAAAGATACCCACTTCAAACCGGTTCCACCTGGATACGCTGTTGCCGGGGTGGATCAAGTTATGGATGGGTATGGGCCGCTGAGGCTTGACCACCCTGCAGGTGAAGGGGATTTGCTAGAGCTGGGAGAGGCCAAGAACACTACAGTTCTATGGCGAAAGGAATTCATTGTGATTCCGGGTTGGAAGACGCCAATAAGGTCTCCACCGAGCCAGCATTCTCCACCGATGCAGCCGTCTCCAGTGCGTGAGCCTTCCCCGCCGGCGCGTGAGCCATCTCCGCCGCCGCGTGAGCCTTTCCCGCCGGCGCGTGAGCCATCTCCGCCGCCGCGTGAGCCTTCTCCGCCGCCCAAGTCTAAGAGGAAAATTAGGCGGACCGCTACGACACAGCTGAGTCGTAACAAATCACCAAGACGCAAACAAGAGCCCCTCCCAAGAGTGCCTAAGGTTGCTCCCAAGAGACCTTATGACTATACAGTTGAGGAAAACGCCAAGATCGTAGATGAACAACACAAGCAACAAATGTTGAAACTGAAAAAGCCCTAGCTTGAGCCAGAGCCAGCTATATCTCTGGAAAAGAAGTTGAAACTGCTGAAGAACCTTCATCAACCTTAGCCAAGTCTTTCATCGAACTATGACTGGTCTATTCGCAAGTCAAATGTGTTAGCAAGAGAGCGGTGGGAAAAAAGTAAGGTAGAAGGGAAACCAGTTCCCCAGCTTGGAGCCCAGAAAAACTCGTGCCCCCCGCTCCAAGTGTATCCCGATGTCCTAGCGTGCCTTGATCCAACGATGGTAAAACTATACAAAGATGAGGCGAGATGCGGCGGTATGAGTATTCTGAGTACTTAAGCCGCATCGAATTCATGTACACGGACGATGTCCAATTAGCATACCATTACACATACGGGGAACCTCTTGTCGAGTCATGAGTTGCCTAATCTATCAACACAGCTGCGAAGACTTCATAATTGGTACTTGGATGCATGTAAGGACGGTCAGAACTGGATCATGGTGGCAATAAGAGATGAGCACTACGGGCGAACTGACGTGATGAACATCGAATGTTGTGAATTATTTCGGTTATTCAACCAAGACGCCATCGACAAATCTCTGCTGAGTGCATACTGTCTATAAGTATTATTTATGTAATTAAGTCTCTACCGCGGCTCATCCATTATTGCATGCATATAACCATACTCTCACTGTATTATGCAGAATGAAGATCCGCGAATGCCGCAAGGGGCAAATCTATGATCTTGGGTTCGTTGACCCATATACCGTGAATGGGTATACTGTCGACAACTCTCCCAAGGACACGGAGAATAACTTGGTACATGCCTTAAGGAAAAACTCATACAAAAGGGCAATACTATTTCCTTACAACTTCGCGTGAGTGTTACTCTCTTCACACATTAAATCTTTTTCGCTTACTCCATGTGTTAAGTGTAATTGATGAGTTATGCATATATATGTGTGTGTGTCCGCAGGTTTCACTATATCCTGCTAGTCATTGAACCCGACACCGGGATAGTAGAAGTCATGGACTCGAAGAGTAAACCCCTTGAGGAGTGGGGGGGGGGGGGCATGGCTGATATCCTCCACAAGGCTTGGAAACGGTTCACCAACAAAGCTCCGGGTTTAAAGAATAAAGAACTTCGAATAAAACATGTACCGGTAAGTACTACTGGCTAGGCCGCGCATCTCTTTGATTCTAGTTTCAATACCATTATTATCATCCTTGATTATATATATATTATTTTGATTGAACTTTGTTCTCGTAAAGTGCTTGAGGCAAGAGGACGGGAATAATTTACGCGGGTTCTACGTTTGCGACTTCATCCGCCAGAATACCCACCATGTGAGGGACATTTTGGAACAACTTGATGTAAGTAATTAAACAACATTCATGGCTTTATTTTATCACCTTGTGTTTCATTCACATAGACACATATATATATACTGACCATCGTACCTTCTTCAAATTATTATATCGAATGGTTGCGGGACGGTCTTCTAGCAACAGAGCGTGTACGAGCAATTCAAGAAGAACTGGCGGGGTTCTTACTTGAGCAAGTCATAGCTCCAGACGGAGAACACTATGTGCCCGCCATCCAATATAACTAGAAATTATTTTCAAAGTTGATGTAGACATATATATATATGCATGAACGTGTGTCACTTCGATCGATATATGTAATATAATGGTTTCCTATATATATGTGTGTGCATTATAACGTGTTTCGAATGGAGGCAGAGTCTGCCGCGGACGCGTTTTAGTGAAAATTCCTGCCGCGGCAGCGTTTTAGTGCAATTCTCTGCCGTGGCAGAGTCTACCGCGGCAGGGAATGGCACCAAAACCCTGCCGCGGCACAACCCTTTTGCACCTGTTCGTATTACGAACCGGTGCAAAAGGTCCCCCGCCAGACGCTCCACAGACGGCCACGTGGTGCCCCCTTTAGCATCGGTTTGTAACCGAACCGGTGCAAAAGGGGGGGGGGGGCCTTTTGCACCGGATGGTTTGCACCGGTTGGCCATCCGGTGCATATGGGCCTTTTGAACCGGTGCAAAAGAGCAGTTTTCCACTAGTGTTTTCTAATCTTCTACCAAACTCTATGCATTAGTTTTCTGGCAGGCTTCAGTTTACACCTGCAATTGAAAGGGAAACATGTGACAAGATGGAAAAATGCACATACTCGTGGCACTGAACCACTAATTTAAAGCCAGCCTCCCAGTTCAGTCAGTCCTACTTCATTACTTCCAAACAAAAACACGATAGTCGCAAGTTGCAAGAGCATTGGTCGCTGTAGCCAGCTCGTCAGATAGAAGTAACATAAATGTGTTCATGCCCAATTACTAATGAGGGCTTTACCTATATGCAAAATCAATTCACTATGCAATCAAAAACATGAATTCATGGAATTTCTTCACATCATCTTACCTCAATTATAGATTAAGAATAACACTTTATATCTTCACAGTGAACAATAGTTACAACCATTGAACACCATGTAGAATTAAATTAAATAGTTAGAGCACAAAACATAGGTTTAAAATTATATCATAATCCTTTAAAGAAGCATGTGAAAACAAAAAACTGACTAAACATGGTAAAAAAGGAGGCAATGCTACTTGATCTATTGATTTTCTTTTTCTTCTTCTTCCTTGAGAAAATTATCTATTGATCTCTTGGATGTATGTGGACATAGACATTCTTTTATTCAAAGTTGTTTCAGAAAGTTTACACTATCATTGAATCACAAATCAAGTGAAACTAAATTTTAAATAGGCACGCAACTCTATATCTGCGTGAAACGAAAAGCTAATGGCACATAAATTCTGACCATGGGCATCTTTGAACTCGGGATGACAATAGCACCAAAGAAACCAGAGAAACACCAGTCATTTATTTCAACAGGTAAAGGACACGAGTGAGCATCGTAGCACAAGCTGACACTCAATAGGTGGCCAACATAAGCAGCTCCTATCTTCGGCGGCTTGAGTAAAAGAAGCATTCAGATTTAGACACCCAGAGCGTTACAAAAAGAAACACATCAAGATTTCCATCTTATCAATACCATTGGGAGTTCACCATGCTTACCCAACGCAATAAAATCTTTCGGAAAAGGATAGCGAAAAGGTTGCAGTACATACCTTGAAGAGGCGGCGGTCAAAGCTTAGTTGCACGTCCTTGAAAGCATAACGACATGGCAGCGCTTCGGGGCCTGGTCCAGCCATGCGAGCAACACCATCGTCTCCAGCGCTGGGTCCACCCCTTTAACTTCCTTGGCGGTGCCGCAACTGCCTCGGCGTTCACGTGTGCCATGGGGGTTTAGCTGAACATGAACCATACATACAAAATCCTCAGAAAAATACTGCTGTAATAATTCTATAGAGAACTGGAGTGATGAGAAAGGATTTGATTCGCATCACAACGGAGAAGAACAATATCAATTAATTACGCAATCTGAGAGTAGGGTTACTGCCAATGTCGAGTACAAGCTCGGATGGGTGTATCTCCACTTGACGACAGTGAAGCACCAGCAGGGTGGGGTGGGGCCGTGGGGCCATTGCTCGGAGCGAGCACGCCGGTAGGGGTGCGGCCTCCACGCTGTGCCTGTGATGGAGAGCAAGAACGCAGGTAGGAGTTAAGGCTTCCACTCTGTCCAGCCTACTGTGAAGCTCGATGCGCTCCTTCGATCTGTGACATATGTGAAGCCAGTGTCCGCAGCTGCTGTGGCAGCTCCCCTTCCGGCCACCAGCCTTCCCAAACATCTTGTATCTGCTTCTTTAGCCAAATTTCATGGTATCATAGCCTTTGGCTTGGGAATTCCGCAGCAGTCGATGCATGCTACTGAATCCATCAGTGAGGTTCGTTAGATGCATTGCATGGCATCATAGCCTCTAGCTTGGAAATTATGCAACAGTTGATGCATTCTAATGAATCCATTAGTGGAAAATGAAAAACTAAATATATTTAGCTGCACAACTGAAATATTGCTGATTCTGTTTTTTCTTCTATGATTTCAGACACAGACCACACACGGCAAGGCAGTCATCACTGAACCCCTTTCTTTCACTCCTTGAAGTAGAGAACATTGATTATAGCAAACTTACTCTCCAACTATAGCACACCATTATCTAATTAAAAGTTTGTTATCTTTATGGTCTTCATAATAGACATTTTTACTTCAACTTTTAAAATCACGACATCCCAACGTATATTTCTATATATGTTTTAGTGGTTAAAGACAAAAGATAGTTCCATACAATTCTACTGTACTACTACCCAGTACTTGTCAGGTAAGTATCATGATCCTTGGCTGCAGCTTGCCGTGCCTAGCATTCTGGAATCCATCACACGGAGATTTTTTTGTTAATCAGGTGATATACAAGAGTAGTTTTAAGCGGGTAAATAGGGAATGGGTTTTGTGAATCAATCACCTTGCTTCGCTAACCATTGAAGGCATACATCACATACCGATTTCCTTTGCATTCTTCTTCTCCCATCTCCGCATTATATTTTCTGACTCAATTAGTCAGATGGCGAACAACAAAAAGTAATCTTATGCAAGCAATTTTTTTAGAAAAGGATAAACATGAACCTCAAACAAAATTCAGTAAATAAAATACTAACTATTCAATAAAGAATTTCAAATCATAAATTTAATTATTTGTTACAAAAGTTGTTATTTCTGTTATCAGGTAACTACCTCTCGAAGCATTGTCAAATATTGTTGGTTAATATAAATCTTTTAGACACTTAAATCATGCTTAAAGGCATCCGAGAAGTTTTACTGCACAATATATTACTAATTTCCCATTGACCGACCACGTGACAAGATTTAACATGAAATAGTTTCCTACTTACCCCCAGCTTACATGTAATCATATCAAGAATTCAAGACCAGGATTTTAAACAAAAACCAGCAGTGACTTACTGTAGATGTAGCCTGCAGGTATTCAGGAGACGAGCCAACAAGCAAAGATGCGGGATGTACTGTGTCTCCTCGGCCCCCGCTGCCGCGTCGATAGAATCATTTCGCCCTTGCGCCACCATCGCTACTTAACAATAAGTATAGGACACACAGTACCATTGCGAAATTCCATACATGTCATCCATAAAATAGTAAATATAAACCTTTAAAAATTGCATCCCTCTTTTCCTCCTGCCATGTTCTGCATACTGTCAAGTCGTATTCTAAGTTAAAGTAGCACCGTGTAGTCTCTGTAAATAGTAAAACATAAGATTTTTTCAAGGAGTTTATTTTTAACCATTCATTGATTTGTTAAACAATTCTTCAGATGATGACAGTTTTGGTCATTCATCAACGATAAGATCTGCTACAACTTTCATGAATAGGATACAAACATTCACCAACGATAAGAGGATCAGCTACATCTTTGACGCAAATCCGGTTTCAGTACTTGTTGCAATAATAAACACCAAATGTCACTCTCTAATATTATCACAAAGCAAATTTGATTTAAGAATGCTAACAAGATAGCTACATATCTGATAGAAATTATGAAGAAAAGTATGCGGATGAAGGCATCGCAAGGATTGCACACTTGCAGGCTGTGGCAGGCAAAATTGGCTGAAAACACAACTCAATATAATACGGTTTGTTGCTAGCTGCAATATTCTGGTGACAAAAAACATACATAATCAAGAACAAATTTCTGGATTGTCGAGAAAATCAGATCAATTACAAAGATTTTTCTGAAGTCCTAATAGTTCGCGTAGAGCATGTCACACCGATACTGCTGATAAAGTCACTGGAAACAGGAAACCTGACACTGGTACGGCCGTACTTCCTTGATGCGAAAGTGCAAAAATGATACAGTACACATCACACAAAAACCTATTAGCAGGCATGGTAAATCCGGACAGATATGGGTGATGTGAGTACCAGATCAGGTCGACGTGGTCTCAGAGGGATCTTGGCAGCGGGGTCGGAGGGATCTCGTGCGCCCAAGCCTCATCCTGCTCCTCCTCCACCATGGACGGTGGCATAGGCATTTTGGTGGCTGCGATGTCTCGGTCGCTCGCCACAACATCTCCACGAGATAATCATCGTGGCCACCGCCAAACCCGTATCCTCCTGAGACATGGAGGAGATTGGGCCACAACGACGCAGGATCTCGGCCACCATGGGTAGCCGGAAACCAATCTTCGGGACCAAGGCAGCGCCGCCGCAGTCCGCGTAGTGGAACACCAACTCGCCTCCCCCGGCCTTTACTGCGATGGCGGCCATGGAGATAGGGAGAAAATGGGGAGGGGATAGGCGACGGGCGGCCATGGCGAGAGGGAGAAAATGGGGAGGGGATACTACGACGGCGGCAGGCGGCCATGGCGAGAGGGAGAAAATGGGGAGGGGATAGATGCGAGCGAAAAGAGGGATTCGTGGTCGTGGGTGTTGTGCGGTGTTGGAAATGGATTTGCTGGGCTTGGCCCATTCGGCCGCGACAACGCGCGAGGAAGTGTGACGACGAAGGGGTTTGACGTATTGGCAGAATAAGGAATATGTTCCTCCTTTTTAAGTAGTGTAGATAGATGTAGAAACCGTGCTAGCGAGTGAATGACGCCATTCACGTTGCATCATCCACTACGGAAAAAACGGCAATTGCCATCTTGCCAAAGTATTGCCGTGTGTCCTACGGCTCGAAACACGGCAAAGGTAAGAGCATCTCCACTCGTTTGCCCTCCCCACGCCAAAATCCGGGGAAATTTATGTCCGGATTGGACGTAAATTTGGCGTGGGGAGGAGTAGTTTCCCAGCCGCGATCTCAGGCGAAGACGGCGATCTAAATTTGAAAAACGGAAACTTGACAAACTACGGCACAAAACGGTCGAATTTAGACTAAATTTAATGATATTTACTATATAGAGGGCGAAGTTCGTACATAGAGACCAAATTCGACTATATTTCGAATTCGGCTAGGGGAATACAACTGTAAATATAAAAACACGGCGCTCTACATGCCGAAATGGCGGTAGAACACCGTGTAGTCGCCACCATCGTCGTCGGAGCCGTCGTCGTCGAACTGCGGCGGCGCCGAAACCGCCTGGCTGCTGCCTTGGCCGGCGTCTCCCCACCGGCCACTGGTGCGAGGTGGGGACGGCGATGGCTTGTACAGGTCGTCGTCGGAGGCTTCGAGGTCGACGACGGGGACGGCGGCGCCGGATGGAGGAGTCGCAGGCCGGCGGTAGCGAGCGACGTCCTGGAGGAGCCTCGCCTGCCGCTCCGCTTCCTCCTCCCACTGCTCCCTCGACCAGGCGCAGGCCTGGTCGAGCGGCATGGCGTTCTTAGCGGGGACGAGGTCCTGGAGGGACCTCGCGATGACGGCCTCGAGGATGGCGGCGTCCTCGGCGCTTTCAGACTCCTCCACCTTCACCTTCGCCGGCTTGCGCTTCCGCTCGCCGGAGGTGTCATGTTCGCACTTCGGCGGAGCCGTCCTTGTGCCGTCGAAGGCTCGCGGATGACGATGCCGCCGCGCGTGCGGTGGCTCGGCGGGGAAGCCGGCTCCTTTTTCACCGGCGCCAAGGATGGCGCCGACCTGGAGAGTAACCTCGACGCCGTGTCGGAAGACGACGAGCTGGCAGCCATGCGCCGTGGCTGCCAGCTGTTTCCCCGGCGGCGGCTGGTCGATGCCCTCGATGGAGGGGGAATCGTCAGCACCGGGGAGTTGCCGCCCTCGATGTGCTCGAGGACGTTATGGAGCGTCCTATTCGGCGCGCTCCACCAACGCCGGCGACCCGCGGCGTTGTTGCGTGGAGGCGGAGGTGGCGGGCCGTCGTAGGACGCCAGTTCCCGCTCCCACCGCCGGAGGAAGAAGGAGTTACACCGCGTGTAGTTCTCGGGGTGGTGGCGGGGGTCGGCGCGTTCTTCCTCCGTCATCGCCATCCGAGCCTCCTCGATGGCGACGTCGAGGGCGTGGACCTGGGGCGGCGGCGGGATTGGCACGCCACCAGCACTTAGCCGCCACCCGCCACCGGGAGGCCTCGTGTCCGGCGGGCAGGGGTAGCCCGCCTGGTGGAGGAGGTGCCCCTCCCACGCGTGGAGCGACCGGCGGGGGAAGTCGTTGTTGGCTGCGCCGTCCGTAGAACGCCATCGGGAGAGTGGAGGGAGAGTGGAGCAGGGATACGCGTCGCGGCGTATATAGGCGCGGCTGGCGCCGGCGATTAATGCCGCATGGAATGCGACGCGTCCGCGGCGAACTGACCGGCGGCAGACGATGCGTGCGCGGAAGACGATGCGTGCATGGAAGATGATGCGAGTGTCGCTGACCGGTCGGGGACACCTCCGCGGCGAAGACAAAACGAAAGCGCGGGAGAGATTTCTCGGAGTTTCACGCGCTTTCGCTTCGTCCGGAGTCCCCGAGCGCTCCCCGGGGGACCGGGGATGGCGTGGGCTCGCCGGATGGATGAAAGCCCAAATCCGGCGAAAAACGAGGAACCGGGGGCGCGGCTGGGCCATTTTTCGCCGTCCGGATGAAAAAAGGCACGCCGGGGGCCTGTTCGGGGAGACGAGTGGAGATGCTCTAAGCTTTGCATTGTGCAGTGAAAAAACCACACGGCAAAGGAACGAAGACACGGTAAAACTGGAAAAAAGAACACGGCAAAAAAAGAGCACGGCAAAACCAGGAACACGGCGAACTCTAGAGAAGGCACACGGCAAAGGTCTGGAGCACGGCAAACGCTCTGGTGGCCTCCTCAGACGGCGCAGTCATAACGGTCAGGCTTTCCGTGTGTCCCTAACGGACACACGGGCAAAGCTCTCCTCTCTCGCGCGCACCTTATTCCCGCCAACTTTTCCCGCGCGAAGGAGCCAAGCCTGCATCATTTTGGCACGAAACATTTGTCGTGTACAAACTAAAATAGAACACGGAAAAGGTATCTTTGCCATGTGTTTTTTGGGGAGGAACACGGCAAAGGCTTTGCCATGTGCAAATTTGTGCAGAACACTGCAAAGGTTCCCTTTCCCCTCTTCTTTCCCGATGTTTCTTTGCCGCCATTTTCTTTCCCTCTATTTCTTTCCCGCTATTTTATTTCCTCCAGTTTCAGCACTCGTCTCCCTATATGTACCCATGTCTCGGGCAGTTCTCCTCCACCGCAACCAGCACTTCTCCCTCTAGCACCGCCATCGGCAATTCTCCTCCAAACAGCACCACCGAAGTATCCATCCTCCACTATCGTCGAGATGCCTGCTCGTCGTTGTGCCAACTATAGCAACACGGGCTTCGTCAGCGTCCGCTTGCGGCATGTGGCCCATTTCGCGGCTGAAATCTCCACAGCCAAAGTGTGTGTGTGGCTCGACACCTTCAACACTAAGGAGGAGGCTGGCCGCGCATACGACGCTGCGGCATGGAGGTTTGCCCGGCCGCACCACCACATGAACTTCCCGGAGGTAAGTTCTCTGGAGGAAGCCATGTTTCTTGCTCCGAAGCTGCAATTTGCTTCAACAGCGGAAGCACGATGCCACCATCAAGGGCAGCGGCGGATTGCCATCGCCGGGGCAGATGAGCGGTGGCACAGTGGCACATAAACCATCCCCAAGACATGGAAAACATGTGTCTTTCCTGGATGGAGAAGCGGGTGGAGAGGAGAGCGAACAGGACGAGAAAGCGGTAGAGGAGGGGCGAATATGAGGTGGAGTAGGCCAAAGGAGAGGTGTTGACATGGCACCCTAATGATGACCGGTGGGCGGGCATCTGCTCAACTACTTCAGAGGACACCCTAGTTATGATGAATCTATGGACTGGGATTATTATGTGTGTCTACTAATGGCCGTGTCTAGTTCACCGTCTAGCTTATCGTGTGTCGAAGAGTGTTTAGTTCGTGTGTGCCTAGCTAGTATTTCAGTGTTATTAATTCAGAGTCTTGTTTGGGTGTGGGTCTAGTTTTTAGTATTTTGTTTGTTTATGTGGGTCCATTTGTTTAAGTGTTTTGTTCGTGTGTGGGTCTAGTTCTGCATTGTATTATTATTATTAAATATTATGTGTGTTTTCTTCCGGTTATGGTGGCCCGTCATTTCATGTGGGTCTCATTTTGGGCAGAAATGTATGGAAACAAAGTCGGAAAATGTGAGACGTCTCGAGGCGTCATTTTATGTGACCTAGTAGTGAGAACAAAAGACACAGATCTGGGATAAGGGTGTTATTATGAAAAACCCTTCACGAAATGAGCTATCACAACCGGAGTTATATGGCTTTTAGGGCAAAAGAGCTAGGTACTACCCTCCGGACATGCATAGTTTGTCGGAACGAGCCCATATCGGGCACGTGCATGTGCCTTGGGACGGGAAGCAATGTCGTATGAAGTGTTTCCCTTTTCGTGCAATGAAAAACCCATTTTCCATTTTCTGATTGCCGAAAAGGGTTATTTTTGTGAAGCAGATACAGGGGTGCATTCAAAAATTCATCGGTACCTCGGCACATTTCTAGAGGACCACATATACTACATTTCACATGCGTGCCACGTGTGTTAACCTTCTGGTTAGACATGCTGCTCCCTGCGGTGTCCTGCCGATTTCGCTGGAAACGGACCAGATTTGAACTAAGCGTCCACTTTCTGTAGCCCCAGATGTTTTTTTTGTAAAAATCATTTTAGGACCGGGACGTGTCATTTTATGTGCGAATTTTTCCTGGTTTCGCACATTCCCAAACTGGTGAACCCCGGCACCGGTTCTAGCCCCCGATGGGCGTAGAGTGTATATGCTTAGGTTGAGCTCCAAGTGCAGAGTTTGTAGATGTGGAAGACGTGTTTTCCCCACGAGGGCGTCTCGAGGGTAATATCGAACTCTCGGGGAACTGTGTGTTAAGGGTTTATCTTCTTATCCTTCTCTTATGAGATCTGCAAAACAAAGCAAAATGTTCTGTGCCCTCAACCTTACCAAGTGGTTGTCAAGCGCAAGGTGTGAGCAAAGATGTGAAAAGATAATAAATGCAAATAAGAAATAAATATGTAATGATATGGATGGTAATGTGATACGGTTGCAAACATATCTATAATTTTTGATGCTCCATGCTTGTTTTACACAAATTTCTATATGTTTTGTCTACACTTCGTGGCACTTTTATGCATCTTCCGGAACTAACCTATTGACAAGATGCCATAGTACCAGTTCGTGTTTTTGTATTTCAGAAAAGTTGTAAAGGAAATATTTTTGGAATTTGACGAAACAAAAGCGAAACCTCCTATTTCCCCGACACAAAGACGGAGTCCAGAGCAGAGATGGAGGAGGGCCAGGGAGAGGCCACACCTGCCCTTGGCGCCCCTGGCCGCGCCATGGGGTGGTGTGGGGCCACCTAGCACCCACCAACCTCGCCCTTCTGCCTATATATTGCCTTCAACGCAAAAACCCTAAATAGAAGAGCCTCTGTCCAAGAAAAGTTCCGTCGCCGCCGCCATCGTCCAGACAAGTTTTGGGGGTCAGAAGTTCCTATTTCGGCACCCTGCCGGGATGGGGATTGACCCCCGGAGCCATCTCCATCGACTCCACCGCCTCCACTTCGACTCCATTATGGTTTGTGAGTAGTTCCCCCATGGACTACAGGTTCTTGGCTGTAGCTAGTTGGTACTCTCTCTCCCATGTACTTCAATACAATGATCTCATGAGCTGCCTTACATGATTGAGATCCATATGATGTAAAGTGTTGTGTTTGTTGGGATCCAATAAATTATGGAATTGTGATCAGATTATTCATCATATTATCATACTACTGTTTATTTAAGATCTTGCATGCTCTCTAGTACTTGTAGTTACCCTGATAAAGTAGTTGTCTGTATCTCCAAGAGGGAGTATTTATACTCAATAGTGGGTTCATGCCTCTAGTAATCTGGAAGAGTGACAATAACTTCTAAGATGTAGATGTGCTGTTGCTACTAGGGAGAAAACAATAATGTTTTGTCTAAGGATAATTCTATTGTTTACTTTACACACATTGCTTAATGCGATAATCTGTTGCTTGCAACTTAATACTGGAAGGGGTTCGGATGATAACCTGAAGGTGGATTATTTGTCATAGACGTAGTTGGATTACAATCTATGTATTATGTTGTAATGCCTAATTAAATACTACAGTAAAATAGCATGAATTTTCATGCCCTCACAATTATCAATTTCCCGACTGTAATTTGTTCACCCAACACATGTTATTTGTTTGAGAGTTACCACTATTGTAGATAGCTGGGAACCCCGGTCCTTCTGTCATCATCAATGCTCTACAGTCAACTACGCACTGGAATATTTTCTGGTGTCATTGCCTCTGTATTACTGCTACTGCTGTTGTGTTACTATTACCATTGCTCTCATATTACTGCTGCTTTCACATCACCCATGTTACTAGTGCTTTTCCAGATGCAGCTGAATTGACAACTCCGCTGTTAAGGCTTATAAGTATTCTTTGTCTCCCCTTGTGTCGAATAAATAAATTTGGGTTTTACTTCCCTCGAATACCGTTGTGATCCCCTATATTTGAGGGTCATCAACACTATTTTATGGCGCCCTTGCCAGGGAGGCATAGCTCTACTTATAAGTTCACCTGGGGAGTACACTTTACGTGTCTCTCTATTTTTATTTTATTTTGTCTTGGCTAGTTTATTTGTGCTTAGTTTATTTCTGTTTAGTTGTGTTTTGTTTAGTTTACTTTTGTCTAGTTTATTTTTGTCTTGTTTTTTATTTTTCTTATATACCCGAAAACCCATAAAAAATTTAAAAACCGAAAATCTAAAAAACTGTTGTTATGGAAGAATATGCTAGAACCTCTATGGAGCTATTTATAAATTATAGATAATCATATAAGGGTAAATTCATGAGGGGCGTGTTACAAAAGTTGAATCAAATTGCTGAAATTTTTCTTAAACGCCATGATATAATTTTTGCTCTGAATAGGATACTAAACATCTTAAATTTCAATGTGGCTTTAGTAAAGAAGTTTTAATTGTGAACTATCATTGGAATAACTATATTCATCTTGGATTTGAATAAGTATAACAATTTGTCTTATTTATGGAAGATTCTGAAATAGAATCCTTCATGTCTAAAAATTATGAAACATGTGTTTCTTGTAATAAACTTAAAGATATGGTCCCTTCTATCCTTGATTATTGCATAGAAAATTTCAGCAATAATTGTTATATCATTGATTATAAAGAGAGACTTAGTCATGCACGAGAATGTATCCACAATTTGTAGGAACCTATGGAAGAAGAAGTGGGTGAACCTGAAAGCTCATTAGATGAAAAAGAGGAGGAGAGTGATGAACAAAAGGAGGAAGAACGGATTAGCTACCCATGCATACCTTCTAATGAGAGTAACTCTTTATCTCTTATACTGTTTGATTGTCCCTCATGCTTACCAAAGGAGGATGAATGTTATGTTCATATGGATTATCTTGAAATATTTACTATGATGAAAACTTGTGATAGTGATTATGCTCTTGTTATCTACGATAATCCATGCTAGTTTGATAAATCTTATGATAATCCTTTATTTGTGCCTAACTTCGAAATGCATGGTACTAAAGAGTTTTTCTTAGAAAATGTTTATGATAAAGCTCTAGATGATGGTCCTATATTGGTTGATAATATTAATTTACTACTATTGAAAATGAGATTGGAAGGGCTTGACTTTATCTTGGAGCCCCATACCTCTTGAGAATGATCAATCATCTTGTTATAAAATTGTTAAAAGTGGGTTTGAATGTTTTAATCTCACTATTTTTGAGCTTGATAAAAATTATGTGTTTGTAGATCATGAAAAGCATGCTTCATGTGATAGTTATATTGTTGAGTTTATTCATGATGCTACTGAACATTATTATGAGAGAGGAAAATATGGTTGTAGAAGTTTTCATGGTACTAAAACACCTCTCTACATGCTGAAAGTTTTGAAGTTATTCTTGTTTTATCTTCCTATGCTTGTCACTTTCTTCATTATGAATTTATCTGTGTACAATATTCCTATGCATAGGAAGTGGGTTAGACTTAAATGTGTTTCAAATTTGCTTCTTGATGCTCCTTTTGCTTCATTTTCTATTTTCATGAGACCATCATTAAAACTATCAAGCCTAGCTAAAAGGCATTAAAGAAAAGCGCTTATGGGAGACAACCTATGGTTTTATTTCTGTAATTTTTCTTTTGTTGAGTCTTGGAAGTTATTACCTCTGTAATAACCTCTCCTTATCCTTTTTATTTCGTTTTTTTTCCCAAGAATAGCCTCTAATAGGAAGAAAGTAAATTTTGGGTAAGTTTCTGTCTTGAAACAGATTCTGTGTTGTCACCAAAATAAATTCGTATTCCCAGCCATAACGTAATTTTGATCTGCCAATTTATTAGCATATGCCCCAGATTATTATCTAACTTTCGTTAGTTTTGCACTTTTCGATTTCAGCAACAGAGAATTTTCGAAAAAAATCGATCTTTACTTGATGTTCTGCTTTGACGGATTTCTATCACCATTTGCATTTGCCTCTTGATCTTTTTTTTAGTTCTTTTGAGAGAAAGAGCTTTTCAAAGAAGTTTCTACAGTATCTAAGTAGATAAATGTTTTAATGTATGTTTGATTTATGTTAGAACTGAACCAAGTGGATTTGTTATTTTGATTGCACTAATGCTGCTAATGAAAATTGTGTGAAGTTTTGTATGAAGAAAGTTTTCAACTGTAGGGAGAGAAGAATGATGTAATGAGATAAAGTATGGACAAAATCTCAAATTTGGGGATGCCCATGTCACCCCAAGAAACATCCAAGAGGTAAAGGCGTAAAAGTTTGGGGATGCCCAAGGCATCCCCTTCTTCATCAACAAAGTATCTGGTCATTTTTTAAGACACTATATTTTTATTGCTTCATATGCTATGTGTTGTTCTTGGAGCATCTTTATTGTTGTTTTTATTTTTATTTTGTTTTGTTTGCTGTAGAATATGGTTGGACCCCAACATATTTGTTTTGGAGAGAGAGACACACTCCGTTTTCATTGCATAGAACACTCTAGTTTTCACTCTTATTGTTCTCTGAGTGTTCTCTTTTGCTAGTACTGCGTTTAGCTATGGGTTTCCACTCGTATTTTGTTCAGATCTTGTTGGTTTTATTTAGTTGGGTATGATTAGCTCTCTTGTCTTTATTGATTATTATCCATAAGAGTTGTTTCAAATAAGTTGATTGGTGTTGGAGACGATTAAAATGTTTCATGCTTATAGTGATGCAAAAGGGAGCTTGTTTAGACTGTGGCATAGACTTTGGCTTGGCATGCGGTTATTTTAATCATATGATTAGTAATTATTGTTTTAGCATGACTTGTCTCAAATATCTGAGAGTACTTAATGCACCATTGAAAGAATCATGTGTTGTTTCCATCATACAAAAGCATAATATTGTGGTATTCTCCTTTGATGTTGTTATTGGGTCGACTTGGCACATGCTTACACCATGTTATGACTGCAAACCAGTCACATAAAGCCTCTATGATCATTTAGTTTTTAACTTGTAATATCACTCTATGCTTTGATTAATAATGTTTTGTGCTATGCATGATTATGACCATTATTGCTCTCTTAGGTTGGTCGCTCCCAGTCTTTTGCTAGCCTTCACCTGTACTGAATATGAGCTCTACTCATGCATCCAACCCCCAACAACCAAACTTTGCCAATTGTGTCCACCATATCTACCTATATGTGGTATTTCACCGCCACTCCAAAGTAAATTGCTTGTGTGCTACCTTTAAACCTTCAAAATTATTACCTGTTTTGTGTTTTGTTTTAGCTCATGAGGAAGTGTTGAATGCTTTATAATCTCTTTCATGTTTATTATGGATTCACAACTTGATTAGCATGCATAATGTGTTAGTCCTTAATATTGCAAAAAGAGCGGATGCGGGTGCCCAACCCACTTAAATTAAACACATAATCAAAATCTCCTAACACTATGTACTTGAGAAATCATGAACTTAGCTTGTTCAAACAAAGGAGGAGAGGAACTTTATTGTTCTCTTTATGGGAGCCGCTCTTGAGGCCATTAAACATGAAGGGGATGATAGATAATTTGATGCCATTCATTGACATAGACATGCATACCTCTCAAAATACATTTTCAATACCTCTGCTTTATTCAAAATAAAAAGTTCTAGCACATGAGTAATCTTGCTTCCCTTTGCGCAGGGCCTTTCTTTTACTTTTATGTTGAGCCTTCATCTTCTTGTTTTATGCACCAATTAAGAGAGCATAGTTGTCATTCTAAGTATAATATGTACATTCCCAAAATTTATTATTGATTGATTCATGATTATGCTATTGCTTGTTCTTAAATTACTTGTATCTAGTCACCCTTTGAACTTTAAAGGTGTCCCAGCATTTACATTTTGCTACTTCATAAAGGACAAGCTGAGTACCACTTTGCTATGTTTTCTCTATGCTCATAAATAAATAGTTGGTTTCAATGCACAATTATTCATGATCCTTTGTTTGAGTTACTTCTCATGTTGTAACATATATAGTTGCTAAGTTATATTGTTAGAATTATATCTATTATGCCTATGTTTAGAGTACTTTGATCCCAGCTCACAATGCTTTTAGAATAGCTTGATCAGGATTGTGTAGGCTTCATGTCACCCCAAAAACTATTTGTTTATCACTTATCTACTCGAGGACGAGCAGGACTTAAGCTTGGGGATGCTGATACGTTGCAAACGTATCTATAATTTTTGATGCTCCATGCTTGTTTTACACCAATTTCTATATGTTTTGTCTACACTTTGTGGCACTTTTATGCATTTTCCGGAACTAACCTATTGACAAGATACCACAGTGTCAGTTCCTGTTTTTTGCTGTTTTTGTATTTTAGAAAAGTTGTATAGGAAATATTCTCGGAATTGGACGAAACAAAAGCCAAACCTCCTATTTTTTCTACACGAAGACGGAGACCAGAGCAGAGACGGAGGAGGGCCAGGGAGAGGCCACACCTGCCGTTGGCGCGACCCCCTGGTCGCGCCAAGGGGTGGTGTGGGGCCACCTGGCGCCCACCGACCTCACCTTTCTGCTTATATATTGCCTTCGATGCAAAAAAAACCCTAAATACCAGAGCCTCCATCCACGAAAAGTTCTGTCACCGCCGTCATCATCCAGATAAGTTTCGGGGGTCAGAAGTTCCTGTTCCGGCACCCTGCCGGGATGGGCATTGACCTCTGGAGCCATCTCCATTGACTCCACTGCCTCCACTTCGACTCCATGATGGTTTGTGGGTAGTTCCCCCATGGACTACGGGTTCTTGGCTGTAGCTAGTTGGTACTCTCTCTCCCATGTACTTCAATACAATGATCTCATGAGCTGCCTTACTTAATTGAGATCCATATGATGTAATTAGTGTTGTGTTTGTTGGCATCCGATAAATTGTGGAACTGTGATCAGATTGTTCATCATATTATCGTACTACTATTTATTTAAGATCTTACATGCTCTCTGGTACTTGCAGTTACCCTGATCAAGTAGTTGCATGTATCTCCAAGAGGGAGTATTTATGCTCGATAGTGGGTTCATGCCTCTAGTAATCTGGAAGAGTGACAATAACTTCTAAGATTGTAGATGTGATGTTTCTACTAGGGAGAAAACAACAATGTTTTGTCTAAGGAAAATTGCTTAATGCGATAATCTGTTGCTTGCAACTAAATACTGGAAGGGGTTTGGATGATAACCTGAAGGTGGATTATTAGTCATAGACGCAATTGGATTACTGTCTATGTATTATGTTGTAATGCCCAATTAAATACTACAGTAAACTTTATCTTATCATAGCATGCATTGTCATGCCCTCACAATTATCAATTTCCCAACTGTAATTTGTTCACCCAACACATGTTTTTTGTTTGAGAGTTACCACTAGTGTAGATAGCTGGGAACCCCGGTCCTTCCGTCATCATCATTTCTCTACAGTCAACTACGCATTGAAATATTTTCTAGCGCCATTGCCTCTGTGTTACTACTACTGCTGTTGTGTTACTATTGCCATTTCTCTCATATTACTATTGCTTTCACATCACCCCTGTTACTAGTGCTTTTCTAGGTGCAGCTGAATTGACAACTCCATTGTTAAGGCTTATAAGTATTCTTTTACTCCACTTGTGTCGAATCAATAAATTTGGGTTTTACTTCCTTCGAAGACTGTTGCGATCCCCTATACTTGAGGATCATCATAATGCAACGGTGCTAAAAATGGTGTAGTGTGTGGAACTAGTGGGATAGATCTCTCTACTTGCACAGCTCCAGAAAACAACTTGATATGCAAATGATGGTAAATAAATATGCAAGGATGGTGGAAACAATAATGGATGATATTTTTGGGTTTTATATTGTGAATGCAAGAAATAAAAGTGTATTTGTATTTTCGGATTTTCAAATGGCTGAAAATAAAAATTGTTGGAAAGGTGTTTCTTATGATTAAAAATGGACAGGGGTTCATAGTTTCACAAATGCACTCTCTCTTTTATAAAGTGGTAGACAATGGAACACTATAATTGACATATATGATTGCAACATAAAGGTTTCATGACCAGTTACTAGTTATATGGGCATCACGTCCTAACATAGAGATCTTTTGTTTATTAATCTCTCTTATACTCCACCAAGATGCGAACTAAATCACAACACCCTAGTAATTAAGATAAATCAGAGTATAGCATTAAGTTCTATCACATGAAGTTAAAATAAGAAAATGCTAGATCTAGTCATGGAGAAGTGGCAAGGTCACCCCACATCCCTGGTAGCATGGTATTCTCTTTATCCCTAGTGAGGTAACAAAGTAAGGTAAACACCCAAGTGGATCGCGGAATTTCTGTCACTTTCACCGCACTAGCCACCCCCCCTCGTTACTCCATCTAATGCATACGTTTCCCCTCACACGACCTCATACACAAGTGTGATCAGAACAAGTAAACAAGAACGGGGTACATAATATGCTTCTACTTTCATACCTGGAACAAAACTATTGCAATCTCAAACATATATTAACTCATAAAAAGATCCACCACAAAGGTATTACATAGATGACCGTAATCATGTTCAGCAGCTCATACGGTGCTAATTAGTGAAGCTCAAAGAGAGGAGAGATACATAAGTTACTTCCAAAAACCCATAGTCTAGGGTTAGACTACTCCCTGTTCATCATGGTGATGATGGTGGAGTCGTTGGAGGAGGTGGAGACCACGCCGGCAACGCCCCGCCGGAGTTTTCCCCCTCCAATCTGCAGCTCTATGTCTTTGTTTTCGTGTTTCTATGTTTTTGCGGCGCTCTCCTCCGAAAGGCATCGGGGAGTATTTTTATAAACGTTTTTAGGTCAAGACGGATGCACGGAGATGAAAATGGACGGCATCAGAGGCTCGAGGGCTAGAATGGGGCACCCCACGTGGCCAAGGAATTTGGCCACGTGGGCCTACCCCTTTTGGTCACCGGACTTCCTTTTTTGCGCTTCCTTGGCTCATACTCCTTCTTCCTTCCAAAAACTGATCCTCGTAAAATCTCAGGTGATTTGGACATCATTTTGAGTCCCTAAAACATCAACATATAGAAAAGGAGGTTTTCTGACAGTGCAGGGTTAATTCTAGTAAATAGGGAAACTGTGAAACATCCCTAAAATCAATATAAAACAATGATATAACCCTTATATGATGCAAATATGATTGAAATATAAGTAATACAATGCAAAGTTCATGTATGCATTTTACATGCATCAACATCCCCAAGCTTAACCTATACTCATCCTTGAGTATGAAGGTGATAAAACTAACATGGACTTTGCATTTTAATACAATAAATGGATATTAAAGATGATTACTATTGCTACATAAAGTTAAATGATTCAATCTCAATGGAGTAGCAATATACAAGATAGTTTATGAAGTGATATCAAATATTCAGTGCCTGTTGGAGATGCTCTAAAGGGGGATTTGCTTATTTGCCACGTTTTACTTCGGGCTTTGCATATTTGCCACATATTAGTTTGGCTTTGCATATTTGCCACGCATTAGATGGAATCCTTGCTGATTTGCCCTTTTCTCCCCATTTGCAGATTTCTTAATTTAATTAACTCAACAAGTAATTTCCAATAGACCTTACTACCCCTATGGCAAACTTGTAAAACTTTGGCTGAAGCCAGAACAAGAAGGCAGCTGGAACTAACCGGCTCGGTCAATCCATTCAACCAACAGTTCTTCAGTTCGTCCCCTTCGCCATTCGCCTCACTCATGGCGAGCAGAGAGAGGTCAGCTACATCAGGCCGGAGCTCCGCTGCCCCCCCCGCCCCCCCCCCCCCCCCCGCGTTCACCACGCGCACGTGGCCCTTCACCCGGCGGAGACCATGGAAGGCGCGTCCCGCCGCCTCCCGGCGGCGACCCTCCATCCGGCGGCGACCTTGGACGGCTAGCTCACCACAACCGGTGAAGGAGTTGCAGAGGCACCGCCGGCGACACCGACCGGACCAAGGGCGAAGGGGCCCTCCTCAAGGTCACTCTCGGAGCTCAACCTGTGAGTTGTTTGCCTGTTAAGTGAGAAGTGAGCGCAAAACAGTCATTCGAATGTTTAGATGTGCCTGAGTACTTATTAGCTACAACCGCCTATGCCCTACAAATGAATGAAAGTATACACATTGTTGTTTTTTGTTGTCCAGATTTCTAAGCCAGAATGAACAAAGCGCTAGAAGTAAATCGTAGCCAACAATTCATCCCTTTGTCCTAACTTTATGTTCTCTGCACCCATTGTACTTTTCGGTTGGTTGGCAGTGGTGATAGAGAAAAGCACTAGCTAAACTTCATCCTGAATTGCTTGTTTTGTACATCCACTACATGTATATTTACAACATGTATGCATGCTGGAGGTGCCCTGTTGTGTACTTGTCAGATTTGTCAATTTTGACAGCATACAACCATCCATATATCACAAATATTTTTATATCACCAACAGTATGTTGAGTTCCAATAACTCTAACTTTAAATCAATCAAACCTGAGTACATATCACCTTTCAGAGACTAACAAAAGCCAACCTATCTACCTTAGAATTTAAAATAGCATCTCAATGCAGCAAACTCAGTGCTTCCTCCTCTTTGGTGTCAATTTTTTCTTGCATGAACTTGAAGGCACATCAAAAGTAGATCTTGCTGGAGATGCATTAGCTGTCGTAGATGGGTGTGTTGCATCACCTTCAGCTATGGCCATAGCAAGTCTCCTACATTTTAAACATCGATGTCCGAAAATAGATTTTTTCCCCATGACTCAAGTGTGCATATGACGTCAAACATATGGTGGTTACCTTCTTGTAATAGGCCCAGGGCTCTCATGAAGGCTAGGAGGCACTGTGATTGTAGTTTGTCTCGGTGTCCCAATAGCACCCGGTGACAAGGGATTAACTTGTCAATACCTACGGGTTGTAGACTAGGGTTTTAGCTAGAAGTAGAGGGCAAGTAGATCTCGAAGGTTTCAGCCGAAAAGTACTCGACGATATGAAAACTAGGGTTTGTGAGACAATGAATCGATGCTTTCTTTGTCCCTCGGCTCCCCCTTATATAGGAGGTGGAGCCGAAGGATTTGTGATACACAAGTTATAGAGTCCGGGAGGGTTTCCAACTCATCCCGCAATATTACAAGTGTTATCTCCTAATACAACTCTAGCTTTCCTTAACTAGCAACTTGGGTTTCCGATTCTTCTTA
Source organism: Lolium perenne (assembly GCF_019359855.2). Taxonomy (NCBI): domain Eukaryota; kingdom Viridiplantae; phylum Streptophyta; class Magnoliopsida; order Poales; family Poaceae; genus Lolium; species Lolium perenne. The sequence continues at coordinate 188,772,705 of NC_067245.2, forward strand.
TCCTTCGGGTTGTGGGCCTTCAGTAAACCCCGGGTACCATCTTCGGTAGACCCATTGGGAATGCCTATGTCAGTAGCCCCCAAAATTTTTCTTGAATCGCAGAGTCAGGGAAAATCTCCACCTTTATATTTATTCGATAACCCTGAACTTTACCACATATCTTTGCATATGAATTTATATATTGTATAGGGATAATGGTAGTTGGGGCTAGTTCATCTGACGGATCAGGTACTAGTTAACTGCTCTAGTGGCAATCCACAAAAACCTACTTCAAGATCACGTCCCCGGACATGATCTCGGGATACTGGTGTAAACTTCGACAGGTGCCACTTAAGGTCTTACCATTCTATCGAGTCCCAGTCATATTTATCGGGTACCTAACGCGTCCGTTAGGATTTTGTAGGGATTCGTTGCATAGAAAACAAAAAATTTCCTACCGCGAGAACGCAATCCAAGCCAAGATGCAATCTAGAAGACGGTAGCAACGAGGGGATGATCGAGACTCACCCTTGAAGATTTCCAAAGCCTACAAGATGAGGCTCTATTTGCTGCGGTAGACGATCACTTGCCGCTTGCAAAAGCGCGTAGAAGATCTTGATCACGATGCCACGATCGGGCAGCACCTCCGTACTCGGTCACATGTTCGGTGTTGATGAAGACGACGTCCTCCTCCCCGTTCCAGCGGGCAGCGGAAGTAGTAGCTCCTCCTTGAATCCGGCAGCACGACGGCGTGGTGGCGGTGGTGATGGAGAACTCCTGCGGAGCTTCGCTAAGCTTTGCGTGAGAGGTGGAGGAGAGGGGGCGGCTAGGGTTTGGGAGAGGGGGAGGTGGCCGGCCACTAAGGGGGGTGCGGCCACAATGGCTTTGGTGTGGCCGGCCCCCTCCCCTTGCTCCTCATTATTTAGGTGGAACCCCCAAGTGTTGGACTACAAGTCTTCGAATAAGACCCCAACCCAAAATTTCCATGTGTAGGGAAACCTACCCAAGGTGGGACTCCCACCTCAAGTGGGATTCCCACCCTTCCATGAGGGGGGGGGGGGGGTGGCCGGCCCCCTTGGTGGAGTCCACCTTGGACTCCCCCCCTCTATGGTTGGCCGGCCATGGGAGGTGGAATCCCTTCGGGACTCCGCCTTCCAAATTGATTTCTTCCGGACTTTTCTAGAACCTTCTACAACCTTCCATAAAATCTTCCGGATCATTTTAAAACTTATAAAATGACTTCCTATATACGAATCTTATTCTCCGGACCATTCCGGAACTCCTCGTGATGTCCGGGATCCCATCCGGGACTTCGAACAAAACTTCGAACTCCATTCCATATTCAAGTTCTACCATTTCAACATCAAACCTTAAGTGTGTCACCCTACGGTTCGCGAACTATGTGGACATGGTTGAGTACTCTCTCCGACCAATAACCAATAGCGGGATCTGGAGATCCATAATGGCTCCCACATATTCAACGATGACTTCAGTGATCAAATGAACCATTCACATACGATACCAATTCCCTTTGTCACACGATATTTTACTTGTCCGAGGTTTGATCATCGGTATCACTCTATACCTTGTTCAACCTCGTCTCCTGACAAGTACTCTTTACTCGTACCGTGGTATGTGGTCTCTTATGAACTTATTCATATGCTTGCAAGACATTAGACGACATTCCACCTAGAGGGCCCAGAGTATATCTATCCGTCATCGGGATGGACAAATCCCACTGTTGATCCATATGCCTCAACTCATACTTTCCGGATACTTAATCCCACCTTTATAACCACCCATTTACGCAGTGGCGTTTGATGTAATCAAAGTACCTTTCCGGTATAAGTGATTTACATGATCTCATGGTCATAAGGACTAGGTAACTATGTATCGAAAGCTTATAGGAAATAACTTAATGACGTGATCTTATGCTACGCTTAATTGGGTGTGTCCATTACATCATTCATATAATGATATAACCTTGTTATTAATAACATCCAAAGTTCATGATTATGAAACTAATCATCCATTAATCAACAAGCTAGTTAAGAGGCATACTAGGGACTCTTTGTTGTTTACATATCACACATGTATCAATGTTTCGGTTAATACAATTATAGCATGGTATATAAACATTTATCATAAACATAAAGATATATAATAACCACTTTTATTATTGCCTCTTGGGCATATCTCCAACAGTCTCCCACTTGCACTAGAGTCAATAATCTAGATTACATTGTAATATACCTAACACCCATGGCATTCTGGTGTTGGTCATGCTTTGCCCTAGGGAGAGCTTTAGTCAACGGATCTGCTACATTCAGATCAGTGTGTACTTTGCAAATCTTTACTTCTCCATCTTCGATGTACTCGCGAATCGAGTGGTAATGCAGCTTGATATGCTTCAGCCTCTTGTGTGACCTTGGTTCTTGTGCATTGGTGATGGCACCCATGTTGTCACAGTAGATGACTAGTGGGTCCAATGCACTAGGAACCACACCGAGCTCTACAATGAACCTCTTCATCCATACCGTTTCTGATGAAGCCTCTGAAGCCGCTATGTACTCTGATTCTGTTGAAGACTTCGCCACCGTGCACTGCTTCGAGCTTGCCCGACTGCTGCAGCACCATTCAATATAAACACGTACCCAGACTGTGACTTAGAGTCATCAGGATCAGTGTTCCAACTTGCATCGGTGTAACCGCTTACAACGAGCTCTTGGTCACCTCCATAACAAAGAAACATATCCTTAGTTCTTTTCAAGTACTTCAGGATATTCTTGACCGCTGTCCAGTGTTCCATTCCTGGATCACTTTGATATCTGCTAGTCAAACTAACAGCATGTTCTATATCCGGTCTAGTACATAGCATGGCATACATAATAGAGCCTACTGCCGAGGCATAGGGGATCTGACTCATCCTTTCTCTTTCTTCTGCCGTAGCCGGTCCTTGAGTCTTACTCAAGACCTTGCCTGGTAACATAGGTAAAAACCCTTTCTTACTTTCGTCCATTCTAAACTTCTTTAGAATCTTGTCCAGGTATGTACTCTGTGATAGCCCTATTAGGCGTCTTCATCTATCTCTATAAATCTTGATGCCTAATAAATACGATGCTTCACCAAGGTCTTTCATTGAAAAACTATTATTCAAATAACCTTTTGCACTGCTTAATAGTTCTATATCATTCCCAATCAATAATATGTCATCTACATATAATATCAGGAATGCTACAGAGCTCCCACTCACTTTCTTGTAAATACAGGCCTCTCCATGACACTGTATAAACCCGAAGTCTTTGATCACCTTATCAAAACGTCGGTTCCAACTTCTTGATGCTTGCTTCAGTCCATAGATTGAACGCTGAAGTTTGCATACTTTGTCAGCATTTTTAGGATCGACAAAACCTTTGGGTTGTACCATATACAACTCTTCCTCAATGTCTCCATTAAGGAACGCCGTTTTGACATCCATCTGCCAAATCTCATAATCAAAAAATGAAGCTATTGCTAACAAAATCCTCACAGATTTTAGCTTCGCTACAGGTGAGAAAGTCTCATCGTAGTCAACTCCTTGAATTTGTCGAAAACCCTTTGCGACAAGTCAAGCTTTATAGACAGTAATATTACCATCAGCATCTGTTTTTCTCCTGAAGATCCATTTATTCAAGACAGCCTTGCGGCTATCAGGTAAGTCTACCAAAGTCCATACTTTGTTATCATACATGGATCCCATTTCGGATTTCATGGCTTCTTGCCATTTGTTGGAATCTGGGCTCATCATCACTTCTTCATACGTCGCAGGGTCCTCATCATTGTTGTCCACAATCATGACATTTAGACAAGGATCATACTAATCAGGAGTGGCACGTTCCCTTGTCGATCTGCGAGGTTCAGTAGTTTCCTCGTTCGAAATTTCATGATCATTATCATTAGCTTTCTCTGTTACCGGTGTAGGCGGTACAGGAACAGCTTCCGGTACTGCGCTACTCTGATCAACGAGTAAAGATTCATCAATCTCATCTAGTTCTACTTTTCTTCCAGTCACTTCTTTAGTGAGAAATTATTTCTCAAGAAAGGTTCCGTTCTTAGCAACAAAGATTTTGCCTTCGGATCTGTGATAGAAAGTGTACCCTATAGTTTCCTTAGGGTATCCTATGAAGACGCATTTCTCCGCTTTGGGTTCTAGCTTGTCTGGTTGTAACTTCTTTACATAGGCTTCGCAACCCCAAACTTTAAGAAACGACAACTTAGGTTTCTTATTAAACCATAATTCATACGGTGTCATTTCTACGGATTTTGATGGTGCTCTATTTAAAGTGAATGTAGCTGTCTCTAATGCATAACTCCAAAATGATAACGACAAATCAGTAAGAGACATCATAGAACGAACCATATCTAAGAGAGTTCGATTACGACGTTCGGACACACCGTTTCGTTGTGGTGTTCCCGGCGGTGTCAATTGTGAAAGTATTCCGCATTTCTTTAAATGCATGCCAAACTCATAACTCAGATATTCACCTCCACGATCAGATCGTAGAAATTTAATCTTCTTGTTACGTTGATTTTCTACTTCACTTTGGAATTCCTTAAACTTCTCGAAAGTTTCGGATTTATGTTTCATGAAATAGATATACCCATATCTACTCAGATCATCTGTGAAGGTTAGAACATAATGATAACCACCGCGCGATGCTACACTCATTGGTCCGCATACATCGGTATGTATGATTTCCAATAAGTCAGTAGCTCGCTCCATCATACCAGAAAATGGAGTCTTAGTCATTTTTCCCATTAGACATGCTTCGCATCTATCAAGTGACTCAAAGTCAAGTGATTCAAGTAATCCATCGGTATGGAGTTTCTTCATGCGTTTCACTCCAATATGACCAAGACGACAGTGCCACATATAAGTAGAATTATCATTCAATTTAATTCGCTTAGCATCAATGTTATGTATATGTGTATCACTACTATCGAGATCTAACAGAAATAAGCCATTCTTTTCAGGTGCTCGACCATAAAAGATAGTATTCATAAAAATCGAACAACCATTATTCTCAGACTTGAATGAATAACCGTCTTGCATTAAACAAGATCCAGATATAATGTTCATGCTCAACGCGGGTACATAATAACAATTATTTAGACTTAAAACTAATCCCGAAGGTAGATGTTGAGGAAGTGTGCCGACAGCGATCACATCGACTTTGGATCCGTTTCCAACGCGCATCGTCACTTCATCTTTCAGTAGTCTTCGTTTATTCTTTAGTTCCTATTTCGAGTTACAAATATGAGCAACCGAACCAGTATCAAATACCCAGGTACTAGAACGAGAACCAGTGAGATAAACATCTATAACATGTATATCAGATATACCTTCTTTCTTCTTCTTGACAAGGCCGCCCTTCAGATCAGCCAGATACTTGGAGCAATTACGCTTCCAGTGTCCCTTCTCCTTGCTGTAATAGCACTCAGCGTCAGGCTTAGGGCCGTTCTTAGGTTTCATAGGAGGCGTGGCAGCTTTCTTGCCACCCTTCTTGAATTTTCCCTTAGACATGCCCTGTTTCTTGAAACTGGTGGTCTTGTTGACCATCAACACTTGGTGCTCTTTCTTGATCTCAATCTCAGCAGCTTTTAGCATGCCAAAGAGTTCAGGTAACTCTTTGTTCATGTTCTGCATATTTTAGTTCATCACAAAGTTCTTGTAACTTGGTGGCAGTGATTGAAGGACACGATTAATCCCCAGTCTATTAGGAATCACTATTCCCAAGTCACTGAGTTTCTTCGCATGCCCGGTCATAACGAGCATGTGCTCACTAACGGAGCTGCCTTCTTCCATCATACAGCTGAAAAAGTGTTTCGATGCTTCATAGCATTCCACGGCCGCATGAGTCTTAAATATAGCTTTCAGCTCATTGACCAACTCATGAGGATCGTGGTGCTCAAAACGTTTTTGAAGATCGGCTTCTAGACTGCACAGGATGGCTCACTGAACTTGAGAGTACCGAGCTTTCTGAGTCGCGTAAACATTCTTTACTTCATCGGTTTCAGTTTCTGCAGGAGGGTCACCTAGCGGTGCATCAAGCACATATTGCAAATTTCCGCCAGCGAGGAAGATCCTCACATGACGGAACCAGTCGGTGAAGTTGCTACCGTTGCTCTTAAGCTTTTCTTTCTCTAGGAACTGGTTAAAATTGATTGGGGACGCCATCTCTACAACATATATTTGCAAAAGTTTAGACTAAGTTTATGACAAATTGAGTTCAAATTTTAATTCAACATAATTAAAAAAAAACTAGGTGAACTCCCACTCAAAACAATATCCCTCGCATTGTCTTAGTTATCACACGAACCAAATCCACCACACCTAAGTCCGATCATCATGAGACAAGGTGTAATTTCAATGGCGAACACTCAAAGTGTTCATCATATCAATCATATGATTCATGCTCTACCTTTCGGTATCACGTGTTCCGAGACCATGTCTGTACATGCTAGGCTCGTCAAGGCCACCTTAGTATCCGCATGTGCAATACTGGCTTGCACCCGTTGTATGTACTTGTTGATTCTATCACACCCGATCATCACGAGATGCTTCGAAACGACAAATCTTGGCAACGGTGCTACTAAGGATGAACACTTTATTATCTTGATATTTTAGTGAGGGATCATCTTATAATGCTATCGTCGCGATCTAAGCAAAATAAGATGCATAAAAGGATTAACATCACATGCAGTTCATATGTGATATGATATGGCCCTTTTGTCTTTGCGCCTTTGATCTTCATCTCCAAAGCACGAACATGATCTCCATCATCTTCGGGCATGATCTCCATCATCGTCGGCGTAGCGTCAAGGTCAATGGCGCCGTCTTCATGGTTGTTCACCTCATGTAGCAACTATTACAACTACTTTGAAATACTACTCAACATGAAATTTAAAGACAACCATAAGGCTCCTGCCGGTTGCCACAATACAATAATGATCATCTCATACATATTCATCATCACATTATGGCCATATCACATCACCAAACCCTTCAAAAACAAGTTAGACGTCTCTAATTTGGTTTGCATATTTTACGTGGTTTAGGGTTTTCGAGAGAGATCTAATCTACCTACGAACATGAACCACAACGGTGATACTAATGTTGTCAATAGAAGAGTAAATTGAATCTTCACTATAGTAGGAGAGACAGACACCCGCAAAGCCTCTTATGCAATACAAGTTGCATGTCGAACGAGGAACAAGTCTCATGAACGCGGTCATGTAAAGTTAGTCCGAGCCGCTTCATCCCACTATGCCACAAAGATGCAAAGTACTCAAACTAAAGACAACAAGAGCATCAACGCCGACAAAACCATTGTGTTCTACTCGTGCAACCATCTATGCGTAGACACGACTCTGATACCACTGTAGGGATTCGTTGCATAGAAAACAAAAATTTTCCTACCGCGAGAACGCAATCCAAGCCAAGATGCAATCTAGAAGACGGTAGCAACGAGGGGATGATCGAGACTCACCCTTGAAGATTTCCAAAGCCTACAAGATGAGGCTCTTGTTGCTGCGGTAGACAATCACTTGCCGCTTGCAAAAGCGCGTAGAAGATCTTGATCACGGTGCCACGATCGGGCAGCACCTCCGTACTCGGTCACACGTTCGGTGTTGATGAAGACGATGTCCTCCTCCCCGTTCCAGCGGGCAGCGGAAGTAGTAGCTCCTCCTTGAATCCGGTAGCACGACGGCGTGGTGGCGGTGGCGATGGAGAACTCCGGCGGAGCTTCGCTAAGCTTTGCGGGAGAGGTGGAGGAGAGGGGGCAGCTAGGGTTTGGGAGAGGGGGAGGTGGCCGACCACTAAGGGGGGTGCGGCCACAATGGCTTTGGTGTGGCTGGCCCCTTCCCCTTGATCCTCATTATATAGGTGGAACCCCCAAGTGTTGGACTACAAGTCTTCGAATAAGACCCCAACCCAAAATTTCCATGTGTAGGGAAACCTACCCAAGGTGGGACTCCCACCTCAAGTGGGATTCCCACCCTTCCATGAGGGGGGGGGGGGGTGGCCGGCCCCCTTGGTGGAGTCCACCTTGGACTCCCCCCTCTATGGTTGGCCGGCCATGGGAGGTGGAGTCCCTTCGGGACTCCGCCTTCCAAATTGATTTCTTCCGGACTTTTCTAGAACCTTCTAGAACCTTCCATAAAATCTTCCGGATCATTTTAAAACTTATAAAATGACTTCCTATTTACGAATCTTATTCTCCGTACCATTCCGGAACTCCTCGTGATGTCCGGGATCCCATCCGGGACTTCGAACAAAACTTCGAACTCCATTCCATATTCAAGTTCTACCATTTCAACATCAAACCTTAAGTGTGTCACCCTACGGTTCGCGAACTATGTGGACATGGTTGAGTACTCTCTCCGACCAATAACCAATAGCGGGATCTGGAGATCCATAATGGCTCCCACATATTCAACGATGACTTCAGTGATCGAATGAACCATTCACATACGATACCAATTCCCTTTGTCACACGATATTTTACTTGTCCGAGGTTTGATCATCGGTATCACTCTATACCTTGTTCAACCTCGTCTCCTGACAAGTACTCTTTACTCGTACCGTGGTATGTGGTCTCTTATGAACTTATTCATATGCTTGCAAGACATTAGACGACATTCCACCGAGAGGGCCCAGAGTATATCTATCCGTCATCGGGATGGACAAATCCCACTGTTGATCCATATGCCTCAACTCATACTTTTCCGGATACTTAATCCCACCTTTATAACCACCCATTTACGCAGTGGCGTTTTATGTAATCAAAGTACCTTTCCGGTATAAGTGATTTACATGATCCCATGGTCATAAGGACTAGGTAACTATGTATCGAAAGCTTATAGCAAATAACTTAATGACGTGATCTTATGCTACGCTTAATTGGGTGTGTCCATTACATCATTCATATAATGATATAACCTTGTTATTAATAACATCCAATGTTCATGATTATGAAACTAATCATCCATTAATCAACAAGCTAGTTAAGAGGCATACTAGGGACTCTTTGTTGTTTACATATCACACATGTATCAATGTTTCGGTTAATACAATTATAGCATGGTATATAAACATTTATCATAAACATAAAGATATATAATAACCACTTTTATTATTGCCTCTTGGGCATATCTCCAACAGATTTTTCTTTGTATCTGTTGATACGGAAAAAAATAGCAAACCGACGTCAGAGATGGCGCCACACCACGCAGAATGGATCTGGGGTCTTACCTTCGCAAAGTTTTGCGGCATTCAGAGATTAATCGCAACTTTGGCGCTTTGAGAATATATTGTCGAGTGCTTTTTTGGCTGTTGGAATAGCACATTTTATTGAGTCAACGGATGACTTATATTGCTCTCCCGATGGGAGTATATGTGGAGTTATTTATATAACTCGAAATATGCTCTCTTGTTCTTCTTTCTCTCTTTATAATTTCATCGGGCACGCGAACAGCGTTCCCGATGGGAGTAGCCCCCGAGGCTACAGCCAAGGACTTGTGCTTGGGTGTAGGCTCCACGCCTTATGTTGCTATATTTTTCTTCTCTCTCAAAGTTTTCTCTCGGGTGCGCGAACAGCGCTCCCGATGGGAGTAGCCCCTGAGGCTATGAGCAAGTACTTGTATTTGATCATAGGCTCTCGCCATTTCTATATTGTCTTTCTCGAATTTTTCATTTTTCCAAAGTAGCCCTCAAGCATTTGATCAAAAACTTGTATTTGATCAAAGGCTCTCGAAATAATCCACAATCTCTGCTATCGCCGTTCTTATAAAGCTTCTTAGCCGAATTTTTCTCTTGCCAAGGTGACATCACTGCTGACGATAGCCACGACCGCTGTACCTGGAAAACGCGAGAACTTCTCTGTCCCTGCCTTGTGGGCCCAAATTACTCATCGCATTGACACGTCGTGCAAGTGGGGGACACACGTCCTCCGCTTTTCCTGGCGCACGTACTGTAGCTTCTGTCCTTTCTCGTCCAGCTGAAATTACTTTTTACCCCTTGTCCACGTGTACACCATCTATCCCGCAATATCTTCATCCAACGGCGCGTCCCTTCACCGCACCTCTATATAAAGTCATCGTCTTCCTCCTTTAGTCCTTTCGCTCGTGCCGCACCTCTGCTTCTCCTCTGCAAAATCCTCCATTGCTCCCATTGCTTTTAAGCGCTCAACCACGCTCACACCTTTCTCCTCCACGCTCACTGATGCCACCTCGCGCGCGTCTGACTAGGCACAACACTTCGGAGTCCAAGATGGCCGCCGAAGATCTGGAGTGGGAGAGATCCAAGATCTCAAACCAGGACCTGAACCTGCTGAAAAAGCTGGGGTTCACCAAGAAGGAGGGCACGCTGCGCTTCCCCAAGGAGGGGAGCTATCCATCGCCTCCAATCAAGTATCGGGTCAGTTTTGTTGACCACCTCATCCGCGGTCTTTCTCCCCCCATCCACGAGTTTCTTCGGGGTCTTCTTTTTGTCTATGGGCTTCAGCTGCATCAGCTGACGCCCAATTCCATCCTCCACGTGTCGATTTTTATCACATTGTGTGAGTGCTTCCTTGGAGTCCATCCCAATTGGGCTCTATGGAAGCGCATTTTATGCGTTCGCCGCAATGGCTCCCACAACGCCGCCTACAACATTGGCGGCGTTGTCATATGTGTTCGTTCTGACGTCGAATACTTTGACGTCAAGTTCCCCGACTCCGTCCAAGGGTGGCGCAAGAAATGGCTCTATGTGCATGAAGAAAGCTCCAACTCAGTGGAGAACAACATCGCCCCTTTCAACGGAGGAGCCAAAATCCTTCGCCGCCGTTCCTGGGATGCTGAAGCTACCGAAGATGAGAAATTGGCGACAGAGGCGCTGATGACACGTATCCACGAGCTCCAGAACACTCGCGGCAAGGAACTGTCGGGTATTCAGATCACCGCTTATTTCCTTAGGATTAGAGTGCAGCCTCTTCAGGCTCGCAAAAATCCCCTTAGGATGTATGCTGGTGAAGAAGACGTCGATAGGCTTGATACGTCTCCAACGTATCGATAATTTCTTATGTTCCATGCTTGTTTTATGACAATACCTACATGTTTTGTTCACACTTTATGTCATTATTATGCATTTTCCGGAACTAACCTATTGACAAGATGCCGAAGTGCCAGTTCCTGTTTTCTGCTGTTTTTGGTTTCAGAAATCCTAGTAAGGAAATATTCTTGGAATTGGACGAAATCAACGCCCAGTATCTTATAATTCCACGAAGCTTCCAGAACACCGGAGAGAGACCAGAGGGGAGCCCTGGGTGACAAGGTATCAACTTGTCAATGCCTATGGATTGTAGGCTAGGGTTTAGTTGGAAGTAGAGGGCAAGTAGATCTCGAAGGTTTCAGCCGAAAAGTACTCGACGATTATGAAAACTAGGGTTTGTAACAATGATTCGATTGCCTCTTCATCCCTCGACTCCCCCTTTATCTAGGAGATGGAGCCGAGGGTTTCGTTTTGTACAAGTTACAGAGTCCGGGACGGTTTCTAACTCATCCCGCCAGATTTACAAATAGCACTTCCTATTACAATTCTAACTTTCCTCAATACATCTTGGGCTCCCGAATCTTCTTATTCTTCGAGTAGTGGGCCTTCAGTAAACCCCGAGTACTATCTTCGGCAAGCCCATTTGGGATGCCTATGTCAGTAGCCCCCGAGATTTTGCTTGAATCGTAGAGTCAGGGAAAATCTCCACTATTTATTTTTATTCGAGAGCTTTAACTTTTTATATTTCTTCACATAACATTCTATATTGTACAGGGATACTGGTAGTTGGGGCTAGTTCTTCTGACGGATCAGGTACTAGTTAACTGCTCTAGTGGCAATCCGCAAAAACCTACTTCAAGATCACGTCCCTGGACATGATCTCGGGATACTGGTGTAAACTTCGACAGGTGCCGCTTAAGGTCTTACCATTCTGTCGAGTCCCAGTCAAATTTATCGAGTACCTAACGCGTCCGTTAGGATTTTTCTTCGTATCTGTTGATACGGATAAAAGTAGCAGAGCGCAGTCTTCGGCGATGCCACGCCCAGCAGAACGGATATGGGGTCTTACCTTCGCAAATTTGCGGCATTCAGAAATTGATCGCAACTTTGGCGTTCTGAGAATATATTGTCGAGTGCTTTTCCGGCTGTTGGAATGGCACATTTTATCGAGTCAAATATGACTTATATTGCTCTCCCGATGGGAGTATATGTAGAGTTAATTATAACTCGAAATATACTCTCTTGCTTTTCTATCTTTTCTTCTCTCTTTTTTTTTTATATTTCATCGGGCACGCGAACAGCGTTCCCGATGGGAGTAGCCCCCGAGGCTACAGCCAAGAACTTGTGCTTGGTTGTAGGCTCAACATTTTAGTCCACCTTGTCGCTATATTGTCATTATTTCCCAATATGATCTCCCTCTTTTTTTATCCCTCGGGTGCGCGAACAGCGCTCCCGATGGGAGTAGCCCCCGAGGCTACAGCCAAGGACTTGTGCTTGGTTGTAGGCTCCCGCCATTTCTATACTGCCATACTCAAAATCTTACTTTTTATCGAAGTAGCCCCCGAGCATTTGGGCAAAAACTTGTATTTGATCAAAGGCTCCCGAAGTATGTAATAACTTCTCCTATCGCCAATCTTCTTTTGTTTTTCTTGTCGGCATGCTTCCCTTAATCAAAATTGCTTCATCTCTGTTAATAGTCGTGATTTTTCTGCCTTGTGGGTCCATTGTTTCCACCACGTTGACACGTCGTGCAAGTGGGGGTCACACGTCCTCCGCTTTTCCTGGCGCACGTACGGTAACGCCTATCTCAGTAAAATACCTTTTTACCCTTTTATCTAGAAGATCTTTTTTCACCACACGATTTCTTCATCCAACGGTGCATTGCTTCGCCCGATTCTTATATAAATCTTTCTTCAACCTCCGTTCACTCCCTCGCTTGCGCCGCACATCTATTCTTCTCTGCAAAAACTTCCCCTGCGCCCAACTCTCGCTGATCTTTCCGCACTCACAGACATTGCTTTTTCCATTGCCGTTGATGCCACCGCGCACGCGACTCACTCGCCACAGCACTCCAGAATCCAAGATGGCCGCCGAAGACCTTGAGTGGGAGAGATCTAAAATCTCCAATCAGGACGTCAACACGCTGAAGAGGCTTGGCTTGATGAAGAAAGAAGACGCCATCCGCTTTCCCAGCGAGGAAAGCTACCCCAACCCTCCAATGGAGTACCGGGTTAGTTTCGTTGATCACCTCATCCGCGGCCTTTCGGCCCCAATTCGTGATTTCCTCCACGGCCTTCTTTTTGTTTACGGGATTCAACTGCACCAGTTGACCCCCAATTCCATCCTCCACATTTCCATTTTTATCACACTGTGCGAATGCTTCCTTGGAGCCCCTCCTAATTGGGCTCTGTGGAAACGCATTTTCTGCCTCCGCCGCAATGGCTCCCACAACGTCACCTATAACATAGGCGGCGTTGTTATCTGTGTCCGAACTGACGTTGAATATTTCGACGTCAAGTTTCCTGATTTTGTCCAAGGATGGCGCAAAAGATGGCTCTACATTCACGAAGAAAGTGCCAACTCTGTGGAACACAACATAATCCCTTTCGACGGAAGTGCCAAAATTCAGCGCCGCCGTTCCTGGGACGCTGAAGCTTCCGAAGAAGAGAAAAAGGCGACAGAAGCACTTATGTCTCGTATTCATCAGCTTCAAAATACTCGAGGCAAAGAACTATCTGGTGTTCAAATCACTGCCTACTTCCTTAGGATTAGAGTGCAGCCTCTTCAGGCTCGCAAAAATCCCCTTTGGACGTATTCTGGTGAAAACGACGCCAACAGAATCTCCAGTGATCTTTCTGCAAAAGACTTGGAGAAGTTGATTCGAAGAGTTTCTCGCCTGGGCAAGAAGGATCCTATTCCCTCCTCTTGTCGCGTGGAACCATACAGCTCCGCCAATCCTCTCCCCGAGGTATTTTTGTCTTCTCGAGTTTCTATCTTGTTCCGAACTTTCCTTGCATCTCATTGTATTGATATCTCTCTAATTTTTCTTTTGTCGCTATTTTCTTGCAGAACCATCCTACTATGACTTCCCTTCCTCCTCTTCCTGAGGATGGAGAAGTCGAAGAACAGGTTATCGTTGCCGAAGACACCCAAGGTTCTTCTATTCCTGAAAGTGAAGTCGCAGGTTCTCACAAATCTGCGGCTTCCCAGGAAAAAGAAGTTGAATCTGAAGCCAGCGAGTCGACGCAATCCCTTCCTCCTGCTGTTTCCCCAAGAAACAAAAGGAAAAGGAATGATGCCGAGGATTCTGGCACTTCTAAGGCTGAAAAAGTTGTTCCTTCTCATCCGAAGGCAGCTTATGATCCTTATATTGAATCCCTCGTCAGCTCGTAAGTTATCTTTATTTCTCTCTATTCTTGTACTCGAAATGTTTATCTTGTCTTGCTTTTTATGCTGCCGATTTTTGATCAACAGTGATGACGAGGAAGAAGTACCAACTATTGACGTGGCTCCTCGGACAAGCACGTCACATACTGTACTTGCCTCAGACACGCTAGTTGAAGGAGAAGAATCTTCGCCTCCTCAACAAAACGTCGTCACCACAACTCCGCCAGCAAGCCCCCTTGTTCCTTCACCAAAAAGGACAAGGATTGAAACGATTGTTGAACCGGCCCCTCAATTGGGCAGCTCGTCGACTCTGCTCTTAGATGATGTAAGTTTGTCGATATCTATATTTTCCCTATTTTGCTTTTTCACGCCTTCACTCTCTTTTTCATGCCGATGTTTCTCTTGCTGTGTTCTTCTTTAACAGCCCATGATCAAAGAGCTTCTCCGCATCGGATCCCAATTTATTGGGTACCGTGAATATGCTAGCAGAGCCGAAGGTAACAACTTTTATACTTGCCGTTTTTCCTTGACTTTTTGCTCCTGTTGCTTGTCGTAATTTTCGATCTTTCTTCTCTATCTTTTTTTTATGTCTCGACAGAGAAACTTGCAGAGGCCAACAAACGTGCCGACGCACTTGCTCAAAAACTTGAGCAAAGTGAGGCGGCTCGCAAGAAAGCCGAACTTGTTGCTAGCGAAGCCAAAACTGAGGCTGATGAAGCCAAGGCAAAAGCTGCTAGTGTCGAGGAACTGCAGAAAAAACTTGAGGATACTGCATCTGCCTTAAACGAGCACAAAGCTGCACAAGCTTCTCGTGAATAGGGGATCCTCAAGCGCCTGAAAACACAAAGTCGCCGCACTTTCAGTAATATTATTGATCCCTTCTATTTTTATGAGAGCCGTTGTTTCTTGTTGTTTGACCGACGTTTTGTTTCCTTGGCAGACCAAACAAACCAAGATTTTGATTTGGCGAATCCTGTCGATGACCCTCTCCTTGACGCACTTTCCTATCTGGAGCTGCATGGGTCCGAAATTCGTGAAGGCGTGGCAAATGCTAATGCAGGATTGTCGGCGTTGTTCCCCTACTTCTTCCCGAAGAAAGAGGAGCCCTCGACTTTCCTTAAACTTGCCAAGATGTTCAATTCACCAGAAGACCTTGGACTGAAGATGCGCCAAGAAAATATGAAGATTGCCGTCGAAAGCACTGTCGCTTTGGTTGCTGACAGTCAACAGGCTGTTGATTGGACGAAAGTTGGCGACACCGAGCAGATAGAACAATCAAGATGGAGGTCGCTGATTAAGGCAGCCAAGCCCAACACGAAGAAGATCTTGGCCTATCTCGGGATCAAACCAGCGTCGACTCCTAGCTCATCAAGGCCGGAGGTCTAGTTGCATGCCTCTTTATTTTTCTTTCTATGTTTCTTTTGCTCTTGTCGCCAAAGTAGTCATTTGGCGACACGTACTTCCTCAGCTCCACTATAATGCCTTTGTAATTATTCCGAAAGATTGATGAAAACTCTATCTTTGCTTGTTGTTTGATGTTGTCTTGTTTAAATTTTAGTTGATATTTGATAACTATACTCCATCTTCCGCTCCTTCCAATGGTTCGCCTTCTTCTTCTCACTCAAGGAGAACTCTTGCTGATGCTACACCTGTCGAAGATTCTTTGTCGCGAGAATTGGATGAACTTCGACAGCAACTTCAGTATGCGAAGAAGCAAACACTTGTGATGATGGAGAAATCTCGTAAGTCATCTGAAGCCGAAAAAATTGCACTTCAGCAAGCTCGCGAGGCCGTGGCTGCTAAGGAAATCGCTACTTCCGAGGTTGAAAAGGCGACTACTCGAGAAAATTTCATGCTCGAGTTAATGAATGAAGCCAGTGCGGATATGTCGGGTATGCTTGTTCCATCCTCCGATATTTTTCGTCTTCATGCTTCATCTCTTAAAGTTTTCGACTCCGTTGCTTTTAATAGGTTCCTTTACTGATGCTGTTGCCGAAGAAGAGAGGGTAAATACTAGGACGAACCTCCTTGTTAACCTTTCCCTTGATCATGGTTCCCTGTTTTGGGCTACCCCAGAGAGGACCCGCCAGATTGTCAGATTTCAGGATCGCACCTCTCAAACTCGCGATTTCCTTGACTTCTGTACCAAGACCTTGTCCATGGTTTATAATTCCATGTTTCCTCGGAACGTCCAACCAAAAACTCTTCCTGAGTTAATGGAGAAATTCAAGGATGCCCGCAGTATCCATGATTTTGTCAGGGCTCAATTGATAGCTGGCGCCAGATTTGCTCTTATCATGCTTCAGATCTGCCACTCAAATCTTGACCTGACCCAAGTTGTTGCGAAAGTTCATGAGAAGGTAAAGCGCCGAAGAGTTGGTGTCGACCGAATCAACATGAAGGTTTCGCCTATAGCCGAAGAAATGATTGAAGACCTTCTTCGGATGGATGCCGACTTTTTTGCAGATGGTCATTATGCTGATTTCCTTGGCGCTGCTCCTGAAGAAAACAGAATTACCCTTGACGACATCCTGAATCAGGACTAAATTTTTTTTTTCTTTGGTAGATAACTCTTCTTTTTGACCCATGATTGTGATTATATTGTGAAACAATCATCATATTTCTATATTTGTCTAGCCCCCGAGTGTTTCGGTGGCTATTTACTGTATTTGTATATTGCGAGGTTTTGAACCAAAGCATTTATTTAATATGTATTTATGGCGAACATCAGCCCCCGAGCTTCTTTATTGAGTACTATTTTGTATGTTTATTGACTCACGAGGTATTTTAATACCAAGGCAAGGCTTTTCTTTTTTGAGGAACTATATTGAATTTTGTCGAGTCAGAGACTTTGAGTATGTCGATAAAGAAAAATTATATTGACACTATCTTTATTATATTGCAGCACCGCGAGCCCGCCTCATTAAAAACCTTTTCCGGCCCCACTCGGTGCCCCGAAAAAGGAAAAGAGTGCGTCTGAAAACTCGCGGGCGTTTCAGTACATTGAAGTTTTTCAAGGACTATATTTCGACTCTAGGCGTAGAACAGCCTGAGTTGCGCCACGTTCCAGGGGTTTTGCTCCTCCACCCCTGTCTTCTTGTCCTTTATCCTGTATGCTCCTCCTCCGATTACCTCCGTAACAATGTAGGGGCCTAGCCACGGTGACTCGAGTTTTTCATGACTTTTTTGCGTGAGCCGAAGAACTAGGTCTCCCACTTGAAAGGATCTTGGCCGCAAACGTAGGCTATGGTAATTCTTCAAGTCCTGTTGGTATTTGGTTACCCGAGATAATACTTCATCTCTAGCTTCATCAAGTGCATCGACGTCATCTTCTAGCGCTTTTCTCGACATCTCTTCATCATATTCTGCGACTCTTGGAGAGTCATGCTCTATCTCGATTGGTAGTACTGCTTCTGCTCCATGAACCAAGAAGAACGGAGTTTCCTGTGTTGCTGTGTTTGGTGTTGTTCGTATGCTCCATAGTACACTGGGCAGCTCCTCTGGCCAGGTGTGTCGAGCTTTCTCCAGTGGCGCTAATAAGCGTTTCTTAATGCCGTTGCAGATGATTCCGTTAGCTTTCTCGACTTGGCCATTGGTCTGCGGGTGCACAACTGACGCAAAGTGTAACTTATACCCACTTCTTCGCAATAATCTTTAAACTCGTGGGATGTGAAGTTACTGCCATTGTCTGTGACAATGCTATGGGGCACTCCAAATCTGAAGACGATGCCTTTTATGAATTTTACTGCAGATGCTCCGTCTGGTGAATTTATCGGCTTCGCTTCTATCCACTTTGTAAATTTGTCGACAGCTACTAGCATGTACTCCTTTCCTCCCGGCCAGGATTTGTGTAACTTGCCCACCATATCGAGTCCCCATTGGGCAAAAGGCCACGACAATGGTATTGGTGTTAGCTCTGCTGCTGGAGAGTGAGGTTTTGCGGCAAACCTTTGACACGCGTCACAAGTTCTTACTATTTCCTTGGCATCCTCGATTGCTGTCAACCAGTAGAATCCTGCCCGAAATACCTTGGCTGTGATAGCTCGACTACTTGCGTGGTGGCCACATATTCCTTCGTGTACATCCTTCAGAATTATTCCTCCTTCTTCGGGTGTGACACACCTTTGCAGGACGCCTGAAATACTTCGCTTGTACAATTCTCCTTTGACCACCGTGAAAGCTTTGGAGCGTCAAATTACTCGCCTTGCCTCAACTGGATCGTCGGGTATTTCTTTCCTGAGGATGTATGATATGTACGTCTGCATCCATGGTATCTGTATCACCATGACCAGGTCCTGATCTTCTTCTTCTTCTTGCTCTTCCTTGGTAGCCCCCGAGGGTTTCTTCTCCTTCTTTTTTGATTTTGTTGATTTTGTAGATCTCTCTGTTATCTCTTCCCAAAATACGCCCGGCGGAACTGCAAGGCATTGCGACCCGATGTTTGCAAGAACGTCGGCTTCGTCGTTGCTCAATCTGCTAATATGATTTACTTCGCATCCATCAAACAATTTTTCGAGCTCGTTGTACACCTCCTTGTATGCCATCATGCTATCATTGACTGCGTCACATTGGTTCATGACTTGCTGGGCTACCAATTGTGAGTCGCCAAATATCTTTAGTCGAGTTGCACCGCAGGCTTTCGCCATCTTCATCCCGTGTATGAGAGCTTCATATTCTGCTTCATTGTTAGATGCGTTAGGGAACGTCATCCGAAGGATGTACTTCAACTTGTCGCCTTCAGGTGATATGAGTACTACTCCTGCACCAGCTCCTTCTAGTCTTTTGGACCCATCAAAGTTCATGGTCCAGGTTCTCGACAAGTCTGGAGGTCCTGTGTTTTGCAACTCCATCCATTCTGCGATGAAATCCGGCAGCACTTGCGATTTGATTGCTTTTCTTTTTTCATACGTGATGTCTCGAGGGGAAAGTTCTATTCCCCAAAGGGAGACACGACCCGTAGCTTCTGGATTGTTCAATATATTTGACAAGGGAGCTTCATTGACCACTATGATCGGATGTGCCGAAAAATAGTGGCGCAATTTTCGTGCTGTTGTGAACACTCCATATGCTAGCTTTTGGTACTGAGGGTACCTTTGTTTTGAGGGCGATAAAACTTCGCTGACGAAGTATACTGGCCTCTGCACGCCGTGGAGTTTTCCATCTTCCTCCCATTCGACAACTAGCACCGTGCTCACCACTTGGGGCGTGGCTGCGATATACAGCAGGAGAGGTTCCTTTTCCTTCGGCGCCACCAAAATTGGTGGTGTCGAGATTGTGCGCTTCAAATCCTCGAAAGCTCTGTCGGCTTCTTCGTTCCACTGGAATTTATCTCCTTGCTTGATCAGAGCGTAGAATGGTAACGCTTTTTCTCCCAGCCTGGCGACGAATCTGCTCAAAGCTGCGACTCGCCCCGTTAGCTGTTGTATTTCTTTCAACTTTGTTGGCTTCCTCATTGTTACGATAGCTTGTATTTTATCGGGATTTGCTTCAATCCCCCTTGCTGAGACTAAAAACCCCAGAAGTTCTCCTGCTGGGACGCCAAAAGAACACTTCGTCGGGTTCAACTTTAGGCAGAATTTGTCGAGGTTGTCAAAAGTTTCCTTGAGATCCTTGATCAGTGTTGTCCCCTTTTTTGACGTTATGACGACATCGTCGATGTATACTTGCACGTTTTTCCCAATCTGTGTTGCCAAACACTTCTGCATCATCCTCTGATATGTTGCTCCCGCATTTTTTAGACCGAAGGGCATTGTTCTGTAGCAGAACACGCCGTAAGGTGTAATAAACGCGGTCTTTACTTCATCTTCTTCTTTCAATCTGATCTGGTTATAACCAGAATATGCGTCCAGGAAGGAAAGACGTTCGCATCCAGCCGTGGAGTCGATAATTTGATCAATCCTCGGGAGGGGAAAGTGATCCTTTGGACAATGTTTATTGAGACACGTAAAGTCGACGCACATGCGAAGGACCTTAGTGTTTTTCTTCGGCACCAGCACAGGATTTGCTACCCATGTGGCTTCTGTGAATATCTCTTTGATAAAACCAGCTTCTCGTAGTCGATTGATTTCTGACAGCATAGCTTTGCGGTTTGGTTCCGAAAAACGCCGCAAAGGTTGTTTGATTGGTCTCGCTATTGGATCCAAGTTTAAGTGGTGCTCGGCAAGTTCCCTGGGTACTCCTGGCATGTCAGCTGGACACCATGCAAAGATTTTCCAGTTCTCACGGAGGAACTCGACGAGCGCGCTTTCCTATGCGATATCCATGTCGTTTGCGATAGATGTCGTCTTTTTCAGGTCTGTCGGGTGAATCTGCACTTCTTTTGAATTTTTCTCGGTATTGAAAGTTGATTCTTTGTTTGGCCTTCCAACGTCTGGTAGTACGTCGTAATCAGTCATGCTCTTTGACGCCAAGTACTCAGCTTGCATCCCGAAAGTTTCTGACAGCCGGTGAAAATCCTTGTCACACTTATCGGCTAGGGCAAAGCTTCCTTTGACTGTGATTGGTCCCTTTGGTCCAGGCAACCTCCACAACAGGTATGTATAGTGTGGTACCGCCATAAATCTAGCATATGCTGGTCGTCCCAACAGAGCGTGGTATTGCGACGGAAAATCCACGACTTCAAATTCGAGCCTCTCGATTCTATAATTTTCTCGGGTCCCAAACTGAACGTCGAGATTGATCTTCCCCAATGGATAACTTGGTTTCTCCGGTGTGATGCCGTGGAACCTTGTGTCTGTTGGTTTCAAGTTTGCTAAGGATATGTTCATCTTCCTCAATGTATCTGCATACATAAGGTTTAGGATGCTGCCGCCGTCTATGAACACTCGAGAGACATCAAATCCCGCGATAACCGCCGCGAGAATAAGTGCTGATCGCCCTGGTCGAGGAACTTGCTGCGGATGATCTGCTATGGTGAAGCCAATATCTTGTCCCGACCAATTAAGGTACTCATCGTTGGTGGAGGCATTTTTTCTGCCATAAACACCTGTCGTGAGATTACTTTCTGAGCTCTATTGGACGGCCTTCCCTTCTGAATCATCGACACTGCTCTGTTGGAGTTAGGATCAACATAAGGTGGTGGTGGAGGTGCTGCCGCTATTCTGAGCTGATGCCGATTGTCGTCTGTAATCGCGGGAGGAGGTGGCAAGTGAATCTCGCTTCTGGGTTCTCGAGGATTTCTCTGTGTTGCCCGCGCGTTAGCGTTCTCTGCATACCGCAGCATTGCCTGAAAATTTCGACAATCTTTCTGCAGATGCCCTGACTGTCTTTTACCGTTGCTGTCGAGGAAAAAGTGCATTTGACACGGTCCATTCATCATCTCTTCAGGGGACACGAAAGGCCTTGGGAACCTGGGTCCGCTATTTTGCCTGTTGTTGCGAGAATCATCCCTGTAATCACCTCGCTGTTCACTGCTTCTCTGATAATCCTCTCTGTTGTTCCCTCCTGTGTTTGTCCGAAAACCTGCCGAAATTTGCCCTGGGGTGTCATAGTTCTGGTACTGCCGAGGAAATCGTCGCCTCGATTGATAATTTCGACCACGGTCCTCCTCTGGCGACCTGTGCCGTTTGTTGTGGACAGCGTCTTCTCCATCTGCCCATTTGTTTGCTATCTCCATTAACGCAGATACTGTCTTTGGATTGGTCCTTCCCAAGTCCTCGACAAAATCTCCACGCCTGACTCCTGCGACAAACGCATCTATTGCTCTCTCGTCAGATATATTTTCTGCCGAGTTTTTGATGATATTCCACCTTTGGATATATTTTCTCATTGGCTCATCTGGCTTTTGTCGACATGCTCTCAACTCCTCTAACGACGCAGGTTTTTTGCACGTGGATCTGAAGTTCTTGACGAACACATCCTCGAAACTTTCCCAGCTGTCGATGGATCCTGGAGTGAGTTTCTTTATCCAAGATCGTGCGGCTCCACTCAAATGCACCTGGATGCTTTGCATAGCTGTTGCCCTGGTTCCTCCTGTGAGCTTCACTGTCTCAAGATAGTCAACTAGCCAATCCTCTGGATCTTGAAGGCCGTCGAACTTCTTGAAATTATCGGGTAACTTGAATCCTGAGGGGACTCGAGTTTTTCGGACTCTCCTCGTGAAGCATGGTAAGCCGCACATATCTTCGTCGTTAAGCTCCGGAGATTGCCGATGATCCCTTCTGCTTTGCCGCGCTCTGTCGACCCTTGCTTGTGCTGCTGTGTCTCTTGCTCCACTTGGTCCTTCAGGTGCTACCGCTGTTGCTGCTGCAGGTCGTGGACTATTTTGCCTTGCCGCCCCTTCGGGTGGCGTTGATACAAACGCTGTCCCCATAGCTCCAACTCCTGCTACCGCCATATTGTATAGTGTTTCCCTTGGATCACCTGGAGGTGGTTTAGATGCGAGGATAAAAGCATGTGTCGCCATATACCCAGCCTCTGGTGTCTTGGGGATGATGTTTCCTCTTGTATCTATCGACATGAAGGACATGTCGAGGTTTTAGACCAAGTGCTCTCTTTCTACTTCGGGTATATGTTGCAACCATGATCTTGCTCTGTTCCGCGCCTCCCTGTGGCTGTCACCCGAAGTTCTAGATTGTCGACTTAGATCTGCCCTCCTTCTGCTAGATGCAGAAGCTGCCTCCTTTCTTCTGTTTAACTCAGCTGTCTGTTTTTCCAATTCTCTTGCAGCTCGTGCGAGCCTGTATTGATATGCTTGCAATTCCTCTGGTGTGGCTGTGGTGGCCATTGGTTCTGAACCGTTCATAGCTCTCGTGGCTCTGTCCCACGCCGCTTGCGAAAGTGAAACTCTGTCTCGCGGCTGCGGCCCGACGTATTTATTGCCCATGCCTTGTCGCAGATTGGAGGGATCGACGTATGGATTTCCCAGATCGTCGAAAGCCTCTGATGTTTCCTCTTGATCTTCAATGGCGTAAATCTGATGATATTTTGTATTCAGATCTACGTTGGGTTTGGCGATACCATCGTTGAGATTGATGGAAACCTCGCCCACTGTGATAGATTTGTCGATGAAGTCGTAACTGTCGACAGCGCTTGAGCCATCGCTTATATATGAGTCCGCAGATGACTCAAACGACATGTCGTTGAAGATCTTGGCGAGTTTCTCTCTTGCCCTGGTGCTGATGTAGCGTGTCGACGAAGTTTCTTCTTCTCCTGACTCGGTTGATGATGTATAGCTTGAAAAATCGGAGTCGACCGCCGTCGATCCCGACGAAATTGGAATCTCGACACGATACGATCCCTCCTTCTCGACGCGAAAGTGAAACCTTCCGAACGTCATCTCCATGGGCTCCGCCAGATACGCATATGCATCCAAACGGGAGGGTGGGTGAGGAACAAAATCGACAGGACCAGCAGCGATCTGTTTACCTCGATCCATTGTGTTGCTTGCGGTTGACGATGCCGAAGATCTTGAACGTGCCATCGAGATCAGATCCTTACGCCTCTAGTTCCCACAGACGGCGCCAATTGACAAGGTATCAACTTGTCAATGCCTATGGATTGTAGGCTAGGGTTTAGTTGGAAGTAGAGGGCAAGTAGATCTCGAAGGTTTCAGCCGAAAAGTACTCGACGATTATGAAAACTAGGGTTTGTAACAATGATTCGATTGCCTCTTCGTCCCTCGACTCCCCCTTTATCTAGGAGATGGAGCCGAGGGTTTCGTTTTGTACAAGTTACAGAGTCCGGGACGGTTTCTAACTCATCCCGCCAGATTTACAAATAGCACTTCCTATTACAATTCTAACTTTCCTCAATACATCTTGGGCTCCCGAATCTTCTTATTCTTCGAGTAGTGGGCCTTCAGTAAACCCCGAGTACTATCTTCGGCAAGCCCATTTGGGATGCCTATGTCACTGGGGGGGGGGGCACACGTGGAGGCGGCGCGTCCCAGGGGGGGCGCCCCCCTGTTGTGTGGCTGCCCCGTAGCCCCTCCGACTCCGACTCTTCGCCTATAAAAGCCTTCATGACCTAAAAACTTTGGAAGAATAAGCCACGGTACGAGAAACCTTCCAGAGCCGCCGCCATCGCGAAGCCAAGATTCGGAGGACAGAAGTCTCTGTTCCGGCACGCCGCCAAGACGGGGAAGTGCCCCCGGAAGGCATCTCCATCGACACCACCGCCATCTTCATCACCGCTGCTGTCTCCCATGAGGAGGGAGTAGTTCTCCATCGAGGCTAAGGGCTGTACCGGTAGCTATGTGGTTAATCTCTCTCCCATGTACTTCAATACAATGATCTCATGAGCTGCCTTACATGATTGAGATCCATATGATGAGCTTTGTAATCTAGATGTCGTTATGCTATTCAAGTGGATTTTACTTATGTGATCTCCGGAGACTCCTTGTCCCACGTGTGTAAAGGTGACAGTGTGTGCACCGTGTGGGTCTCTTAGGCTATATTTCACAGAATACTTATTCACTGAGTTATGATTTGAGTTGGGTGTCTCTATGAAATTATGGTGTGTTAGTACCTCCTATAAATGCTCACAGTGATAGCGTGGGGTGTTTATTAGTACTTGGGAATACATCTTTAAGGTTTGCCTACATGATGAATTAGAGTTCGTTATCTTGCCAGAGAGTAATTCAGAATAGCATAGTGAAGTGCTTATTTATATTCCTTTATGATTGCAATGTTGAGAGTGTCCACTAGTGAAAGTATGATCCCTAGGCCTTGTTTCTAAGCATTGAAACACCGTTTCCAACAAGTTCTGCTATATGTTCGCTTGCTGCAATTTATATTTTAGATTGCAATTACTACTCATATACATTCATACCACTTGTATTTCACTATCTCTTCGCCGAACTAGTGCACCTATACATCTGACAAGTGTATTAGGTGTGTTGGGGACACAAGAGACTTCTTGTATCGTGATTGCAGGGTTGCTTGAGAGGAATATCTTTGACCTCTTCCTCCCTGAGTTCGATAAACCTTGGGTGATCCATTTAAGGGAAAACTTGCTGATGTTCTACAAACCTCTGCTCTTGGAGGCCCAACACTGTCTACAGGAAAAGAAGCCGTGTGTGGACAGCAAGCTATTTTCTGGCGCCGTTGCCGGGGAACGAAGAAAAGCTACACCACAGAAATTTCTACCTCCCACGTCAACCACACGCCAGTTGTAGACATCAAGTATTTTCTGGCGCCGTTGCCGGGGAGGAAAGGTAAAAGGCACTCACACTCCGGTTCCTGGCACCTAAGCTATTTTCCGGCGCCGTTGTAAGTGCTCGAAGCTATTTCCTTTAGATCCTGCAATTGCATCTTTTTGTTTCTTGTTAAACACTAGTAAGGCGTAACGGAAAACAAATGTGAGCTTTTTAATCTATTTCCTGAGTTAAGACATGGATTGTTTGATGCGAAAATTAAAAAACCTATGGAACCTTATTTGCATGCTAGTAGTAATGATATTAGTATGAACGCTTTGAACACCATTGTTGCTAATACTATGGAAAATTCTAAGCTTGGGGAAGCTGGTTTTGATGAGCATGATATTTTTAGTCCCCCAAGCATTGAGGAGAAAATTTTCTTTGATGATACTTTGCCTCCTATTTATGATGATTATAATGATAGTGGTCTTTTGGTGCCTCCTACTATGGAGGATAAATTTAATTATGATTACAATATGCCTCCTATATTTGATGATAGCTACTTTGTTGAATTTGCTCCCACTACAATTAATAAAAATGACTATGCTTATGTTGGGAGTAGTAATAATTTTATGCATGTAGCTCATGATAACAATGTTTCATGTGATAGTTATATTGTTGAGTTTGTTCATGATGCTACTGAAAATCTTTATGAGAGAGGAAAATATGGTTGTAGAAATTTTCATGTTACTAAAACACCTCTCTTTTTGCTGAAAATCTTGAAGTTGCACTTGTCTAGTTTTCCTATGCTTATTGCATTATGCCTACATAACTTGTTTATTTACAAGATTCCTTTTCATAGGAAGTGGGTTAGACTTAAAAGTGTTTCTTATTTGCTTCTTGATGCTCTCTTTTGCTTCAGCTCTTATTTCTTGCGAGTGCATCATTGAAATTGCTGAGCCCATCTTAATGGATATAAAGAAAGCACTTCTTGGGAGATAACCCATGTGTTTATTTTTACTACAACACTTTGTTTTATATTTGAGTTTTGTAAGTTGTTACTACTGTAGCAACCTCTCCTTATCTTTATTTTATTGCATTGTTGTGCCAAGTAAAGTCTTTGATAGTAAGGTTCATACTAGATTTGGATTACTGCGCCGAAACAGATTTCTTGCTGTCACGAATTTGAGTAGTATTCTGTTTAGGTAACTCAGAAAAATCTGCCAATTTACGTGAGTAATCCTCAGATATGTACGCAACTTTCCTTAAATTTGAGCATTTTCATCTGAGCAAGTCTGGTGCCTGATGTCTACGCCCCCTCCTTTTCTTGTAGACAGTGTTGGGCCTCCAAGAGCAGAGGTTTGTAGAACAGCAGCAAGTTTTCCCTTAAGTGGATCACCCAAGGTTTATCGAACTCAGGGAGGAAGAGGTCAAAGATATCCCTCTCATGCAACCCTGCAACCACAAAGCAAGAAGTCTCTTGTGTCCCCAACACACCTAATAGGTGTACTAGTTCGGCGAAGAGATAGTGAAATACAGGTGGTATGAATATATATGAGCAGTGGCAACGACACCAGAAAAGTGCTTTGCCCATGACAGTAAACAAGCAGTAGTAACGCAGCAGTAGTAACGTAGTAAAACAGTAAACAAGCAGCGATAGCAGTATTTAGGAACAAGGCCTAGGGATTACACTTTCACTAGTGGACACTCTCAACATTGATCACATAACAGAATATATAAATGCATACTCTACACTCTTGTTGGATGATGAACACATTGCGTAGGATTACACGAACCCTCAATGCCGGAGTTAACAAGCTCCACAATTCAATGTTCATATTTAAATAACCTTAGAGTGTAAGATAGATCAACTCGACTAAACCAAGTACTAACGTAGCATGCACACTGTCACCTTCATGCTAAGAAAGGAGGCATAGATCATATCAATACTATCATAGCAATAGTTAACTTCATAATCTACAAGAGATCATGATCATAGCATAAACCAAGTACTAACACGGATGCACACACTGTCACCATTACACTGTGCAGGAGGAATAAAACTACTTTAATAACATCACTAGAGTAGCACATAGATAAATTGTGATACAAAACACATTGCAATCATAAAGAGATATAAATAAGCACTTCACTATGCCATTCATAACAGTGAATAAGTATTCTGTGAAATATAGCCTAAGAGACCCACACGGTGCACACACTGTCACCTTTACACACGTGGGACAAGGAGTCTCCGGAGATCACATAAGTAAAATTCACTTGACTAGCATAACGACATCTAGATTACAAGCATCATCATATGAATCTCAATCATGTAAGGCAGCTCATGAGATCATTGTATTGAAGTACATAGGAGAGAGATGAACCACATAGCTACCGGTACAGCCCCGAGCCTCGATGGAGAACTACTCCCTCCTCATGGGAGACATCAGCGGTGATGAAGATGGCGGTGGTGTCGATGGAGGAGCCTTCCGGGGGCACTTCCCCGTCCCGGCGGCGTGCCGGAACAGAGACTCCTGTCCCCCAGATCTTGGCTTCGCGATGGCGGCGGCTCTGGAAGGTTTCTCGTACCGTGGCTTTTCCGTGTCGAGGTTTTAGGTCGAGGGGCTTCTTATAGGCGAAGAGGCGGCGTCAGAAGATCGAAGGGGCGACGACACTATAGGGCGGCGCGGTCAGGGCCTGGGCCGCGCCGGCCTATGGTCTGGGGGCCCAGTGCCCCCCCTCTGGTCCTTCTCGTGTGTTCTGGATGCTTCCGGGCAAAATAGGAACCTGGGCTTTGATTTCGTCCGATTCCGAGAATATTTCGTTACTAGGATTTCTGAAACCAAAAACAGCAGAAACAAAGAATCGGCACTTCGGCATCTTGTTAATAGGTTAGTTCCAGAAAATGCACGAATATGACATAAAGTGTGCATAAAACATGTAGATATCATCAATAATGTGGCATGGAACATAAGAAATTATCGATACGTCAGAGACATATCAGCATCCCCAAGCTTAGTTCTGCTCGTCCCGAGCAGGTAAAACGATAACAAAGATAATTTCTGGAGTGACATGCCATCATAACCTTGATCATACTATTTGTAAACATATGTAGTGAATGCAGCGATCAAAACAATGTATATGACATGGGTAAACAAGTGAATCATATAGCAAAGACTTTTCATGAATAGTACTTCAAGACAAGCATCAATAAGTCTTGCATAAGAGTTAACTCATAAAGCAATAATTCAAAGTAAAGGCATTGAAGCAACACAAAGGAAGATTAAGTTTCAGCGGTTGCTTTCAACTTGTAACTTGTATATCTCATGGATATTGTCAACATAGAGTAATATAATAAGTGCAATATGCAAGTATGTAGGAATCAATGCACAGTTCACACAAGTGTTTGCTTCTTGAGGTGGAGAGAAATAGGTGAACTGACTCAACAATGAAAGTAAAAGAATGGTCCTCCATAGAGGAAAAGCATCGATTGCTATATTTGTGCTAGAGCTTTGATTTTGAAAACATGAAACAATTTTGTCAACGGTAGTAATAAAGCATATGTATCATGTAAATTATATCTTACAAATTGCAAGCCTCATGCATAGTATACTAATAGTGCCCGCACCTTGTCCTAATTAGCTTGGACTACCGGATCATCACAATGCACATGTTTTAACCAAGTGTCACAAAGGGGTACCTCTATGCCGCCTGTACAAAGGTCTAAGGAGAAAGCTCGCATTGGATTTCTCGCTATTGATTATTCTCAACTTAGACATCCATACCAGGACAACATAGACAACAGATAATGGACTCCTCTTTTATGAATAAGCATGTAATCAACAATTAATAATTTTCTCATATGAGATTGAGGATATATGTCCAAAACTGAAACTTCCACCATGGATCATGGCTTTAGTTAGCGGCCCAATGTTCTTCTCTAACAATATGCATGCTTAACCATAAGGTGGTAGATCTCTCTTACTTCAGACAAGACAAACATGCATAGCAACTCACATGAAATTCAACAAAGAGTAGTTGATGGCGTCCCCAGTGAACATGGTTATCGCACAACAAGCAACTTAATAAGAGATAAAGTGCATAAGTACATATTCAATACCACAATAGTTTTTAAGCTATTTGTCCCATGAGCTATATATTGCAAAGGTGAATGATGGAATTTTAAAGGTAGCACTCAAGCAATTTACTTTGGAATGGCGGAGAAATACCATGTAGTAGGTAGGTATGGTGGACACAAATGGCATAGTGGTTGGCTCAAGTATTTTGGATGCATGAGAGGTGTTCCCTCTCGATACAAGGTTTAGGCTAGCAAGGATTATTTGAAACAAACACAAGGATGAACCGGTGCAGCAAAACTCACATAAAAGACATATTGAAAACATTATAAGACTCTACACCGTCTTCCTTGTTGTTCAAACTCAATACTAGAAATTATCTAGACCTTAGAGAGACCAAATATGCAAACCAAATTTTAGCATGCTCTATGTATTTCTTCATTAATGGGTGCAAAGTATATGATGCAAGAGCTTAAACATGAGCACAACAATTGCCAAGTATCACATTATCCAAGACATTATAGCAATTTACTACAAGTATCATTTTCCAATTCCAACCATATAACAATTTAACGAAGAAGAAACTTCGCCACGAATACTAAAAGCTAAGAACACATGTGTTCATATGCAACAGCGGAGCGTGTCTCTCTCCCACACAAGCATGATGTAATCCAATTTATTCAAACACAAACAAAAATAAAAGCATACAGACGCTCCAAGTAAAGCACATAAGATGTGACCGAATAAAAATATAGTTTCAAAAGAAGGAACCTGATAATTTTGTCGATGAAGAAGGGGATGCCTTGGGCATCCCCAAGCTTAGATGCTTGAGTCTTCTTGAAATATGCAGGGGTGAACCACCGGGGCATCCCCAAGCTTAGAGCTTTCACTCTTCTTGATCATAGTATATCATCCTCCTCTCTTGACCCTTGAAAACTTCCTTCACACCAAACTTCTCATAAACTTCATTAGAGGGGTTAGTACATAATCAAAAACTCACATGTTCAGAGGTGACACAATCATTCTTAACACTTCTGGACATTGCTCAAAGCTACTGGAAGGTAATGGAACAAAGAAATCCACCCAACACAGCGAAAGAAGCAATGCGAAATAAAAGGCAGAATCTGTCAAAACAGAACAGTCCGTAAAGACGAATTTTTAATAAATACTTCCGTTTCTCAAATCAGAAAACTCAAAACTAATGAAAGTTGCGTACATATCTGAGGAACACGCACGTAAATTGGCATATTTTTCTGATTTTTCTACAGAGAAAACAGCCCAGATTCGTGACAGATAGAAATCTATTTCTGCGCAGAAATCCAAATCTAGTATCAACCTTCGATTAGAGGCTTCACTTGGCACAACAAAACACAAAACTAAGATAAGGAGAGGTTGCTACAGTAGTAAACAACTTCCAAAACACAAAAATAAAACAAAGTACTGTAGCAAAATAACACATGGGTTATCTCCCAAGAAGTTCTTTCTTTATAGCCATTAAGATGGGCTCAGCAGTTTTAATGATGCACTCGCAAGAAATAGTATTTGAAGCAAAAGAGAGCATCAAGAAACAAATTCAAAACACATTTAAGTCTAACATGCTTCCTATGCATAGGAATCTTGTACACAAATAAATTCATGAAGAGCAAAGTGACAAGATCAGGAAGATAAAACAAGTGTAGTTTCAAAAATTTCAGCACATAGAGAGGTGTTTTAGTAACATGAAAATTTCTATAACCATATTTTCCTCTCTCATAATAACTTTCAGTAGCAACATGAGCAAACTCAACAATATAACTATCACATAAAGCATTATTACCATGAGTCTCATGCATAAAATTATTACTCTCCACATAAGCATAATCAATTTTATTAGTTGCAGTGGGAGCAAATTCAACAAAGTAGCTATCATTATTATTCTCATCAAGTGTTGGAGGCATAGTATAATCACAACAAAATTTACTCTCCATAGTAGGTGGCACCAAAAGACCACTATCATTATAATCATCATATATGGGAGGCAAAGTATCATCAAAGAAAATTTTCTCCTCAATGCTTGGGGGACTAAAAAGATCATGAAAACCAGCTTCCCCAAGCTTAGAACTTTCTATATCATTATCAACAATGGTGTTCAAAGCGTTCATACTAATATTACTACCAGCATGCAAATAAGATTCCATAGGTTTTTTAATTTTCGCATCAAACAATCCATGTTTTAAATCAGGAAATAGCATAAGAAGCTCATTTTTGTCCATTATGCCAAACTAGTGTAAACAAGAAACAAAAAGATGCAATTGCAGGATCTAAAGGAAATAGCTTCGAGTACTTACAATGCGCCGGAAAATAGCTTAGTAGCCGAGATCCGGAGTGTGAGTACCTTTTACCTTTCCTCCCCGGCAACGGTGCCAGAAAATAGCTTGATGTCTACGCCCCCTCCTTTTCCTGTAGACAGTGTTGGGCCTCCAAGAGCAGAGGTTTGTAGAACAGCAGCAAGTTTTCCCTTAAGTGGATCACCCAAGGTTTATCGAACTTAGGGAGGAAGAGGTCAAAGATATCCCTCTCATGCAACCCTGCAACCACAAAGCAAGAAGTCTCTTGTGTCCCCAACACACCTAATAGGTGTACTAGTTCGGCGAAGAGATAGTGAAATACATGTGGTATGAATATATATGAGCAGTGGCAACGGCACCAGAAAAGTGCTTTGCCCAGGACAGTAAACAAGCAGTAGTAACGCAGCAGTAGTAACGCAGTAAAACAGTAAACAAGCAGCGATAGCAGTATTTAGGAACAAGGCCTAGGGATTACACTTTCACTAGTGGACACTCTCAACATTGATCACATAACAGAATAGATAAATGCATACTCTACACTCTTGTTGGATGATGAACACATTGCGTAGGATTACACGAACCCTCAATGCCGGAGTTAACAAGCTCCACAATTCAATGTTCATATTTAAATAACCTTAGAGTGTAAGATAGATCAACTCGACTAAACCAAGTACTAACGTAGCATGCACACTGTCACCTTCATGCTAAGAAAGGAGGCATAGATCATATCAATACTATCATAGCAATAGTTAACTTCATAATCTACAAGAGATCATGATCATAGCATAAACCAAGTACTAACACGGATGCACACACTGTCACCATTACACCGTGCAGGAGGAATAAAACTACTTTAATAACATCACTAGAGTAGCACATAGATAAATTGTGATACAAAACACATTGCAATCATAAAGAGATATAAATAAGCACTTCACTATGCCATTCATAACAGTGAATAAGTGATACGTCCAAAACGTATCTACTTTCCCGAGCACTTTTGCTATTGTTTTGCCTCTAATTTGTGTATTTTGGATGCAACTAACACGGACTAACGCTGTTTTCAGCAGAACTGCTCTGGTGTCTCGTTTTTGTGCAGAAATCCAACTTTCGGGAAAATCCTCGGAATTTATGCAGAAGGCCCTATTTTCCCAGAATAATGACGGAGCCAGAAGGACAGTTAAGGTGGAGGCCCGAGGGCTCCACACCATAGGGCAGCGCGGCCCAGGGGGGCCCGCGCGGCCCTGTGGTGTGGCCCCCTCGGCCGGCCTCCGACGCCCTCCTTCGGACTATTTATCGGCCTCGACCTAAAAACGCACGAAAAGAAGTGGAAGTCGCCAGAAACCCTCCAGAACGCCGCCACATCGCGAAACTCCGTCGCGGGAGCCAGAAGTCTCCGTTCTGGCACTCCGCCGGGACAGGGAATTGGAGGAGATCATCGCCGCCATCACCGCCAACGCCTCTACATCAACCAGCCATGTTTCCCCCATCCATGTGTGAGTAATTCCCCCGCTATAGGCCGAAGGGGATGGTAGGGATTGGATGAGATTGGTCATGTAATAGCATAAGATTGTTAGGGCATAGTGCCTAGTGTCCGTAATTGGTACTTTGATGATATTGTTGCAACTTGTTATGCTTAATGCTTGTCACTAGGGCCCGAGTGCCATGATCTCAGATCTGAACATGTTATTGCTTCATCAAGATATTCATTGTTTATGGTCTTACCTATAAGTTGTATACACATGTCGCTGTCCGGAACCGATGGCCCCGAAGTGACAGAAATCGGGACAACCGGAGGGGATGGTAGCGATGTGAGGATCACATGTGTTCACGGAGTGTTAATGCTTTGCTCCGGTACTTTATTAAAAGGAGTACCTTAATATCCAGTAGTTTCCCTTGAGGCCCGGCTGCCACCGGCTGGTAGGACAAAAGATGTTGTGCAAGTTTCTCATTGCGAGCACGCATGACTATATATGGAACACATGCCTATTGATTGCTTTGTACTTGGACACCATTTTATTATTATCTGCAAATGCCCTTCTATGATTGTTACATGAGTTTCTCTCATCCATGCAACGCCCGTCATCCATCCCCGTGCCTACAGTATTTTAATCCTGCTGTTTACTAAAATCACTACTGCTGTCTGTTACTCACGTCTGTTATTTCACTATCGCCATCGCTATAAAACTGTTACTATCGATAAATTCTTGCGAGCAAGTTCTGTTTCCAGGTGCAGCTGAATTGACAACTCCGCTGTTAAGGCTTCCAAGTGTTCTTTGTCTCCCCTTGTGTCGAATCAATAAATTGGGTTTTACTTCCCTCG
This sequence comes from Lolium perenne, assembly GCF_019359855.2. Classification (NCBI taxonomy): domain Eukaryota; kingdom Viridiplantae; phylum Streptophyta; class Magnoliopsida; order Poales; family Poaceae; genus Lolium; species Lolium perenne. The sequence continues at coordinate 188,806,948 of NC_067245.2, forward strand.
AAGACTGTTGCGATCCCCTATACTTGTGGGTCATCAAGACTATTTTCTGGCGCCGTTGCCGGGGAGCATAGCTTTATTTGGAAGTTCACTTGGATTAATATTGTTCGCTGCAAATTCTCCATCATGGGTAAACCTCGCGATACTAAGATCGCCATATTACCATCCACTACAAGAAAAGGTACAATTCTGAATACCTCTGCTGCTCTTGATTCACCATCTGTGATTGATAAACTTGTTTCACCGCCACATGCTTCGCATGCGGGTACTTCTGCTGAATCTGAAAACTCTCATAATATTGATAATGTTTCTGCTGTGATTGATGATAGTGGTTCTTTGGGATCCTTTCTAGATGCTACAATTGCTAGATCTAGACAAATTGAAAATACTAAAACTCCTAATGCTACTACACCTGTTAGTTCACCTGAACTTGATTATTTTAGTGATGATCCTGATGAAGATTATGTGGAGCTTAATGATGATTTTATTGAAAAATGCAATGCTACTACTGATGCAAGAAAAATTAAAAAGTTGCTTGCAGAACATGCTGTTAGATATAAACTGTCTCCTGATCCTAAGTTTGCCACATCTCCCATAAACATTAGGGATAAAGATTATGATTTTTCTCTTGATCTATCTCATATAGCTATTGTTGAGAAAACACCCTTTTGTGGTACTGAAAAAGAAAGTGCTGTTGAACACATGACTGAGTTATCTACTCTAAGTAGCTTGTTTTCTGATGATGTCAAGATGCGTACTTACTTTGTTGCTAAAATTTTTCCATTCTCATTAAAGGATGACGCTAAAACTTGGTATAATAATTTGCCACCTAGTTCTATTAAAAGTCCAAAAGAATTGCTTGATGTTTTCTTCCGCAAATACTTTCCTGCTAGTGCTCAACATATTGCTTGGCAGAGAATTTATAATTTTGACCAGGGAGATGAAGAGAAATTGCCTGAGGCTTGGGCGAGATTTTGCTCTCTTATTAGAGCTCGGCCTGAGCATGATCTGGAAAAGCATGATTTACTTGATATATTTTATAGTGGACTAACCATTGAGTCTAGGGCATACCTGGATAGTTGTGCTGGTTGTGTTTTCAGGAAAAGAACTCAGGGCAATATTTGAAGAATTATTGGCTAAAATAAGCCGGAATCATGATGATTGGACTACGCCTGAACCAACTCCAACGCCAATATTGAAGAAGAGGGGTTTAATTAAATTGAATGATGAAGATATGAGGGAAGCCAAGAAGTCTCTCAAGGAGAAAGGTATTAAATCCGAAGATGTGAAGAATCTACCTCCTATAGAAGATATATGTGAGATAATTCCCCCTTCATCCATGATTGAGGTAAACTCCCTTCAACGCTTTACTAGGGAAGATATTCCGTATTCGAAACCTCCTGCACAATGCTTAGATGAGTTTGATAATTATATTGTTAAGCAAGAAAATTTTAATATGAGAGTAGAGAATCATTTAATGGAAAATTCTCGAGCTATTAGTGAATTGCATGATATTGTGGAGAGAACCTCCAATGATGTTAAGATGCTTGTTAAACATTTTCATATGATTCAAACTCAAATTGATCAACTCACTAAAGTGCAAAATGACTTGTTAGGGAATAATTCTAAAAAGAAACATGCTTATGAAGTAACAACTAGAGGTGGTGTCTCTACCCAGGATCCTCTATATCCTGAAGGGCATCCCGAAAGAATTGAACAAGATTCTCAACGCATTGAACCTAGTGCTCATTCTAGGAAGAAAAAGAAGAAGAAACATAAAAATGTTGTAGAATCCTCTGAACCTGCTAATGATCCTAATAGTATTTCTATTTCTGATGCTGAAACTGAAAGTGGTAATGAACATGATAATGATAAAGATAATGATAAGAATGATACTCCTGATAAAGAAGAGGTTGAAGAAGAACCTGAAAAGCATGCTAAAAATAAAAAGTACACTAAAGAAGACTTTATTGCTGAGAAACATGGTAATAAAAGGGAACCTTGGGTGCAAAAGCAAATGCCTTTTCCTGCTAAGAAACTAAAATCAAAGGAAGAAGAACACTATAATAAATTTTGCGATTGGATGAAACCTTTATTCTTGCAAATCCCTTTGACTGATGCTATTAAATTGCCTCCTTATTCAAAGTATATGAAAGATATTGTTACTAACAAAAGGAAAATCCCCAATGAGGAAATTTCCACTATGCTTACTAATTACTCTTTCAATGGCAAAATTCCAAAGAAGTTGGGCGACCCAGGTATACCTACTATTCCTTGTTCTATTAAGAATAATTATGTTAAAACTGCTCTATGTGATATATAAGAGACTTTACTTAGATAAGTTGATACCTACTGATATATCTTTGCAAATGGCTGATAAATCTACTGCTATTCCTGTTGGTATATGTGAGAATGTTCCTGTTCAAGTTACGACTAACTGCTTGATATTAACTGATTTTGTTGTGTTGGAAATGCCTGAAGATGATAATATGTCTATTATTCTTGGGAGACCTTTTCTTAACACCGCAGGGGCTGTTATTGATTGCAATAAAGGGAAGGTTACTTTCAATGTTGATGATAGGGAGCATACCGTTTATTTTCCCAAGAGGATTGAAAAAGCGTGTGGAGTTAATACTATTTCTAATGTGAGAACTATCAAAGTGGGAACTATTGATTGTCCTATATATGAGCCTAAAGAAGAATATCAAACTCTCGTGATTGGATCCATATCAATACAATTCAAGGTAACATGATTGATTTGAGGTTTATTTCTTCTTATGCTATGAAAAAGTTATTTGGTGACAAGACTTGATCAACCTTGTTAACGGATACTTTTTATATGCATAGAGGAGGTAAACAACATATCTTTCTTCCTCCACTTGCTCTAGTTGCTGTAGCACTTTTAATTTGCAAAGTTCCTTAGTTATTTGAAGATTTCAAAATTTTTCCTGGCCAGTAATAATAAACTAAATACCCAGAAATGTGCGTTTTTCAAAGTTTTCAAAAATTCACAAAAATTATACCGTTGGTCCTATTTTTCGACGAGGCACCTGGGAGCACCAGAGGATGACCTGTGGGGCACCAGAGGGCGCCAAACCACAGGCCGGCGCGGCCAAGGAGGTGGCCGCGCCACCATGTGGTGTGGGCCCCCCTTTGCCCCACTTTGTCATCTCTTTCTCCCAGCACCTTCTCTCTCCCGAAAAAACTCGTACCAAGTTCCTCTCTCTTGCGTTTTTGCTCCAGAGCTCTAGATTTCTCGATCTCTTTGCTCAGCCCAGATTTCCTGCTGAAATTTGGCACATTTGCTCCTTGGTATGTGACTCCTCCACCCATCCAAGTAGAATTTTGTTTGGTTGAGTATATCTTGAATATTTTGCTGCTGTAGGTAACATGTTTAGTGAGCTTGCATGCTTGTTCTAAGTGGTAAAACTAGTTTTGATGCATGATTAGTACTCTAGCAAGTTCCTATGGTAGTTTCCCTCAATTATATGTCACCAAATCAAAATTTTATATTGTTTGTTGAAATTTCAGAAAATGGAGTGGAATAGATATCACTTGAACCAGCAAGAATTGGAAGTACAACAAGTTATGAGAGTCAATCGTGAAGAGGGAGTATACCCCTCTTATTACCCGTGCGCGGATTTCATGAGAAGTGCGGGAATACTTGAAGATGTTCAAAGTCTAATTTCTCGTGCAGGGCTGAGTGACTTTGTTGAAGGAGAGCCAAGACAATATGTAAAATTAACTATGTCTTTTGTGCAGGACTTCAAGTTCAATTGGTCGTGATCTAACCCCATGGTCCAGTATAAAATTTACAATAAAGTTGTCAACTTGCCATTTAGTGCTTTTTGTGCAGCAATTAGAGTACCGCAATGGGGGTCATGCGAGAAGATAAGGGGATCGCCGCAAGAACTCTTGGACCTCTTCAAGATGATTAGCGATGGAAGGAGTTTCTTAGGGGATAATGGTAAAATCACTAGTATTCAGCTCCCGGCTATCCGCTACTTTGCTTATTTTATTACCAAATGCGTTCTTGCTAAAAGGATTGGTGGTAAACTTTCTATCCCGGATTTGGCTTTTCTAGCTGCGGCACTGCAAAATAGAAAGACTTATAATTTGGGGGCATTGATAGCTTATAGACTTGCTACTAACCGTGAGAAAGGTGGAATTTGTGGAGGTCTCATCGCCTCTCGTTTACTAGCTTTTCATAATGTAGAACCTCATCATTTTGATATTCCGTTCCCCATAGAAAAACTTGACATAGCCTCTATGATTAAACATGAATTTGTTTCAGATTCCTCCAACTTGGGTAACCTGTATTACAAGATGATATTTTATAAGAAAGTTTGGAGAATAACTAAGAAAACTGAGAAACTAGTAAGATTGCCTGCGCCTGTTCTGTCTAACCTTGATTCCAGGGGAGATTGGTCGGTCGCAGAAGGTGCACTGGATGCACACATAGAGAAAGGAGGCCAACATGCAAGAGACGACACGGAGGTCGAGGAGCACCTCGACTCATCATCCGATGCAGCAAGTTCCTCGCATCAACATGGTGGATATGTGGAGCCTCCACGCTTTTCTTCTGCACAGGAGCTTTACTATGACTATTCCATGAATTACCCACCGGCGAGGAACAACGACCCTCGTTGGGGTTGAACTCCACTTAGGCCAAAAGCCTAAGCTTGGAGGGAGGTATACCGGCATCACTCATTCTTTGCATATTATGGTTGCTGGATACTTGTACATACTTGTTTTGTTCGTTTGAGTGGTTTTCTAATGAGAGGAAGATGATATTTGGGGAAGTGCTGCCTGAAAACAGATTCTGGAACGTTACCGTAAAAATTCTCAAAAATAGCCAGAGCGTCATTTTAAGCTGCCAATTTTTGTGCAGGTTCCCCAGGTTGTTATCTAACTTTTATTAGTTGAACATTTTTCGATCTGAGCAACATAAGATTTTTGTAAAAATCGATTTCTGTACTGCTATCAGGTTTTGGCAGATTTCTGCCATCTCGCTTTTCTGTGTTTCTTTTAGTTTGCTATTTCTTGTTCTTGCTTTGTTTCCTTCCCAAAACACAAAAAGACCAAAAATGTTTCTGTTGTTTCTCTTCACCATTTGTTTGCTTTGGTTTCTTGCATTTGTTTCACTTTATTTGCTATTGCTAGTTTGCTATAAGAAAACCCAAAAAGATTTTGCTTTGTTTGCTTGTTTCCTTTTGTTCTTGTTTGCAATTCGAAAACACCAAAAATATTTGCTGTTCTTCTTTGGTTTGTAAAGTTCTTTATGAGTTCAATGGTCTTCGGTGGCTGAAGCGTGGTTTTCATTTCATATTATCCAAGCTACACAAGTGAAAAGGCAATAATGACGATCTACGACAATCTGATTGTGGTGAGAGGCTGGTATGAACTCTATTTGTTTTCATTTTTGTACATATACTCATCCATATGAGCATGCTTAGTTGGTTCATGTGAAGTATATGTTATTTGAGAAAGTCTAGTAGTTTATGATCTCTCATGTTTAGCTCCAATCTATTAATATGAGTAGCATGTCATGGATGTTTGTTTGCATTGTTTTATTCATAAGTAAGTATGGCATTGTGGTATCCTCCTCTGAATAATTCATTTATATTGACTTGGCACATGCTCACGCATGCATATGACTGAACAAAAGTCAATTAAGCCTCGATGATCTATATTGCTTCAGAGTTCTTGTATCACTTTTATGCCTCCGTTAATTTATGTTGCCGCAAGCATGATTATGACAGTTACTGCTCTCTTGATTTGTCGCTCCCTAGTCTATTGCTAGCCTTCACTTGTACTAAGCGGGAACGCTGCTCGTGCTTCCAAACACCGGAAAACCAAGTTGTTCCAAAAGTGTCCACCATAAATACCTATGCATGGCATTTCAAACCATTCCAAGTAAATTCTCATGCGCTACCTTTAAAACCTTCAAAATGTTTCTCAATTTGTGTTTATGTTTCATAGCTCATGAGGAAGTATGTGGTGTTTAGCTTTCAACCTTGTCATTTACTTTTGACGGACTCTCATATGGACTAGTGGCACATCCGCTTATCCAATAATTTTGCAAAAAGAGCTGGCAATGGGATTCCCAGTCCCGAATTAATTAACTTAAATAGACACTCCTCCATGGTTTGTGATTGTTGGACGGCACCCGAAGGATTCGGTTAGCCATGGCTTGTGTAAGCAAAGGTTGGGGGGAGTGTCATCATCATAATAAAAATAAAATAAAAAGGCACTCCTTCATGGTATGAGATTGTTGGCAGGCACCCGAGGATTCGGTTAGCCATGGTTTGTGTAAGAAAGGTTGGAAGGAGTGCCAAATAAATATGCAATAATTCATGGGAGCCGCTCTTGAAAGTCCGGTTGGCGAGGTAGTTAGTGTACCCATTGCCATTCGTTGACAACAACAAACACCTCTCAAAATAATTTTGCTCCTGTCTTTATAAAAATGAAAAGCTCTAGCGCATGTTAATCCCTGCTTCCCTCTGCGAAGGGTCAATCTTTTACTTTTATGTTGTGTCTCCATTATTTCTTTGAGCACTATCTTGAGAGCACAACTGTCATTCTTAGTATAATATGCTTGTCTCAAAATATGATTGATTGTGGTATAACTTTGATGCATTTATCTTTGACAATCACTACTTCTAGTCTTTCTATGAACTCCAAAGGTGCCCGGGCATTTATGTTTTGCCAACCAAATACAGGCAAGCGAGATACCACTTTATCATACTCTCTTATGAACATTGCAATCTTGCTTATACACATGATTCATGATGCTTATTATTAATTGTTGGTACCTCTCCATGATTGACATAGCTGTTAGATGATCTTATTTGCATGTATCTCATTATGAACTGCTTAAGTATTAGCCATTGCATGAGAATATATACATCATATGAGCAAATGTGTTCGTGAAAGTTCTTTTATCGCTCAGTTGTTAACTGAATTGCTTGAGGACAAGCAATAAGCTAAGCTTGGGGGGAGTTGATACGTCCAAAACGTATCTACTTTCCCGAACACTTTTGCTATTGTTTTGCCTCTAATTTGTGTATTTTGGATGCAACTAACACGGACTAACGCTGTTTTCAGCAGAACTGCTCTGGTGTCTCGTTTTTGTGCAGAAATCCAACTTTCAGGGAAATCCTCGGAATTTATGCAGAAGGCCCTATTTTCCCAGAATAATGACGGAGCCAGAAGGACAATTAAGGTGGAGGCCCAAGGGCCCCACACCATAGGGCGGCGCGGCCCAGGGGGGGCCCGCGCGGCCCTGTGGTGTGGCCCCCTCGGCCGGCCTCCGACGCCCTCCTTCGGACTATTTATCGGCCTCGACCTAAAAACGCACGAAAAGAAGTGGAAGTCGCCAGAAACCCTCTAGAACGCCGCCACATCGCGAAACTCCGTCGCGGGAGCCAGAAGTCTCCGTTCTGGCACTCCGCCGGGACGGGGAATTGGAGGAGATCATCGCCGCCATCACCGCCAACGCCTCTACATCAACCAGCCATGTTTCCCCCATCCATGTGTGAGTAATTCCCCCGCTGTAGGCCGAAGGGGATGGTAGGGATTGGATGAGATTGGTCATGTAATAGCATAAGATTGTTAGGGCATAGTGCCTAGTGTCCGTAATTGGTACTTTTATGATATTGTTGCAACTTGTTATGCTTAATGCTTGTCACTAGGGCCCGAGTGCCATGATCTCAGATCTGAACATGTTATTGCTTCATCAAGATATTCATTGTTTATGGTCTTACCTATAAGTTGTATACACATGTCGCTGTCCGGAACCGATGGCCCCGAAGTGACAGAAATTGGGACAACCGGAGGGGATGGTAGCGATGTGAGGATCACATGTGTTCACGGAGTGTTAATGCTTTGCTCCGGTACTTTATTAAAAGGAGTACCTTAATATCCAGTAGTTTCCCTTGAGGCCCGGCTGCCACCGGTTGGTAGGACAAAAGATGTTGTGCAAGTTTCTCATTGCAAGCACGCACGACTATATATGGAACACATGCCTATTGATTGCTTTGTACTTGGACACTGTTTTATTATTATCTGCAAATGCCCTGCTATGATTGTTACATGAGTTTCTCTCATCCATGCAACGCCCGTCATCCGTCCCCGTGCCTACAGTATTTTAATCCTGTTGTTTACTAAAATCACTACTGCTGTCTCTGTTACTCTGCTGCTGTTATTTCACTACTGCTACTACTATAAAACTGTTACTACTGATAAATTCTTGCGAGCAAGTCTGTTTCCAGGTGCAGCTGAATTGACAACTCCGCTGTTAAGGCTTCCAAGTGTTCTTTGTCTCCCCTTGTGTCGAATCAATAAATTGGGTTTTACTTCCCTCGAAGACTGTTGCGATCCCCTATACTTGTGGGTCATCAATAAGTATTCTGTGAAATATAGCCTAAGAGACCCACACGGTGCACACACTGTCACCTTTACACACGTGGGACAAGGAGTCTCCGGAGATCACATAAGTAAAATTCACTTGACTAGCATAACGACATCTAGATTACAAGCATCATCATATGAATCTCAATCATGTAAGGCAGCTCATGAGATTATTGTATTGAAGTACATATGAGAGAGATGAACCACATAGCTACCGGTACAGCCCCGAGCCTCGATGGAGAACTACTCCCTCCTCATGGGAGACAGCAGCGGTGATGAAGATGGCGGTGGTGTCGATGGAGGAGCCTTCCGGGGGCACTTCCCCGTCCCGGCGGCGTGCCGGAACAGAGACTCCTGTCCCCCAGATCTTGGCTTCGCGATGGCGGTGGCTCTGGAAGGTTTCTCATACCGTGGCTTTTCCGTGTCGAGGTTTTAGGTCGAGGGGCTTCTTATAGGCGAAGAGGCGGCGTCAGAAGATCGAAGGGGCGACGACACTATAGGGCGGCGCGGCCAGGGCCTGGGCCGCGCCGGCCTATGGTCTGGGGGCCCAGTGCCCCACCTCTGGTCCTTCTCGTGTGTTCTGGATGCTTCCGGGCAAAATAGGAACCTGGGCGTTGATTTCGTCCGATTCCGAGAATATTTTGTTACTAGGATTTCTGAAACCAAAAATAGCAGAAAATAGCAACTGGCACTTCGGCATCTTGTTAATAGGTTAGTTCCAGAAAATACACGAATATGACATAAAGTGTGCATAAAACATGTAGGTATCATCAATAATGTGGCATGGAACATAAGAAATTATCGATACGTCGGAGACGTATCAGTGCCTCTAAAACATTCATCTTTACGGACTGTTCTGTTTTGATAGATTCTACCTTTTATTTCGCATTGCCTCTTTTGTTGTGTTTGATGGATTTATTTGTTCCATTAACTTTCAGTAGCTTTGTGCAATGTCCAGAAGTGTTAAGAATGATTGTGTCACCTCTGAACATGTGGATTTTTGATTATGCACTAACCCTCTAATGAGTTTGTTTCGAGTTTGGTGTGGAGGAAGTTTTCAAGGGTCAAGAGAGGAGGATGATACAATATGATCAAGGAGAGTGAAAGCTCTAAGCTTGGGGATGCCCCCGTGGTTCATCCCTGCATATTTCAAGAAGACTCAAGCATCTAAGCTTGGGGATGCCCAAGGCATCCCCTTCTTCATCGACAACTTATCAGGTCACTTCTCTTGAAACTATATTTTTATTCGGTCACATCTTATGTACTTTACTTGGAGCGTCTGTGTGTTTTTATTTTCGTTTTGTTATTTTCATTCTCTGGATAAATGCTTGTGTGGGAGAGAGACACGCTCCGCTGGTTCATATGAACACATGTGTTCTTAGCTTTTAATATTCATGGCGAAGGTTGAAACTGCTTCGTTCATTGTTATATGGTTGGAAACGGGAAATGCTACATGTGGTAATTGGTATAATGTCTTGAATAATTTGATAATTGGCAATTGTTGTGCTCATATAGATCATGTTTAAGCTCTTGCATCATGTACTTTGCACCTATTAATGAAGAACTACATAGAGCTTGTTAAAATTTGGTTTGCATGATTGGTCTCTCTAAAGTCTAGATATTTTATGGTGAGGTGTTTGAACAACAAGGAAGACAATGTATAGTCTTATAATGCTTGCAATATGTTCTCATGTGAGTTTTGCTGTATTAGTTCATACTTGTGTTTGCTTCAAACAACCTTGCTAGCCTAAGCCTTGTACTGAGAGGGAATACTTCTCGTGCATCCAAATCCTTGAGCCAAAAACTATGCCATTTGTGTCCACCATACCTACCTACTACATGGTATTTCTTTGCCATTTCAAAGTAAATTGCTTGAGTGCTATCGTTAAACACTTCAAAAGTTATTACCTCTTATTTGTGTCAATGTTTTATAGCTCATGAGGAAGTATGTGGTGTTTATCTTTCAATCTTGTTGGGCAACTTTCACCAATGGACTAGTGGCTTCATCCGCTTATCCAATAATTTTGCAAAAAGAGCTGGCAATGGGGTTCCCAACCCCAAATTAATTAACTCTCATAATTTTACAAATAGACACTCCTCCATGGTATGTGATTGTTGGACGGCACCCGAGGATTCGGTTAGCCATGGCTTGAGAAAGCAAAGGTGGGGAGGAGTGTCATCTAAATAAAACTAAAATAAAAAGGCACTCCTTCAGGGTATGAGATTGTTGGCAGGCACCCGAGGATTCGGTTAGCCATGGTTTGTGAAAGCAAGGTTGGAAGGAGTGCCACCCAAAAAATAAAAATCTTTCATGGGAGCCGCTCTTTGAAAGTCTGTCTGGCAAGGGGGTTACAGTGCCCATTACCATTCGTTGACAACAACAAACACCTCTCAAAACTTTACTTTTATGCTCTCTTTATGTTTTCAAAATAAAAGATCTAGCACAAATATAGCAATCCATGATTCCCTCTGCGAAGTGTCATTCTTTTACTTTATGTTGAGTCAGTTTACCTACTTCCTTCCATCTTAGAAGCAAACACTTGTGTCAACTGTGCATTGATTCTTACATGCTTGCCTATTGCACTTATTATTTTACTTTATGTTGACAATTATCCATGAGATATGCATGTTGAAAGTTGAAAGCAACCGCTGAAACTTAATCTTCCTTTGTGTTGCTCCAATGCCTTTACTTTGAATTTATTACTTTATGAGTTAACTCTTATGCAAGACTTATTGATGCTTGTCTTGAAAGTACTATTCATGAAAAGTCTTTCCTATATGGTTCAATTGTTTAACCATTATCTTTACCATTGTCTTGAATCGCTGCATTCATCTCATATGCTTTACAATAGTATGATTAAGATCATGTTGGTAGCATGTCACTTCAGAAATTATCTTTGTTATCGTTTACCTACTCGAGGACGAGTAGGAACTAAGCTTGGGGATGCTGATACGTCTCCAACGTATCGATAATTTCTTATGTTCCATGCTTGTTTTATGAAAATACCTACATGTTTTGTTCACACTTTATGTCATTATTATGCATTTTCCAGAACTAACCTATTGACAAGATGCCGAAGTGCCAGTTCCTGTTTTCTGTTGTTTTTGGTTTCAGAAATCCTAGTAAGGAAATATTCTCGGAATTGGACGAAATGAACGCCCAGTATCTTATAATTCCACGAAGCTTCCAGAACACCGGAGAGAGACCAGAGGGGAGCCCTGGGGGGCCCACACGTGGAGGCGGCGTGGCCCGGGAGGTGCGCCCCCCTGTTGTGTGGCTGCCCCGTAGCCCCTTGATACGTCCATTTTGCATCACTATTTTATATCATAATTTGCTGTTATTCACTGATATATTTCATATTTGGAGATGATACTTATGTTATTTCATCTATTTTGCATGTTTCATGATTATTGGAGGATCGCGCACCGGAGTCAGGATTCTGCTAGAAAAAGCGCCGTCAGAATGCAATATTTCGGAAGATCAATAATTGACGGAAATTATATGAAAATTCCCATTTTTCCAGAAGACGAAGGGAGCCAGAAGGGGGAGCCGAGGAGGGCTGCCGTGGGCCCACCTCACAGGCCGGCGCGGGACAAGGCCTGGCCGCGCCGCCTTGTGGGGAGGGGGCCCACAGCCCCCTCTGGCCTCCTCTCCTTCGCGTACATCTTTGTACCGAAAACCTAAGCTCTAGGGAGATAGTCGCGAAGAGTCACAGCCGCCTCTGCGGGGCGGAGAACACCAGAGAGAAAAGAGCTCTCCGGCAGGCTGGGATCCGCCGGGGAAATTCCCTCCCGGAGGGGGAAATCGACGCCATCGTCACCGCCATCGATCTGGACATCATCTCCATCACCATTGTCATCATCTACATCACCATCACCGCCGTCTCCACCGCTGCACATTGTCACCGCTGTAACAATTCGGGTTGGATCTTGATTGTTTGATAGGGGAAACTCTCCCGGTGTTTATTTCTACTTGTTATTGATGCTATTGAGTGAAACCATTGAACCAAGGTTTATGTTCAGATTGTTATTCATCATCATATCACCTCTGATCATATTCCATATGATGTCTCGTGAGTAGTTCGTTTAGTTCTTGAGGATATGGGTGAAGTCTAAATGTTAGTAGTGAATTATGGTTAAGTAATATTCAATGATATGATATTTAAGTTGTGGTGTTATTCTTCTAGTGGTGTCATGTGAACATCGACTACATGACACTTCACCTTTATGGGCCTAGGGGAATACATCTTGTACTCGTTTGCCAATTGCGGGGTTGCCGGAGTGACAGAAACCTGAACCCCCGTTGGTATATCGATGCAGGAGGGATAGCAGGATCTCAGAGTTTAAGGCTGTGGTTAGATTTATCTTAATTACTTTCTTGTAGTTGCGGATGCTTGCAAGGGATATAATCACAAGTATGTATTAGTCCTAGGAAGGGCGGTGCATTAGCATAGGTTCACCCACACAACACTTGTCAAAACAATGAAGATTAATTAGCCATATGTAGCGAAAACACTAGACTAAAATCCCATGTGTCCTCAAGAACGTTTGGTCATTATAAGTAAACAAACCGGCTTGTCCTTTGTGCTAAAAAGGATTGGGCCACTCGCTGCAATTATTACTCTCGCACTTTACTTACTCGTACTTTATTCATCTGCTACATCAAAACCCCCTGAATACTTGTCTGTGAGCATTTACAGTGAATCCTTCATCGAAACCGCTTGTCAACACCTTCTGCTCCTCGTTGGGATCGACATTCTTACTTATCGAAAATACTACGATACACCCCCTATACTTGTGGGTCATCAAGACTATTTTCTGGCGCCGTTGCCGGGGTGTGAAGCGCTATTGGTAAGTGGAATTGGTAAGGGAAACTTTTACTGTTTGTGCTGATTTTATTTCTGCCTGCTGCTATAATTCATTATGGAGAGATCTTCTCTTGAATTTTTATTCGGAAAATCTACTACTACTGCAAAGGTAGTGGATGAGGCACCAGGTGAGGAAGAAATACCATACAAAATACCTATGAAAATTATTGAACGTGTTGTGGATAACCGTTATACAGGGGATGGAACTGTCCATCCTGGAGATCATTTACTGTTCTTACATGAATTATGCGGTTTATTCAAGTGTGCAGGTATTGCTATGGATGAAGTGAGGAAGAAACTATTCTCTATATCGCTGTCTGGTAAAGCGGCGCATTGGTATAAATTACTGGATAATGGGGATTCTCTTGAATGGAATGATATTGTGCCCCGGTTTTATTCTAAGTTCTATCCTCCAAGTGAAATTCACAAAGATCGGAACCGCATATATAACTTTTGGCCTCATGATGGAGAGAGTATTGCCCAAGCGTGGTGGAGATTAAAGTCCTTAATGCTCAAATGCCCCATTCATGAGCTTCCTGGTAATATTATTATTGATAATTTCTATGCAAGACTTTCTTTTCAAGACAAGACCTTGCTGGATACTTCTTGTTCTGGATCATTCACACGCAACAAAGAAGAGTTTAAAAGGGACCTTCTTAATCGGATTTAGGAGAATACTGAAGGATGAGAGAACGACAAGGATAGAGAATCAGGTATAAATTATGATTATAAATGCATTGAAGCTTTTATGGATACTGATAAATTTCGTAATATGAGTGCTACTTATGGTCTTGATTCTCAAGTTGCTGCAAATCTTTATAAAGCTTTTGCCTCTCATTATGAATTGCCTAAGAAGAACTTTGATAAGTATCATGAACCGTATAAAGATAAAATTGATTCATCTATAAATAAATGTGTTGTAGTTGAAACTGTTGATCATGTTATTCCTGAAGCTTATATTGAAAAAACTCCTTTCCCTGCTAAAATGAAGGAGTACTCTGTTACAAATAGTGCGGTTCATAAAAGTGAAAAGAAACCTATAGAACCTGAAGAACAAATAAAGGTTGAACCTGCTGTTGCAATAGTTGAAGATCTGGTGACTGAAAATGTGGAAGATGGTCATATTATTTTCTGTGAAGATGCTTCTAATATTGTTTCACATCCTAATAAGTCTAGGAAAGCTAGTGTTCCTATGCTATCTGTTCGAATTGGTGATCATTGTTATTACGGTTTATGTGATATTGGTGCAAGTATTAGTGATATTCCTTATGAGCTTTACACGGAGATTATGCACGAAATTGGTTCTTGTGAACTTGAAGATATTGATGTGGTTATTCGGCTGGCTAATAGAGAAACTATCTCTCCAATTGGTATTGTTCGAGATGTGGAAGTTCTATGTGGTAAGATTAAATATCCTGCTGACTTTTTGGTACTTGGTTCTGCTGCTAGTAAGTATTGTCCTATCATTTTTGGTAGACCTTTTCTAAATACTTGTGGAGCTGTTATAGATTGAAAGAAAGAGAAAATTTTGACTAAATTTGCTGGTGAATCTTATGAGTTTAATTTCTCTAAATTTTCCAAAACTCCTTATAAAGCTGATTCACCTAATATTGATTTTAGAGTTGAACAGTGTGCATCTATTGCTCTTGATCCTAATAATCCTTTGCAACAACATTTGGAGAATAGTGAGAGTGAAGTTTTTAGGGAAGAAAGAAATGAGCTTGATGAAATTTTCCTTCGTCAACCTATTCTTAAGCATGATTTACCGGTAGAAGATCTGGGTAAAACACCACCACCAAAGGAGGATCCTGTCTTTGATTTAAAACCATTGCCTGATAATCTTAAATATGCTCATATTGATGATAAGAAAATATATCCTGTTATTATTAGTTCTAAGCTTTCAGAGTTTGAAGAAGAAAGGTTATTGGAAATACTGAAGAAGCACCGAGGAGCTATTGGCTATATTCTTGATGATTTGAAGGGGATTTCTCCCTCTATTTGCCAACATGCCATTAATATGGAAGATGATGCAAAGCCTGTTGTTGAACATCAGCGTCGTCTAATTCCTAAGATGAAGGATGTGGTAAGAAATGAGGTATTAAGACTTCTTGAAGCTGGTATTATATATCCTATTGCTGATAGTAGATGGGTTAGTCCTGTGCATTGTGTTCCTAAGAAAGGAGGAATGACTGTTGTGCCTAATGATAATGATGAGCTCATACCTCAAAGAGTAGTTGTAGGGTATAGAATGTGCATTGATTATCGAAAAGTTAATAAGGTTACTGATACGCGTTCAACACGCGTCCGTTGGGAACCCCAAGAGGAAGGTGTGATGCGTACAGCGGCAAGTTTCCCTCAGTATGAAACCAAGGTTATCGAACCAGTAGGAGCCAAGAAGCACGTTGAAGGTTGGTGGCGGCGGGATGTAGTGCGGCGCAACACCAGGGATTCCGGCGCCAACGTGGAACCTGCACAACACAACCAAAGTACTTTGCCCCAACGAAACAGTGAGGTTGTCAATCTCACCGGCTTGCTGTAACAAAGGATTAACCGTATTGTGTGGAAGATGATTGTTTGCAGAAAATAGTAGAACAAGTATTGCAGTAGATTGTATTTCAGTAAAGAGAATTGGACCGGGGTCCACAGTTCACTAGAGGTGTCTCTCCCATAAGATAAACAGCATGTTGGGTGAACAAATTACAGTTGGGCAATTGACAAATAAAGAGGGCATAACCATGCACATACATATCATGATGAGTATAGTGAGATTTAATTGGGCATTATGACAAAGTACATAGACCGCCATCCAGCATGCATCTATGCCTAAAAAGTCCACCTTCAGGTTATCATCCGAACCCCCTCCAGTATTAAGTTGCAAAGCAACAGACAATTGCATTAAGTATGGTGCGTAATGTAATCAACAACTACATCCTTAGACATAGCATCAATGTTTTATCCCTAGTGGCAACAACACAACACAACCTTAGAACTTTCTCGTCTTGTCCCGGTGTCAATGCAGGCATGAACCCACTATCGAGCATAAATACTCCCTCTTGGAGTTACAAGCATCTACTTGGCCAGAGCATCTACTAGTAACGGAGAGCATGCAAGATCATAAACAACACATAGATATAACTTTGATAATCAACATAACAAGTATTCTCTATTCATCGGATCCCAACAAACGCAACATATAGAATTACAGATAGATGATCTTGATCATGTTAGGCAGCTCACAAGATCCGACAATGATAGCACAATGGGGAGAAGACAACCATCTAGCTACTGCTATGGACCCATAGTCCAGGGGTAGACTACTCACACATCACTCCGGAGGCGACCATGGCGGCGCAGAGTCCTCCGGGAGATGAATCCCCTCTCCGGCAGGGTGCCGGAGGCGATCTCCTGGATCCCCCGAGATGGGATCGGCGGCGGCGGCGTCTCTGGAAGGTTTTCCGTATCGTGGCTCTCGGTACTGGGGGTTTCGCGACGGAGGCTATTTGTAGGCGGAAGGGCAGGTCAAGAGGCGGCATGGGGGCCCCACACCACAGGGCCGCGCGGCCAAGGGGGGGGCGCGCCGCCCTAGGGTGTGGCCCCCTCGTGGCCCCTCTTCGTCTCCTCTTCGGACTTCTGGAAGCTTCGTGGCAAAATAGGACCCTGGGCGTTGATTTCGTCCAATTCCGAGAATATTTCGTTACTAGGATTTCTGAAACCAAAAACAGCAGAAAACAACAACTGGCACTTCGGCATCTTGTTAATAGGTTAGTTCCAGAAAATGCACGAATATGACATAAAGTGTGCATAAAACATGTAGATAACATCAATAATGTGGCATGGAACATAAGAAATTATCGATACGTCGGAGACGTATCAGCATCCCCAAGCTTAGTTCTGCTCGTCCTGAGCAGGTAAAACGATAACACATATAATTTCTGGAGTGACATGCCATCATAACCTTGATCATACTATTTGTAAAGCATATGTAGTGAATGCATCGATCAAAACAATGTATATGACATGAGTAAACAAGTGAATCATATAGCAAAGACTTTTCATGAATAGCACTTCAAGACAAGCATCAATAAGTCTTGCATAAGAGTTAACTCATAAAGCAATAATTCAAAGTAAAGGTATTGAAGCAACACAAAAGAAGATTAAGTTTCAGCGGTTGCTTTCAACTCATAACATGTATATCTCATGGATATTGTCAACATAGAGTAATATAATAAGTGCAATAAGCAAGTATGTAGGAATCAATGCACAGTTCACACAAGTGTTTGCTTCTTGAGGTGGAGAGAAATAGGTGAACTGACTCAACATGAAAGTAAAAGAATGGTCCTCATAGAGGAAAAGCATCGATTGCTATATTTGTGCTAGAGCTTTGATTTTGAAAACATGAAACAATTTTGTCAACGGTAGTAATAAAGCATATGTATCATGTAAATTATATCTTACAAGTTGCAAGCCTCATGCATAGTGTACTAATAGTGCCCGCACCTTGTCCTAATTAGCTTGGACTACCGGATCATCACAATGCACATGTTTTTACCAAGTGTCACAAAGGGGTACCTGTATGCCGCCTGTACAAGGAGAAAGCTCGCATTGGATTTCTCGCTATTGATTATTCTTCAACTTAGACATCCATACCGGGACAACATAGACAACAGATAATGGACTCCTCTTTTATGCATAAGCATGTAACAACAATTAATAATTCTTTCTCATATGAGATTGAGGATATTTGTCCAAAACTGAAACTTCCACCATGGATCATGGCTTTAGTTATCGGCCCAATGTTCTTCTCTAACAATATGCATGCTTAACCATAAGGTGGTAGATCGCTCTTACTTCAGACAAGACGGACATGCATAGCAACTCACATGAAATTCAACAAAGAGTAGTTGATGGCGTCCCCAGTGAACATGGTTATCGCACAACAAGCAACTTAATAAGAGATAAAGTGCATAAGTACATATTCAATACCACAATAGTTTTTAAGCTATTTGTCCCATGAGCTATATATTGCAAAGGTGAATGATGGAATTTTAAAGGTAGCACTCAAGCAATTTACTTTGGAATGGCGGAAAATACCATGTAGTAGGTAGGTATGGTGGACACAAATGGCATAGTGGTTGGCTCAAGTATTTTGGATGCATGAGAAGTATTCCCTCTCGATACAAGGTTTAGGCTAGCAAGGCTTATTTGAAACAAACACAAGGATGAACTGGTGCAGCAAAACTCACATAAAAGACATATTGAAAACATTATAAGACTCTACACCGTCTTCCTTGTTGTTCAAACTCAATACTAGAAATTATCTAGACCTTAGAGAAACAAAATATGCAAACCAAATTTCAGCATGCTCTATGTATTTCTTCATTAATGGGTGCAAAGCATATGATGCAAGAGCTTAATCATGAGCACAACAATTGCCAAGTATCACATTACCCAAGACATTTATAGCAATTACTACATGTATCATTTTCCAATTCCAACCATATAACAATTTAACGAAGGTGAAACTTCGCCATGAATACTATGAGTAGAAACTAAGGACATACTTGTCCATATGCTACAGCGGAGCGTGTCTCTCTCCCATAAAGTGAATGCTAGGATCCATTTTATTCAAACAAAACAAAAAACAAAAACAAACCGACGCTCCAAGAAAAGCACATAAGATGTGATGGAATAAAAATATAGTTTCAGGGGAGGAACCTGATAATGTTGTCGATGAAGAAGGGGATGCCTTGGGCATCCCCAAGCTTAGACGCTTGAGTCTTCTTAGAATATGCAGGGGTGAACCACCGGGGCATCCCCAAGCTTAGAGCTTTCACTCTCCTTGATGATGTTGCATCATACTCCTCTCTTGATCCTTGAAAACTTCCTCCACACCAAACTCGAAACAACTCATTAGAGGGTTAGCGCACAATAAAAATTAACATATTCAGAGGTGACACAATCATTCTTAAGACTTCTGGACATTGCATAAAGCTACTGGACATTAATGGATCAAAGAAATTCATCAAACATAGCAAAAGAGGCAATGCGAAATAAAAGGCAGAATCTGTCAAAACAGAACAGTTCGTATTGACGAATTTTAAAATGGCACCAGACTTGCTCAAATGAAAATGCCCAAATTGAATGAAAGTTGCTTTCATATCTGAGGATCACTCACGTAAATTGACATAATTTTCTGAGTTACCTACAGGGGAAAACAGCCCAGATTCATGACAGCAAAGAAATCTGTTTCTGCGCAGTAATCCAAATCTAGTATGAACTTCTCTATCAACGACTTTACTTGGCACAACAAAACACTAAACTAAGATAAGGAGAGGTTGCTACAGTAGTAAACAACTTCCAAGACACAAAATAAAAACAAAGTACTGTAGGTAAAAACCATGGGTTGTCTCCCATAAGCGCTTTTCTTTAACGCCTTTCAGCTAGGCGCAGAAAGTGTGTATCAAGTATTATCGAGAGACGAAGTGTCAACATCATAATTTGTTCTAATAATAGAATCAAAAAGTAACTTCATTCTCTTTCTAGGGAAGTGTTCCATACCTTTCTTGAGAGGAAATTGATATTTTATATTACCTTCCTTCATATCAATGGTAGCACCAACAGTTCGAAGAAAAGGTCTTCCCAATATAATGGGACAAGATGCATTGCATTCAATATCCAAGACAACAAAATCAACGGGGACAAGGTTATTGTTAACGGTAATGTGAACATTATCAACTTTCCCCAAAGGTTTCTTTGTAGAATGATCAGCAAGATTAACATCCAAATAACAATTTTTCAGCGGTGGCAAGTCAAGCATATTATAAATTTTCTTAGGCATACCAGAAATACTTGCACCAAGATCACATAAAGCATTACAATCAAAATCGTTAACCTTCATCTTAATGATGGGCTCCCAACCATCCTCTAGCTTTCTAGGAATAGAGGCTTCGCGCTCTAGCTTCTCTTCTCTAGCTTTTATGAGAGCATTTGTAATATGTTGTGTGAAAGCCAAATTTATAGCACTAGCATTAGGAATTTTAGCAAATTTTTGCAAGAACTTTATAACTTTAGAGATGTGGCAATCATCAAAATTCAAACCATTATAATCTAAAGCAATGGGATCATCATCCCCAATGTTGGAAAAAATTTCAGCAGCTTTATCACAGGCATTTTCAGCAGTTTTAGCAGTTTCGGGCAGTTTCCCACGCTTTGCATTAGAAGTGGAAACATTGCTAACACCAATTCTTTTATTATTAATAGTAGGAGGTGCAGCAACATGTGTAGCATTAGCATTACTAGTGGTGGTAATGGTCCAAACTTTAGCTACATTCTTCTCTTTAGCTAGTTTTTCATTTTCTTCTCTATCCCACCTAGCACGCAGTTCAGCCATTAATCTTATATTCTCATTAATTCTAACTTGAATGGCATTTGCTGTAGTAGTAATTTTATCATCTAAATCCTCAGGTTTAGCAGCCATTTTATTAATTAAAGAAGATTGTGATGCAGACATGAATGAGATTCGGTTTTCAGCATTAGCAAGTTTAGTTTGCAACCCCGAGATCTCCCTATTCAGATTTTCAAGTTGATTCCCTATATTCTTCAACAAGGTAGATTGCTCATTCATTGTTTTAGTAAACAATTTATTTTGCTCATATTGTGATTGCATAAAGCTCTTAGTGGATCTTTCAATTTCTGGCATCTTCTCTTCATTAGGTGAAACATATCTACCATGAGAATTACCATTAGCAGGACATGGCCTAGAATCATTGTAATTGTTATTTTTAATGAAATTCACATCAACATATTCTTTTTGAGCAACCAATGAAGCTAACGGAACATTATTAGAATTAACATTAGGCCTACCATTCACAAGCATAGACATAATAGCATCAATCTTATCACTCAAGGAAGAGGTTTCTTCGACAGAATTTACCTTCTTACCTTGTGGAGCTCTTTCCGTGTGCCATTCAGAGTAGTTGATCATCATATTATCAAGAAGCTTTGTTGCTTCACCAAGAGTGATGGACATAAAGGTACCTCCAGCAGCTGAATCCAATAAATTCCGTGAAGAAAAATTTAGTCCTGCATAGAAGGTTTGGATGATCATCCAAGTAGTCAGTCCATGGGTTGGGCAATTTTTAACCAAAGATTTCATTCTTTCCCAAGCTTGAGCAACATGTTCAGTATCTAATTGTTTAAAATTCATTATGCTACTCCTCAAAGATATAATTTTAGCAGGGGGATAATATCTACCAATAAAAGCATCCTTGCATTTAGTCCATGAATCAATACTATTCTTAGGCAGAGATAGCAACCAATCTTTAGCTCTTCCTCTTAATGAGAAAGGTAACAATTTTAATTTTATAATGTCACCATCTACATCCTTATATTTTTGCATTTCACATAATTCAACAAAATTATTGAGATGGGCAGCAGCATCATCAGAACTAACACCAGAAAATTGCTCTCGCATAACAAGATTCAGTAAAGCAGGTTTAATTTCAAAGAATTCTGCTGTAGTAGCAGGTGGAGCAATAGGTGTGCATAAGAAATCATTATTATTTGTGGTTGTGAAGTCACACAACTTAGTATTTTCAGGGTTGGCCATTCTAGCAACAGTAAATAAAGCAACCTAGATAAAGTAAATGCAGGTAACTAATTTTTTTGTGTTTTTGATATAGCAAACAAGATAGAAAATAAAGTAAAACTAGCAACTAATTTTTTTTGTATTTTGATTTAGTGCAGCAAACAAAGTAGTAAATAAAACTAAGCAAGACAAAAACAAAGTAATGAGATTGAGAAGTGGAGACTCCCCTTGCAGCGTGTCTTGATCTCCCCGGCAACGGCGCCAGAAAAAGCTGCTTGATACGCGTTCAACACGCGTCCGTTGGGAACCCCAAGAGGAAGGTGTGATGCGTACAGCGGCAAGTTTCCCTCAGTATGAAACCAAGGTTATCGAACCAGTAGGAGCCAAGAAGCACGTTGAAGGTTGGTGGCGGCGGGATGTAGTGCGGCGCAACACCAGGGATTCCGGCGCCAACGTGGAACCTGCACAACACAACCAAAGTACTTTGCCCCAACGAAACAGTGAGGTTGTCAATCTCACCAGCTTGATGTAACAAAGGATTAACCGTATTGTGTGGAAGATGATTGTTTGCAGAAAACAGTAGAACAAGTATTGCAGTAGATTGTATTTCAGTAAAGAGAATTGGACCGGGGTCCACAGTTCACTAGAGGTGTCTCTCCCATAAGATAAACAGCATGTTGGGTGAACAAATTACAGTTGGGCAATTGACAAATAAAGAGGGCATAACCATGCACATACATATCATGATGAGTATAGTGAGATTTAATTGGGCATTACGACAAAGTACATAGACCGGCATCCAGCATGCATCTATGCCTAAAAAGTCCACCTTCAGGTTATCATCCGAACCCCCTCCAGTATTAAGTTGCAAAGCAACAGACAATTGCATTAAGTATGGTGCGTAATGTAATCAACAACTACATCCTTAGACATAGCATCAATGTTTTATCCCTAGTGGCAACAGCACAACACAACCTTAGAACTTTCTCACATCGTCCTGTGTCAATGCAGGCATGAACCCACTATCGAGCATAAATACTCCCTCTTGGAGTTACAAGCATCTACTTGGCCAGAGCATCTACTAGTAACGGAGAGCATGCAAGATCATAAACAACACATAGATATAACTTTGATAATCAACATAACAAGTATTCTCTATTCATCGGATCCCAACAAACACAACATATAGAATTACAGATAGATGATCTTGATCATGTTAGGCAGCTCACAAGATCCGACAATGATAGCACAATGGGGAGAAGACAACCATCTAGCTACTGCTATGGACCCATAGTCCAGGGGTAGACTACTCACACATCACTCCGGAGGCGACCATGGCGGCGTAGAGTCCTCCGGGAGATGAATCCCCTCTCCGGCAGGGTGCCGGAGGCGATCTCCTGGATCCCCCGAGATGGGATCGGCGGCGGCGGCGTCTCTGGAAGGTTTTCCGTATCGTGGCTCTCGGAACTTGGGGGTTTCGAGGACGGAGGCTATTTGTAGGCGGAAGGGCAGGTCAAGAGGCGGCACGGGGGCCCCACACCACGGGGCCGCGCGGCCAAGGGGGGCCGCGCCGCCTAGGGTGTGGCCCCCTCGTGGCCCCTCTTCGTCTCCTCTTCGGACTTCCGGAAGCTTCGTGGCAAAATAGGACCCCGGGCGTTGATTTCGTCCAATTCCGAGAATATTTCGTTACTAGGATTTCTGAAACCAAAACAAAGCAGAAAACAAAGAATCGGCACTTCGGCATCTTGTTAATAGGTTAGTTCCAGAAAATGCACGAATATGACATAAAGTGTGCATAAAACATGTAGATAACATCAATAATGTGGCATGGAACATAAGAAATTATCGATACGTCGGAGACGTATCAGTTACTAAGAAAGATCATTACCCTTTGCCTTTTATTTATCAAATGTTAGAAAGGTTATCCAAAAATACTCATTTTTGCTTTCTTGATGGTTATTCTGGGTTTTCACAAATTGCTGTTAAAACTAAGGATCAAGAGAAAACCACTTTCACTTGTCCCTATGGAACTTATGCTTATAGACGTATGCCTTTTGGTTTATGTAATGTTCCTGCTACTTTTCAAAGATGCATGTCTGCTATTTTTCATGGCTTTTGCGAGAGTATTGTAGAAGTATTCATGGACGATTTTTCCGTCTATGGGAATTCTTTTGATAATTGCTTGCGGAACCTTGATAAAGTTTTGCAGAGATGTGAAGAAACTAACCTTGTTCTTAATTGGGAGAAATGCCACTTTATGGTTAATGAAGGAATTGTATTGGGACATAAAATTTCCGAGAGAGGTATTGAAGTTGATAGAGCTAAAGTTGAAGCAATTGAGAAGATGCCCTATCCTAGGGATGTTAAAGGTATTCGTAGTGTTCTTGGTCATGCTGGGTTTTATAGGGGGTTTATTAAAGACTTTTCCAAGATTTCAAAGCCTCTTACTAATCTTCTTCAAAAAGATGTACCTTTTGTTTTTGATGATGATTGTAAGGAAGCTTTTGAAACTCTAAAGAAAGCCTTAATAACTGCTCCTATAGTTGAACCTCCTGATTGGAACTTACCTTTTGAAATTATGTGCGATGCTAGTGATTTTGCTGTAGGCGCTGTTCTTGGACAGCGAGTAAATAAAAAATTGAATGTTATTCATTATGCTAGTAAAACTCTTGATGCTGCTCAAAGAAATTATGCTACAACTGAAAAAGAATTGTTAGCCGTGGTCTTTGCTTGTGATAAGTTTAGATCCTATATTGTTAATTCAAAGGTTACAATTCATACTGATCATGCTGCAATTAGATACCTTATGCAAAAGAAAGATGCTAAGCCAAGGCTTATTAGATGGGTGCTTGTGTTGCAAGAATTTGATTTGCATATTGTAGATAGGAAAGGTGTTGATAATCCTGTTGCTGATAACTTGTCTAGATTGGAAAATATTGCTTATGATCCTGTTCCTGTTAATGATAGTTTTCCAAATGAACAATTGGCTGTAATAAAGGTGAGCTCGCGAGATAGCCCTTGGTATGCTGATTATGCTAACTTTATTGTTTCCAAGTACTTGCCTCCAACCTTTTCAGCCCAGCAAAGGAGGAAATTCTTTTATGACTTGAGGCATTATTTCTGGGATGACCCACACTTATATAAAGAAGGAGTGGATGGTATTCTGCGAAGATGTGTTCCCGATTATGAACAACAAGAGATATTGAGTAAATGTCATGGTAGTGCTTATGGAGGACATCACGCCGGAGATAGAACTACGCAAAAGGTTCTACAATCAGGTTTTTATTGGCCGACTCTCTTCAAAGATGCAAGAAAGCTTATTTTATCTTGTGATGAATGTCATAGGGTTGGTAATATCTCTATACGCAATGAAATGCCTATGAATTATACTCTTGTTATTGAACCATTCGATTGTTGGGGATTTGACTTCATGGGACCTTTTCCCTCTTCAGAAGGTAACACTCATATACTTGTTGTTGTTGATTATGTTACTAAGTGGGTGGAAGCCATACCTACAAAAAGTGCTGATGGTGAGACCTCTTTAAGAATGCTTTTAGATATTATTTTTCCTAGATTTGGAGTTCCTAGATATATTATGACTGATGGAGGTTCTCATTTTATTCATGGTGGTTTTAGAAAAACTCTCGCTAAATATGGTATTAATCATGGAATTGCTTCCGCTTATCATCCTCAAACTAGTGGGCAAGTAGAACTATCAAATAGAGAGATTAAATCTATCTTGGAAAAGACTGTTAATAAAACTAGGAAGAACTAGGCTAGTAAATTGAAGGAAGCACTATGGGCTTATAGAACTGCTTATACAAATCCCATGGGTATGTCACCTTATAAAATGGTTTATGGAAAAGCTTGTCATTTACCTTTAGAACTAGAGCACAAAGCTTATTGGGCTGTAAGAGAACTAAATAAAGATCCTAAACTTGCCGGTAAGAAGAGGTTGCTACAATTGAGTTCTCTAGATGAATGGAGAAGTGAAGCTTATGAAAATGCTAAACTCTTTAAAGAGAAAGTTAAGAAATGGCATGATAAAAGGATTATCAAAAGAGAATTTAATATTGGGGATAAAGTCCTATTGTATCGGTCTCGTCTCAGATTCTTTGCAGGGAAATTACTCTCGAAATGGGAAGGACCATATGTCGTTGAGGAGGTGTATCGTTCAGGAGCAATTAAAATTAGCTCTCTCCAAGGCAATGCCACACAAGTGGTGAATGGACAAAGACTCAAGCATTATATCTCAGGTGATTCTTATAATGAAGATGTTGATCTTATTCGAGTGGAAACACCGGAGGCTTTCATCAAAGGTCAAATTGACAGTCCGCCAGAACTCGACTTTGAATAGGTAACGATCGGTAATAAAAAGTTCGCGATTTACTTTCCGAACAATGTTTTTGCTGTTTTTGGAAAATATGAAAAATTACGAGATCGAAACGGAGTGGAGGAGACGCACGAGGGCGTGCCCCCATAGGCCGGCGCGGGCCCCAGCCTGGCCGCGCCGCCCTATGAGGTGGCCGCCTCGTCGCCCCTCTCCGACTCTGGTTTGATCTGGTACTTTCCTTATGTCGTAAAAATTCCTGCTATATAATCCCCCGGACCCCTGGAGGTCCGTACATTGTTTTCTCGACGTGTTTTGTTTCGAGCTGTTTCTGCCAGGATCTGTTCTCAATCTAGAAGCACCATGATCTCCAAGAACAAGGGCAAGGGGCTTTCGGATGAAGATATTCAAGATCCCGAGTGGAAAGAGGTGGACGAGAGCGTCAAGGAAGAAGATGAAGAAGAAGTGGAGGAAGACTCGCGCGCATACCCACGTGCTACCATCGCAAGGATCGAGGTGGTGGATAACCCTTTTAGTGCAAAGAGGAGCGCAAGAATTCGCACCGGAGGAAGGGTTCCACGTCATTACCTAGCTCCAAAGACATCTTCTTCAGGCACTTACCACCCCTTCTGCAATCTAATTTACAATAGTCAAATTGAAAGGACTCCCAAGGCAGCATTGCCTAGCAATTGGGATATAGATCGTTCTAACACTGCAGGAAGGATGAAGCCTGAAGTTGAAGAGTGGGGAAATAACTCCAAGAGTTGGGACTCGCCGTCGGACATACTTCTTAACCGCATCGAGCACAATTCGGAGATGATCCGCAACCTCATGTACAAGATTGATGAGCTTCAGGAGCTTGTTGAGAAGCTTGTCGAGAATTCATCACCACCACCGCCGAAGGAGTAATTCATCATCAGTATTGGCATCCCCTTGGTTTGTTCCAAGCTTGGGGGAGTGCCGCGGTATCACATCATCACTATCTTTTACTTTTTACTATCAATTAGTGTCATATCATGAGTAGGGAAGTTATCATATAAGATGGGTTGCAGTGTGGAAGTATCTATCCTTTAGTTGGTTGTCTATGTATCCCTTGGTGTGAGTTATCGTTATGAAATATTAATGAGAAGTCTTATCATTTACATATTGCACATCTTATTTTAGTTTGCAATCTCTATTATATGATTGATCTTGTTATTAGTATTGGTATCACTTTGGGAGCATTGAGTTAATCTATTTGGTTTTGGCAAACTTAGCATTGGTCAATAGCAATAACACTTTGAGGTTTAAGTAGAAAAGAGAAATACATGTAGTTGTTTCATTGTCTTCCGTTCTTGTTAGCTCATAGCTTATTATTCTGAAGTTAAAATTGTTTGTGCTTACAAGGAAGATGCATGATTGTTTCTATCACATGTATATTTGTTTGTTTCCCTCAACTCTCGTGCTTGCTAATTAACCTTGCTAGCCAAAAACCTGTACTGAGAGGGAATGCTTCTCGTGCATCCAAACCTTAACCCGAACCTATGCCATTTGTGTCCACCATAACTACCTACTACATGGTATTTCCTGCCATTCCAAGTAAATACTTCGTGTGCTACCTTTAAACAATTCAAAATTTACTATGTCTTATTTGTGTCAATGTTTTATAGCTCATGAGGAAGTATGTGGTGTTTTATCTTTCAATCTTGTTAGGCAACTTTCACCAATGGACTAGTGGCTTCATCCACTTATCCAATAACTTTGCAAAAAGAGCTGGCAATGGGGTTCCCAGCCCCTATTAATTAACCTTCATAATTTTACAAATAGACACTCCTCCATGGTATGTGATTGTTGGAAGGCACCCGAGGATTCGGTTAGCCATGGCTTGAGAAAGCAAAGGAGGGGAGGAGTGTCATCTAAATAAAACTAAAATAAAAGGCACTCCTTCATGGTATGAGCTTGTTGGCAGGCACCCGAGGATTCGGTTAGCAGTGGTTTGTGAAAGCAAAGGTTGCAAGGAGTGCCAACCTAAAATAAAACTTTATGGGAGCCGCTCTTCGAGAGTTTGTCTGGCAAGGGGGTTAGAGTACCCACTACCAGTCTTTGACAACAACAAACACCTCTAAAAATGTTACTTTTATTCTCTTTATATGATTTCAAAACTGAAAAAGCTCTAGCACATGATTTAATCCCTGCTTCCCTCTGCGAAGGGTCTGTCTTTTACTTTATGTTGAGTCAGTAAACCTATTTCCCTCCATCTCAAGCAAGCATTTGAGTTGTTGTGATCAAACCATTATATTGTGATTTACTTCATCATGTCTTTTACGCTTCCTTGTTTAGTACAAGTTTTATCTGAATGAATATAGCTTTGAAAGTTATCAATGATTATGAGGAGATTATTATGATTGAGTATGCAAGTTGTGCCATATAAACTTTAACATAAGAGCGCTGCTCGATAGATAAGTATAACCTGTTAATTGTTCTCTGACCAAGAACGATGTTTTCCATCACCAATTATGATTTCTTATGCACCTTTATTTGTGATTACCTTCTACTTGTTTCAAGTTGAATTATATGAGGAAGTTGTTTACTAGAATGTCTTGTGTGAATGAATATGATGCTTCTTGTCCGTATTTTATTTATCGACTCTTCACTCCATAAACATGTGGTCCTGTTTACCGAGTTCAGTTTCGCTTGGGGACAAGCGAAGTCTAAGCTTGGGGGGAGTTGATACGTCCATTTTGCATCACTATTTTATCTCATAATTTGCTGTTATTCACTGATATATTTCATATTTGGAGATGATACTTATGTTATTTCATCTATTTTGCATGTTTCATGATTATTGGAGGATCGCGCACCGGAGTCAGGATTCTGCTAGAAAAAGCGCCGTCAGAATGCAATATTTCGGAAGATCAACAATTGACGGAAATTGTATGAAAATTCCTATTTTTCCAGAAGACGAAGGGAGCCAGAAGGGGGAGCCGAGGAGGGCCGCCGTGGGCCCACCTCACAGGCCGGCGCGGGCCAAGGCCTGGCCGCGCCGCTTTGTGGGGAGGGGGCCCACAGCCCCCTCTGGCCTCCTCTCCTTCGCGTACATCTTCGTCCCGAAAACCTAAGCTCCAGGGAGATAGTCGCGAAGAGTCACAGCCGCCTCTGCGGGGCGGAGAACACCAGAGAGAAAAGAGCTCTCCGGCAGGCTGAGATCCGCCGGGGAAATTCCCTCCCGGAGGGGGAAATCGACGCCATCGTCACCGCCATCGAGCTGGACATCATCTCCATCATCATCGTCATCATCTACATCACCATCACCGTCGTCTCCACCGCTGCACATCGTCACCGCTGTAACAATTCGGGTTGGATCTTGATTGTTTGATAGGGGAAACTCTCCCGGTGTTGATTTCTACTTGTTATTGAAGCTATTGAGTGAAACCATTGAACCAAGGTTTATGTTCAGATTGTTATTCATCATCATATCACCTCTGATCATATTCCATATGATGCCTCGTGAGTAGTTCGTTTAGTTCTTGAGGACATGGGTGAAGTCTAAATGTTAGTAGTGAATTATGGTTAAGTAATATTCAATGTTATGATATTTAAGTTGTGGTGTTATTCTTCTAGTGGTGTCATGTGAACGTCGACTACATGACACTTCACCTTTATGGGCCTAGGGGAATACATCTTGTACTCGTTTGCCAATTGCGGGGTCGCCGGAGTGACAGAAACCTGAACCCCCGTTGGTATATCGATGCATGAGGGATAACAGGATCTCAGAGTTTAAGGCTGTGGTTAGATTTATCTTAATTACTTTCTTGTAGTTGCGGATGCTTGCAAGGGGTATAATCACAAGTATGTATTAGTCCTAGGAAGGGCGGTGCATTAGCATAGGTTCACCCACACAACACTTATCAAAACAATGAAGATTAATTAGCCATATGTAGCGAAAACACTAGACTAAAATCCCGTGTGTCCTCAAGAACGTTTGGTCATTATAAGTAAACAAACCGGCTTGTCCTTTGTGCTAAAAAGGATTGGGCCACTCGCTGCAATTATTACTCTCGCACTTTACTTACTCGTACTTTATTCATCTGCTACATCAAAACCCCCTGAATACTTGTCTGTGAGCATTTACAGTGAATCCTTCATTGAAACCGCTTGTCAACACCTTCTGCTCCTCGTTGGGATCGACATTCTTACTTATCAAAAATACTACGATACACCCCCTATACTTGTGGGTCATCACCCCTTCGACTCTGACTCTCCACCTATAAAAGCCTTCCTGACCTAAAAACTTCGGACGAATAAGCCACGGTACGAGAAACCTTCCAGAGCCGCCGCCATCGCGAAGCCAAGATTCGGGGGACAGAAGTCTCTGTTCCGGCACGCCATCGGGACGGGGAAGTGCCCCCGGAAGGCATCTCCATCGACACCACCGCCATCTTCATCACCGCTGCTATCTCCCATGAGGAGGGAGTAGTTCTCCATCGAGGCTAAGGGCTGTACCGGTAGCTATGTGGTTAATCTCTCTCCCATGTAGTTCAATACAATGATCTCATGAGCTGCCTTACATGATTGAGATCCATATGATGAGCTTTGTAATCTAGATGTCATTATGATATTCAAGTGGATTTTACTTATGTGATCTCCGGAGACTCCTTGTCCCACGTGTGTAAAGGTGACAGTGTGTGCACCGTGTGGGTCTCTTAGGCTATATTTCACAGAATACTTATTCACTGAGTTATGATTTGAGTTGGGTGTCTCTATGAAATTATGGTGTGTTAGTACCTCCTATAAATGCTCACAGTGACAGCGTGGGGTGTTTATTAGTACTTGGGAATACATCTTTAAGGTTTGCCTACATGATGAATTAGAGTTCGTTATCTCGCCAGAGAGTAATTCAGAATAGCATAGTGAAGTGCTTATTTATATTCCTTTATGATTGCAATGTTGAGAGTGTCCACTAGTGAAAGTATGATCCCTAGGCCTTGTTCTAAGCATTGAAACACCGTTTCCAACAAGTTCTGCTACATGTTCGCTTGCTGCAATTTATATTTCAGATTGCAATTACTACTCATACACATTCATACCACTTGTATTTCACTATCTCTTCGCCAAACTAGTGCACCTATACATCTGACAGGTGTATTAGGTGTGTTGGGGACATAAGAGACTTCTTGTATCGTGATTGCAGGATTGCTTGAGAGGAATATCTTTGACCTCTTCCTCCCTGAGTTCGATAAACCTTGGGTGATCCACTTAAGGGAAAACTTGCTGCTGTTCTACAAACCTCTGCTCTTGGAGGCCCAACACTGTCTACAGGAAAAGAAGCCGTGTGTGGACAGCAAGGCTCTCCAAAGACCTTCCTGTGAAGGACTTGGAGAAACTGATCCGAAAGATCTCATCGCTCAGCAAGAAGGATACAATTCCATCCTCTTGCCTTATTACGCCATATAGTGGCGCCAACCCCCTTCCCGAGGTAATTTAACCTCTTTAGTTGCTATATTGTCTTCTCAAGTTTTATTATTTGTCGACTACTATCTTTGCTAGCATTTCTTGCACAACTTCTTTTTTATCGACGCTCTTTCTTTTTCTCAGAATCATCCCGCTCTTACTTCTCTTCCTCCTCTTCTTGAGGGTGGAGAAGTTGAAGATCGTACTGTTGTCGATGATGACAACCAGGGTACCTCTCGCCCTGAGAGTGAAATCTTGGGTTCCCAAAAATCCGCGGCTTCCTCTGAAAAAGGAGCTGAGTCTGAGGCCACTGCCACGACACACTCCCTTCCTTCCGCTGTTTTTCCAAGGAACAAGAGGAAAAGGGATGAAGTTGAAGATTCCGGCACCTCCAAAGCCGAAGAATCTGGTCCTTCAGATAAGAAGGCGGCTTTCAATCCATACGATGATGCCCTCGTCAGCTCGTAAGTTTCATATTGCTTCTTGTTGTTTTGCTGTCGACGTTTTTTCCTATCTTGATTCTTTTCATTGTCGCCGTTTTATTGCAGTGGTGACGAGGAAGAAGCACATCCTATTGACGCGACTGCTCGAACGAGTACGTCGCGTACTTTAGTTGTTTCTGAAGCTCAAGCTGATGGAGATGAATCTTCGCCTCCTCAGCAAACCACCGAGCTTCCTACTCCGCCTGCGAGCCCCCGTGCCCCTTCGCCAAAAAGGGCAAGGGTCGAGCTATCCAAGGAGCCTGCTCTGCAACTTGGTGACTCCACGACTCCTCCTCTGGACGATGTAAGTCATTTGCTTGTTTCGTTTTTGTTTTTCGCCTCTTATACTCTTTGCTATCGACTTTTTTGTTTTGCTAATGCTTTCTTTTCTATTTCCTTTTTGTCAGCCTTTGATGAAGGAATTCATCCGTCTCGGTACCCAATTCATCGGGTACCGTGACTATTCTAAAAAGGTCGAAGGTACTATTTTGTTACTTCTTCTAGTCAATGAGCTCCTCCTCCTCTCTTGTCATGATTTTGACTGATGTCGACTATTTTGTCAGAAAACCTTGTGGAAGCCAACAAACGTGCTGACGCACTTGCTCGTAAACTAGAGCAAAGTGAAAAAGCTCATAAGAAGGCTGAAGCAGATGCTAAGAAGGCCAAGGCAGATGCTACTACTATCGAAGATCTTCGCAAGAGGCTTCACGAAGCAGAAACTGCCCTGGGCGACAATTTGGCCGAGCAAGCTGCTCATGAAAAAGAGATCCTCAGTCGCTTGCAATCGCAAAGTCGACGTTTTGTTAGTAAGTACTCAAATCCTTGTTTATTTCTTCGAATTGCTTCACTGTCTCGAGCATTCTTATTTACGGGCTTCCCTTTGCTTGTTTTCAGGGAGAACTCATCAAGAATACGAAGTGGAGGATCCTGAAGGCGGTCAGCTTATCGACGCGCTTTCTCTTCTTGAAATCCATGGGGATGAAGCACGCGAAGGCCTTGCTGACGCTGAAGCAGGTCTGTCGAAGCTTTTCCCCTATTTCTTCCCGAAGAAAGAGGAGCCCGACACTTTTACTGCTCTCGCCAAAAGCTTCAACGTGCCGGAAGATCTTGGGCTTAAACTTCGCCAAGAAGGCCTGAAGATTGGTGTTGAAGGCACCATTGCTCTGATTGCTGATAGCCAGCAAAACGTCGACTGGGCTAAGGTTGGCGACATAGGGGAGATGGAGACGAAGAAATGACAATCTCTAATTAGAGCTGCCAAGCCTCCCTCAAAGCCAATCCTTGCTTTCCTTGGTGTCAAACCAACTCCTGCTCCAAGCGCATCCAAGCCGGAGGTCAAGTAGACCACCCTGTCTTTATTTTTGTTTTTCCTTTTGATGTTGTCGCCAAAGTAGCCTTGGCGACACTTAACCCACTAGTTTGTTAGGGCGACCTCCATTGTAATATCTTGTAAATATTCTGAAAATCAATGGAATTCTATTTTGCTTGATGATTGATGTCGAACCTTTTGTTTCAGTTAACATTTGATAACCGTGCTTCAAGTCCTCGTCCTTCCGATGTTTTTACTGCTTCCTTTCACTCGAAGAAAACGCCTATCGATAATGAATTGGGTGGATATTCCTCGAGCAAAGGTTTAACACAGGACTTGGAAGAACTTCGTCAACAGCTTCAGTATGCGAAGAAGAAAACACTTGTGATGATGGAGCAATCTCAAAAGGCATCCAAAAAAGAGAAAGTTGCACTACAGGAAGCTCAAGAAGCCATAGCTGCCAAGGAAGCCGCTGTTTCTGAAGCTGCAAAAGCGACCACTCGAGAAAATTTTATGCTCGAGTTGATGAATGAAGCCAGTTTGGACACGTCAGGTATGCTTTTGCAAACCAAAACTTCTGTTTTCCCGCTATTTCTTTTTTTGAAATTCTTGTGCTGTCGCCAAATAGGTTCCTTTCTCGACGCTGCTGCTGAAGACCAAAGGGTAGACGCAAGGACAAATCTCCTGGTTAACCTCTCCCTTGACCATGGTTCTTTGTTCTGGGCCACTCTAGAGCGTACCCGACAGATTGTCAGGTTTCAAGACCGCGCCTGTCAGGTTCGTGAATTCCTTGATTTCTGCACCAGAACCTTGTCCCTGGTTTACAAGACAATGTTTCCTCGGAACGAGACACCCGACTCTCTTCTTGGTCTAATTGAAAAATTTCGGCATGCCCCTCGTATCCATAACTTTGTGCAAGATCAATTGTCTGCTAGAGCAAGATTCGCCATGATTATGATACATATCTGCTACCGGAAATTAGACCTGATGAAGATTGTCTCCAAGTGCCTGGCCAAGCAGTCGAAACGAAAAAGGAACATCGACAAAATCAATGACATTGTAACTCCTGTAGCCGAAGAAATGATGGACGAACTTCTTCGGATCGACTCTGAATTTTTCGTCAAAGGGAGCTATGCTGAACATACGACACGAGCTGCAAATAACAAGGGTCTATCCATAGATAGTATATTAGGCATTAACTGATTTGTACTATATTGCAAGAAATCATGTCTATATTTTTTGTCGAACTCTTCGTGATAATAAAGTTGTCTATATTGTGAAGTGTAATTTATATTGCGAAGCCCCCGAGCCTTTGGCCGGAGCTCGAACTATTTTTTGCGTCTCGATGAATTTACTATTTTGCGAGAGTATATATATTTTGGGTTATGAGCCCCCGAGCCTGTCGACGAAAAAAGATGTATATCACCAATATCTTTTACTATATTGCAGCACCGCGAGCCCGCCTCATTAAAAACCTTTCCAGCCCCACTCAGTGCCCTGAAAAGGAAAAGAGTGCGTCTGAAAACTCGCGGGCGTTTCAGTACATTGTATTTTTACAAAGGAGGACTATATTTCGACTCTAAGCGTAGAACCGCCTGAGTTGCGTCACGTTCCAGGGGTTTTTCTCGGGAACCCCCGTCTTCTTGTCCTTGATCCTGTACGCTCCTCCTTCGATTACTTCTGTGACGATATAAGGGCCAAGCTGTGACGCCCCGGAACCGGTACCCTGAGGATCCCAGCGATCCCGCCGAAATCCGCACGATATCGATTCCGACACGCCCTCCGACACGACGTGCGCGACAAAGCACACGTGATGCCAGAGGAATTACCACGAGTAGTAACATTACAACAGGTTTACAATAGAGCCCACAAGATACATATATATTACAACAACGATTCCAACGAGTCAAGATACAAATATACAATACGAAGATCCAAATCATACAGAAGATCGAATACGTCCGAGTACGGACAAGATACAAATTGGACTAAGAGTCCTGAAGATAACCAGTGGCGTCCATAACCCTGCCCAGGCCAAGCCGGAAGGGTAACCTTGCTAACGTCGTCTTCATCGTACCGGTCTTCATACCTGCCCGGTTATATCCCGTAGAAGCAGCAATAAGTACGGGTTCGTACTTAACAAGACTTCAAGATGTATAAGCATTCGTCAACCAGTCGTCCTTTGTACTTGAGGCACGCAGGGGACTTAGAGGACGCAAGAGGAACGTCATGGACAATATGGTGGGGTTAAGCGGCAACGCGCAAGCACTAAAAACCTGTAGAGACACTCTACAACATTCGTCTAATCAGAGAAGGTGAGAGAGCGCATAAACTAACAGTTATATACTCTGCAAACATAACACAGCCGATGTGTTCTCCCTTCGCAAAGAGGTACTTACAAAGGCACTCACACTGTTGACAAATTTTAACCAGTTATTATTTAGGTTGTTCTATCTTACTATGCAAGTTATTAGTATTGAAACAACAGGTGTAAGTTTTCTATGGTCGAGTCATACAGCTCCAAGTCGTCCATAACCGCGGACACGGCTTATCGATAAGATTGTAACCCTGCAGGGGTGCCCAAATATGCCCACACGCACGCTCAACCCACTTACGACAGGTGGATATCACGACACGCACTCTCCTTCACTACAACAATGTCCAGGAAGCCACCTAACTAAGTTAACCCGTTTCGGAGCCCGATCGAAACTCCGACGCGGACTTAGCTGTTTGCGTCTACGGCTTTCGGATGGAAACAGTGCCCGCATGGTGAATCCATCTTCAGCAATACGTACCGCATCCTACGAGCGTGCAAGAGACAACGGGGTTACAAGGCAACATGGCTTCCCCAAGAGTAACATCATATCATCTGACCACAAAGAAACATGCTTGCACGCCCGGGAGAAACAAAACGAACATCCAAACTAGTTGTGGCCACTGGACAAATGCTGTAGATTCAGGCAGTGGTCGAGGGGAGACCCGGTAAGCATACCCACGTGTGGTTAGAGCGCTCAGTCTCGGAACAGATAACAAGAACTCGGGGTCCTAAGGTATTAAGGAAACACAAGTGAGCCGTCACAAAACGAGCAGCTGACCCACCGATGCCTCCGCTAAACAAATGTCAACAACTAAAGTAACCATGATTCTTCCCAACATATAACCCAAATAAGATAACAATAACGGTAACAAGATAAAACAGCACTAGCATGCACTACGACTCGCAAGGGCAGACTCGATAACCAAACAATAGCCGTAGGAGGTTGTGGTGGCAATATGGGCTGCTTGAGGTAACAAGTGGAAAGGACACGTGACAAGAACGCAACTTAAGGATAGCATGAGGGAGAAGGCAAAATAAAATAGGTGAGCGACTCCTGCAGGGACAGGAGTATAGGGGAAATGCTTGCCTGTTAAAGCTTGCCGAGGAACATCCGGAGAACTTGTCGTATCTCACCACACCACTTCGTGATCCTATCCGGGAAGAAGCAAATGCTGGAACACAACAACGTATGCAAGTCTTACAACTACGGATAAAGAAGATCCAGCATGTTCATGATGATATGCATGACATGGCATAGATGGTGTAATGCATCTTATCCATATTAAGCGGAGTCGGAACCCCGGACAATCAAATTAGAGTTGGAGTTGCATTTTCTACCGGCAAATTTAAGTGTTGATTAACATGGCATATCATGGCAGGGGTGCGCTACTTCAAAGTTAAACGGAGCAGGGAAAACCGTAGTCGGTATCCAAAATACTCCGCATATATGTTAGGTGAACATGCAAAACTATCACGACGCGTCATGATGCGAGATGCTAACAGATGTATTGATGGCATATTCATGTTCCTCATATTTTTCTGATCAATTTTCATATACAAAACTTTTTGTTCCGAGTTATAGATTTAAAGATATTGATTTTACAAGATAAAGCATTTTCTGGAATTTTAAGAAAAAGGAAACATGGAGGGGGACGAACTGGGCCGGACCTGAGGTGAGATGGCGGCGGATAGCTTCTGGAAGCGCGCGGACGGTAGGCTGCACCGGATCAAACTGGGCTGAGGCCCATCGAACGCCAGCTCTGGGCAGAGAAGAATTGGCAAAAAGTCGGGTTAAATAGCAGCCCATGGAATTTGAACTCGGGATCTGCTGGGCAAGAGAACAAAGGCCGAACCAGTTGGGCTATGTGCCTGATGTTGAAAATGGAAAGGCCCTAAGCCTCAAGAAGCTCCTCTTTGCGCGAGATCTGGAGTAAAAACAAGGAAAAAGGTTGGATTATTTCGCCAGGTTGAGGATTCGAACCAGGGATCTGAGGTTAAGGAAGCAGCGAGATTACCACTAAGTTGTTTCTTGCTATGTTGACCGGAGAAAGGCGCGGAACAATAAGAAGCAAGCAGAGGCGGAGCTCGGGCAAACACGGCCATGGCGAAAGTCCCTGGTCGACCATGGCTTGGTCGGAGGGGGGCGAACCGGGACGAGACAGATGGCGTCGAGGGTGCCTCTTGGCGTTGCGGCTCAGCTACGGGTGGTGGGACGGCCGAGGAAAGACTAGGCCGGCCGGAATTGACGAATTTCTCGCCGGAGTTGGAGGCGGAATCGGCGATTTTCCCGTCGATTGGGAGAGCCCCGGCTCGATTCCTTGCACGAGGATGATCAGGGAGAAGAGGCGGTTCTCGTGGTGCTCTCAGAACGAAGAGGGGCGGCCGGAAGTGGCGGCACCATGGCGAGGAGGTGGCGGTGGTGCTTCTTCGTTTGCTTACAGAGAAACGAAAAAGGAAGGTGGGGGTGAAAGGAGAGAGTGGCGGCGGCCAGAGGGAAGAGGGCTAGGGTTTTCCTGGCTCGGATGGAGATTAAAAGGGGAGGGGAGCAGGTGGAGGGGGGCCTCGGTGGTGCAGCACAGCGAGCACGTCTCTCTCGTGCTCCTGTCGCTTTCCTGGCGAAAAAGGAGAAGGGGAAAGAAGTGAAAGGGTATGCGGGTTGGGCCAGACCAGAAGGAAAAAGAAAGAAAGGCTAGCTGGGCTGGGCTGGTGCGGTGGAAGAGAAAAGAAAGAGAAGAGGATGGGCCAGGAGAAAGAGAAGAAGGGAGCTGGGCTAGAGAGAGAAAGCCAGAGAGAGAGGCCCAGAAGAGGGGTTTTGTTTTAAGAAAAGAAAAGATGGGTTTTATTAAACCATATGAGAAGGAAACAAATTAACTAGGGTTTATAAAAATAATTTTATTTTATTAAAAACATGGATGATATGATGCATGATGCATGATGATGCATAAAATAAAAAGAACAAACAAATCTACTAGGGGTACTACCCGGGGACATTACAATCGATACCACTAACAAGGAACCTCGCCCCGAGGTTCCACGCCATGGTACAGGGGAGAGAGGTGAACTATCGGATCTTCAGGCGCCATGTCGATCTCCTCGACACCACTAACAAGAAGTATTGCTCCAGCTTGGGTGGTCGACACCACCAACAAGAAGTCGTTGTCCCGTCATTGAAGATGCGCTTCTGTCGGATCCTCCAAAGATCGAACCTATTAGGTTAAGGCAAAGATCGTCCAACCCACGTGTAAGCCTAAGACTCAGAGAAACTCAGATAAGAGAGAAGATTCAAAACTCGCAAAGGTAAGAGGTGAAAGAATTTAGGTAAGGAGAAAATTCAGAGCTAATCAGATCCATCCAACGAGTTTTAGAAAATAGTTTTGACACGCTAAACTTAACGACCGTTGGCAAGGTTATCCTACAGGCTGGACTAGTGGGGTACCGTCAACCTGAGGCTCTGATACCAACTTGTGACGCCCCGGAACCGGTACCCTGAGGATCCCAGCGATCCCGCCGAAATCCGCACGATATCGATTCCGACACGCCCTCCGACACGACGTGCGCGACAAAGCACACGTGATGCCAGAGGAATTACCACGAGTAGTAACATTACAACACGTTTACAATAGAGCCCACAAGATACATATATATTACAACAACGATTCCAACGAGTCAAGATACAAATATACAATACGAAGATCCAAATCATACAGAAGATCGAATACGTCCGAGTACGGACAAGATACAAATTGGACTAAGAGTCCTGAAGATAACCAGTGGCGTCCATAACCCTGCCCAGGCCAAGCCGGAAGGGTAACCTTGCTAACGCCGTCTTCATCGTACCGGTCTTCATACCTGCCCGGTTATATCCCGTAGAAGCAGCAATAAGTACGGGTTCGTACTTAACAAGACTTCAAGACGTATAAGCATTCGTCAACCAGTCGTCCTTTGTACTTGAGGCACGCAGGGGACTTAGAGGACGCAAGAGGAACGTCATGGACAATATGGTGGGGTTAAGCGGCAACGCGCAAGCACTAAAAACCTGTAGAGACACTCTACAACATTCGTCTAATCAGAGAAGGTGAGAGAGCGCATAAACTAACAGTTATATACTCTGCAAACATAACACAGCCGATGTGTTCTCCCTTCGCAAAGAGGTACTTACAAAGGCACTCACACTGTTTACAATACACTTGGCAACTCTTCTGGCCAAGTATGTCGAGCTCTTTCCAGCGGTCCCAACAAATGCTTCTTGATGCCGTTGCAGATGATACCATTGGCTTTCTCGACTTGGCCGTTGGTTTGCGGGTGCCCAACTGACGCGAAGTGCAATTTGATGCCCACTTCTGCGCAGTATGCCTTGAATTCCTTGGATGTGAAGTTACTGCCATTGTCCGTGACAATGCTATGAGGTACTCCAAACCGAAAAACAATGCTTTTCATGAACTTTATTGCTGACGCTGCATCTGGTGAATTTATCGGCTTTGCTTCTATCCACTTGGTGAATTTGTCAACAGCGACGAGCATATACTCGTATCCTCCTGGCGAGGTTTTGTGTGACTTTCCCACCATATCGAGGCCCCATTGAGCAAAGGGCCAAGACAAAGGTATTGGCATCAGTTCTGCTGCCGGAGAGTGAGGTTTTGCGGCAAATCTCTGGCACGCGTCACAAGTTCGTACTATCTCCTTCGCGTCGTCGATTGCTGTCAACCAGTAAAACCCAGCCCGAAAAACCTTGGCTGCGATAGCTCGACTGCTCGCGTGATGACCACATATTCCCTCGTGTACATCCTTCAAGATTATCCTTCCTTCTTCGGGTGTGACGCACCTTTGTAACACACCCGAAATACTGCGCTTGTACAACTCCCCTTTGACTACTGTGAAGGCTTTGGATCGTCGAATAACTCGCCTTGCTTCAACTGGGTCGTCGGGTATTTCTTTCTTTAAGATGTATGATATGTATGCTTGCATCCATGGGACCTGCACCATCATCACTAGCTCCTGGTCCTCTTCTTCTTCTTCTTCTGGTGCTTCCTTGGGAGTCGTCGAGGTTTTCTCTTCCTTCTGCTTCTTCTGCGCCTTCTTTGGCTTTGTGGATCTCTCGGCTATCTCTTCCCAAAACACACCTGGTGGAATTGCGAGGCACTGCGACCCGATGTTTGCAAGAACATCGGCTTCATCATTGCTCAGCCTGCTGATGTGATTTACTTCGCATCCATCAAATAACTTCTCGAGCTCATTGTACACTTCCTTGTATGCTATCATGCTATCATTGACTGCATCACATTGTTTCATGACTTGCTGAGCCACCAATTGTGAGTCGCCGAAGATTTTTAATCGAGTTGCACCACAAGCTT
The DNA here is from genome assembly GCF_019359855.2 of Lolium perenne. Lineage (NCBI taxonomy): Eukaryota > Viridiplantae > Streptophyta > Magnoliopsida > Poales > Poaceae > Lolium > Lolium perenne. Next base: position 188,848,031 of record NC_067245.2, read on the forward strand.
TCGCCATCTTCATCCCGTGTATAAGAGCTTCATATTCTGCTTCATTGTTAGATGCATTTGGGAATGTCATCCGTAGGACATACTTCAGTATATCGCCTTCAGGTGATATAAGTATCACGCCTGCACCAGCTCCTTCTACCCTCTTGGACCCGTCAAAGTTCATAGTCCATGTTCTCGATAAATCTGGGGGTCCTGTATTTTGCAGCTCCATCCATTCTGCGATGAAATCTGGCAGAATTTGCGACTTTATTGCTTTTCTTTTTTCATGCGTGATGTCGCGAGGAGAAATTTCTACTCCCCAAAGGGAGACACAACCTCTAGCTTATGGATTGTTTACTATATTTGATAGAGGTGCTTCATTGACCACTATTATCTGGTGTGCCGAAAAATAGTGGCGCAATTTTCTTGCTGTTGTGATCACTCCATATGCTAGCTTCTGGTACTGCGGGTACCGCTGTTTTGAAGGCGATCGAACTTCACTGATGAAATATACCGGCCTCTGCACTCCATGGAGTTTTCCTTCTTCCTCTCTTTCGACAACCAGCGCCGTGCTGACCACCTGAGGTGTGGTTGCAATGTATAACAAGAGAGGTTCCTTCTCTTTCGGCGCCACCAAGATTGGTGGTGTCGAAATTGTTCGTTTAAGATCCTCGAAGGCTCTATCTGCTTCTTCGTTCCACTGGAACTTCTCTCCTTGCTTGATTAAAGCGTAGAACGGTAACGCCTTTTCTCCCAGCCTGGCGACGAATCTGCTTAAAGCTGTGACTCGCCCAGTTAACTGCTGTATTTCTTTCAACTTTGGGCCGGCCCATAAAATTCCGTCTCTGAGTGGCGCCCCAGATACACATTGCAATAAGCGATGAATAAGGATTGCCCTGCAATTGTCTCCATTAGAGCATGTCTAACAGACCCCATAGAACACCCAAACCCGTATAATAACTGCCAGAATACGGGTTTGAGCTCTACCCGGCCGTCTAGCAGGCCCCGTAAAATCGGCCCCCGTTTCGATTTTTGCTGGTTTCGATTACGGGGCGAGCCTTCGCCCCTTACTTGTGCGGGGTGGGAGGCCAAATACAGGGCCAACCCCCCACTCTTAGCGGGCTGAAATTTCAGAAAATCTAACTGTTTTCGCGATTCACCTCGCCGGAATCCGGTTAAATTCCGGCGAACTGCAGCCGCGGCGGGGCTGGTCGAGCGCCGCCGGGGCCGGCGCGAGCACGGCCGGAGCGGGGCGGGGCTGGCCGGAGCGGGGAGGGGCAAGGGCGGCCGGGTGGGGCGAGGGCGGCGCGGTCGGGAGCGGGGCGGGTCGGGGCGAGGGCGGCCGGGCCGGGGCGAGGCGAGGCGAGGGCGGCCGGGCCGGGGCGGCGCGGCCATGGCCGGGGTGGGGCGAGAGCGGCGCGGTCGGGAGCGGGGCGGCGCGGCCATGGCCGGGGCGGGGAGCACGGTGGCCAGGACAACAGTTGGCTAGAGGTAGAAGATGGAAGGAGTTTTTTTTCGATTCGGCATATTTTGGGAATATTTCATTTTACAGGGTGAGTTTACAGGTTCTGCTAGATTGGACGCGTTTTTGGCCTGTAGAAAATGAATACAGGGCCCTCTACTCATATTTTAAGGGGCGAAAAAATACAGGACCTGCTAGACATGCTCTTAGCCTACTAGAAAAAAGGAAACCTTTAGGAAGGTCCATCCCGTGCGTGGAACGCGTGCCATGGACATCCCGCACGTTTACTTCTTCCCGCACGAACGTGCGGGAGTACGCCGCGCGTACGCCACTTCTTTCGCGTGAGTACGGCCACGCGTACAACGTCTCTGCATGAGTATGGCTGCGCGTACAGCACCTCAGCGCGAGTGCGGATGTGTGAAACCAATCAATACAGCTACCGATCAAACTTATAAATACAGGCACCGTACAACACTCGAGTACGGTGCACACAACACACGAGTACAATTGAACACACAGATGAATACAAGTAGAATCACGCAGACAAGCAGGTACAGTCGTGCATACGAGCAAGTACATGTACAGAAGTACTGTGACGCACACGAGCCGGTACAACCGCGCATACGGGTAAGTACAGTCGTGCACACGAGTAAGTACAAGTACAGTCACGCACACGAGCGAGTACCTTTACCGAGTACAGGAAAAAACTATACCAACTACATTAAAGATATAAGCACTTATGAGTTGAAACACGATTACACTTAGGTACACCCCACGAGTACAATCATACTAGTATTGAAAGTATAGCAAAAAAATATCTTAAAACCTATCAACATGGAATCTAGTTTTAAAGATCTCAATGCAAGGATCTCACAATTTGAATTTGCGGTTCGTAAGAGATTTACGGTTCTCAATATATTTTATTTTGAAAAAACAAATCTATATAAGAAAGGAAAAACTGACACAGCCCAACCTTCCTCTATTTTCTCAAACCTCCTTCATCTAGCGTTGCTTCCCTTTACGACACGTGGCGAACAGAGAGACCACTTTTCATGAATTTTCTGGCACCATAACACGCCACTTCCCTTTCGGAAAAGTCGGCTTTTTTCTAACGATTTTGCCATTAGCACCGCCACTAGACGTGCAGTGTTCTGCCTGGGCTAGATTTGTTTGGGCCCAACAAGGCTCTTATAGCACTTGTTTATTCTTACTTTTACTTGTTTTATTTTATATTATTTTCAATCACGTCATACTTTTTTTTTGTAATTATAGGTTTCTCCAACTTCAAGTATCTCAACCACTTATCATTAGATTTTGTAGGCTACACTTTGTAAATATACCCCTTAAAGATCTGAGAGCCACAAAATTGGCAAGCACCACCCGAGAATTGAGCGAAAATAAATACTAATTCTTTTTTATGAATTAATCTGGACCGCTTAGTGCTGATATTATAATGATAAAAACTGCAGAGTTCAGGTCTTACCGTCGACATGGAAATATATAGGCACATGTGGTAGCATGGAGGAAGCTCAAGCTCGAGTTGCCAAGGCTTTATTTCGACCCCCCCCCCCCCCGCGTTATTTTCCAAACATGGGGTGTTTGGGGATGGGAAGGGATTCGGTGAAATCTCTCTTCCACCCAATCCCTTCAAATATTTTTCCACGGAGTATGATGGTGAATGCTTGGAATGATGTGTAGCCCCTTATTTATTTTGCGCTATTCTTGTAATTAATTCGAGTAAAAGTTTTCACACTGTTTTATATTTAAATCATGTAAAAGAGAAAATATATTGCTAATTTCAGTAAAAGTTGCTATTTATATTCTTTCAAATTAATTTGTGTCTCTTGATTTTTTCTGTATTAAATTACCAGTAAAAAACATTAAAAGTTACTTGTGATAGGTTTTGGATCTCACAAAGAGTACTATTCTCCCAACTCATTTGACTATAAAATATCTAGGAATAGGACACAATATAAGCTTTTTTTATGTAAAAAGACCTATATTAGATGTTCAGCTAGGACTTGGTGAGGCTGGGGCCTATCTTTAAGTTACCGAATTAAGTAGGTGTGAAGTTTGACTTGTTTCTATAAGGCCTTGACTTTTTGGAGATATCCGCGAATAGTTTATCTCAGAAGGCCTTAGGGCATCTCCAACGGGTGTCGAGGGTACTCCTCGGCAATGCCCCCTGATACGTCTCCGACGTATCGATAATTTCTTATATTCCATGCCACATTATTGATGATATTTACATGTTTTATGCATACTTTATGTCATATTTATGCATTTTCCGGCACTAACCTATTAACGAGATGTCGAAGAGCCAGTTGCTGTTTTCTGCTGTTTTTGGTTTCAGAAATCCTAGTAAGGAAATATTCTCGGAATTGGACGAAATCAACGCCCAGGGGCCTATTTTCACACGAAGCTTCCAGAAGACCGAAGGGAAGACGAAGTGGGGCCATGGGGCGCCGCCACACTAGGGCGGCGCGGCCCAGGGGCGGGCGCGGCCCTAGCGTGTGGGGCCCCCGTGACGCCTCCTGACCTGCCCTTCCGCCTACATATAGCCTTCGTCGCGAATACCCCAGTACCGAGAGCCACGATACGGAAAACCTTCCAGAGACGCCGCCGCCGCCAATCCCATCTCGGGGGATTCAGGAGATCGCCTCCGGCACCCTGCCGGAGAGGGGAATCATCTCCCGGAGGACTCTTCACCGCCATGGTCGCCTCCGGAGTGATGTGTGAGTAGTTCACCCCTGGACTATGGGTCCATAGCAATAGCTAGATGGTTGTCTTCTCCTCATTATGCTTCATTCTCGGGTCTTGTGAGCTGCCTAACATGATCAAGATCATCTATCTGTAATGCTATATGTTGTGTTTGTTGGGATCCGATGGATAGAGAATACTATGTTATGTTGATTATCAATCTATCTATGTGTTGCTTATGATCTTGCATGCTCTCCGTTACTAGTAGAGGCTTTGGCCAAGTTGATGCTTGTAACTCCAAGAGGGAGTATTTATGCTTGATAGTGGGTTCATGTCTCTATTGAATCTGGGGGAGTGACAGAAACCCCTAAGGTTGTGGATGTGCTGTTGCCACTAGGGATAAAACATTGATGCTATGTCCGAGGATGTAGTTATTGATTACATTACGCACCATACTTAATGCAATTGTCTGTTGTTTGCAACTTAATACTGGAAGGGGTTCAGATGATAACCTAAAGGTGGACTTTTTAGGCATAGATGCATGCTGGATAGCGGTCTATGTACTTTGTCGTAATGCCCAATTAAATCTCACTATACTCATCATATCATGTATGTGCATTGTCATGCCCTCTCTATTTGTCAATTGCCCAACTGTAATTTGTTCACCCAGCATGCTATTTATCTTATGCGAGAGACACCTCTAGTGAACTGTGGACCCCGGTCCATTCTTTAACATTGAATACAATCTGCTGCAATACTCGTTCTACTGTTTTCTGCAAACAATCATCATCCACACTATACATCTAATTCTTTGTTACAGCAAGCCGGTGAGATTGACAACCTCACTGTTTCGTTGGGGCAAAGTACTTTGGTTGTGTTGTGTAGGTTCCACGTTGGCACCGGAATCCCTGGTGTTGCGCCGCACTACATCTCGCCGCCATCAACATTCAACGTGCTTCTTGACTCCTACTGGTTCGATAAACCTTGGTTTCTAACTGAGGGAAACTTACTGTTGTACGCATCACACCTTCCACTTGGGGTTCCCAACGGTCGCGCGTTGTACGCGTGTCAAGCTAAATTTCTGGCTCCGTTGCCGGGGAACGAAGAAAAGCTACACCACAGAGATTTCTAACTCCCACGTCAACTACACGCCAACAAGTAAATTTCTGGCGCCGTTGCCGGGGAGATGAAGACACGCCGCAAGGGGAGTCTCCACATCGCAATCTCTTTACTTTGTTTTTGTCTTGCTTTATTTTATTTACTACTTTGTTTGCTGCATTAAATCAAAATACAAAAAAATTAGTTGCTAGTTTTACTTTATTTGCTATCTTGTTTGCTATATTAAAAACACACAAAAAATTAGTTACTTGCATTTACTTTACTTACTTCATCATGTTTCCTCCTAAGTTTATTCTTAAAGATGTACCGGTAGGCCGAGGGTCTATCCTCGGGAAAGATAATATAGAAGATTTTTTCACTCACATTAGTACGGTTGAAGATTTTGAAGATAGACACCTGGTAGAACTTGCTCCTACTTATGAAATTGCTGCTGCTTCTTTAGTACACATGTTAGAAGCTAGATTAGTAATGCAGCATATGTTTCTTGCACTAAGTGATATGGAAGAAGGAGAGAAGAAAGATTTTGTCCTAGAAACTCTTCTTAAAGAATTTGGTGACGTAGCAAGAGAAGCTAGAAAGGTTTTTACTAAATATAATATGCTTGGCTCTTATACAAACTTTGCTAGCACCCTTGAAAAGATGGAAAAAGATAGACAAAAGTACACTAATAAAGTTAATTATGAGGGGGATATTAAAACATCAATACCTTGTAAGCTCTTGGGAATGTGCGAGGCACTAGAAAAGAATTTTGATTGGATTGTTCCTGAAGATTTGTTTGATGAAAGTAGCAAGCCTAAGGGTAATAAAAAGGGAGCCTCTGAAACTTACATAGATAAGATACAATGCATATGAGAAAACTCCACACCCCGCTGTAGATGCTCCATCTTTTGATAACACTTGATATACACTTTCTGCGCCTAGCTGAAAGGCGTTAAAGAAAAGCGCTTATGGGAGACAACCCATGTTTTTACTACAGTACCTTTATTTTATATTTGAGTCTTCGAAGTTGGTACTACTGTAGCAACCTCTCCTTATCTTAGTTTTGTGCATTGTTGTGCCAAGTAAAGTCGTTGATAGTAAGGTTCATACTAGATTTGGATTACTGCGCAGAAACAGATTTCTTTGCTGTCACGAATCTGGGCCTAATTCTCTGTAGGTAACTCAGGAAATTATGCAAATTTACGTGAGTGATCCTCAGATATGTACGCAACTTTCATTCAATTTGAGCATTTTTATTTGAGCAAGTCTGGTGCCTCAATAAAATTCGTCTTTACGAACTGTTCTGTTTTGACAGATTCTGCCTTTTATTTCGCATTGCCTGTTTTGCTATGCTTGATGGATTTTTCGATTCCATTGACTTTCAGTAGCTTTGTGCAATGTACAGAAGTGTTAAGAATGATTATGTCACCTCTGAACATGTAAATTTTAATTGTGCACAAACCCTCTAATGAGTTGTTTTGAGTTTGGTGTGGAGGAAGTTTTCAAGGATCAAGAGAGGAGGATGATACAATATGATCAAGGAGAGTGAAAGCTCTAAGCTTGGGGATGCCCCGGTGGTTCACCCCTGCATATATCAAGAAGTCTCAAGCGTCTAAGCTTGGGGATGCCCAAGGCATCCCCTTCTTCATCGACAACATTATCAGGTTCCTCTAGTGAAACTATATTTTTATTCCATCACATCTTATGTACTTTGCTTGGAGCGTCGGTTTGTTTTTGTTTTTGTTTTGTTTGAATAAAATGGATCCTAGCATTCTTTGTGTGGGAGGGAGACACGCTCCGCTGTTGCATATGGATAAATATGTCCTTAGGCTTTACTCATAATATTCATGGCGAAAGTTTCTTCTTCATTAAATTGTTATATGGTTGGAATCAGAAAATGCTACAATATCTTGGATAATGTGATACTTGGCAATTGTTGTGCTCATGTTTAAGCTCTTGCATCATATACTTTGCACCTATTAATGAAGAAATACATAGAGCTTGCTAAAATTTGGTTTGCATAATTGGTCTCTCTAAGCTCTAGATAATTTCTAGTATTGAATTTGAACAACAAGGAAGACGGTGTAGAGTCTTATAATGTTTACAATATGTCTTTTATGTGAGTTTTGCTGCACCGCTTCATCCTTGTGTTTGTTTCAAATAGCCTTGCTAGCCTAAGCCTTGTATCGAGAGGGATTACTTCTCATGCATCCAAAATCCTTGAGCCAACCACTATGCCATTTGTGTCCACCATACCTACCTACTACATGGTATTTCTCCGCCATTCCAAAGTAAATTGCTTGAGTGCTACCTTTAAAATTTCTATCCTCTACCTTTACAATATATGGCTCATGGGACAAATAGCCTAAAAACTATTGTGGTATTGAATATGTACTTATGCACTTTATCTCTTATTAAGTTGCTTGTTGTGCGATAACCATGTTCCTGGGGACGCCATTAACTACTCTTTGTTGAATATCATGTGAGTTGCTATGCATGTCCGTCCTGTCTGAAGTAAGGGAGATTTACCGCTAGAATGGTTAGAGCATGCATAATGTTAGAGAAGAACATTGGGCCGCTAACTAAAGCCATGATCTATGGTGGAAGTTTTAGTTTTGGACAAATATCCTCAAGCTCATATGAGAAAATTAATTGTGGTTAAATGCTTATGCATAAAAGAGGAGTCCATTATCTGTTGTCTATGTTGTCCCGGTATGGATGTCTAAGTTGAGAATAATCAATAGCGAGAAATCCGATGCGAGCTTTCTCCTTAGACCTTTGTACAGGCGGCATAGAGGTACCCCTTTGTGACACTTGGTTAAAACATATGCATTGCAATGATAATCCAGGTGATCCGAGCTAATAGGACAAGGTGCATGCACTATTAGTATACTATGCATGAGGCTTGCAACTTGTAAGATATAATTTACATGGCACATATGCTTTATTACTACCGTTGACAAAATTGTTTCTTGTTTTCAAAATCAAAGCTCTAGCACAAATATAGCAATCAATGCTTCCCTCTGCGAAGGGCCTTTCTTTTACGTTTATTGTTGAGTCAGTTCACCTATCTCTCTCCATCTCAAGAAGCAAACACTTATGTGAACTGTGCATTGATTCCTACATACTTGCATATTGCACTTGTTATATTACTTTACATTGACAAATATCCATGAGATATACATGTTATAAGTTGAAAGCAACCGCTGAAACTTAATCTTCCTTTGTGTTGCTTCAATACCTCTACTATGAATTATTGCTTTATGAGTTAACTCTTATGCAAGACTTATTGATGCTTGTCTTGAAGTACTATTCATGAAAAGTCTTTGTTATATGATTCATTTGTTTACTCATGTCATTTACATTGTTTTGATCGCTGCATTCATTACATATGCTTACAATAGTATGATCAAGGTTATGATGGCATGTCACTCCAGAAATTATCTTTGTTATCGTTTACCTGCTCGGGACGAGCAGAAACTAAGCTTGGGGATGCTGATACGTCTCCGACGTATCGATAATTTCTTATGTTCCATGCCACATTATTGATGATATCTACATGTTTTATGCATACTTTATGTCATATTTAAGCATTTTCCGGCACTAACCTATTAACGAGATGCCGAAGAGCCAGTTGCTGTTTTCTGCTGTTTTTGGTTTCAGAAATCCTAGTAAGGAAATATTCTCGGAATTGGATGAAATCAACGCCCTGATACGTCCAAAACGTATCTACTTTCCCGAACACTTTTGCTATTGTTTTGCCTCTAATTTGTGTATTTTGGATGCAACTAACACGGACTAACGCTGTTTTCAGCAGAACTGCTCTGGTGTCTCGTTTTTGTGCAGAAATCCAACTTTCGGGAAAATCCTCGGAATTTATGCAGAAGGCCCTATTTTCCCAGAGAACTAACGGAGCCAGAAGGACGAACCAGGTGGAGGCCCGAGGGCCCCACACCATAGGGCGGCGCGGCCCAGGGGGGGCCCGCGCGGCCCTGTGGTGTGGCCCCCTCGGCCGGCCTCCGACGCCCTCCTTCGGACTATTTATCGGCCTCGACCTAACCACGCCAGGAAAAAAGTCAAAGTCACCAGAAACCCTCCAGAACGCCGCCACATCGCGAAACTCCGTCGCGGGAGCCAGAAGTCTCCGTTCTGGCACTCCGCCGGGACGGGGAATTGGAGGAGATCATCGCCATCATCACCGCCAACGCCTCTACATCAACCAGCCATGTTTTCCCCATCCATGAGTGAGTAATTCCCCCGCTGTAGGCAGAAGGGGATGGTAGGGATTGGATGAGATTGGTCATGTAATAGCATAAGATTGTTAGGGCATAGTGCCTAGTGTCCGTAATTGGTACTTTGATGATATTGTTGCAACTTGTTATGCTTAATGCTTGTCACTAGGGCCCGAGTGCCATGATCTCAGATCTGAACATGTTATTGTTTCATCATGATATTCATTGTTTATGGTCTTACCTATAAGTTGTATACACATGTCGCTGTCCGGAACCGATGGCCCCGAAGTGACAGAAATCGGGACAACCGGAGGGAATGGTAGCGATGTGAGGATCACATGTGTTCACGGAGTGTTAATGCTTTGCTCCGGTACTCTATTAAAAGGAGTACCTTAATATCTAGTAGTTTCCCTTGAGGCCCGGCTGCCACCGGCTGGTAGGACAAAAGATGTTGTGCAAGTTTCTCATTGCGAGCACGCACGACTATATATGGAATACATGCCTATTGATTGCTTTGTACTTGGACACCGTTTTATTATTATCTGCAAATGCCCTGCTATGATTGTTACATGAGTTTCTCTCATCCATGCAACGCCCGTCATCCGTCCCCGTGCCTACAGTATTTTAATCCTGCTGTTTACTAAAATCACTACTGCTGTCTCTGGTACTCTGCTACTGTTATTTCACTACTGCTACTGCTATAAAACTGTTACTACTGATAAACTCTTGCGAGCAAGTCTGTTTCCTGGTGCAGCAGAATTGACAACTCCACTGTTAAGGCTTCCAAGTGTTCTTTGTCTCCCCTTGTGTCGAATCAATAAATTGGGTTATACTACCCGCGAAGACTGTTGCGATCCCCTATACTTGTGGGTCATCAAGACTATTTTCTGGCGCCGTTGCCGGGGAGCATAGCTTTATTTGGAAGTTCACTTGGATTAATATTGTTCGCTGCAAATTCTCCATGATGGGTAAACCTCGCGATACTAAGATCGCCATATTACCATCCACTACAAGAAAAGGTACAATTCTGAGTACCTCCGCTACACTTGATTCACCATCTGTGATTGATAAACTTGTTTCACCGCCACATGCTTCACATGCGGGTACTTCTGCTGAATCTGAAAACTCTCATAATATTGATAATATTTCTGCTGTGCTTGATGATAGTGGTTCATTGGGATCTTTTCTAGATGCTACAATTGCTAGGTCTAGACAAATTGAAAATACTGAAACTCCTAATTCTACTACACCTGTTAATTCACCTGAACTTGATTATTTTAGTGATGATCCTGATGAAGATTATGTGGAGCTTAATGATGATTTTATTGAAAAATGCAATGCTACTACTGATGCAAGAAAAATTAAAAAAATGCTTGCAGAACATGCTGTTAGATATAAACTGTCTCCTGATCCTAAATTTGCCACATCTCCTATAAACATTAAGGATAAAGATTATGATTTTTTTCTTGATCTATCTCATATAGCTATTGTTGAGAAAACACCCTTTTGTGGTACTGAAAAAGAAAGTGCTGTTGAACACATGACTGAGTTATCTTCTCTAAGTAGCTTGTTTTCTGATGATGTCAAGATGCGTACTTTCTTTGTTGCTAAAATCTTTCCATTCTCATTAAAGGATGACGCTAAAACTTGGTATAATAATTTGCCACCTAATTCTATTAAAAGTCCGAAAGAATTGCTTGATGTTTTCTTCCGTAAATACTTTCCTGCTAGTGCTCAACATATTGCTTTGCAGAGAATTTATAATTTTGACCAGGGAGATGAAGAGAAATTGCCTGAGGCTTGGGCGAGATTTTGCTCTCTTATTAGAGCTCGGCCTGATCATGATTTGGAAAAGCATGATTTACTTGATATATTTTATAGTGGACTAACCATTGAGTCTAGGGCATACTTGGATAGTTGTGCTGGTTGTGTTTTCAGGAAAAGAACTCCGGATGACGCTGAAGAATTATTGGCTAAAATAAGTGATGGCGTGTATTTCACACGTTCGTTGGGCAACCCCAAGAGGAAGGTATGATGCGCACAGCAGCAAGTTTTCCCTCAGAAAGAAACCAAGGTTTATCGAACCAGGAGGAGCCAAGAAGCACGTTGAAGGTTGATGGCGGCGGGATGTAGTGCGGCGCAACACCAGGGATTCCGGCGCCAACGTGGAACCTGCACAACACAACCAAGATACTTTGCCCCAACGAAACAGTGAGGTTGTCAATCTCACCGGCTTGCTGTAACAAAGAGTTAACCGTATTGTGTGGAAGATGATTGTTTGCAGAAAACAGTAGAACAAGTATTGCAGTAGATTGTATTTCAGTAAAGAGAATTGGACCGGGGTCCACAGTTCACTAGAGGTGTCTCTCCCATAAGACGAACAGCATGTTGGGTGAACAAATTACAGTTGGGCAATTGACAAATAAAGAGAGCATGACCATGCACATACATATCATGATGAGTATAGTGAGATTTAATTGGGCATTACGACAAAGTACATAGACCGCCATCCAACTGCATCTATGCCTAAAAAGTCCACCTTCAGGTTATCATCCGAACCCCTTCCAGTATTAAGTTGCAAAGCAACAGACAATTGCATTAAGTATGGTGCGTAATGTAATCAACAACTACATCCTTAGACATAGCATCAATGTTTTATCCCTAGTGGCAACAGCACAACACAACCTTAGAACTTTCATCACTTTGTCCCGGTGTCAATGCAGGCATGAACCCACTATCGAGCATAAGTACTCCCTCTTGGAGTTACAAGCATCTACTTGGCCAGAGCATCTACTAGCAACGGAGAGCATGCAAGATCATAAACAACACATAAGCATAACTTTGATAATCAACATAACAAGTATTCTCTATTCATCGGATCCCAACAAACGCAACATATAGAATTACGAGATAGATGATCTTGATCATGATAGGCAGCTCACAAGATCCGACAATGATAGCACAATGGGGAGAAGACAACCATCTAGCTACTGCTATGGACCCATAGTCCAGGGGTAGACTACTCACACATCACACCGGAGGCGACCATGGCGGCGTAGAGTCCTCCGGGAGATGATTCCCCTCTCCGGCAGGGTGCCGGAGGCGATCTCCTGGATCCCCCGAGATGGGATCGGCGGCGGCGGCGTCTCCGGAAGGTTTTCCGTATCGTGGTTCTCGTGCTTGGGGTTTCGTCACGGAGGCTTTAAGTAGGCGGAAGGGCAGAGTCGGGGCCGACGAGGGGGCAGCACCATAGGGCGGCGCGGCCCCCCCGGGCCGCGCCGCTGTGGTGGTTTCGCCACCTCGTGGCCCCACTTCGTGTGTTCTTCGGTCTTCCGGAAGCTCCGTGGAAAAATAGGCCCCTGGGCTTTGATTTCGTCCAATTCGAGAATATTTCCTTACTAGGATTTCTGAAACCAAAAACAGCAGAAAAACAAAGAATCGGCACTTCGGCATCTTGTTAATAGGTTAGTTCCAGAAAATGCACGAATATGACATAAAGTGTGCATAAAACATGTAGATAACATCAATAATGTGGCATGGAACATAAGAAATTATCGATACGTCGGAGACGTATCAGCATCCCCAAGCTTAGTTCTGCTCGTCCCGAGCAGGTAAAACGATAACACAGATAATTTCTGGAGTGACATGCCATCATAATCTTGATCATACTATTTGTAAAGCATATGTAGTGAATGCAGCGATCAAAACAATGTATATGACATGAGTAAACAAGTGAATCATATAGCAAAGACTTTTCATGAATAGCACTTCAAGACAAGCATCAATAAGTCTTGCATAAGAGTTAACTCATAAAGCAATAATTCAAAGTAAAGGTATTGAAGCAACACAAAAGAAGATTAAGTTTCAGCGGTTGCTTTCAACTTGTAACATGTATATCTCATGGATATTGTCAACATAGAGTAATATAATAAGTGCAATAAGCAAGTATGTAGGAATCAATGCACAGTTCACACAAGTGTTTGCTTCTTGAGGTGGAGAGAAATAGGTGAACTGACTCAACATTGAAAGTAAAAGAATGGTCCTCATAGAGGAAAAGCATCGATTGCTATATTTGTGCTAGAGCTTTGATTTTGAAAACATGAAACAATTTTGTCAACGGTAGTAATAAAGCATATGCATCATGTAAATTATATCTTATAAGTTGCAAGCCTCATGCATAGTGTACTAATAGTGCCCGCACCTTGTCCTAATTAGCTTGGACTACCTGGATTATCACCGCAATACATATGCTTTAACCAAGTATCACAAAGGGGTACCTCCATGCCGCCTGTACAAAGGTCTAAGGAGAAAGCTCGCATTTGGATTTCTCGCTATTGATTATTCTCAACTTAGACATCCATACCGGGACAACATAGACAACAGATAATGGACTCCTCTTTTAATGCTTAAAGCATTCAACAACAATTAATTATTTTCTCATTAGAGAATTGAGGATGTTTGTCCAAAACTGAAACTTCCACCATGGAACATGGCTTCGGTTAGCGGCCCGATGTTCTTCTCTCACAATATGCATGCTCAAACCATTCAACTCAGAGTAGATCGCCCTTACTTCAGACAAGACGAACATGCATAGCAACTCACATGAAATTCAACAATGAGTTGATGGCGTTCCCCAGATAAACATGGTTATCGCACAACAAGCAACTTAATAAGAGATAAAGTGCATAATTACATATTCAATACCACAATAGTTTTTAAGCTATTTGTCCCATGAGCTATATATTGCATAGGTGAATGATGGAATTTTAAAGGTAGCACTCAAGCAATTTACTTTGGAATGGCTGGAAAATACCATGTAGCATAGGTAGGTATGGTGGACACAAATGGCATAGTGGTTGGCTCAAGTATTTTGGATGCATGAGAAGTATTCCCTCTCGATACAATGGTTTAGGCTAGCAAGGCTTATTTGAAACAAACACAAGGATGAACCGGTGCAGCAAAACTCACATAAAAGACATATTGAAAACATTATAAGACTCTACACCATCTTCCTTGTTGTTCAAACTCAATACTAGAAATTATCTAGACCTTAGAGAAACCAAATATGCAAACCAAATTTTAGCATGCTCTATGTATTTCTTCATTAATGGGTGCAAAGCATATGATGCAAGAGCTTAAACATGAGCACAACAATTGCCAAGTATCACATTACCCAAGACATTTATAGCAATTACTACATGTATCATTTTCCAATTCCAACCATATAACAATTTAACGAAGGAGAAACTTCGCCATGAATACTATGAGTAGAAACCAAGGACATACTTGTCCATATGCTACAGCGGAGCGTGTATCTCTCCCATAAAGTGAATGCTAGGATCCATTTTATTCAAACAAAACAAAAAACAAAAACAAACCGACGCTCCAAGAAAAAGCACATAAGATGTGATGGAATAAAAATATAGTTTCAGGGGAGGAACCTGATAATGTTGTCGATGAAGAAGGGGATGCCTTGGGCATCCCCAAGCTTAGACGCTTGAGTCTTCTTGATATATGCAGGGGTGAACCACCGGGGCATCCCCAAGCTTAGAGCTTTCACTCTCCTTGATCATGTTGCATCATACTCCTCTCTTGATCCTTGAAAACTTCCTCCACACCAAACTCGAAACAACTCATTAGAGGGTTAGTGCACAATATAAATTGACATATTCAGAGGTGACACAATCATTCTTAACACTTCTGGACATTGCATAATGCTACTGGACATTAATGGATCAAAGAAATTCATCCAACATAGCGAAAGAGGCAATGCGAAATAAAAGGCAGAATCTGTCAAAACAGAACAGTTCGTATTGACGAATTTTAAAATGGCACCAGACTTGCTCAGATGAAAATGCTCAAATTGAATGAAAGTTGCGTACATATCTGAGGATCACACACGTAAATTGGCATAATTTTCTGAGTTACCTACAGGGAGGTGGACCCAGATTCGTGACAGCAAAGAAATCTGTAACTGTGCAGTAATCCAAATCTAGTACTTACTTTTCTATCAACGGCTTAACTTGGCACAACAAAACACAAAACTAAGATAAGGAGAGGTTGCTACAGTAGTAAACAACTTCCAAGACACAAAATAAAAACAAAGTACTGTAGGTAAAAACATGGGTTGTCTCCCATAAGCGCTTTTCTTTAACGCCTTTCAGCTAGGCGCAGAAAGTGTGTATCAAGTATTATCAAGAGATGAAGTGTCAACATCATAATTTGTTCTCATAATAGAATCAAAAGGTACCTTCATTCTCTTTCTAGGGAAGTGTTCCATACCTTTCTTGAGAGGAAATTGATATTTTATATTACCTTCCTTCATATCAATAATAGCACCAACAGTTCGAAGAAAAGGTCTTCCCAATATAATGGGACAAGATGCATTGCATTCAATATCCAAGACAACAAAATCAACAGGGACAAGGTTATTGTTAATGGTAATGCGAACATTATCAACTTTACCCAAAGGTTTCTTTGTAGAATGATCAGCAAGATTAACATCCAAATAACAATTTTTCAGCGGTGGCAAGTCAAGCATATTATAAATTTTCTTAGGCATAACAGAAATACTTGCACCAAGATCACATAAAGCATTACAATCAAAATCTTTAACTTTCATCTTAATGATGGGCTCCCAACCATCCTCTAGCTTTTTAGGAATAGAGGCTTCACGCTCTAGTTTCTCTTCTCTAGCTTTTATGAGAGCATTTGTAATATGATGCGTGAAAGCCAAATTTATAGCACTAGCATTAGGACTTTTAGCAAGTTTTTGCAAGAACTTTATAACTTCAGAGATGTGGCAATCATCAAAATTCAAACCATTATAATCTAAAGCAATGGGATCATCATCCCCAATGTTGGAAAAAATTTCAGCAGCTTTATCACAGGCAGTTTCAACAGTTTTAGCAGTTTCAGGCAGTTTTTCGCGCTTTGCATTCGAAGTGGAAACATTGCTAACATCAATTCTTTTATTAGTATGAGTAGAAGGTGCAGCAACATGTGTAGCATTAGCATTACTAGTGGTGGTAATAGTCCAAACTTTAGCTATATTCTTCTCTTTAGCTAGTTTTTCATTTTCTTCTCTATCCCACCTAGCACGCAGTTCAGCCATTAATCTTATATTCTCATTAATTCTAACTTGAATGGCATTTGCTGTAGTAGTAATTTTATTATGATGATTCTCATTAGGCAAAACTTTTGATTTCAAAAGATCAAAATCATAATCAAAAATATCAACTTTATAATCAATTATAACAATTTTCCCAAGCTTTTCTTCAACAGATTTGTTAAAAGCAGTTTGTGTACTAATAAATTCTTTAAGCATGGCTTCAAGTCCAGGGGGTGAATTCCTATTATTGTTGTAAGAATTCCCATAAGAATTACCATAGCCGTTGCCATTATTATAAGGATATGGCCTATAGTTGTTACTAGAATTGTTCCGGTAAGCATTGTTGTTGAAATTATTATTTTTAATGAAGTTTACATCAACATGTTCTTCTTGTGCAACCAATGAAGCTAATGGAACATTATTAGGATCAATATTAGTCCTATCATTCACAAGCATAGACATAATAGCATCAATCTTATCACTCAAGGAAGAGGTTTCTTCGACAGAATTTACCTTCTTACCTTGTGGAGCTCTTTCCGTGTGCCATTCAGAGTAGTTGATCATCATATTATCAAGAAGCTTTGTTGCTTCACCAAGAGTGATGGACATAAAGGTACCTCCAGCAGCTGAATCCAATAAATTCCGTGAAGAAAAATTTAGTCCTGCATAGAAGGTTTGGATGATCATCCAAGTAGTCAGTCCATGGGTTGGGCAATTTTTAACCAGAGATTTCATTCTTTCCCAAGCTTGAGCAACATGTTCAGTATCTAATTGTTTAAAATTCATTATGCTACTCCTCAAAGATATAATTTTAGCAGGGGGATAATATCTACCAATAAAAGCATCCTTGCATTTAGTCCATGAATCAATACTATTCTTAGGCAGAGATAGCAACCAATCTTTAGCTCTTCCTCTTAATGAGAAAGGGAACAATTTTAGTTTAATAATATCACCATCTACATCTTTATATTTTTGCATTTCACATAGTTCAACAAAATTATTAAGATGGGCAGCAGCATCATCAGAACTAATTCCAGAAAATTGATCTTTCATGACAAGATTCAGTAAAGCAGGTTTAATTTCAAAGAATTCTGCTGTAGTAGCAGGTGGAGCAATAGGTGTGCATAAGAAATCATTATTATTTGTGGTTATGAAGTCACACAACTTAGTATTTTCAGCGTTGGCCATTTTAGCAACAGTAAATAAAGCAAACTAGATAAAGTAAATGCAAGTAAACTAATTTTTTTGTGTTTTCGATATAGCAAACAAGATAACAAGTAAAGTAAAACTAGCAACTAATTTTTTTGTATTTTGATTTAGTGCAGCAAACAAAGTAGTAAATAAAACTAAGCAAGACAAAAACAAAGTAAAGAGATTGAGAAGTGGAGACTCCCCTTGCAGCGTGTCTTGATCTCCCCGGCAACGGCGCCAGAAAAAGAGCTTGATGGCGTGTATTTCACACGTTCGTTGGGCAACCCCAAGAGGAAGGTATGATGCGCACAGCAGCAAGTTTTCCCTCAGAAAGAAACCAAGGTTTATCGAACCAGGAGGAGCCAAGAAGCACGTTGAAGGTTGATGGCGGCGGGATGTAGTGCGGCGCAACACCAGGGATTCCGGCGCCAACGTGGAACCTGCACAACACAACCAAGATACTTTGCCCCAACGAAACAGTGAGGTTGTCAATCTCACCGGCTTGCTGTAACAAAGAGTTAACCGTATTGTGTGGAAGATGATTGTTTGCAGAAAACAGTAGAACAAGTATTGCAGTAGATTGTATTTCAGTAAAGAGAATTGGACCGGGGTCCACAGTTCACTAGAGGTGTCTCTCCCATAAGACGAACAGCATGTTGGGTGAACAAATTACAGTTGGGCAATTGACAAATAAAGAGAGCATGACCATGCACATACATATCATGATGAGTATAGTGAGATTTAATTGGGCATTACGACAAAGTACATAGACCGCCATCCAACTGCATCTATGCCTAAAAAGTCCACCTTCAGGTTATCATCCGAACCCCTTCCAGTATTAAGTTGCAAAGCAACAGACAATTGCATTAAGTATGGTGCGTAATGTAATCAACAACTACATCCTTAGACATAGCATCAATGATTTATCACTATAGGCAACAGCACAACACAACCTTAGAACTTTCTGTCATCGTCCTGTGTCAATGCAGGCATGAACCCACTATCGAGCATAAGTACTCCCTCTTGGAGTTACAAGCATCTACTTGGCCAGAGCATCTACTAGCAACGGAGAGCATGCAAGATCATAAACAACACATAAGCATAACTTTGATAATCAACATAACAAGTATTCTCTATTCATCGGATCCCAACAAACGCAACATATAGAATTACAGATAGATGATCTTGATCATGATAGGCAGCTCACAAGATCCGACAATGATAGCACAATGGGGAGAAGACAACCATCTAGCTACTGCTATGGACCCATAGTCCAGGGGTAGACTACTCACACATCACACCGGAGGCGACCATGGCGGCGTAGAGTCCTCCGGGAGATGATTCCCCTCTCCGGCAGGGTGCCGGAGGCGATCTCCTGGATCCCCCGAGATGGGATCGGCGGCGGCGGCGTCTCTGGAAGGTTTTCCGTATCGTGGTTCTCGGTACTGGGGTTTTCGTCACGGAGGCTTTAAGTAGGCGGAAGGGCAGAGTCGGGGGCCAGACGAGGGGGCAGCGCCATAGGGCGGCGCGGGCCCCCCCTGGGCCGCGCCGCCAGGTGGTTTCGCCACCTCGTGGCCCCACTTCGTGTGTTCTTCGGTCTTCTGGAAGCTCCGTGGAAAAATAGGCCCCTGGGCTTTGATTTCGTCCAATTCCGAGAATATTTCCTTACTAGGATTTCTGAAACCAAAAACAGCAGAAAACAAAGAATCGGCACTTCGGCATCTTGTTAATAGGTTAGTTCCAGAAAATGCACGAATATGACATAAAGTGTGCATAAAACATGTAGATAACATCAATAATGTGGCATGGAACATAAGAAATTATCGATACGTCGGAGACGTATCAATAAGCTGGAATCATGATGATTGGACTACGCCTGAACCAACTCCAACACCAATATTGAAGAAGAGGGGTTTAATTAAATTGAATGATGAAGATATGAGGGAAGCCAAGAAGTCTCTCAAGGAGAAATGTATTAAATCTGAAGATGTGAAGAATCTACCTCCTATAGAAGATGTATGTGAGATAATTCCCCCTTCATCCATGATTGAGGTAAACTCCCTTCAACGCTTTACTAGGGAAGATATTCCGTATTCGAAACCTCCTGCACAATGCTTAGATGAGTTTGATAATTATATTGTTAAGCAAGAAAATTTTAATATGAGAGTAGAGAATCATTTAATGGAAAATTCTCGAGCTATTAGTGAATTGCATGATATTGTAGAGAGAACCTCCAATGATGTTAAGATGCTTGTTAAACATTTCCATATGATTCAAACTCAAATTGATCAACTCACTAAAGTGCAAAATGACTTGTTGGGGAATAATTCTAAAGAGAAACATGCATATGAAGTAACAACTAGAGGTGGTGTCTCTACTCAGGATCCTCTATATCCTGAAGGGCATCCCAAAAGAATTGAACAAGATTCTCAACGCATTGAACCTAGTGCTCCTTCTAAGAAGAAAAAGAAGAAGAAACATAAAAATGTTGTAGAATCCTCTGAACCTGTTAATGATCCTAATAGTATTTCTATTTCTGATGCTGAAACTGAAAGTGGTAATGAACATGATAAAGATAATGATAATAATGATGCTCCTGATAAAGAAGAGGTTGAAGAAGAACCTGAAAAACATGCTAAAAATAAAAAGTGCACTAAAGAAGATTTTATTGCTGAGAAACATGGTAATGAAAGAGAACCTTGGGTGCAAAAGCAAATGCCTTTTCCTGCTAAGAAACTAAAATCAAAGGAAGAAGAACACTATAATAAATTTTGTGATTGGATGAAACCTTTATTCTTGCAAATTCCTTTGACTGATGCTATTAAATTGCCTCCTTATTCAAAGTATATGAAAGATATTGTTACTAACAAAAGGAAAATCCCCAATGAGGAAATTTCCACTATGCTTGCTAATTACTCTTTCAATGGCAAAGTGCCAAAGAAGTTGGGCGACCCAGGTATACCTACTATTCCTTGTTCTATCAAGAATAATTATGTTAAAACTGCTCTATGTGACTTTGGAGCCGGTGTTAGTGTTATGCCTTTTTCTCTTTATAAGAGACTTTATTTAGATAAGTTGATACCTACTGATATATCTTTGCAAATGGCTGATAAATCTACTGCTATTCCTGTTGGTATATGTGAGGATGTTCCTGTTCAAGTTACTACTAACTGCTTGATATTAACTGATTTTGTTGTGTTGGAAATGCCTGAAGATGATAATATGTCTATTATTCTTGGGAGACCTTTTCTTAACACCGCAGGGGCTGTTATTGATTGCAATAAAGGAAAGGTTACTTTCAATGTTGATGATAGGGAGCATACCGTTTATTTCCCCAAGAAGATTGAGAGAGCGTGTGGAGTTAATACTATTTCTAATGTGAGAACTATCAAAGTGGGAACTATCGATTGTCCTATATATGAGCCTAAGGAAGAATATCAAACTCTCGTGATTGGATCCATATCAATACAATTCAAGGTAACATGATTGATTTGAGGTTTATTTCTTCTTATGCTATGTAAAATTTATTTGGTGGCAAGACTTGATCAACCTTGTTAACGAATACCTTTTATATGCATAGGGGAGGTAAACAACATCTCTTTCTTCCTCCACTTGCTCTAGTTGCTGTAGCACTTTTAATTAGCAAAGTTCCTTAGTTAATTGGAGATTTCAAAAAATTTCCTGGCCAGTAATAATAAGTTAAATACCCAGAAATGTGCATTTTTCAAAGTTTTCAAAAATTCACAAAAATTATACCGTTGGTCCTATTTTTCGACGAGGCACCTGGGAGCACCAGAGGATGACCTGTGGGGCACCAGAGGGTGCCACACCACAGGCCGGCGCGGCCAAGGTGGTGGGCGCGCCACCATGTGGTGTGGGCCCCTCCTTGCCCCACTTTGCCATCTCTTTCTCCCAGCACCTTCTCTCTCCCGAAAAAACTCGTACCAAGTTCCTCTCACTCGCGTTTTTGCTCCAGAGCTCCAGATTTTTCGATCTCTTTGCTCAGCCCAGATTTCTTGCTGAAATTTGGCACATTTGCTCCTTGGTATGTGACTCCTCCACCCATCCAAGTAGAATTTTGTTTGGTTGAGTATATCTTGAATATTTTGCTGCTGTAGGTAACATGTTTAGTGAGCTTGCATGCTTGTTCTAAGTGGTGGAAACTAGTTTTGATGCATGATTAGTACTCTAGCAAGTTCCTATGGTAGTTTCCCTCAATTATATGTCACCAAATCAAATTTTTATATCATTTGTTGAAAATTTCAGAGAAGGGATGAAGAAGTTCAACTTTGGAGAGTTGTTCAAGAAAGGAACAACCAGCACCGGGAGGCCTTCTAGGGCCGCCACCCGGATTAGGCGATCGTACAACGAGGATATCATCGCGCCTAGCTTCACGCCCGAGGAGGACAACGGGGCTCCTAATGCTTCGTCTTTTCCATGCTATGATTTTCTGAGGAATGCAGGGATATTGGAGGATTTCTCCACCCTTGTCAACAGGGCCGGCTTAACCACCTATGTGGGAGATGAAAGGGAGCAATACTACATGCTCACCAAAATCTTCGTCGAGAGCTTCAGGTTCCACAACAAGCAATATGAGCCGACCGTTGCATTCAAGATCTATGGTAATCCTGTTACTATGGGATTGGAAGATTTTTGTCGTGCATTGGATATTGCCCCTGTTGGTACAGCAAGTAGGATTGATGACAACCCCCGGGACTTGTTGGAGCTTTATCGAGGGATCACCGATGATGATTGTCGCACCATTCAGCGTGGCAAGATAAGGAACATTCAACTCCCCGCCATTAAGTATTTTGCGTATTACATTGCTACTAGCATTCTTGGTAGGGAGAACACTAGCAATATTTCTAGTTACCATCTTGCTTTCTTGAATATTGCACTTACTGGTCAGACATCTTATCATCTTGGTTCTCTTATTGCTCGCCGCCTGACTAACAGGGGGCCTATTTTTGGAGGAACTATTGCACTGCGTGTTTTAACTTATTTAAGGCTTCCTATTGATCCTAATGATGTGCCATTGGCCCCTAGGAGACTCGATATTGCTGCTATGAAGAGTCATCATTTTGTTACCACTGATTCTACTTTAGATAATATGGTCTATAGAATGTTGTTTTCTGACGGGGATGAGAAGGAAATCCCTCTCCCCCAACCAGGTTTGTTCAGTATTGACAGGCAATCATGGTCGTGCACTAAGGAGGAGGTGGATGAACATATGAAGATACAAGACTTCCACCAGCAGCATGACTCCGAGGACGCCGAGGCCTCCCACGACCACACCGTCACATATCCGGGTGCTTCTTCCAGCACATACCCGGAATACGATCCATCTTCGTCATACTACGGAGATATTACCTCATGGGATCGATGGGATTGAACTCTACTTATGCCAAAAGCCTAAGCTTGGGGGGAGGTATACCGGCATCACTCATTCTTTGCATATTATGGTTGCTGGATACTTGTACATACTTGTTTTGTTCGTTTGAGTGGTTTTCTAATGAGAGGAGGATAATATTTGGGGAAGTGCTGCCTGAAACAGATTCTGGACTGTTACTAGAAAAATTCGTGCGCACAGCCAGAGCGTTATTTTGAGCTGCCAATTTTTGTGCAGGTTCCCCAGGTTGTTATCTAACTTTCATTAGTTGAACACTTTTCGAGCTGAGCAACGTAAGATTTTTGTAAAAATCGATTTCTGTACTGCTGTCAGGTTTTGGCAGATTTCTGTCATCCTGTTGTTATGTGTTTCTTTTAGTTTGCTATTTCTTGTTCTTGTTTTGTTTCTTTCCCAAAACACAAAAAGACCAAAAATATTTCTGTTGTTTCTCTTCACCATTTGTTTGCTTTGGTTTCTTGCATTTGTTTCGCTTTATTTGCTATTTCTAGTTTGCTACAAGAAAACCCAAAAAGATTTTGCTTTGTTTGCTTGTTTCTTTTTGTTCTTGTTTCTAATTTGAAAACACCAAAAATATTTGCTGTTCTTCTTTGGTTTGTAAAGTTCTTTATGAGTTCAATGGTCTTCGGTGGCTGGAGCGTGGTTTTCATTTCATATTATCCAAGCTGCACAAGTGAAAAGGCAATAATGACGATCTACGACAATTGGATTGTGGTGAGAGGCTGGTATGAACTCTATTTGTTTTCATTTTTGTACACATACTCATCCATGTGAGCATGCTTAGTTGGTTCATGTGAGGTATATGTTATTTGAGAAAGTCTAGTAGTTTATGATCTCTCATGTTTAGCTCCAATTTATTAATATGAGTAGCATGTCATGGATGTTTGCTTGCATTGTTTTATTCATAAGTAAGTATGGCATTGTGGTATCCTCCTCTGAATAATTCATTTATATCGACTTGGCACATGCTCACGCATGCATATGACTGAACAAAAAGTCAATTAAGCCTCGATGATTTATATTGCTTCGGAGTTCTTGTATCACTTTTATGCCTCCGTTAATTTATTTTGCCGCAAGCATGATTATGACAGTTACTGCTCTCTTGATTTGTCGCTCCCTAGTCTATTGCTAGCCTTCACTTGTACTGAGCGGGAACGCTGCTCGTGCTTCCAAACACCTGAAAACCAAGTTATTCCAAAGTGTCCACCATAAATACCTATGCATGGCATTTCAAACCATTCCAAGTAAATTATCATGCGCTACCTTTAAAATCTTCAAAATGCTTCTCAATTTGTGTTTATGTTTCATAGCTCATGAGGAAGTATGTGGTGTTTAGCTTTCAACCTTGTCATTTACTCTTGACGGACTCTCATATGGACTAGTGGCACATCCGCTTATCCAATAATTTTGCAAAAAGAGCTGGCAATGGGATTCCCAGTCCCGAATTAATTAACTTAAATAGACACTCCTCCATGGTTTGTGATTGTTGGACGGCACCCAAAGGATTCGGTTAGCCATGGCTTGTGTAAGCAAAGGTTGGGGGGAGTGTCATCATCATAATAAAACTAAAATAAAAAGGCACTCCTTCATGGTATGAGATTGTTGGCAGGCACCCGAGGATTCGGTTAGCCATGGTTTGTGTAAGAAAGGTTGGAAGGAGTGCCAAATAAATATGCAATAATTCATGGGAGCCGCTCTTGAAAGTCCGGTTGGCGAGGTAGTTGGTGTACCCATTACCATTCGTTGACAACAACAAACACCTCTCAAAATAATTTTACTCCTGTCTTTATAAAAATGAAAAGCTCTAGCGCATGTTAATCCCTGCTTCCCTCTGCGAAGGGTCAATCTTTTACTTTTATGTTGTGTCTCCATTATTTCTTTGAGCACTATCTTGAGAGCACAACTGTCATTCTTAGTATAATATGCTTGTCTCAAAATATGATTGATTGTGGTATAACTTTGATGCATTTATCTTTTGACAATCACTACTTCTAGTCTTTCTATGAACTCCAGAGGTGCTTGGGCATTTATGTTTTGCCGATCAAATACAGACAAGCGAGATACCACTTTATCATACTCTCTTATGAACATTGCAATCTTGCTTATATACATGATTCATGATGCTTATTATTAATTGTTGGTACCTCTCCATGATTGACATAGCTGTTAGATGATCTTATTTGCATGTATCTCATTATGAATTGCTTAAGTATTAGCCATAGCATGAGAATATATACATCATATGAGCAAATGTGTTCGTGAAAGTTCTTTTATCGCTCAGTTGTTAACTGAACTGCTTGAGGACAAGCAATAAGCTAAGCTTGGGGGGAGTTGATACGTCCAAAACGTATCTACTTTCCCGAACACTTTTGCTATTGTTTTGCCTCTAATTTGTGTATTTTGGATACAACTAACACGGACTAACGCTATTTTCAGCAGAACTGTTCTGGTGTCTCGTTTTTGTGCAGAAATCCAACTTTCGGGAAAATCCTCGGAATTTATGCAGAAGGCCCTATTTTCCCAGAATACTGACGGAGCCAGAAGGTCAAGTAAGGTGGAGGCCCGAGGGCCCCACACCATAAGGCGGCGCGGCCTAGGGGGGGCCCGCGCGGCCCTATGGTGTGGCCCGCTCGGCCGGCTTCCGACGCCCTCCTTCGAACTATTTATCGGCCTCGACCTAAAAACGCACGGGGAGAAGTCGAAGTCGCCAGAAACCCTCCAGAACGCCGCCACATCGCGAAACTCCGTCGCGGGAGCCAGAAGTCTCCGTTCTGGCACTCCGCTGGGACGGGGAATTGGAGGAGATCATCGCCATCACTCACCGCCAACGCCTCTACATCAACCAGCCATGTTTCCCCCATCCATGAGTGAGTAATTCCCCCGCTGTAGGCCGAAGGGGATGGTAGGGATTGGATGAGATTGGTCATGTAATAGCATAAGATTGTTAGGGCATAGTGCCTAGTGTCCGTAATTGGTACTTTGATGATATTGTTGCAACTTGTTATGCTTAATGCTTGTCACTAGGGCCCGAGTGCCATGATCTCAGATCTGAACATGTTATTGTTTCATCATGATATTCATTGTTTATTGGTCTTACCTGCAAGTTGTATACACATGTCGCTGTCCGGAACCGATGGCCCCGAAGTGACAGAAATCGGGACAACCGGAGGGAATGGTAGCGATGTGAGGATCACATGTGTTCACGGAGTGTTAATGCTTTGCTCCGGTACTCTATTAAAAGGAGTACCTTAATATCCAGTAGTTTCCCTTGAGGCCCGGCTGCCACCGGCTGGTAGGACAAAAGATGTTGTGCAAGTTTCTCATTGCGAGCACGCACGACTATATATGGAACACATGCCTATTGATTGCTTTGTACTTGGACACCGTTTTATTATTATCTGCAAATGCCCTGCTATGATTGTTACATGAGTTTCTCTCATCCATGCAACGCCCGTCATCCGTCCCCGTGCCTACAGTATTTTAATCCTGCTGTTTACTAAAATCACTACTGCTGTCTCTGTTACTCTGCTACTGTTATTTCACTACTGCTACTGCTATAAAACTATTACTACTGATAAACTCTTGCGAGCAAGTCTGTTTCCAGGTGCAGCTGAATTGACAACTCCGCTGTTAAGGCTTCCAAGTGTTCTTTGTCTCCCCTTGTGTCGAATCAATAAATTGGGTTATACTACCCGCGAAGACTGTTGCGATCCCCTATACTTGTGGGTCATCACCTGACTCTATTGATGATGTCGAATTCGAAGAATCGGAATCGACCGCCGATAATCCCGACGAGATCGGAATTTCGAGACGATACGCTCCTTCCTTTTCGACGCGAAAGTGGAACCTTCCGAACGTCATCTCCATAGGCTCCTCCAGATACGCATAAGCATCCAAACGGGAGGGCGGGTGAGGAACAAAATCGACAAGACCAGTTGCGACCTGTTTACCTCGATCCATCGTGTTGCTTGCTGTTGACG
Organism: Lolium perenne; assembly: GCF_019359855.2. Lineage (NCBI taxonomy): Eukaryota > Viridiplantae > Streptophyta > Magnoliopsida > Poales > Poaceae > Lolium > Lolium perenne. Next base: position 188,875,191 of record NC_067245.2, read on the forward strand.
AAGTCGACGATCTTGAACGTGCCATCGAGATCAGATCCTTGACGCCTCTAATTCCCACAGACAGCGCCAATTGACAAGGGATTAACTTATCAATGCCTACGGGTTGTAGACTAGGGTTTTAGTTAGAAGTAGAGGGCAAGTAGATCTCGAAGGTTTCAGCCGAAAAGTACTCGACGATATGAAAACTAGGGTTTGTGAGACAATGAATCGATCCTTTCTTTGTCCCTCGACTCCCCCTTATATAGGAGGTGGAGCCGAGGGATTCGTGATGTACAAGTTACAGAGTCCGGGAAGGTTTCTAACTCCTCCTGTAATATTACAAATGTTCTCTCCTAATACAACTCTAGCTTTCCTTAACTAGCAAGTTGGGCTTCCGAATTCTTCTTATCCTTCGGGTCGTGGGCCTTCAGTAAACCCCGGGTACCATCTTTGGCAGGCCCATTGGGGATGCCTATGTCAACGCTTTCGTTGCCAATTTCCAAGTAACATACAAAAGGCCCGTCGGGATTGAGGAGTTACGGCATTGCCAGCAAAAGCAAAAGGAATCGATGCGCGCATACATCGGGAGATTCACGAAGCTCCTAAATGCTGCCGAAGATGTATCTGTCGACAGAGCAATCGACGCCTTCAGCGACGGCATCCGACGTGAAAGCTACAAAGAGGAACTCGGGCGCAAAAAGCCGAAAACCATAACCAAGTTAATGGAAATCGCCAACAGCTGGGCTGATGGCGAGGACAACGTACAAAAGCCGCGACAGCGCAGTGACGACGAATACGAAGACCAGCCGAAGCACGACTCGGGTGGACGAAGGGATCGTCACAAGAAGAGGAAGAATCGCAGCTATGACGACAGTAACCTGGTAGCCGCAGGATACTCTGATCGGCAGGACGATCGGTATGACGACAGACGAGACGATCGGCAGGACGGTAATCGGAACAACTCTGGGAACCGTGGCAATTACAAAGCACGACCACAGAGGACTCCCGAACTACCCTACGCTGAGCAGATCAAGGCCCCCTGTTACTTGCACTCGTACGTTGATTCTAAGGACAACAAAACGAAGTCAAGCCACTTGCTCAGAGATTGTAGGCAGTTCATTGACATGCAGAAACTCATCCAGCAGCAGCAACAACCGCCATCACCACCACCACCTCCACCGCAGCATCAGGTCCAGCAGGTTCAGCCTCATCAACCCAACGAGGCGTTTCCACCACCACGTGGGCAGATGAGCATGATCCACAGGTCAGGTGTTTCAAGAAGAGAAATGAAGAAGCTCACTCGAGAAATCAATCTGGCAGAAAGTATCATGGCGAACATCCCTGAATATGTCGAGTGGTCGTCTGAGAACATTACGTTCAGCCGAGCAGATCACCCGATGACCATACCAAAACCAGGACACGCTGCCTTAGTAGTCGAGGCGCAGGTCGGGGGGTTCAGGATGAGCAAAGTCTTCATGGATGATGGAAGTGGACTAAACCTGATATTCGTCGACACAATCAAAAGTATGGGGATCACCATGAGAATGCTTGAAGAAACGGACACCTGTTTTCATGGGATTCTCCCCACTTCGCCGGCGTAGTCTCTTGGCAAAGTTTACCTGAACGTCGTCTTTGGCAAACCCGACAACTTCAGGAAGGAAAAGATGAGTTCGAAGTCGTGAACTGGGAATCGCAGTATCACGCTATACTCGGAAGACCAGCTTATGCCAAGTTCATGGCTGTACCGCACTACGCATACCTCAAGCTAAAAATTCCTGGGAACAATGGGACAAACATCACAGTCTATGGAAGTTTCTCACGCTCGGACAATTGTGATCGTGACTTTGAGAGGATTGCTGCAAAGTTTGGACTGAAGCAGGAAATTACTGACCTTCCTTCCAAGTCGTCGTCACGCGATAATAAGGAAGAAGAACGCTTCAGAGGAGCGAAGAAGAAGCCAGCCGACCTTGCTCTAGAAGCTTCGGCAGCACAAACCTGTGCAGTTAAAGCTTCAGCAGCAAAAGATTCGGCAGCTGATGGTACAGAAGACATAGGAGGCGGCAAGACGCTGACAATCGCTGACCAGACCCCTGGTGAAATCAACGACGCTTCGATAACCACTAGCGTGGTGAATAAGCCAGAAGATGAGAAGAACCCCTTCCTTGATTAAGCAATTTACTAGTGTTTAGTTTTCCCTTTCTTTTCAAGCAAAGCTCTCCCTTTTTCGCCCTTTAGTCCCGTGTTTCTATTATTAACTAGCAGGCTGACCCGCGCATTTGCGCGTCTAGATTCCATTCCAAGTTTAGTTTTTTATCTTTATGTTTTTGCCCGCTTGTTTATACTAATAGTCGCATAGATAATATATAGCAGCTACTATTATCAAGAAAATACATATAAAAAGTATGCTAACTTTAGTTTTTTATGTTTATGTTTTTGACCATTTATTTATACTAATACTCGCGTAGATAATATATAATAGCTAATATTATCAAGAAAATACATATAAAAGTATGCTAACTTTACTTGGCAAATCAACTTTATATAGTAATGAAAACGTTTAACAGCCCTCATGCCTACTATTTCAGAACAAAGCCAGGACACACATTCCCTTTTTTGGCAATTTCCCCACATTGCATACTAATTTCTGAGTATGATCTCAAATATTAGCATACAAAAAAAAACCTGGTATAAAACTTGGTAGATACAGCTGAGGCGTATGGCTCCTTGTTAAAGTTCTTTTACCATGCTGGGTGATTATTTTGTTGGTCGATGTCATCGCTGAACCTTCGGTCACAGAATATTTCAACTATAATCATCTTCTAAGTAGTAATTATTCTCTATAGAATTTGTTCACACTATGATTCAGTCTTCCAATATCGGAGAGTTTGATAAATTGCTATTTTACCCATGCTTCAGATTATCAGGTCAGCTTGAGGATTCACATTTAATTTCTCACCAATCTCCTTTCCCTACAACAATCCAAAAGATTATAAAATCTCAGATCTACCATAACTCAACAACTTCTCAAACTGGTTTTCAGAAATTTAATGTTAGAACTTGTGTAGGATGTAATCAACATTGTTAGAGATAAATCAAAGTCAAGCAGTCGGTGAAGTAAATATTTAATGTTGGTCCAGCAGCTCACGACTCTAACTGGAAATAGAAAAGCAGATTGACTTTTTTACCTAGGAACGTATTAAGCTGGATGCTTCTCACCAATGCGCATGACCTGCAGGATGCTCACAGGACACGGGTATGTGGCTTCTCCATATGGTGGGCATGGCTACCGGATCGATCATATTTTTTTTTTTGAGGATGCCGGATCGATCATATGACTCGCCTGATTGCAGTCGAGGACGATTAGAGATCATTTTCCTTCAAATATATATGTAGAGAGCACTCAATCTGACGGCCCGTCCAATACAACTCCGCCACGGCTCCCTTGCCGCTCCTCCGTCCTCGACGGGGCCGGATCATGGATCCTCTTATACTCGGAGCTAGATTCAGAACTTGGGAAATTGTATATCTGCACAACGCATCCACTGCAAGTTTATTCAAAAAAATTAGTTGGATCGGAAGCTTTGTTTCCGTCTGTCACCTGTAGTATCCTAACTGCCACATTGCCTTGCATCGCCGCCGCGCGCCCGCGCCGATCCATATTGCCTGTTGCCGGCTCGTTGTAGACCTTGCAGCAAACTTGCATTGTCGTCGTCGGCCGGAACACATCGGAAAGTATACAGAGGCTGTTACAGGGACGATGCCGTTGTTTAAAGATTCCATCCACGACCATTTGTTGATATGCGAGTTATCTTGTGCTTCTTGTTTCGGCAGATATTGGAGAGCTTAACCAATCAATCAGGGGATCTGCAACAACTTCTTGGTGTGCATGAGCGCACGTCTCTTGAGTTTTTACATGTGCCTGATCGGACGTGTTTTTTTTTTCACGTTAATTCTGAGTCACGCACGTCTCCACATCTGCTTGAGTAGACACGTGCGTTTTTTTCACATTAAATCTGAGACATTTATTTTTTAATGTTCAATCCAAGCCATTGGTTGTCTTGTGTTTTAATTATATAATAGATAGATAGATGAGAACTTAAGTTTTGATTTCTTGAAAAGCATTGAAGTAAATCGGAGCACCTAAACCGCATCATCGTAAACCCTGCTTACGCCCCTGGCGAACGACGGTGCAACATAGTGCGCGGCAAAAGATCGTGCTCCGAAAAAGGTTCTACGAGTGCTACATGATGCAAAACAAACAAGGACACTAACCCTTCCCTCTGCTATAGATGGCTCTATGAGTGCCGTAAATAGCAAGAGTTCGGAAATACATATAAACACAACCCACGTTCGATATTTTACTTATGGAAATATCAAAGAACAACTGGCACATTGGCAGAGTTATTGCACCCGATATATTCGGGAGCTGCTGTCAAAACATACATCGGTTGAAAGCAAAGTTGCACATACAACGGGTTTAGCAAGACCTGCAACATGAGCTGATCACTCAAATTTGCTGACCAACGAATACACATACGTCTAAATGGGCAATTAAGATTTGCTCCTTCAAAATTTGCCAACGGCATTGACACGGTAAAAGTACATATACATGTATCTACCGAACAAAAGGTCTCGACTACGCAATCCAAACACTTGGATGAAGTAGCCAAAATACCTATTTACAAAACAAACTTAACCCTGAATTACCCTTGCGGAGTCTCTCTTTCTTCAGGTACCTTTGAATCCTTTTCAAGCTTGTCGACAATTATATTGGCGGGCAACAATACCTTCGGGTACATCGTCTCCAAATCACAAATCGCATTGGAGATAGTCAGCAGATTTGCTGAAGGATAACATGCAAGGACGAGGGCAAGTGTAAATCTGGCCCTGCAAAAACCTGAGCTCGCACTAAGTCTCGAATCTTCTTGGTATTCCCAAATTCAGACATCAGAGTCAGCATCGTAGGAGGGATCGCGTTCAAGGGGAACATCGTCCTCCAAATTACCCTCAGGGCTTTGTAGCACTTGTCGAAGAAATGGTGGACCTGCCGGACCTGATCTTGAAATTGTGCGACAGCCGAAGCCTTCGAGTGTTCCCTCCAGAAATTCTCTTCGACTGATGACAGCTGGGTCAATGCGTGTACACGCTCGTGAATCCGCTTGTTCTCTTCAGCACGGTTCAGAGCTATGACTAGCAAAGGAATCAACGGAAGATCAGGCAATACATTTTTGACAAAGAGTAATGAGCACAAGGTCCAGGGAACTTACAGTTTAAACTTTCAGTGGCCTTATGCAGTTCAGTAAGAGCATAGCGCTCTACGTCGGCTGCAATCTCGCCCTTCTTCTTGATAATAGCAGCCAAGGCATAGGTGATGCGCAGATCCTTTTCCAACTGCGCGATCCGATCCTTCATACGTTGGACTCGATCATCTTCAGAAAGAGCACCCGAAGAATCGTCAAAAAATGCAGGCACTGGGAACACCTGCAAGGAAAAGCGTCAAAGGCATGACAGATCGATTTGCATCAACATCAGAAGGTACTCCCATCGGGAGAATGCAAGTGAAAATATCATAACAAGGGTGTGCTAGCAACATTGCTAGCACGAAGTTTATTACAAACATAAGTTTTGCGACAGAACATTGTTTCACATCAGCTCAAAGAAAAGTTTGTTACAAAAATCAAAGGGCTTGGGTCTGAGTCGATAAACTGGGGCCAGCCGATGCCTTCCTTGATGAAACTAGCTCGAGGAGCTGGCGTGCATACTTAAGAGCTGACGTTTTGAAGATGCTTAAATCAATGAACCGCCCATCTTGCTCTTTCGGCAGTTCCTTAGACATTTCTTCGATATCGGCCTTGAAGCCATGACCCATCATAAGTTGGAAGGCTAGGAGGGCACCATAGGTACACGAAGTGCGTTTGAATACCTCGATAACCGCCTTGGTGTCATCCGCGAAGGCGTCGATCAACTGCCCCAGAGTTTTGTCTTGATTGATCTTGGGGAAGATCATCGAGTGCTTCCGCGCCATGGCACCTTTTCCCTTTTCAAGAAGCTCCCGTGTAAGCTGGTGGGAGGCGAGAGTCATCGGCACACCGTTTGCCGGAGAGTTGTTTGGAATTTTGTCCAAGGCATTGGCAGGGATGTTGGCGGCTTCTGCAAGAAAATGAAATAGAAAAAATTACTGACAAAAGATCGAATTCATAAGTGCGATAATCGACAGAGAAGCATAAAAGAGATTTCCAAGCAAAGCCAAGGAAGACTGGCGAAGGAGTTCATCTTTTTCAGTTGCCCGAGCCTCGGCGGCCAGCCTAGACGCCGCCTCTTCTTTCAGCTTTTCCTTCAGCTTGCCCAGTTCCTCCTTCAGAGAGTCGACCTCTTGGCGAGTTGCGGCGGCTATTTTGACAGCGCCGTCCAACTTTGAGGAAGAAGATTTAACTTCCTTCTGCAGCCGAACCTTGTCTGCCTCCAGGGAAGTAAATTGGGAGGCGAAGGCCTCCAAAGAAGATATAACGCCTCGCGGGTCCTTAAGGAAAGGGGAAAAATAGATGTTTGACAAAGAATCATTAAACAAGGCACGTTCCAGGAAATTCGCGTAGTATTCGAAAAAGACTTACAGGTTTTTCTGACGGAGGGGTCGTGGCGGCAGCAGTTGAAGGAACATCTTTCCCCCTAGAGAGGGAGGAAGCAGTCGATACCTGGGCCGCGGGGGCTGCCTTAGGAGACGAAACTTCGGAAGCCGCGACGTCCAGTGGAGCAGCGCCAGATTTGGCTTTCTTAGACGGAGGTTCAATGAAACCTTCGTCACTGCGAAAGGAAATGGCTGACAAGAATTATGAAAGAAATGCGGGCAATAAAAGACAAAATATGAATTCAGGGAAGAAGGTGCTTACATATCGAAGAGATCATCTTCATCGGCAAAGCCGCCGGTTGATCTCTTCACGGGTGAAGCTCTGGTCTCCTCCACAGCTGCATTAACAAAGGCATCACGATCAGCGTCATCATCACGCATTGATCTCTCTATGTCGCAAGCATCATTGGCTGAGGAAGGAAGATCGGTGTGGACAGCTTCAGAATCTATCGGATCATCGTGTTCGCTCTCTGGGCTTGTATACTCGGCAGTATGAAAATCAACAGGGACTGAGGAGCCTCTCCCCTCAGAAGTATCATTTGTCGAATCATGTAGGTTTCCAGAAACTATGGGGATCTGTCGAAGAAAAGAACAAATAAGAACAATAGTAATTATGTCGATTAAGTGGAACAGAGTAATAAGAGTATGAGAAGGAAAATTACCTCTGACGGTGGATGATTAGCATCAAGAGGAGAATAAAAAGATATCAATGGGATCGAGTCTTCCTAACTAAAGAGAGTAAGGCGACGGACTTCATCAAGCAGCTCTTTTTCCGATAGTTCCGCAATATTTATCCTGGTTTCATCCTTTGGACCCGAATACAACCACATCGAACGAACTCTGGCCATGACTGGTTGAACTCGACGTTTCAAGAACACCGCTGCCACCTCAGTGCTGATCATAGTTTGACCATCGGCTTCTTTGATCCGAAGGAATTTGGCAAATAACTCGTCGGCTGCTGTCCTTTCGTCGGGAGTGAGGACATTCTTCCAAGAATGCTTAGGCTTAGCTTCAAGGACGTCGGCAAATCAAGGGAGCTGGAACTCGGTTGTTGAGGAATCCTTAACATAAAACCATTTCAGTCTCCATCCTTGCACGTATTCTCTCATTGGGAAACTGAAATAGTTAACCTCTGAACGGACAACAAACCCCATTCCTCCAATGACAAAAGATCCATTGCTACTGATGTACCTCTTCACGAAGAAAATTTTCTTCCACAACCCAAAGTGAGGCTCGATGCCCAAGAACGCTTCACAGAGGGTGATGAACACAGCAACGTGGAGGATTGAATTGGGGGTGAGTTGCCACAGTTGGATTTCGTAAGTCCGCAGAAGATGATGAAGGAATTCGTGGGCAGGAAGCGAGAGACCCCGATACAAGAACGACAGGAACATCACGGTAAAACCAGCAGGGGGATTGGGCCGAGAAATCGCACCTGGAAGAATCACGTTCCCCTCGTCGGAGGAGATTAACCCGAGGCTTCGGGCCCTCTTTTCATCATGCTTTGTGATGGAGGATGCTAGCCAATCTCCGGGTTTGGCTATTGAGCTTGGCGGCGCTGGCGGCGCCGGAGCTGGGGGAGGAGCATCTGGAGCGCTCCTCTTCGGAAGATTTGAGGAGGCCTTGGCGGCGGCGCCACCGCTCGTGGAATTGGCAGCGGCAGCGAGGTTCTTCTTCTTCACCATTGCAAGATCTGGAGAAGATCTGGAAAGTGTTGGTGGCGGTGCAGCGGTTGCGAAAGAAAGAGGAAGAAGAAGGACAGGAAGATGCTACGGTAATTGTGGGAGAAGATTAAAGATTTTTGTCCTCTGAAGATTTTAAGAGAGGGAGAACTTGAGGACTGCGTGGACACGTGTCATTGCTACCAGTTCATTGAGGGGACCTTTTTCCTTTGGTGATCACGGAAATCGAGGAGGCGCCTTGGTAACCGTACGAGAAAGGTGGATATTATTTAAAGATAGGGCCAGACAGAGGAAAAATGGGCCCGGCAGGTCGCGTCGTGTCAGTCAAAATCAAAATGTCAGTAACGTCATCAGTGACGTCGTGAGGAATGCTCAAAGCACTCGAAGGAATGGAAAAGGTATCAGATGATGAACTTGAGTCTATGCACGAATTACGGGCATCCGCACTTAGACTCGGGGGCTACTCCTGTCGGGAGCACTGGACGCGCACCCGATAAAAAGAGGACTCGAAGATATTCCTATGGAGAAACGTCTGAAGGAAAAGATGGTTGCTCAGCTCGATTCTGCACCCGGTTGCAAGTGCCCGTGCCCAGACTCGGGGGCTACTCCCATCGGGAGCGCTGGACGCGCACCCGACAGAACTTTTTTGCACTCCAGGATCATGCCTGGGGACTTGATTCTGTGTAGGGTAACGTTGTTTTGTCATCGGCAGTTAACCAGCAAAAGTTGGGCACGTTACTCATTATCCCTTACGCGCGGGAAATATATCGGATGACCTATGAAGACTTGCAGAAAAACTTCGGCAGAGCAAAACATTAGAGTGGTACAACTTGAGTCTACGCACGGATTGCAAGCATCTGTACCTAGACTCGTGGGCTACTCCCATCGGGAGCGCTGACGCGCACCCGACAGAAGAAGATGATGCTGATTCAAGATGGACAAGAACGATCGAAGAGAAGAACATTAAAAGGAGGCATGCTTTAGTCTCTACCCGAATTATTTTCGGCTAGACACTCGGGGGCTACTGACGTGGGCATTACCCTTCGGGTAACCGACATTGCCCTATCCTATATAATCTAGTTGGAGGCCTGTGAAGGCACTTGAAGGCAAGGCGGACTATTTGGATGGCGCACCAGAAGATACCTTGGCGGGCAAGACAAGGAAGGAGCCGAACAAGGAAAGTTTGGGTTTAGAACTACTTTAAATCTAGTCGTACTCGGTTATACCTCTTGAGACCTGGCCCCCTATATAAAGGCCAGGAGAGGGGCTGCCGAGGGACACAATCAACCATAGCAATCTTAGCCACCAAAAGTCTAGAGCTAGGTCGCCGTAGCACTTAGCCTCTCGACGAGATCTTAGCCGAACTCTTCGGCACCCCATTGTAACCCAATATCTTCATAATCAAGATCAGACAGGCAGGACGTAAGGGTTTTACCTCATCGAGGGCCCCGAACCTGGGTAAACCGCTCTCCCCGCTTGTCTGTGAACCGATGTCTCGTGTCAACTTACAGGATTCCATCAACCCTAAGCCCCAATCGGGGGGTGCTGGCGTGTAGTTGACGTGGGAGTAGAAATCTCTGTGGTGTAGCTTTTCTTCGTTCCCCGGCAACGGCGCCAGAAATTTAGCTTGACACGCGTACAGCACGCGACCGTTGGGAACCCCAAGTGGAAGGTGTGATGCGTACAGCAGTAAGTTTCCCTCAGTTAGAAACCAAGGTTTATCGAACCAGTAGGAGTCAAGAAGCACGTTGAAGGTTGATGGCGGCGAGATGTAGTGCGGCGCAACACCAGGGATTCCGGCGCCAACGTGGAACCTGCACAACACAACCAAAGTACTTTGCCCCAACGAAACAGTGAGGTTGTCAATCTCACCGGCTTGCTATAACAAAGGATTAGATGTATAGTGTGGATGATGATTGTTTGCAGAAAACAGTAGAACGAGTATTGCAGCAGATTGTATTCAATGTTAAAGAATGGACCGGGGTCCACAGTTCACTAGAGGTGTCTCTCCAATAAGATAAATAGCATGTTGGGTGAACAAATTACAGTTGGGCAATTGACAAATAGAGAGGGCATGACAATGCACATACATGATATGATGAGTATGGTGAGATTTAATTGGGCATTACGACAAAGTACATAGACCGCTATCCAGCATGCATCTATGCCTAAAAAGTCCACCTTCAGGTTATCATCCGAACCCCTTCCAGTATTAAGTTGAAAACAACAGACAATTGCATTAAGTATGGTGCGTAATGTAATCAATAACTACATCCTCGGACATAGCATCAATGTTTTATCCCTAGTGGCAACATCACATCCACAACCTTAGGGGTTTCTGTCACTCCCCCAGATTCAATAGAGACATGAACCCACTATCGAGCATAAATACTCCCTCTTGGAGTTACAAGCATCAACTTGGCCAAAGCCTCTACTAGTAACGGAGAGCATGCAAGATCATAAACAACACATAGATAGATTGATAATCAACATAACATAGTATTCTCTATCCATCGGATCCCAACAAACACAACATATAGCATTATAGATAGATGATCTTGATCATGTTAGGCAGCTCACAAGACCCGACAATGAAGCATAATGAGGAGAAGACAACCATCTAGCTACTGCTATGGACCCATAGTCCAGGGGTGAACTACTCACACATCACTCCGGAGGCGACCATGGCGGTGAAGAGTCCTCCGGGAGATGATTCCCCTCTCCGGCAGGGTGCCGGAGGCGATCTCCTAAATCCCCCGAGATGGGATTGGCGGCGGCGGCGTCTCTGGAAGGTTTTCCATATCGTGGCTCTCGGTACTGGGGTATTCGTGACGAAGGCTATATGTAGGCGGAAGGGCGGGTCAGGAGGCGTCACGGGGGCCCCACATGCTAGGGCCGCGCGGGCCCCCCCTGGGCCGCGCCGCCCTAGTGTGGCGGCGCCCCGTGGCCCCACTTCGTATTCCCTTCGGTCTTCTGGAAGCTTCGTGTGAAGATAGGCCCCTGGGCGTGATGACCCACAAGTATAGGGGATCGCAACAGTCTTCGCGGGTAGTATAACCCAATTTATTGATTCGACACAAGGGGAGACAAAGAACACTTGGAAGCCTTAACAGCGGAGTTGTCAATTCAGCTGCACCTGGAAACAGACTTGCTCGCAAGAGTTTATCAGTAGTAATAGTTTTATAGCAGTAGCAGTAGTGAAATAACAGTAGCAGAGTAACAGAGACAGCAGTAGTGATTTTAGTAAACAGCATGATTAAAATACTGTAGGCACGGGGACGGATGACGGGTGTTGCATGGATGAGAGAAACTCATGTAACAATCATAGCAGGGCATTTGCAGATAATAATAAAACGGTGTCCAAGTACAAAGCAATCAATAGGCATGTGTTCCATATATAGTCGTGCGTGCTCGCAAAGAGAAACTTGCACAACATCTTTTGTCCTACCAGCCGGTGGCAGCCGGGCCTCAAGGGAAACTACTGGATATTAAGGTACTCCTTTTAATAGAGTACCGGAGCAAAGCATTAACACTCCGTGAACACATGTGATCCTCACATCGCTACCATTCCCTCCGGTTGTCCCGATTTCTGTCACTTCGGGGCCATCGGTTCCGGACAGCGACATGTGTATACAACTTATAGGTAAGACCATAAACAATGAATATCATGATGAAACAACAACATGTTCAGATCTGAGATCATGTAAGCACCTTCTTCCCTGAATTCATATTTTGTCTTTTATTGCCCGCATTTCTTTCATAATTCTTGTCAGCCATTTCCTTTCGCAGTGACGAAGGTTTCATTGAACCTCCGTCTAAGAAAGCCAAATCTGGCGCTGCTCCACTGGACGTCGCGGCTTCCGAAGTTTCGTCTCCTAAGGCAGCCCCCGCGGCCCAGGTATCGACTGCTTCCTCCCTCTCTAGGGGGAAAGATGTTCCTTCAACTGCTGCCGCCACGACCCCTCCTTCAGAAAAACCTGTAAGTCTTTTTCGAATACTACGCGAATTTCCTGGAACGTGCCTTGTTTAATGATTCTTTGTCAAACATCTATTTTTCCCCTTTCCTTAAGGACCCGCGAGGCGTTATATCTTCTTTGGAGGCCTTCGCCTCCCAATTTACTTCCCTGGAGGCAGACAAGGTTCGGCTGCAGAAGGAAGTTAAATCTTCTTCCTCAAAGTTGGACGGCGCTGTCAAAATAGCCGCCGCAACTCGCCAAGAGGTCGACTCTCTGAAGGAGGAACTGGGCAAGCTGAAGGAAAAGCTGAAAGAAGAGGCGGCGTCTAGGCTGGCCGCCGAGGCTCGGGCAACTGAAAAAGATGAACTCCTTCGCCAGTCTTCCTTGGCTTTGCTTGGAAATCTCTTTTATGCTTCTCTGTCGATTATCGCACTTATGAATTCGATCTTTTGTCAGTAATCTTTTCTATTTCATTTTCTTGCAGAAGCCGCCAACATCCCTGCCAATGCCTTGGACAAAATTCCAAACAACTCTCCGGCAAACGGTGTGCCGATGACTCTCGCCTCCCACCAGCTTACACGGGAGCTTCTTGAAAAGGGAAAAGGTGCCATGGCGCGGAAGCACTCGATGATCTTCCCCAAGATCAATCAAGACAAAACTCTGGGGCAGTTGATCGACGCCTTCGCGGATGACACCAAGGCGGTTATCGAGGTATTCAAACGCACTTCGTGTACCTATGGTGCCCTCCTAGCCTTCCAACTTATGATGGGTCATGGCTTCAAGGCCGATATCGAAGAAATGTCTAAGGAACTGCCGAAAGAGCAAGATGGGCGGTTCATTGATTTAAGCATCTTCAAAACGTCAGCTCTTAAGTATGCACGCCAGCTCCTCGAGCTAGTTTCATCAAGGAAGGCATCGGCTGGCCCCAGTTTATCGACTCAGACCCAAGCCCTTTGATTTTTGTAACAAACTTTTCTTTGAGCTGATGTGAAACAATGTTCTGTCGCAAAACTTATGTTTGTAATAAACTTCGTGCTAGCAATGTTGCTAGCACACCCTTGTTATGATATTTTCACTTGCATTCTCCCGATGGGAGTACCTTCTGATGTTGATGCAAATCGATCTGTCATGCCTTTGACGCTTTTCCTTGCAGGTGTTCCCAGTGCCTGCATTTTTTGACGATTCTTCGGGTGCTCTTTCTGAAGATGATCGAGTCCAACGTATGAAGGATCGGATCGCGCAGTTGGAAAAGGATATGCGCATCACCTATGCCTTGGCTGCTATTATCAAGAAGAAGGGCGAGATTGCAGCCGACGTAGAGCGCTATGCTCTTACTGAACTGCATAAGGCCACTGAAAGTTTAAACTGTAAGTTCCCTGGACCTTGTGCTCATTACTCTTTGTCAAAAATGTATTGCCTGATCTTCCGTTGATTCCTTTGCTAGTCATAGCTCTGAACCGTGCTGAAGAGAACAAGCGGATTCACGAGCGTGTACACGCATTGACCCAGCTGTCATCAGTCGAAGAGAATTTCTGGAGGGAACACTCGAAGGCTTCGGCTGTCGCACAATTTCAAGATCAGGTCCGGCAGGTCCACCATTTCTTCGACAAGTGCTACAAAGCCCTGAGGGTAATTTGGAGGACGATGTTCCCCTTGAACGCGATCCCTCCTACGATGCTGACTCTGATGTCTGAATTTGGGAATACCAAGAAGATTCGAGACTTAGTGCGAGCTCAGGTTTTTGCAGGGCCAGATTTACACTTGCCCTCGTCCTTGCATGTTATCCTTCAGCAAATCTGCTGACTATCTCCAATGCGATTTGTGATTTGGAGACGATGTACCCGAAGGTATTGTTGCCCGCCAATATAATTGTCGACAAGCTTGAAAAGGATTCAAAGGTACCTGAAGAAAGAGAGACTCCGCAAGGGTAATTCAGGGTTAAGTTTGTTTTGTAAATAGGTATTTTGGCTACTTCATCCAAGTGTTTGGATTGCGTAGTCGAGACCTTTTGTTCGGTAGATACATGTATATGTACTTTTACCGTGTCAATGCCGTTGGCAAATTTTGAAGGAGCAAATCTTAATTGCCCATTTAGACGTATGTGTATTCGTTGGTCAGCAAATTTGAGTGATCAGCTCATGTTGCAGGTCTTGCTAAACCCGTTGTATGTGCAACTTTGCTTTCAACCGATGTATGTTTTGACAGCAGCTCCCGAATATATCGGGTGCAATAACTCTGCCAATGTGCCAGTTGTTCTTTGATATTTCCATAAGTAAAATATCGAACGTGGGTTGTGTTTATATGTATTTCCGAACTCTTGCTATTTACGGCACTCATAGAGCCATCTATAGCAGAGGGAAGGGTTAGTGTCCTTGTTTGTTTTGCATCATGTAGCACTCGTAGAACCTTTTTCGGAGCACGATCTTTTGCCGCGCACTATGTTGCACCGTCGTTCGCCAGGGGCGTAAGCAGGGTTTACGATGATGCGGTTTAGGTGCTCCGATTTACTTCAATGCTTTTCAAGAAATCAAAACTTAAGTTCTCATCTATCTATTATATAATTAAAACACAAGACAACCAATGGCTTGGATTGAACATTAAAAAATAAATGTCTCAGATTTAATGTGAAAAAAACGCACGTGTCTACTCAAGCAGATGTGGAGACGTGCGTGACTCAGAATTAACGTGAAAAAAAAAACACGTCCGATCAGGCACATGTAAAAACTCAAGAGACGTGCGCTCATGCACACCAAGAAGTTGCTGCAGATCCCCTGATTGATTGGTTAAGCTCTCCAATATCTGCCGAAACAAGAAGCACAAGATAACTCGCATATCAACAAATGGTCGTGGATGGAATCTTTAAACAACGGCATCGTCCCTGTAACAGCCTCTGTATACTTTCCGATGTGTTCCGGCCGACGACGACAATGCAAGTTTGCTGCAAGGTCTACAACGAGCCGGCAACAGGCAATATGGATCGGCGCGGGCGCGCGGCGGCGATGCAAGGCAATGTGGCAGTTAGGATACTACAGGTGACAGACGGAAACAAAGCTTCCGATCCAACTAATTTTTTTGAATAAACTTGCAGTGGATGCGTTGTGCAGATATACAATTTCCCAAGTTCTGAATCTAGCTCCGAGTATAAGAGGATCCATGATCCGGCCCCGTCGAGGACGGAGGAGCGGCAAGGGAGCCGTGGCGGAGTTGTATTGGACGGGCCGTCAGATTGAGTGCTCTCTACATATATATTTGAAGGAAAATGATCTCTAATCGTCCTCGACTGCAATCGGGCGAGTCATATGATCGATCCGGCATCCTCAAAAAAAAAAATATGATCGATCCGGTAGCCATGCCCACCATATGGAGAAGCCACATACCCGTGTCCTGTGAGCATCCTGCAGGTCATGCGCATTGGTGAGAAGCATCCAGCTTAATACGTTCCTAGGTAAAAAAGTCAATCTGCTTTTCTATTTCCAGTTAGAGTCGTGAGCTGCTGGACCAACATTAAATATTTGCTTCACCGACTGCTTGACTTTGATTTATCTCTAACAATGTTGATTACATCCTACACAAGTTCTAACATTAAATTTCTGAAAACCAGTTTGAGAAGTTGTTGAGTTATGGTAGATCTGAGATTTTATAATCTTTTGGATTGTTGTAGGGAAAGGAGATTGGTGAGAAATTAAATGTGAATCCTCAAGCTGACCTGATAATCTGAAGCATGGGTAAAATAGCAATTTATCAAACTCTCCGATATTGGAAGACTGAATCATAGTGTGAACAAATTCTATAGAGAATAATTACTACTTAGAAGATGATTATAGTTGAAATATTCTGTGACCGAAGGTTCAGCGATGACATCGACCAACAAAATAATCACCCAGCATGGTAAAAGAACTTTAACAAGGAGCCATACGCCTCAGCTGTATCTACCAAGTTTTATACCAGGTTTTTTTTTGTATGCTAATATTTGAGATCATACTCAGAAATTAGTATGCAATGTGGGGAAATTGCCAAAAAAGGGAATGTGTGTCCTGGCTTTGTTCTGAAATAGTAGGCATGAGGGCTGTTAAACGTTTTCATTACTATATAAAGTTGATTTGCCAAGTAAAGTTAGCATACTTTTATATGTATTTTCTTGATAATATTAGCTATTATATATTATCTACGCGAGTATTAGTATAAATAAATGGTCAAAAACATAAACATAAAAAACTAAAGTTAGCATACTTTTTATATGTATTTTCTTGATAATAGTAGCTGCTATATATTATCTATGCGACTATTAGTATAAACAAGCGGGCAAAAACATAAAGATAAAAAACTAAACTTGGAATGGAATCTAGACGCGCAAATGCGCGGGTCAGCCTGCTAGTTAATAATAGAAACACGGGACTAAAGGGCGAAAAAGGGAGAGCTTTGCTTGAAAAGAAAGGGAAAACTAAACACTAGTAAATTGCTTAATCAAGGAAGGGGTTCTTCTCATCTTCTGGCTTATTCACCACGCTAGTGGTTATCGAAGCGTCGTTGATTTCACCAGGGGTCTGGTCAGCGATTGTCAGCGTCTTGCCGCCTCCTATGTCTTCTGTACCATCAGCTGCCGAATCTTTTGCTGCTGAAGCTTTAACTGCACAGGTTTGTGCTGCCGAAGCTTCTAGAGCAAGGTCGGCTGGCTTCTTCTTCGCTCCTCTGACGCGTTCTTCTTCCTTATTATCACGTGACAACGACTTGGAAGGAAGGTCAGTAATTTCCTGCTTCAGTCCAAACTTTGCAGCAATCCTCTCAAAGTCACGATCACAATTGTCCGAGCGTGAGAAACTTCCATAGACTGTGATGTTTGTCCCATTGTTCCCAGGAATTTTTAGCTTGAGGTATGCGTAGTGCGGTACAGCCATGAACTTGGCATAAGCTGGTCTTCCGAGTATAGCGTGATACTGCGATTCCCAGTTCACGACTTCGAACTCATCTTTTCCTTCCTGAAGTTGTCGGGTTTGCCAAAGACGACGTTCAGGTAAACTTTGCCAAGAGAGTACGCCGGCGAAGTGGGGAGAATCCCATGAAAACAGGTGTCCGTTTCTTCAAGCATTCTCATGGTGATCCCCATACTTTTGATTGTGTCGACGAATATCAGGTTTAGTCCACTTCCATCATCCATGAAGACTTTGCTCATCCTGAACCCCCCGACCTGCGCCTCGACTACTAAGGCAGCGTGTCCTGGTTTTGGTATGGTCATCGGGTGATCTGCTCGGCTGAACGTAATGTTCTCAGACGACCACTCGACATATTCAGGGATGTTCGCCATGATACTTTCTGCCAGATTGATTTCTCGAGTGAGCTTCTTCATTTCTCTTCTTGAAACACCTGACCTGTGGATCATGCTCATCTGCCCACGTGGTGGTGGAAACGCCTCGTTGGGTTGATGAGGCTGAACCTGCTGGACCTGATGCTGCGGTGGAGGTGGTGGTGGTGATGGCGGTTGTTGCTGCTGCTGGATGAGTTTCTGCATGTCAATGAACTGCCTACAATCTCTGAGCAAGTGGCTTGACTTCGTTTTGTTGTCCTTAGAATCAACGTACGAGTGCAAGTAACAGGGGGCCTTGATCTGCTCAGCGTAGGGTAGTTCGGGAGTCCTCTGTGGTCGTGCTTTGTAATTGCCACGGTTCCCAGAGTTGTTCCGATTACCGTCCTGCCGATCGTCTCGTCTGTCGTCATACCGATCGTCCTGCCGATCAGAGTATCCTGCGGCTACCAGGTTACTGTCGTCATAGCTGCGATTCTTCCTCTTCTTGTGACGATCCCTTCGTCCACCCGAGTCGTGCTTCGGCTGGTCTTCGTATTCGTCGTCACTGCGCTGTCGCGGCTTTTGTACGTTGTCCTCGCCATCAGCCCAGCTGTTGGCGATTTCCATTAACTTGGTTATGGTTTTCGGCTTTTTGCGCCCGAGTTCCTCTTTGTAGCTTTCACGTCGGATGCCGTCGCTGAAGGCGTCGATTGCTCTGTCGACAGATACATCTTCGGCAGCATTTAGGAGCTTCGTGAATCTCCCGATGTATGCGCGCATCGATTCCTTTTGCTTTTGCTGGCAATGCCGTAACTCCTCAATCCCGACGGGCCTTTTGTATGTTACTTGGAAATTGGCAACGAAAGCGTTGACATAGGCATCCCCAATGGGCCTGCCAAAGATGGTACCCGGGGTTTACTGAAGGCCCACGACCCGAAGGATAAGAAGAATTCAGAAGCCCAACTTGCTAGTTAAGGAAAGCTAGAGTTGTATTAGGAGAGAACATTTGTAATATTACAGGAGGAGTTAGAAACCTTCCCGGACTCTGTAACTTGTACATCACGAATCCCTCGGCTCCACCTCCTATATAAGGGGGAGTCGAGGGACAAAGAAAGGATCGATTCATTGTCTCACAAACCCTAGTTTTCATATCGTCGAGTACTTTTCGGCTGAAACCTTCGAGATCTACTTGCCCTCTACTTCTAACTAAAACCCTAGTCTACAACCCGTAGGCATTGATAAGTTAATCCCTTGTCAATTGGCGCTGTCTGTGGGAATTAGAGGCGTCAAGGATCTGATCTCGATGGCACGTTCAAGATCGTCGACTTCGTCAACAGCAAGCAACACGATGGATCGAGGTAAACAGGTCGCAACTGGTCTTGTCGATTTTGTTCCTCACCCGCCCTCCCGTTTGGATGCTTATGCGTATCTGGAGGAGCCTATGGAGATGACGTTCGGAAGGTTCCACTTTCGCGTCGAAAAGGAAGGAGCGTATCGTCTCGAAATTCCGATCTCGTCGGGATTATCGGCGGTCGATTCCGATTCTTCGAATTCGACATCATCAATCGAGTCAGGTGATGACCCACAAGTATAGGGGATCGCAACAGTCTTCGAGGGAAGTAAAACCCAATTTATTGATTCGACACAAGGGGAGACAAAGAACACTTGGAAGCCTTAACAGCGGATTTGTCAATTCAGCTGCACCTGGAAACAGACTTGCTCGCAAGAGTTTATCAGTAGTAATAGTTTTATAGCAGTAGCAGTAGTGAAATAACAGCAGCAGAGTAACAAAGACAGCAGTAGTGATTTTAGTAAACAGCAGGATTAAAATACTGTAGGCACGGGGACGGATGACGGGCGTTGCATGGATGAGAGAAACTCATGTAACAATCATAGCAGGGCATTTGCAGATAATAATAAAATGGTGTCCAAGTACAAAGCAATCAATAGGCATGTGTTCCAATTATAGTCGTACGTGCTCGCAATGAGAAACTTGCACAACATCTTTTGTCCTACCAGCCGGTGGCAGCCGGGCCTCAAGGGAAACTACTGGATATTAAGGTACTCCTTTTAATAGAGTATCGGAGCAAAGCATTAACACTCCGTGAACACATGTGATCCTCACATCACTACCATTCCCTCCGGTTGTCCCGATTTCTGTCACTTCAGGGCCATCGGTTCCGGACAACGACATGTGTATACAACTTGCAGGTAAGATCAATAAACAATGAATATCATGATGAAACAATAACATGTTCAGATCTGAGATCATGGCACTCGGGCCCTAGTGACAAGCATTAAGCATAACAAGTTGCAACAATATCATCAAAGTACCAATTACGGACACTAGGCACTATGCCCTAACAATCTTATGCTATTACATGACCAATCTCATCCAATCCCTACCATCCCCTTCGGCCTACAGCGGGGGAATTACTCACACATGGATGGGGGAAACATGGCTGGTTGATGTAGAGGCGTTGGCGGTGAGTGATGGCGATGATCTCCTCCAATTCCCCGTCCCGGCGGAGTGCCAGAACGGAGACTTCTGGCTCCCGCGACGGAGTTTCGCGATGTGGCGGTGTTCTGGAGGGTTTCTGGCGACTTCGACTTCTCCCCGTGCGTTTTTAGGTCGAGGCCGATAAATAGTTCGAAGGAGGGCGTCGGAGGCCGGCCGAGGGGGCCACACCATAGGGCCGTGCGGGCCCCCCCTAGGCCGCGCCGCCTTATGGTGTGGGGCCCTCGGGCCTCCACCTTACTTGACCTTCTGGCTCCGTCAGTATTCTGGGAAAATAGGGCCTTCTGCATAAATTCCGAGGATTTTCCCGAAAGTTGGATTTCTGCACAAAAACGAGACACCAGAACAGTTCTGCTGAAAACAGCGTTAGTCCGTGTTAGTTGTATCCAAAATACACAAATTAGAGGCAAAACAATAGCAAAAGTGTTCGGGAAAGTAGATACGTTTTGGACGTATCAACTCCCCCCAAGCTTAGCTTATTGCTTGTCCTCAAGCAGTTCAGTTAACAACTGAGCGATAAAAAGAACTTTCACGAACACATTTGCTCATATGATGTATATATTCTCATGCTATGGCTAATACTTAAGTAGTTCATAGTGAGATACATGCAAATAAGATCATATAGCAGCTATGTCAATCATGAAGAGGTACCAACAATTAATAATAAGCATCATGAATCATGTATGTAAGCAGGATTGCAATGTTCATAAGAGAGTATGATAAAGTGGTATCTCGCTTGCCTGTATTTGATTGGCAAAACATAAATGCCCGGGCACCTCTGGAGTTCATAGAAAGACTAGAAGTAGTGATTGTCAAAGATAAAAGCATCAAAGTTATACCACAATCAATCATATTTTGAGACAAGCATATTATACTAAGAATGACAGTTGTGCTCTCAAGATAGTGCTCAAAGAAATAATGGAGATACAACATAGAAGTAAAAGATTGACCCTTCGCAGAGGGAAGCAGGGATTAACATGCGCTAGAGCTTTTCATTTTTGAAATCAGGAGTAAAATCATTTTGAGAGGTGTTTGTTGTTGTCAACGAATGGTAATGGGTACACTAACTACCTCGTCAACCGGACTTTCAAGAGCGGCTCCCATGAATTATTTGCATATTTATGTGGCACTCCTTCCAACCTTTCTTACACAAACCATGGCTAACCGAATCCTCGGGTGCCTGCCAACAATCTCATACCATGAAGGAGTGCCTTTTTATTTTAGTTTTATTATGATGATGACACTCCCCCCAACCTTTGCTTACACAAGCCATGGCTAACCGAATCTTCGGGTGCCGTCCAACAATCACAAACCATGGAGGAGTGTCTATTTAAGTTAATTAATTCGGGACTGGGAATCCCATTGCCAGCTCTTTTTGCAAAATTATTGGATAAGCGGATGTGCCACTAGTCCATATGAGAGTCCGTCAAAAGTAAATGACAAGGTTGAAAGCTAAACACCACATACTTCCTCATGAGCTATGAAACATAAACACAAATTGAGAAGCATTTTGAAAGTTTTAAAGGTAACGCATGAGAATTTACTTGGAATGGTTTGAAATGCCATGCATAGGTATTTATGGTGGACACTTTGGAACAACTTGGTTTTCAGGTGTTTGGAAGCACGAGCAGCGTTCCTGCTCAGTACAAGTGAAGGCTAGCAATAGACTAGGGAGCGACAAATCAAGAGAGCAGTAACTGTCATAATCATGCTTGCGGCAAAATAAATTAACGGAGGCATAAAAGTGATACAAGAACTCTGAAGCAATATAGATCATCGAGGCTTAATTGACTTTTTGTTCAGTCATATGCATGCGTGAGCATGTGCCAAGTCGATATAAATGAATTATTCAGAGGAGGACACCACAATGCCATACTTACTTATGAATAAAACAATGCAACAAACATCCATGACATGCTACTCATATTAATAAATTGGAGCTAAACATGAGAGATCATGAACTACTAGACTTTCTCAAATAACATATACCTCACATGAACCAACTAAGCATGCTCACATGGATGAGTATATGTACAAAAATGAAAACAAATAGAGTTCATACCAGCCTCTCACCACAATCAGATTGTCGTAGATCGTCATTATTGCCTTTTCACTTGTGTAGCATGGATAATATGAAATGAAAGCCACGCTCCAGCCACCGAAGACCATTGAACTCATAATGAACTTTACAAACCAAAGAAGAACAGCAAATATTTTTGGTGTTTTCGAATTTGAGAACAAGAACAAAAGGAAACAAACAAACAAAGCAAAATCTTTTTGGGTTTTCTTGTAGCAAACTAGCAATAGCAAATAAAGCGAAACAAATGCAAGAAACCAAAGCAAACAAATGGTGAAGAGAAACAACAGAAATATTTTTGGTCTTTTTGTGTTTTGGAAAGGAAACAAAGCAAAAACAAGAAATAGCAAACTAGAAGAAACACAGAAAAGCGAGATGGCAGAAATCTGCCAAAACCTGACAGCAGTACAGAAATCGATTTTTACAAAAATCTTACGTTGCTCAGCTCGAAAAGTGTTCAACTAATGAAAGTTAGATAACAACCTGGGGAACCTGCACAAAAATTAGCAGCTCAAAATAACGTTCTGGCTGTGCGCACGAATTTTTCTAGTAACAGTCCAGAATCTGTTTTCAGGCAGCACTTCCCCAAATATCATCTCCCTCTCATTAGAAAACCACTCAAAGAGACTAAACAAGTATGTACAAGTATCCAGCAACCATAATATGCAAAGAATGAGTGATGCCGGTATACCTCCCCCCAAGCTTAGGCTTTTGGCCTAAGTGGAGTTCAATCCCATCGAGACCATGAGGTAGTATCTCCGTAGTACGACGAAGATGGATCATATTCCGGGCATGTGCTAGAAGAAGCACCCGGATACGTGACGGTGTAGTCGTGGGAGGCCTCGGCGTCCTCAGAGTCATGCTGCTGGTGGAAGTCTTGTATCTTCATATGTTCATCCACCTCCTCCTTAGTGCACGACCATGATTGCCTGTCAATACTGAACAAACCTGGTTGGGGAAGAGGGATTTCCTTCTCATCCCCGTCAGCAAACAACATTCTATAGAACATATTATCTAAAGTAGAATCAGTGGTAACAAAATGATGACTCTTCATAGCAACAATATCGAGTCTCCTAGGGGTCAATGGCACATCATTAGGATCAAGAGGAAGTCTTAAATATGTTAAAACACGCAGCGCAATAGTTCCTCCAAAAATAGGCCCCCTATTAGACAGGCGGCGAGCAATAAGAGAACCAAGGTGATAAGATGTCCGACCAGTAAGTGCAATATTCAAGAAAGCAAGATGGTAACTAGAAATATTGCTAGTGTTCTCCCTACCAAGAATGCTAGTAGCAATGTAATATGCAAAATACTTAATGGCGGGGAGTTGAATGTTCCTTATCTTGCCACGCCACACTGAATGGTGCGACAATCATCATCGGTGATCCCTTGATAGAGCTCCAACAAGTCCCGGGGGTTGTCATCAATCCTACTTGCTGTACCTACAGGGGCAATATCCAATGCACGACAAAAATCTTCCAATTCCATAGTAACTGGATTACCATAGATCTTGAATGCAACTGTCGGCTCGTATTGCGTGTTGTTGAACCTGAAGCTCGCGACGAAAATTTTGGTGAGCATATAGTATTGCTCCCTTTCGTCTTCCATGTAGGTGGTTAAGCCCGCCCTATTGACAAGGGTGAAGAAATCATCCAATATCCCTGCATTTCTCAGAAAATCATAGCATGGAAAAGATGAAGCATTAGGAGCCCCGTTCTCCTCTTCGGGCGCGAAGCTAGGCGCGATGATATCCTCATTGTACGATCGCCTAAGCCGGGTGGCGGCCCTAGAAGGCCTCCCGGTGCTGGTTGTTCCTTTCTTGAACAACTCTCCAAAGTTGAACTTCTTCATCTCTTCTCTGAAATTTTCAACAAGTAATATAAAATTTGATTTGGTGACATATAATCAAGGGGAACTACTATAGGAACTTGCTAGAGTACTAATCATGCATCAAAACTAGTTTATACAACTTAGAACAAGCATGCAAGCTCACTATTTGGATAATCGGAGGAGTCACATACCGAAGAACAAATGTGCCAAATCTCAGACAGAAATCTGGGCTGAGCAAAGAGATCGAGAAATCTGGAGTTCTTGAGCAAAAACGCGAGTGAGAGGAAGCTGGTTCGAGTTTTTTCGGGAGAGAGAAGATGCTGGGAGAAAGAGATGAGATAGTGGGGCAAGGAGGGGCCCACACCACAGGGTGGCGCGCCCACCTCCTTGGCCGCGCCGGCCTGTGGTGTGGCACCCTCTGGTGCCCCACAGGTCATCCTCTGGTGCTCCCAGGTGCCTCGTCGAAAAATAGGACCAACGGTATAATTTTTGTGAATTTTTGAAAACTTTGAAAAATACACATTTCTGGGTATTAAGTTTATTATTACTGGCCAGGAAAATTTTGAAATCTCCAATTAACTAAGGAACTTTGCAAATTAAAAGTGCTACAGCAACTAGAGCAAGTGGAGGAAGAAAGAGATGTTGTTTACCTCCTCTATGCATATAAAAAGTATTTGTTAACAAGGTTGATCAAGTCTTGCCACCAAATAAATTTTACATAGCATAAGAAGAAATAAACCTCAAGTCAATCATGTTACCTTGAATTGTATTGATATGGATCCAATCACGAGAGTTTGATATTCTTCCTTAGGCTCATATATAGGACAATCAATAGTTCCCACTTTGATAGTTCTCACATTAAAAATAGTATTGACTCCACATACTTTATCAATCTTCTTGGGGAAATAGACGGTATGCTCCTTATCATCAACATTAAAAGTAACCTTCCCTTTATTGCAATCAATAACAGCCACTGCGGTGTTAAGAAAAGGTCTCCCAGGAATAATAGACATATTATCATCTTCAGGCATTTCCAACACAACAAAATCAGTTAATATCAAGCAGTTAGTAGTAACTTGAACAGGAACATCCTCACATATACCAACAGGAATAGCAGTAGATTTATCAGCCATTTGCAAAGATATATCAGTAGGTATCAACTTATCTAAGTAAATTCTCTTATAAAGAGAAAAAGGCATAACACTAACACCGGCTCCCAAGTCACATAGAGCAGTTTTAACATAATTATTCTTAATAGAACAAGGAATAGTAGGTATACCTGGGTCGCCCAACTTCTTTGGAACTTTGCCATTGAAAGAGTAATTAGCAAGCATAGTGGAAATTTCCTCATTAGGAATTTTCCTTTTGTTAGTAACAATATCTTTCATATACTTTGAATAAGGAGGCAATTTAATAGCATCAGTCAAAGGGATTTGCAAGAATAAAGGTTTCATCCAATCACAAAATTTATTATAGTGTTCTTCTTCCTTTGATTTCAGTTTCTTAGCAGGAAAAGGCATTTGCTTTTGAACCCAAGGTTCTCTTTCATTACCATGTTTCTCAGCAATAAAATCTTCTTTAGTGTACTTTTTATTTTTAGCATGCTTTTCAGGTTCTTCTTCAACCTCTTCTTTATCAGAAGCATCATTCTTATCATTATCTTTATCATGTTCATTACCACTTTCAGTTTCAGCATCAGAAATAGAAATACTATTAGGATCATTAACAGGTTCAGAGGATTCTACAACATTTTTATGTTTCTTCTTCTTTTTCTTCTTAGAAGGAGCACTAGGTTCAATGCGTTGAGAATCTTGTTCAATTCTTTTGGGATGCCCTTCAGGAGTGAAATAACAACAGCAGAGTAACAAAGACAGCAGTAGTGATTTTAGTAAACAGCAGGATTAAAATATTGTAGGCACGGGGACGGATGACGGGCGTTGCATGTATGAGAGAAACTCATGTAACAATCATAGCAGGGCATTTGCAGATAATAATAAAATGGTGTCCAAGTACAAAGCAATCAATAGGCATGTGTTCCAATTATAGTCGTACGTGCTCGCAATGAGAAACTTGCACAACATCTTTTGTCCTACCAGCCGGTGGCAGCCGGGCCTCAAGGGAAACTACTGGATATTAAGGTACTCCTTTTAATAGAGTACCGGAGCAAAGCATTAACACTCCGTGAACACATGTGATCCTCACATCACTACCATTCCCTCCGGTTGTCCCGATTTCTGTCACTTCGGGGCCATCGGTTCCGGACAGCGACATGTGTATACAACTTGCAGGTAAGATCAATAAACAATGAATATCATGATGAAACAATAACATGTTCAGATCTGAGATCATGGCACTCGGGCCCTAGTGACAAGCATTAAGCATAACAAGTTGCAACAATATCATCAAAGTACCAATTACGGACACTAGGCACTATGCCCTAACAATCTTATGCTATTACATGACCAATCTCATCCAATCCCTACCATCCCCTTCGGCCTACAGCGGGGGAATTACTCACACATGGATGGGGGAAACATGGCTGGTTGATGTAGAGGCGTTGGCGGTGATGATGGCGATGATCTCCTCCAATTCCCCGTCCCGGCGGAGTGCCAGAACGGAGACTTCTGGCTCCCGCGACGGAGTTTCGCGATGTGGCGGTGTTCTGGAGGGTTTCTAGCGACTTCGACTTCTCCCCGTGCGTTTTTAGGTCGAGGCCGATAAATAGTCCGAAGGTGGGCGTCGGAGGCCGGCCGAGGGGGCCACACCATAGGGCCGCGCGGGCCCCCCATAGGCCGCGCCGCCTTATGGTGTGGGGCCCTCGGGCCTCCACCTTACTTGACCTTCTGGCTCCGTCAGTATTCTGGGAAAATAGGGCCTTCTGCATAAATTCCGAGGATTTTCCCGAAAGTTGGATTTCTGCACAAAAACGAGACACCAGAACAGTTTTGCTGAAAACAGCGTTAGTCCGTGTTAGTTGTATCCAAAATACACAAATTAGAGGCAAAACAATAGCAAAAGTGTTCGGGAAAGTAGATACGTTTTGGACGTATCATCAGGCGAAGAGGAGACTTCATCGCCACGCTTCATCAGCACCAGGGCAAGTGAAAAGCTCGCCAAAATCTTTAACGACATGTCCTTCGAGTCGTCTGCGGACTCAGATATAAGCGATGACTCGAATAGCTTCGACAGCTTCAATTTCATCAACAGATCCACTACCATCGGCAAGGTCTTCACCAATCTCTATGATGGTGTCACCAAACCCAACATGGTTCAGTACCCAAAATATCATCAGATCTATGCAATTGGAGATACGAGTCGCCCACAAGAGGAGACATCAGAGAACTTCGACGAGGCAGGGAATCCATATGTCGATCCTGTAGATCTCACGAGAGGTCTAGGAACAAAATATATTGGACCAGGGACACGAGAGATGGTGCGATTTCCACAGGAAGTGTGGGATCGAGTCGCAAGAGCTATTAATGGTACAGAGCCAATGACTGTAACGGCGACACCTGAGGAGTTACAAGCATACCAGTATAGGCTTGCACGTACCAGGCGAGAGCTCGAGAAGTAGAAAATCGAGTTGGATAGAAGGCAGGAAGCAGCCTCCGCATCAAGCAGGCGAAGGGCGGAGTTAAGTCGACATTCAGGAACTTCGGGAGATAGCCACAGGGAAGCTCGGAACAGAGCAAGATCAAGACTGAAAAACATACCTGAGGGAGAAAGAGAGCACTTGGTTCAAAACCTCGACATGTCTTTTATGTCGATAGACACGAGAGGGAACATTATCCCTAAAACACCAGAAGCTGGGTATATGGCGACACAAGCCTTTATCCTTGCATCCAGGCCACCTCCCGGAGATCCAAGAGAGGCATTGTACAATATGGCCATGGCAGGTGTTGGGGCCATGGGGACGGCGTTTGCAGTAACACCCCCCGAAGGAACAGCAAGGAAAAATAGTCCACGGCCTGCGGCAGCAGCAACAGTTCCCGAGAGAACAAGTGGAGCAAGAGACACAACAGCGCAAGCAAGGGTGGACAGAGCACGACAAAATAGAAGGGAACATCGACACTCCCCAGAGCTAGATGACGAGGATATGTGTGGGCTGCCGTGCTTCACAAGAAGGGTCCGAAAAACTCGAGTCCCTTCGGGGTTCAAATTGCCTGATAACTTCAAAAAATTCGACGGCTTGCAAGATCCAGAGGATTGGCTAGTTGATTATCTCGAGACAGTGAAGCTGACAGGAGGAACCAGAGCAACAGCTATGCAGAGCATCTAGGTACATTTGAGTGGAGCTGCGCGATCTTGGATAAAGAAGCTTCCTCCAGGATCTATCGACAGCTGGGATAGCTTCGAGGATGTGTTCGTCAAGAATTTCCGATCCACTTGCAAAAAACCTGTATCATTAGAGGAACTGAGGGCGTGTCGACAAAAGTCAGACAAATCAATGAGAAAGTACATCCAAAGGTGGAATATCATTAAAAACTCGGCAGAGAATATATCTGACGAGAGAGCGATAGATGCGTTTGTCGCAGGAATCAGGCGGGGAGATTTTGTCGAGGACTTGGGGAGAACTAACCCAAAGACAGTATCCGCCTTAATGGAGATAGCAAACAGATGGGCAGATGGAGAAGATGCTGTTCACAACAAACGGCATAGGTCACCAGAGGAGGACCGCGGTCGAAATTATCAAAATAGGCGACGATTTCCTCGGAAGTACTCGAGCTATGATGCTCCTGGACAAATTTCGGCTGGCTTTTGAGCAAGCGCTGGAGGAAACAATAGAGATGACTATCAGAGGAGCAATGAGCAGTGAGGCGACAATAGAGATGACTCCCGAAACAACAGGCAAAATAATGGGCCAAGGTTCCAGAGACCTTTCGTATCCCCCGAGCAAATGATGAACGGGCCGTGTCAGATGCATTTTTACCTCGACAACAATGGAAAGAGACAGTCAGGACACTTGCAAAAGGATTGCCGAAATTTTCAGGCAATGTTAAGGTGGGCAGGACACGCCAATGCCCAGGCAACACATAGAAACCCTCAAGGGCCCAGGAGTGAGATCCACTTGCCACCTCCTCCCGCAATTACGGACGAAAATCGACACCAGCTCAGAATAGCGGCAGCACCTGCACCACCACCTTACGTTGATCCCAATTCCAACGGAGCGGTCTCGATGATTCAGAAAGGCAGGCCATCCAATAGAGCTCAGAAAGTAATCTCACGACAGGTGTTCATGGCAGAGAAGATGCCTCCACCAACGGTTGAGTACCTTAATTGGTCAGGGCAAGACATTGGCTTCACAATAGCGGATCATCCACAGCAAGTTCCTCGACCAAGGCAGCCAGCACTTATCTTACCAGCAGTAATTGCAGGATTCGACGTATCTCGAGTATTCATAGATGGAGGCAGCAGTTTAAACCTTATGTACGCAGATACACTAATGAAGATGAACATATCTCTAGCAAATCTGAAACCAACCGACACACATTTCCATGGCATCACGTCAGAGAAGCCAAGTTATCCGTTGGGGAAGATAAATCTCGACGTTCAGTTTGGGACCCGAGAGAATTACAGAATAGAAAGGCTGGAGTTTGAAGTCGTGGATTTCCCATCACAGTACCACGCTTTGTTGGGACGACCAGCATACGCCAGGTTTATGGCGGTACCACATTACACGTACTTGCTATGGAGGATGCCAGGACCTAAGGGACCAATTACAGTTAAAGGAAGTTTCGCGTTAGCCGATAAATGTGACAAGGATTTTCATCGACTATCAGAAACCTTCGGTATGCAAGCAGAGTACATGGCGTCAAGGCTCACGACTGATTATGATGTGCTGCCAGATGTAGGAAGGCCTAACAAAGAATCAACCTTTAGTACTGAGAAAAATTCTAAGGAGGTGCAGATTCACCCGACAGATCCAAAGAAGACGACGCCATTGCGACATACATGGACCTCGCATAGGAAAGCACGCTCGTCGAGTTCCTCCGTGAGCACTGGAAAATCTTCGCATGGTGTCCAGCTGACATGCCAGGAGTACCCAGGGAACTTGCCGAGCACCACCTAAACTTGGATCCATTAGCAAGACCAATAAAACAACCTTTGCGGAGTTTTTCGGAGCCAAACCGCAAAGCTATGCTGTCAGAGATTGATCGACTGAAAGAAGCTGGTTTCATCAAGGAGCTGCATACAGAGGCCACCTGGGTTGCAAACCCAATGTTGGTTCCGAAGAAAAACACTAAAGTCCTTCGCATGTGTGTCGACTTTACGTGTCTCAACAAACATTGTCCAAAGGATCACTTTCCCCTCCCGAGGATCGATCAAATTATCGACTCCACGGCAGGATGTGAACGTCTTTCCTTCCTGGATGCAAATTCTGGTTATAACCAAATCAGATTGAACGAAGAAGACGAGGTCAAAACAGCGTTCATCACACCTTATGGCGTGTTTGCTATAGAATAATGCCTTTTGGTATGAAAAACGCGGGAGCAACATATCAGAGGATGATGCAGAAGTGCCTAGCAACACAGATTGGCAAAAACGTACAAGTATACATCGATGATGTCATCATAACGTCAAAAAAGGGGACAACGCTAATCGAGGACCTGAAGGAAACTTTCGATAACCTCGACAAGTTTTGTCTCAAGCTGAACCCAACGAAGTGTTCTTTCGGCGTCCCTGCAGGATAACTTCTCGGGTTCCTAGTCTCGGCAAGAGGGATTGAAGCTAATCCCGAAAAAATCCAAGCTATCGTAACAATGAGGAAACCAACAAAGTTGAAAGAAATACAGCAGTTAACTAGGCGAGTCGCAGCTTTAAGCAGATTCGTCGCCAGGCTAGGAGAAAAGGCGTTACCGTTCTACGCTTTAATCAAGCAAGGAGAGAAATTCCAGTGGAACAAAGAGGCAGATAGAGCCTTTGAGGATCAAAAACGCACAATTTCGACACCACCAATCTTGGTGGCGCCGAAAGAGAAGGAACCTCTCTTGTTATACAATGTAGCCACACCTCAGGTGGTCAGCACGGCGCTAGTCGTCGAAAGAGAAGAAGAAGGAAAACTCCATGGAGTGCAAAGGCCGGTATATTTCATTAGTGAAGTTTTATCGCCTTCAAAACAGCGGTACCCGCAGTACCAGAAGCTAGCATATGGAGTGTTCACAACCGCAAGGAAATTGCGCCACTATTTTTCGGCACACCCGATAATAGTGGTCAATGAAGCACCTCTATCAAACATACTGAATAACCCAGAAGCTACAGGTCGTGTCTCCCTTTGGGGAATAGAACTTTCGGACATCACGTATGAAAAAAGAAAAGCAATAAAGTCGCAAATTCTGCCGGATTTCATCGCAGAGTGGATGGAGCTGCAAAATACAGGACCCCAGATTTATCGAGAACTTGGACTATGAACTTTGACGGGTCCAAGAGGGTAGAAGGAGCTGGTGCAGGTGTGATACTTATATCACCTGAAGGCAACAAACTGAAGTATGTCCTACGGATGATGTTCCCAAACGCATCTAACAACGAAGCAGAATATGAAGCTCTCATACACGGGATGAAGATGGCGAAAGCTTGTGGTGCATCCCGATTAAAAATCTTTGGCGACTCACAGTTGGTGGCTCAGCAAGTCATGAACCAATGTGATGCAGTCAATGACAGCATGGTGGCATATAAGGAAGTGTACAACGAGCTCGAAAAGTTATTTGATGGATGCGAAGTAAATCACATCAGCAGGCTGAGTAATGATGAAGCCGACGTTCTCGCAAACATCGGGTCGCAGTGCCTCGCAATTCCGCCAGGCGTGTTTTGGGAAGAGATAACCGAGAGATCCACAAAGCCAAAGAAGGCCCAGAAAAAAGAAAAGGAGGAGAAAACTTCGACGGCTCCCAAAGAAGCACTAGAGGAAGAAGAGGACCAGGAGCTGGTGATGATGGTGCAGGTCCCATGGATGCAAGCATACATATCATATATCTTAAGGAAAGAAATACCCGACGACCCAGTTGAAGCAAGGCGAGTTATTCGACGATCAAAAGCCTTTACAGTGGTCAAAGGGGAGTTGTACAAGCGCAGTATTTCGGGCGTGCTACAACGGTGCGTCACACCCGAAGAAGGAAGAGTAATCTTAAAGGATGTACACGAGCCATTGCGGCCAAGGTTTTTCGGGCTGGATTTTGCTGGTTGACAGCAATCGAGGATGCAAAGGGGATAGTTCGAACCTGCGATGCGTGCCAGAGATTCGCCGCGAAACCCCACTCTCCAGCAGCAGAGCTGATGCCAATACCATTGTCTTGGCCCTTTACCCAGTGGGGTCTCGATATGGTGGGAAAGTTACACAAGGCCTCGCCAGGAGGATATGAGTATATGCTTGTCGCTGTCGACAAATTCACCAAGTGGATAGAAGCGAAACCAATAAATTCACCAGATGCAGCGTCAGCAATAAAATTCGTGAAGAGCATTGTTTTTCGGTTCGGGGTACCTCATAGCATCGTCACGGACAATGTCAGTAACTTCACATCCAAGGAATTCAAGGCATACTGCGCAGAAGTAGGCATCAAATTGCACTTCGCGTCAGTTGGGCACCCGCAAACCAATGGTCAAGTCGAGAAAGCCAACGGTATCATTTGCAACGGTATCAAGAAGCGCCTGCTAGGACCACTTGAAAAGGCTCGACATACTTGGCCAGACGAGTTGCCAAGTGTTTTATGGAGTATTCGAACAACGCCAAATACGGCGACACAGGAAACTCCATTTTTTCTGGTCCATGGAGCTGAGGCAGTTTTGCTGGTCGAAATAGAGCATGACTCCCCAAGAGTAACAGAATATGATGAAGAAACTTCCTGAAGAGCATTAGAGGATGATGTAGATGCACTCGATGAAGCTCGAGACGAAGTACTATCATGGGTCACCAAGTACCAGCAAGACTTGATAAACTACCACAGTCGACGACTGCGGCCAAGGTCTTTTCAGGTCGGGGATTTAGTCCTACGACTCAATCAACAGAGTACTGAAAAACTCGAGTCGCCATGGCTTGGCCCTTACATCGTCACAGAAGTAATCGAAGGAGGAGCATACAGGATCAAGGACAAGAAGACAGGGGTTCCAGAGAAAAATCTCTGGAACGTGGCACAACTCAGGCGGTTCTACGCTTAGAGTCGAAATATAGTCATCCTTTGTAAAAATACAATGTACTGAAACGCCCATTCAGACGCACTCTTTTCCTTTTCAGGGCACCGAGTGGGGCTGGAAAGGTTTTTAATGAGGCGGGCTCGCGGTGCTGCAATATAGTAAAAGATATTTGGTGATATACATCTTTTTCGTCGACGGGCTCGGGGGCTCATAACCCAATATATATATACTCTCGCAAAATAGTAAATCCATCGAGACGAAAAAATAGTATAAGTTCCGGCCAAAGGCTCGGGGGCTTCACAATATAGATTACACTTCACAATATAGACAACTTCATTATCACAAAGAATTCGACAAAAAATATAGACATGATTTCTCGCAATATAGTACAACTCAGTCAATGCCTAATATACTATCTATGGACAGACCTTTGTTATTTGCAGCAGTCGTCGTATGTTCAGCATAGCTCCCTTTGACAAAGAATTCAGAGTCCATCCGAAGAAGTTCGTCCATCATTTCTTCGGCGATAGGAGTTACAATGTCATTGATTTTTTCAATATTACTTTTTCTCTTCGACTGTTTGGCCAGGCACTTGGAGACAATCGTCGTCAGGTCTAATTTTCGACAGCAGATCTGTATCATAATCATGGTGAATCTTGCCCCAGCAGACAACTGAGCTCGCACAAAGTTATGGATACGAGGAGCATCTCGAAATTTTTCCATCAGACCAAGAAGAGTGTCGGGTGCTTCGTTCCGAGGAAACATTGTCTTGTAAACCAGGGACAAGGTTCTTGTGCAGAAATCAAGGAATTCACGAACCTGACAGACGCGGTCTTGAAACCTGACAATCTGTCGGGTACGTTCTGGAGTGGCCCAGAACAAAGAACCATGATCAAGGGAGAGGTTGACCAAGAGATTTGTCCTTGTATCTACCCTTTCGTCTTCAGCAGCAGCGTCAAGAAAAGAACCTATTTGGTGACAGTACAAGAATTTCAAAAAAGGAAACAGCAGGAAAAAGAAGAAGCTTCGGTTTGCAAAAGCATACCTGTTATATCTACACTGGCTTCATTCATCAACTCGAGCATTAAATTCTCTCGAGTGGTCTCTTTCTCAGCTTCAGACACGGCGACTTCCTTGGCAGCTATGGCTTCTTGAGCTTGCTGCAGTGCAACCTTCTCTTTTTCGGCTGCCTTTCGAGATTGCTCCATCATCACAAGCGTTTTCTTCGAGCAAGAGGAAGTGGGAAAAACATCGGAAGGAGCAGGAGTCGGAGTATAGTTATCGAACGTCAACTGAAAGAAAAAGTTCGACATCAATCATCAAGAAAAATAGAATTCCATTGATTTTTAGCATATTTACAAAGATATTACAATGGAGATTGCCCTAACAAACTAGTGGGGTAAGTGTCGCCAAAGCTACTTTGGCGACAGCTTCAAAAGAGAGAAGAAATAAGAAAGAAAGGGTGGTCTACTTGACCTCCGGCTTGGATGTGCTTGGAGCAGGAATTGGTTTAACGCCAAGGAAGGAAAGGATTGGTTTTGAGGGAGGCTTGGCAGCTCTAATTAAAGATTGCCACTTCTTTGTTTCCATCTCCCCTATGTCGCCAGCCTTGGTCCAGTCGACGTGTTGCTGGCTATCAGCAATCAGCGCGATGGTGCCCTCAACGCCAATCTTCAGGCCCTCTTGGCGAAGTTTGAGCCCAAGATCTTCCGGCACGTTGAAACTTTTGGCAAGACCAACAAAAGTGTTGGGCTCCTCTTTCTTCGGGAAGAAGTAGGGGAAAAGCTTCGACAGACCTGCCTCAACATCAGCAAGGCCTTCGCGTGCTTCATCCCCATGGATTTCAAGAAGAGTCAGCGCGTCGAGAAGCTCGTCGCCTTCAGGACCATCCACTTCGTATTCTTGATGGGTTCTCCCTGGAAACAAGCAACGGGAAGTTCGTCAATAAAAATGCTCGAAAAAACGTGAAGTAACCTGAAGAAATACACAAGGATGCGAGCACTTACTAACGAAACGTCGACTCTGCGACTCCAAGCGACTAAGGATACTTTCTTCTCGAGCAGCTTGCTCAGTTATTTTGTCGCTCAAAGCAGTTTCCGCGTCGTGAAGCCTCTTCCGAAGATCTTCAACACCAGCAACATCTGCCTTGGCCTTTTCAGCATCTGCCTTGGCCTTCTTAGCATTTGCTTCAGCCTTCTTACGAGCATTTTCACTTTGCTCCAATTTTTGAGCAAGTGCATCAGCACGCTTGTTGGCTTCCGCAAGATTTTCTGCCAAAATAGTTGAAACCACTCAAAATCACGAAAAGGAGTCAGCAGTCATGGGCCAGGAGAAGCAGCAGAATATTACCTTCAGCTTCGTTGGCATGATCACGGTACCCGACGAATTGGGCACCGAATCGGATGAACTCCTTAATCAAAGGCTGACGAAGAAAGATAGAGAAAAGAAAGTGTCAACATAGAAAAAGTTCGACAGCACAAAGCAAAAAGGAGCAAACAACAAAAAATCGATAGCATTGGGAAGTACTTAGCATAAAAAAAAGAGAAGGGACTTACATCATCCAGAAGAGGAGTCGTGGAGCCACCCAATTGTAAGGCAGGCTCCGTGATTGATTCAACCCTCGCCCTTTTTGTCGAAGGAACAAGGGGGCTTGCAGGAGGAGTCGGCTGATCGGTGTTTTGTTGAGGAGGCAAAGATTCTTCTCCTTCAACTTGCACTTCAGAAAAAACTAAAGTACGCGACGTACTCGTTCGAGCAGTCGCGTCAATAGCTTGCGCTTCTTCCTCGTCACCACTGCAGTAAAATGGCAATGATATAAGAAGCAAGATAGACAAAAAACGATAAGAGCAAAACAGTAAGAAGCAAAGGGTAACTTACGAGCTGACGAGGGAATCATCATATGGATTGAAAGCTGCCTTCTTATCTGAAGGACCAGCTTCTTCGGCTTTAGAGGTGCCGGAATCTTCGACTTCATCCCTCTTCCTTTTGTTCCTTGGAGAAACAGCAGGAGGAAGGGAGTGTGTCGAGGCAGTGGCCTCAGATTCAGCGTCTTTTTCAGAAGAAGCCGCAGATTTGTGAGAACCCGCGACTTCACTTTCAGGGCGTGACGTACCTTGGTTGTCATCATCGACAATGGTACGGTCTTCAACTTCTCCACCCTCAGGAAGAGGAGGAAGAGAAGCGAGAACGGGGTGGTTCTGAGGAAAAGAAAGAGTGTCGATAAAAAAGAAGTTATGCAAAACAAAAAAGCTAGCAAGACAGTAGTCGATAAAATAATAAAACTCGACGAGACAATATAGAAACTAAGAGGAAAAATTACCTCGGGAAGGGGATTGGCGCCACTATATGGCGTAATGCGGCAAGAGGATGGAATTGGATCCTTCTTGTTGAGCGATGAGATTTTGCGGATAAGCTTTTCAAAATCCTTCAAAGGAAGATCTTTTGAGAGCCTGTCGACATCTTCTTCACCAGCATACTTCCAGAGGGGATTTTTGCGAGCCTGGAGAGGCTGCACTCTAATCCTAAGGAAATAGGCAGTAATCTCAATACCCCAAAGTTCCTTGCCGCGGGTGTTCTGTAGCTCATGGATGCGAGTCATCAGCGCTTCTGTCGCCAACTTCTCAGCTTCGGTAGCTTCAGCATCCCAGGAACGGCGGCGAAGAATCTTGGCTTCTCCGTCAAAAGGGGCGATGTTGTCCTCCACTGGATTGGAGCTTTCTTCATGGATATACATCCACTTCTTTCGCCAACCTTGGACAGAGTCGGGGAATTTGACATTGAAATATTCGAC
The DNA here is from genome assembly GCF_019359855.2 of Lolium perenne. Taxonomy (NCBI): domain Eukaryota; kingdom Viridiplantae; phylum Streptophyta; class Magnoliopsida; order Poales; family Poaceae; genus Lolium; species Lolium perenne. Next base: position 188,912,055 of record NC_067245.2, read on the forward strand.
GTCAGAACGAACACAGATAACAACGCCGCCAATGTTGTAGGCGACGTTGTGGGAGACATTACGACGGAGGCAGAAGATACATTTCCACAGAGCCCAATTAGGTTGGACCCCGAGGAAACACTCACACAATGTGATAAAGATCGACACGTGGAGGATGGAATTGGGCGTCAACTGATGCAGTTGAACCCCATAAACAAACAGAAGACCCCTAAGAAACTCATGGATTGGGGGAGAAAGACCTCGGATGAGGTGGTCAACAAAACTGACCCGGTACTCGATTGGAGGCTTTGGATAGCTCTCCTCCTTGGGGAAGCGGAGCGAGCTCTCCTTCTTGCTGAACCCCATCTTCTTCAGCAGGTTGATGTCTTGGGCAGAGATCTTGGATCTTTCCCACTCGGCGCTTCCCAGATCCGCCATCGCCATCTTAGACTTCGGAGTGCTGTGCCTCGTCAAACGGATGCGAGGCGGCATCAATGAGCTTGGCGGCGAAGGATGTGAGTGTGGTTGAGCGCTTGAAGCAATGGGAGCAATGGAGGATTTTGCAGAGGGGAAGCAGAGGTGCGGCGCGAGCGAAAAGACTAGAGGAGGAAGACGATGCCTTTATATAGAGGTGCGGTGAATCGACGCGCCGTTGGATTGAGAGATTGCGGAACAGATGGTGTACATGTGGACAAGGGGTAAAAAGTAATTTCATACAGATGAGAAAGCACAGGACCTACAGTACGTGCGCCAGAAAAAGCGGAGGACGTGTGTCCCCCACTTGCACGACGTGTCAATACGATGCATAATTTGGGCCCGCAAGGCAGTGAGAGAGAACTTCTCGCGTTTTCCAGGAACAGCGGTCGTGGCTATCGTCAGCAGTGATGTCACCTTAGCAACAGAAAATTTCGACTCAGCAGTTGCATAAAAAACTGCGACGGCAGAAGATTACGGAGCTTTTGATCAAATACAAGTTTTTGATCAAATGCTCGGGGGCTACTTTGGAAAAATGAAAAAATTCGAGAAAGACAAAATAGAAATGGCGAGAGCCTATGATCAAATACAAGTATTCGCTCATAGCCTCGGGGGCTACTCCCATCGGGAGCGCTGTCGCGCACCCGAGAGATTTGAAAATTTCGAGAAAGAAGAAACATATAGTCACATAAGGCGTGGAGCCTACACCCAAGCACAAGTCCTTGGCTGTAGCCTCGGGGGCTACTCCCATCGGGAACGCTGTTCGCGTGCCCGATGAAATTATAAAAAAGAAAGAAAGAAGAACAAGAGAGTATATTTCGAGTTATATAAATAACTCTACATATACTCCCATCGGGAGAGCAAAATAAGTCATCCGTTGACTCAATAAAATGTGCTATTCCAACAGCCGAATAAGCACTCGACAATATATTCTTAGAATGCCAAAGTTGCGAACAATTTATGAATGCCGCAAAACTTTGCGAAGGTAAGACCCCAGATACGTTCTGTGTGGCGTGGCGCCGTCTCTGATGTCGGTTTGCTACTTTTTTCCGTATCAACAGATACGAAGAAAAATCCTAATGGACGCATTAGGTACCCGATAAATATGACTGGGACTCGACAGAATGGTAAGACCTTACGCGGCACGTGTCGAAGTTTACACCGGTATCCCGAGATCATGTCCAGGGACGTGATCTTGAAGTAGGTTTTTGCGGATTGCCACTAGAGCAGTTAACTAGTACCTGATCCGTCAGATGAACTAGCCCCAACTACCATTATCCCTGTACAATATAGAAATTCATATGCAAAGATATGTGATGAAGTTCAGAGTTATTGAGTAAATATAAAAGTGGAGATTTTCCCTGACTCTACGATTCAAGCAAAATCTCGGGGGCTACTGACATAGGCATCCCCAATGGGCCTGCCAAAGATGGTACCCGGGGTTTACTGAAGGCCCACGACCCGAAGGATAAGAAGAATTCGGAAGCCCAACTTGCTAGTTAAGGAAAGCTAGAGTTGTATTAGGAGAGAACATTTGTAATATTACTGGAGGAGTTAGAAACTTTCCCAGACTCTGTAACTTGTACATCACGAATAAGGGGGAGTCGAGGGACAAAGAAAGGATCGATTCATTGTCTCACAAACCCTAGTTTTCATATCGTCGAGTACTTTTCGGCTGAAACCTTCGAGATCTACTTGCCCTCTACTTCTAACTAAAACCCTAGTCTACAACCCATAGGAATTGATAAGTTAATCCCTTGTCAAGCGTCTACTAGATCGTCCCACGATTTGATGGAACCCTTCGGCAGTCCTCTTAACCAGGCTCGCGTTGAATCCTTTAGGTAAAGCTGCAAGCACTGCATTGCTGCTATCTGATTCCCTTTGTGCAGAATCACAGTCTGCAAATAGTCGTCTATCCAGGACCTTGGCTCCTGCTGCCCATCGTATTTGGCAGCGTCAGTAGGGGTGGGTTTGAACTTTCTAGGTGGCATCGCTTCACGGATTTTGTAGCTTAAACAATTGGCTCCCCTTAGCTCGCCGTCGTTCTCCTGACTCTCATCCGAGGAATCACTGTCATATTCCTCCCAAGCGACGCGTCGTCGCCTTGCTTTGTCGATTCTGCTCTGGGTGATTTCATCTCGAGCGTCTCTCGCATGATGCTTTCAGCCACTAGCCTGCAACATGGTCTTTTCCTTCCGCGGGACCAGATTGTCTCAAAATATTGCGAGACTTTCTAGGGCACCTCGATGGGCTTGAGCCATGGAACCTTCAGGGCGCTGATTGATGAGGTACGCGGCGAGGTTGGCGGTCGCTCCCGTGAAGGATTTTGCTCGTGGCATGCCCGCGGTGTCCGTGGTCATAAAGGACTTGGTCAGATTCGATGTTATTTCTCTGGCGTCGTCTTCCGAGAGCCTGGATAATCTTTATTGGTGCTTGCCTGCCCCTTGAGTGCTTCGAGAGGCGCTTCCTTGCGAGCCTCTCCGTCGTTCACTGGATCGGTCTGCCGCGGATAGGCGTCTCTCGAGGGTGGCTTGCTCTTTTGATAGGCGCTCCCGATTTTTCTCTAATATGGAGCGATAAGCGTTGAGGGTTCCAACCGAAGTTCCTTCAGGGAGCGGTGTGTTGTTAAGCACGGCTGCCCTGGCTGCTGCCACTCTTCCTCCGCGATGGTGTAATCGCTGTTGTTGTTGCTGGCGCTGTTTTCAAAACTTGCTCGCCTGCTGGAGCGGGGGGTGCGATCTCCGTCTCCCTGTTCCTTGTGTTTCCCGTATTATTGGCAACATACACCTGGTGATGTGCCGTTGTTCGGGTGGCGCCTTGGACCATGCTGTCGACACTGTCCTCTCCCGAAGAGTACTCGGCATTGCAGATGAACGGTGTGTCGCTTGATCCTAGCCCGTGCCTGGTATCGCAGTTCAAGCAGTAGTATGAGGTCATCTCCGAAGAGGTGGGATTGTCGGATCCAACCGACATGGAAGACGTCGAACAAGGAGTCGATGGCGCGGGCGAGTTCGTGGAGCCTGTCAGACCAGCCGAAAGGTCGACTGATGACGACGTGCTTGGTCCTGATGACCTGGAGGCGAGTGGTTCCAGTAATCGAAGGACTCCTTCCGAGTTGACGTTGTAGTGGACGCTGCTGAAGGTCATCTCCATGTTTCCTTGTAGATCAGAAAAGGTCGAGCGAGACGAGTCGCTGTGTGGGGTGAATTCGTAGGAGCCGAAGCGAATCGGGCTTCCCAGACTTGGCGATGACGGTGTCGATGAAGCTGCTGATGACATGACTGGTTCTGCCGATGACCGATCTTGTGCCGACAGGGTTCCCACAGACGGCGCCAATTGTCGAGGGTACTCCTCGGCAATGCCCTCCGATTGGGGCTTAGGGTTGAAGGAATCCTGTAAGCTGACACGAGACATCGGTTCACAGACAAGCGGGGAGAGCGATTTACCCAGGTTCAGGGCCCTCGATGAGGTAAAACCCTTATGTCCTGCCTGTCTGGTCTTGATTATGAAGATATTGGGTTACAATGGGGTGCGAAGAGTTCGGGTAAGATCTCGTCGAGAGGCTAAGTGCTACGGCGACCTAGCTCTAGACTTTTGGTGGCTAAGATTGCTATGGTTGATTGTGTCCCTCGGCAGCCCCTCTCCTGGCCTTTATATAGGGGGCCAGGTCTCAATAGGTCTAACCGAGTACGACTAGATTTACAGTAGTTCTAAACCCAAACTTTCCTTGTTCGGCTCCTTCCTTGTCTTGCCCGCCAAGGTATCTTCTGGTGCGCCATCCAAATGGCCAGCCTTGCCTTCAAGTGCCTTCATGGGCCTCCAACTAGATTATACAGGATAGGGCAATGTCGGTTACCCGAAGGGTAATGCCCACGTCAACGGGGCGACGCATTTCGGACGTTCAAATTGTATGCGGGCGTCCGTTTGCATCGTCTGGCGGACGCGGAAATGGTTGTGCGTCCGTTTGCTTCTGGGGGTGGCTCCAGCGGGCCGACGCATATTTGGCGTGGGCCAGTTTAGTTTCAGGAAATTTAGAAAAGAGGTTGTAGCCTCAAATTAGCTCAAATTTGCACGAAATTATAGTCTCAAATTGAGGTCTAAATTAAGTTCATCACACTTTGCACATGGTACGACGCAAAGTGGAGTCCAAAAGGGGCATAACAAGGCCTGAACAGCATGAAAAGTCCAAAACGAGGCCATGGTGTTGGGCGCATGGCGTCGGTGATCAGGCGTCTCGCGCGCGGATTTTGAAGCGCCTCTTCATGAACCAGGCCCTGGTGTCGTCGACACTGCTCAAGTCGGCTAGCATGATCCTTGTGTTCTCTGCACGGGTCTTGGCCTCGGCGTCCATCCTCCTGGCCTCGGCATCACACAATTTGGCCTCGGCATCTGCCTTTTTGGCCTCGACATCCATCCTTTGGATGTCAATGACCTCTTTCGTGAGGTTGAGGTAGTTGGCAGCTGCGGCCTCTTTTTCCAGACGCCTCTTCTCATCCCTAGCAGCCAAGGCAGCATCATTCTCGGCCATCATCTTCTCCAGGCTCTGGGTGAATGGAATGGCCTGTGCCTCCTGGGCTAGATCGGCCTTGGTAGTCTTATGGCCTCGGGGATGAGGTGGAAGGGCTTGATGGCCATGATCGTCGTCTTCGCTGTCGAGGTTAACCGCTGTCCCATTCTTCACAGCTTCATCGTCGGCCGCAAAGCTTGTCTTCCACTTTTGTGCGTCCTTGAACTTGTCCCAGCAATGGACCATATGGTAGCCCTTCTTATGCACTTCCTTGAACCTCTCCAGGGCCTAGGATACCTGCAATCACACCAACGCCGCTAATGTTGTACATAGAATGATGTAAATAGAATAGAATGATGATGGTTGTCTCTTGTTAACCACTGAAATCAGGCCAGCGCCGCTTACGGGGTGCCTCTTAGTATGTTCGACGGTCGAGCAGAATTTGCTTGTCTCTTGTTTGATGTAGTTCCATCTTTTTCTAAGGGACTCTTCCATGTGAGGGCTTAGGATGTGGTAGGGCGGGTGCATCTTGGTCTCGTTGTACTCCTGCATAACCTTGGCCCATTACACCTTGCCATTTTATTGGGAGCCATTAATACAGTCATGGCTTGCTGCCAGCCACGCGTCGCACAAACACTTGTCCTCGTCGTCGATGAATCCTTGTGTCGCGGGAATGTTATTGGCCTCCCTAACACTGACGCGCGGGGTCCTACGTCATTTTCGGTGGACACTCGGCGCGACCGCGGGGCGTCCGCAGAGACGCAAACCTGGCGCATATTTGGGATAGGTTTGCGTCGCCGTGGACGGCCCGGTCACTTTGCGTCGCCCCGCTGGAGCAGGGCCCAGACGCGTTTTCGGTCACGGCGGACGCAAATGGTCGCTTGGCGTCTGTTTGCGTCGCCCCGTTGGAGATGCCCTTAGGGTTTATCTCAGGAACAACAAAATGTAACGCATGTCTCATCGTTTGGAAATGCAGCTAAGGGTGGGAAAACGGTCTGAACGGTTCTAGTTTGGAAATGAGGATGGAGTTTGTGAAAGGAAATTAATTAAGAGGGTGTTAGGGCGAAAACGGCTCGTCCTCTCTCGTGTCTCTCCTGTGGCGATTGGAAGATCACCCTAACCCGCAAAGTTCCTGCCCACCCCTCCTAGCCTTCTTGCCCTCACAACCGCTAGAGGGCACAACCACGCAAAGCCTGCGCGGCGTCAACAACAGTAGGGCCGTAAGTCTCTCCCTCAAGGCCCGACTGCAGCGATTTCAGGCGTATGTCTCACTAGTAGAAAAAGGGGCAATAGGCCCGGTCCATTTGGGCCTTCAGTCCCGGTTCCCGAACCGGGACCAATTAGGCGGGACTAAAGGGGTACCCTTTAGTCCCGGTTCAAAGATTAACCGGGCCTAAAGGCCTCGACACGTGGTGCGGCCAGGGAGCTCGCGGTGGAAGGCCTTTGGTCCCGGTTCGTGGTACGAACCGGGCCTAGGTTTCTCTGCCGCGGCAGAGAATTGCTATTTCTCTGCCGCGGCACAGATTTAGGCTGTACCAGCGTTTCTCTGCCGCGGCAGAGAAACAGGGCGTTTCTCTGCCGCGGCAGAGTTTCAGCAATGCATATATATCATTCAAGAAACCACAAAAAATCATCATGAATATATATAGACATCGTCAATAGTACACGACATAGTCAACACAGTACATGTAATGCATGCATATTTACAATACAACATCTCCTCGACGAATATCCTCCGCCGTCACGATCTGCCGATAGTGCTCTCCACCTGGGGTAAGGGCCTCGGTAATAAAGAATCCCGCGATTTCCTCTTGAATTGCTTTTATTTGATCCGCTGTTATGAGAGTGTCCCGCAGGCGTGTCATCTATATTTAAAAAAGGAGATCAATATATGAATGGAACTCAATACAATAGATGGTACTAATTAAGATTAATTGTGAAATTTTGTTATTGTACATGAGTGTGGTGTATACGGGCATCCCCACCCTTGGGACAGGCCATGTCACGCATGAAGGTGCAGACGTAGTATCCACATAAGTTATTCCCTTGTTCCTGCCTCATACACTTTACGAAAAAATAGTTCGATCAAACTAATAATCAAGCATCGTATTGAAAGTAAATATCATATATAAAGTTTCACGGACATAGCTATATATATAGTACTACTTACAGGGTAATCTTCAAATGTAAGCTCCGGTTTCCATTTACCCGGAACAGTATTGATGAACCGTTTCCAAGCCCTGCCCGGCAAAAAATAATGAGTAAATGAGTAATTGATTAGTTGATGATATCTTCGAATTAGAGCAGATGAAGATGCCAATACGAAATTGATTGAAACTACCTCTGGAGGATGGCAGCCATGTCCACCCATTCCGCATATTCTTTACGCTTCGAGTCCATGACTTTTACGACTCCAAGGTGAAGATCAATGATTAGGAGAATAAAGTGGAAACTGCACAAGCATAGCTCAATGATTACGAGAATAAAGTGGAAGGTGCACAAGCATAATGTATGTTATATATAACACTCACTTGAAGTTGTAGGGAAAGAATATATCCTCTTTGTCTGCTTGCTTCTCTAAAAACATTACGATGTTGTCCTCTGTGTCCTTGGCGAAGTCTCGAACCGTAACTTCATGAACTGTGTTTGGGTCTATGAACCCCAGCGGTAGGAGCTTGCCTCTTTTGTATTCCAGCTTCTTCATTCTGCATAATTAAATGTATAGCGTACACAAAGAATATAATGAGGATAATTGTTAGTGCAAATGAATGAGCTACACACTTAATTACACAAATAAATCACTTACAGGCAGTAGCAACTGATGACAGCTTTGTCGAGGGCGTCTTGATTGAATAACTGAAACAGTTCTTCTAACTCAAGGTTTATCTCGTCTTTCCCCCGGAAGTAATGCTCATCTCTAAGATACACCGTGAGGTAGGCATCACCTCTTCGACAGGCTTTCAGGTACCATTCATGCAACCTTCGCATCTGAGTCCCTAGACGCGTGAGCTCGCCAGGTTTGACGAGATCAGATCTGTATCTATACTTGTTTACCACTTGACCCGTTGGATAGTAATCTTCGTACTCAACTGATGCTCCCTGAGCTCTAGCCGCCCGTTTGATCATCGATGCCATCTCTGGATCATGATAGGGCTCCACGATGAAGTGGGGTACGGCCTGAATGTCCTGCTGTCCAAGCTGGGCGACTTTTTTTGCTTCTTTGCTCGCTCTAGAGGACTGTCCAAGAGAGCGGTCATAATCAGCTCTCAGCTCAGGTCTCTTCATTCTCGTCTCGGCAAAGTGCTTCACTGTCTGCGGTGGAATAAACATCTTCCTCGGTGCAAGAAACGCCTTTTGCTCTTCAGTCTGTTCATGTGCTAACAACTCTGGAGTCTGTGCCCTCATTGGAGTTGATGATCTCTTCGGAGCTGTAGGAGGTGCCGCGGACCGCTTCCTCTTTTGCTTAGGTGGAGGCGGCGGAGTCTCCTGACGAGGAGGAGGAGGAGGCGGAGTATTTTCACGCGGAGGAGACTGGTCATGGATAGGGGAATCATCATCGCGCAGAGGAGAATCATCACGCGGAGGAGACTGCACAGGTGGCGGAGGAGGCGGAGGTGGCCTGCTTGTTGGCTTCTCACCTGGAAACACAATGTTCTCCTTCCGCCATTGCACGGTGGTTCTACGGGCTTCTCCCAGTTCTTTGATTTCCCCATCTTCACCTGCAGGGTGCTCAAGCACCAACCCCTCATAATCTCTCAACACTTCATCCACCATCACAACAGCAAAGTCGTCTTGGACCGGACGGCAATGGTAAGACCTTGTAGGTAAGAGGATGCCGACCGCCGCCTTGAAGGATAGGTTGAAAACTTTAACATGCAGCTCACAAGGACGGCTCTCAGTGAGATCATCCACGGGGGGGTAGCGAGGAGGCTCGACCACCTGGTCATCATCATCATCATTATCCACCTGCTGAGAGGAAGCCACGCTGCTTTTCCGGTGTGGTTGAGATTGCAGCGGGGCGAGGGCATTGAGCAATGCAGGATCTACAGCCTGCCCCTGAGCCATCTGAGATGTAAGTACTTGGGTTACCATGGTTAATTGGGCTTTCATGGTGCTCATACCCTCCTCTAAGTTAGCCAGGCGGTCTGTTTCCCTTGCCTTCCTCCTCTCATGGCTTTTATCAGGAAATCTCTTCCTTTCCGCAGGAAAGCCATACTTCCACGGAACGGAGCCTTCTGTGCCTCGTGTTCGTCCGGCGTGTTCTTTGTTCCCAAGGGCGCGTGTCAGCTCATCGTTCTCTCTTTCGGGCTGGAACAACCCCGCCTCCACGTCCCTATGTGCTCTTTCCAGGGCATCAATGGGAACCTTTAGATGAGCTTTCTTATAGATGCACTTCCCTGTTTCTGGATCCAACGTTCCCCCAATCCCGTAGAACCACTCCTTGCACCGTTCGATCCAACCGTGTGTCCCTAATCTGATCCCTTTACTGGTCAGTTCCGCCTCAGCTGCCTGCCACTTAGGACGGTTAGCCCTGTATCCACCTGGACCCAGAATTTGGTGATATAGCTTCAACGCAGCATTTGCCTTATTTATTTCCGACCTTCTCTTAAATTCTTCTGACTCCGTGCTGTACTTCACGAATTCGTCCCAGTGATTTTTTACCTTCTCACTGTCCGGAGTCTTCTTTACCTTGATAAGGCGGCGCAATCTTTTCTTGTGGTGCTTGAATAGTTCGGCCATCTTCTTCTTGCCAAACTCGCGGAGGGCCTGCTCCATCTTGGCCTTTTCAGCGTCACCCCCCTCTTCGGGTACTATGTTGAAATGTGACATGAGCTTGTTCATAATGTTGTTTTTGGCTACATCATCGATATAAAGACCTTGAGCTTCTTCCTCTGCAGACAGCACTAGTCCCTTCGGCTTGTGCCATTCTCGAACGGTGATCGGGACGTGGTCCCTAACAAGCACTCCACATTGAGCTATAAATGCCTTTGCACCTTTCTCTGGAGCAATCGGTTTACCATACTTTTCGATGTGGGTGATGTCGTGCCTAACACCGTCATCCAACTTTTTGGCCGGGCCTCGCTTCCTCGACTTTACAGAAGAAGTGCTCGATCCGGAGGGCTAAAAAAGAAATAATTCATAGTCAGTACAATTTAATTAGTTAATGCATCTAGTCGATCAACAGCGGCTTAATTAATTTATATACCTCGGTGATAACTACAGTTCGGGAGCCATTATGATGATCTTGTTCCTCACCGGCGCCACTAGGATCTTCTTCCTCAATATTCTCCGCTCCCTCACCGGAGTCATTCAAATAAGTTGCGGTGACATCGTCACCGCCATCATCTGGAATAACGTCGTCGTCGCGATCATCCAGAGTACCGTTTGCTATGAGTTCCTCCATGAAATTTTCTTGAATTTCATCTCTGTCCATGCTTTCTACAACGACCTGCAAGCTATACATAGGAACCATCATATGATCAAATTAAGGATAATGAAGAAAACTGAAAATGGAGTTACATATGTAGTTCTTAACTAAGGATCGATAATATAGTGCTGAAAGCAGAATCTATGATTACATGCATACATAGATCGGGTTCATGTTTATTTAACCCTAATACATATCAATCACTACTACAACCACTCAACCGCGCAGACCAGGTCCTAGAGGGCGCCGACCGGGTCCTGAGCCGCGCTGGGTGTACCCCCAAAGCCACGGAACAACAATGGGAGCATAGCTAACATGAGATCCCCGCATAACGCTCCATCCGGTCCTATACATGTTGTCTAACGCGTACATGTAACGGCGAACGTGCTGGTCCTCCGCTTCCATGCGCTGAGCTACCTCCTCCGGCGGGGCCGGCTCCCTCTGAAACGACCGTGGCCCATAAGACCTCCACCAAAGAATATCCGGGTCGACAACGGGACCCGGATTCCGCACCAAGGTGCGCGACCCGGAAGCTAAGACCTCCCAATGCCACCCCGGCGGAGCCCAGTCCCGGACCTCCCCCATCTGCTCCATCTCCTCTAGAAGAGTCAGACCACGGCGCGGCGGCTGTCGCAGCATCGTAGCTACGAAAACAAATCATATATATATGTACCAACGTTAACATAAATTAAAAAATAACTTCACTATATGTTAGTCGGCGCCGGCACTACCATTTGGGGGGCGTCGGCACTACATATATACCCTATATATTTTGGGGGCGTCGGCACTATGTCGCGGTGGCAGCGCCACGGACTCGGCACAGCCACGGGCGCCGGTAGGGGCACCGCCACGGACTCAGCACCGGCACGGGCGCCGGTAGGGGCATCGCCACGGGCTCGGCACAGCCACGGGCGCCGGTAGGGGCACCGCCACCGACTCGGCACCGGCAAGGCCGCCCGCACGACCGGATTAACTATACTAACAATTTTCTAACTATAATTTTCACTACTTTTTCTAACATATCGGATTAACTATACTAATAATTTTCACTACTATAATTTTGTAACTATAATTTTCTATCTTATTTCTAACAAATATTATTTTCATAACTTTATTCTAACTATAATTTTCACTACTTTCCTAACATATAACTTTTTATCTAACAAGTACTTATAACTAATTTTTCTAACTATAGTAATAGTAACAACTATACTATTTCTAGCTAACTATACTAATTAACATACTAACATTTTTTCTAATTAAGTACTATACTAACAATTAATATACTAACAACACAATAATTTTACAAATATAAATAACAATAAAAAAAAGAGGGCGCCGGCCGGCTCACCTCTTGCCGGCGGAGGAGGAGGCGCGGTCGACGAGGAGGCGGCGACGGCGGCGGTTGCCGGCGGAGAGGAGGCGGTGGAGACGGCGGCGGTTGCGCGCGGTGGAGACGGCGGCGGTTGCCGGCGGAGAGAGGAGGCGGCGGAGACGGCGCGCGGCTGTTGCGTGCGCGCGGCTAAGGAGGAGGCGGCGTCGTGCGGCGGCGGCGGTTGCGTGCGGCAGGGGCGGCGACAGCGACGGCGCGCGAGTTTTGGGCAGCCTGGCGGCGTGCGCTCGTTCGTCTCCGCGGGATTGATCTCCGCGGAGACGAAGGGAGGAGTTATAAAGGCAGACCCCCTTTGGTCCCGGTTCGTATTACAAACCGGGACCAAAGGCCCCCCTTTGGTCCCGGTTTGTAATAGGAACCGGGACTAAAGGCCGTTTTTGCTGCGTTTTCGCTGCGCGCGCAAAAAAGGCCTTTAGTCCCGGTTTGTAATACAAACCGGGTCTAAAGGCCACTTTTTTTTAAAAAGTTTCATTCCCGCCTTATTTCAAATGAAAAAAAAGCCACCGCACTGCCACACGTGTCCACCGCCGCCACCGGCATGCATGTACAGGCCACCGTCGCCACCGCCACCGCCTGGCCACCACCGTCACCGCCATGTACGGGCCACCGCCGTGTACTGCCCACCACCACCACCGCCTGGCCACCACCGTCACCGCCATGTACGGGCCACCGCCGTGTACTGCCCACCACCGCCACCGCCATGTACAGGCCACCGCCGCCACCGCCGTGTACTGGCCACCGTCGCCACCGCCGTGTACTGGCCACCGTCGCCACCGCCACCGCCTGACCACCACCGTTACCGCCATGTACGGGCCACCGCCGTGTACTGCCCACCACCGCCACCGCCATGTACAGGCCACCGTTGCCACCGCCGTGTACTGGCCACCATCGCCACCGCCGTGTACTGGCCACCGTCGCCACCGCCGTGTACTGGCCACCGTCGCCACCGCCACCGCCTGACCACCACCGTCACCGCCATGTACGGGCCACCGCCGTGTACTGCCCACCACCGCCACCGCCATGTACAGGCCACCGTCGCCACCGCCACCGCCTGGCCACCACCGTCACCGCCATGTACGGGCCACCGCCGTGTACTGCCCACCACCGCCACCGCCATGTACAGGCCACCGTCGCCACCGCCACCGCCATGTCCGAACGGTAGGTTCTACGCCGAGATGCGCCGGTGGCTTCCGGCTCACCCTCGGCACGTACAACACCCCGGAGCTGGCGGCGCGCGCTTACGACGCGGCCGCATGGCGATTTCGGCGGCCACGGTGCGACATGAACTTCCCAGACGTCGAATCGCTAGAGGAGGCGGAGTTCCTCGCGCCGACGCCGTGCCTCGTCGACGACGAGGACCGTCGCCGCCACCGCCAGGTGCAGCGCCAGATCGCAATCGCCGAGCACGACGAGGAGTTGATGCGCCAGTGGAGGGCGCAGTTCCCCAACGACGTCGACAACACCACCGCATTCTTAATTAAGATACATGGCCAGATAGTACTCGTGCCTAGCCCTATAGTACTCGTGCCTAGCTCAACTGAAAATTAATTAAGATACATGGCCAGATTCGACTGTTCGAGTCATTCAGTCATACTCGTGCCTAGCCCTATAGTACTCGCCACTGTAGTCGTCGTAGTCACCGTCATCATCGTCACTGGCATCGGGGTCGCGGTAGTCAAACCTCGGCGGGAGAGCACGCGTGGGCTGGGACTGAGGGTAGCGCAGGTGGGGGCCACGGTGGGCCATGACGCCCTGGAGAGTCCGGTCGCGCCACCACAGCCGACGGCCGGCCTCGTTGAAGTTCGAAGGAGGCGGGCCGCCCTCCTCGTGCCTGGCGAGCGCCCTCTCACGCCGATTGATGAAGAAGCTTTCCCAAGTCGGGCTGTAGTCGGGATGCCACTGGGGATTCCTCCGCTGCTCTGGCGTGAGCTCGAAGTAGTAGTGGTTCGTGATGGCCATCTCGCACGCCACACCTAGAGGGATAGGAGGGACCGGTACCCCTCCGACGCTCAGGTTCCAGCCGGTAGGGACGCGGTAGCCCGGCGGGCAGGGGTAGTTCGACGCGCAAAGCGCCTCCGCCTCCCGGAGGGTTAGAGATACGATGGAAGCCATGTGACCTGGTGATGAGGTTTGCAGATATGAGTCTAGATGTGATATGTAAATGGAGGCCAAGCCAACATATATATAGTGAAAAAATGGCGGGAGGACGGAGGCGGGAAGCAGTGGAAAGCGCGGGAAGAAAAATAGGCGGGAACGCAGTGGCGCCAAAAACTGTCGGTGAGATAAGGACGTGTGGGTAACCTTTAGTCCCGGCTGGTGGGTACAACCGGGACTAAAGATCCTTTTTTGTGTCATCTAACAAAAGTGTCGGTGGGATAAGGATGTGTGGGTAACCTTTAGTCCCGGCTGGTGGGTACAACCGGGACTAAAGATGTCGGCAGGATAAGAACGCATGGGTGGATGCACTGCTCGATGAGATAAAGCATGTAGCGCACGACGCCCTATCGAAGGAACAAGACAAAGTAGAAGAGGTGCCGTGCCTATAAAAGGAGCATCGATACGTCTTGCCAAGCAGATCAACAAGCCAAGCAGAGTTTCATTCCCATGGATGAAGGGAAGGGTTGGGAAATCTCTCGTGGCGCAGCTTCTTGAACATGTCGTTGGTGCACACGCCCTACGACATCTTCGGAAGCTGCTCCTCGGAATTTTTCCCTGCAAGCCCCTAAACGACTACATCTCATCTAACAGTGTTGGGGAAAGGGTTGGGAAATCTCCCGTGGCGCAGTTTCTCGAAGATGTCGTTGGTGCACACGCCCTACGGCATCTTCAGAAACTGCGCCTTGGAATTTTTTCCTGCAAGCCCCTGAACGACTACATCTCATCTAACAGTGTTGGGGAAAGGGTTGGGAAATCTCCCGTGGCGCATCTCCACTTTTAATATCTTACATACAGTTACATGATTACACAAAAATAAATGGGAAATTGATTGCCATGTTGAGATACTCATTTGTGCCATGAACATTCTTCAATTAACTTGATGATGGAGCATCTTCATCATTTAATTAATCTTCTTCGGCCGTAACCATGGAGCATCTTCATCATTTAACTTGATGCTTGGATCAATGTTCACTCTAAAGGGTGGAATTTCATCAAACTGATTATAATCTTCTGACATGTCTGTCTTGTCCTCCACTCCCACGATGTTTCTTTTTCCAGAAAGAACTATGTGGCGCTTTGGCTCATCGTTTGATGTATTTGTTTCCTTATGTTTCCTTTTTCTTGGTTTGGTAGACATATCCTTCACATAGAAAACCTGGGCCACATCCTTGGCTAGGACGAATGGTTCGTCTCTATACCCAAGATTGTTGAGATCCACTGTTGTCATTCCATACAACTTGTCTACCTGAACCCCGCCTCCTGTTTTGTTGACCCATTTGCACCTAAACAAAGGGACCTTAAAAGAAGGTCCATAGTCAAGTTCCCATATATCCTCTATGTAACCATAATATGTGTCATTTGGGCCTTCATTCATTATTGCATCAAACCGGACACCACTGTTTTGGTTGGTGCTCTTTTTATCTTGGGCGATCGTGTAAAATGTATTCCCATTTATCTCGTACCCTTGGAAAGTCACTACAGTCGAAGATGGTGTCTGGGCCAGCAAGTACAACTGATGTTCAATATCTTTGTTATTCAGGAGATGTTTTTGCAACCAACGGCCGAAAGTCGACATGTGTTCACGTCTAATCCAATCGTTCGATCGCCCGGGTTACGGGAGCGTAGAAAGTTCTTGTGGTCACCGATATACGGAGCCACCAAGGTGGAACTTTGTAGAACTGTGTAGTGTGCTTGAGTCAAAGAAATCCCGTCCCTACATATCATTGATTTCCTTCCTAGCGTGCCTTTTCCACTTAGTCTCCCTTCATGCCGCGATTCAGGAACACCAATCGGCTTAAGGTCAGGAATAAAGTCAACACAGAATTCATGACCTCCTCTGTTCCATAGCCCTTGGAGATGCTTCCTTCTGGCCTAGCACGGTTATGAACATATTTCTTTAAGACTCCCATGAACCTCTCGAAGGGGAACATATTGTGTAGAAACATAGGACCGAGAATGCAAATCTCATCGACCAGGTGAACGAGGAGATGTGTCATAATATTGAAGAAGGATGGTGGGAACACCAGCTCAAAACTAACGAGACATTGGACCACATCATTCTGCAACCTCGGTAGAATTTCTGGATTTATTACCTTCTGAGAAATTGCATTGAGGAATGCACATAGCTTCACAATGGGCAGTCGAACATTTTCCGGTAGAAGCCCTCTCAATGCAATCGGAAGCAACTGTGTCATTATCACGTGACAGTCATGAGACTTCAGGTTCTGGAATGTTTTCTTCTCCATATTTATTATTCCCTTTATATTGGAGGAGAAGCCAGACGGGACCTTGATACTGCTCAGACATTCAAAAAATATTTCCTTCTCTGCTTTTGTAAGAGCGTAGCTGGAGTAATGACGTCCTTTAACTCTCTCATGCAGTTTTTTGGGGTCTTTCCTACGTTGCTGGTCCTCCTGTGCTTCTGGTGTATCTTTTGTCTTCCCGTACACGCCCAGAAAGCCTAGCAGGTTCACGCAAAGATTCTTCATCACGTGCATCACATCGATTGAAGAGCGGACCTCTAAGACTTCCCAATAGGGTAGATCCCAAAATATAGATTTCTTCTTCCACATGGGCGCGTGTCCGGCATCGTCATTCGGAACAGACCGTCCGCCAGGACCCTTTCCAAATATTACATCTAGATCCTTGACCATACCAAATATATCAACACCATCACGATGGAGAGGCTTCCTCCGGTGATCAGCCTCACCGTTGTAATGCTTGCCTTTCTTTCTTACGGGATGGGTAAGCCTAAGAAATCGACGATGCCCCAGGTACACGACCTTCTTACATTTTTCCAAATAATCACCTTCGAGCTCATGTAAACAGTGCGTGCATGCATTGTATCCCTTGTTTGACTGTCCTGAAATGTTACCAAGAGCAGGCCAGTCATTGATGGTTACGAAAAGCAGCGCTCTTAGGTCAAATTCCTCCTGCTTGTGCTCGTCCCACACACGTACACCTGCTAGAGACCACAGCTGTAGAAGTTCTTCAACTAATGGCTTCAGGTACACATCAATGTCGTTCCCGGGTTGCTTCGGGCCTTGTATGAGCACTGGCATCATAATGAACTTCCGCTTCATGCACAACCAAGGAGGAAGGTTATATATACAAAGAGTCACAGGCCAGGTGCTATGGCTGCAGCTCTGCTCTCCAAAAGGATTCATGCCATCTGTACTTAGACTAAACCGTAAGTTCCTTGCATCCTGTGCAAAGTTTGGGAACTCTCTATCAATTTTTCTCCATTGGGAGCCATCAGCAGGGTGCCTCAACATCACGTCTTTCTTACGGTCTTCTTTGTGCCATCGCAACAACCTAGCATGCTCTTTATTTCTGAACAAGCGTTTCAGCCGTGGTATTATAGGAGCATACCACATAACCTTGGCAGGAACCCTCTTCCTGGGGCGCTCGCCCTCAACATCACCAGGGTCATCTCGTCTGATCTTATACCGCAATGCAGTGCACACCAGACATGCATCCAAATTCTCGTACTCATCGCGGTAGAGGATGCAGTCATTAATGCATGCATGTATCTTTTGCACATCTAATCCTAGAGGGCAGACAATCTTCTTTGCTTCGTACGTACTGGCGGGCAATTCGTTACCCCTTGGAAGCTTCCTCTTAATTATTGTCAGCAACTTTCCAAATCCTGAGTCAGTGACACCGTTCTCTGCCTTCCATTCCAACAATTCCAGTGTGCTGCCTAGCTTTTTATGGCCATCTTCGCAAGTTGGGTATAACAATTTGTTGTGATCTTCTATCATCTTGTCGAAGGCCAACCTTTCCTTTTCAGTTTCACATTCTCTCCTTGCATCAGCAATGGCCCGGCCAAGATCATCATCAGCAGGCTCATCTGGTGCCTCTTGATCTTCTACTTCATTGTCTTCATTGCCTTCTGCAGTATCATCGTATTCAGGGAAATTGGGATAACCGTCATCATCCTCTTCCTCTTCGTCATTGTCTTCCATCATAACCCCTCTTTCTTCGTGCTTGGTCCAACAATAGTAACTGGGCATGAAACCGAATCGCAGAAGGTGGCTGTGAATGAGACTCGAGTGAGCGTAATTTACGGTATTCTTGCAGTCCACACATGGACAATACATGAAGCCACCATGTTTGTTTGCCTCCGCCACGACCATAAAATTATCCAGGCCCGCAGTGAACTCGTCAAACCGTCGGTCAATGTACATCCATTGCCGATTCATCTGCATGATATAATTAAGCTGATCAAAACCATTACAGAACATCACGATGTATATATACACATGCATTTTATCAATTGCAGATGAAAAGGATAAAGTTGTTAACCTCGATGAAGAAGAAAAAAGCAAGTTAAGTGTGGCTTGATTTGTGTAAACTCAAGTGGCAAATCCTCTTAAGCATTTCATCGAACACCTCTTGTGCATGTGAAGAAGAGAGGAAAGCAATACACCCCTCTTGTGAAGATAGTGAAAAAATGGCCAAGTGTGGCTCACACTTGGGCAGGGGCAAGGTTATATAGCCAGAGGCGGGGCCTTTGGACCCGGTTTGTATTACAAACCGGGACTAAAGGGTTCCCCACGACTGACACGGCCTGCGGCGCCCTGCGGTGGACCCTTTAGTCCCGGTTTGTAATACAAACCGGGTCCAAAGGCCACTACAGGACAGGCGCCAGCGGGTGGGGTCGTCCTGGGCAGAAACTAACCGGGACCAATGTCCCCATTGGACCCGGTTTGGTTCAGCACTGGGACATTTGCTTGGGACCAAAGGCCTCTTCTCCACTAGTGTCTCGTGGTGAGGATGTCGCCACGGCGGCGAGCTACGGAAGGATGGCATGGTAACTGTGAGCATCAATGTATGAGGCGGAGGGCCACAAAGGTGGCGTAGTGGGCTGAGGAGAAGCGTCGGTGCACTCTAGCTGGGTCCTTAAACGGCGACCAGCGTCTGGACAAGGTGGCCGGCCATTGAGGTGGCGTGGTGGAGCAAAGGAGGAGCACCGATGTGCTCTTGCTATGGTCCTCTAGCAGTGATCATATGGCGGCATAAGTAGCGCATATATGAGGTGGCGGGCCATGGAGGTTGGACGATATGGCTAAGGAGGAGCGGCGGTGCGCTCTAATTTTAGTTGTGGTGTCCCTCCTTGCCCAGATCCAGCTATTCAGGCCATGAATCTGACCGATAGGGGTTGCTAGTGGTGGGTCACGACGGTGCTGGGCGCGTTGGAGGTCAACCTCGACGGTTCAATAAGCGAGAAGGAGATGTTGCGGCAGCAGCCGCGGTGGAGGTCAACCACGACGACACAATAAGCGAGAAGGAGGTGTTGCGGCAGCAACCGCAGTGGCTTCAAGGTTCTAAGACAGAGATATGATGGGTGGGGATTTAGTGCACGTCCGGACGAAATTCCTGCCCAATTTTTGTGCCGACGATAATGAAACATCCGGGCGTCGTTTGCCTCCTTAGATGCCTCATCAAGGAGTCCAACATCTTCCTCACCCTCCGGGCTTTGTCTCTACGTGAAAACCTAGAACCAACGAGCTGGATTGGAGATGCTTGCATCCTCGACGCCGCTTGTTTGTCGGAAGAATCGCTTCGAGAGACACTATTTGGTTGTGCATGTTACCTCTGGTATGTATTGCTTTGATGTTTGTTGTTGTACAAGGCATAAGACTATGCGGTGCAATGCACGCCATCGTCGGTGCTTTCAAGTTGTAGCCTTTGGTGAGACTAGGAAGGTCTTGTCGATCATTCGCTGGCTCCTCTGCGCGTGGAGGGTGGAAGGTATGTTGGCTAGGTCAGTCTTGAAGATGTCCTCCTTCTATAGAAGTGTCCGACTTTAAGTCTCTTGGTGAGCTAAGCAAGTCCTTGTGTTTGTATCTAGAATCATGGTTAACTGTTGGGTTAGTGTTGGGTTAGTGTTGTAAGTGTGGTATGTCTTGTCTATCCACTTCTTTGTCCGTGTGATTGATACGTTTCCGGGACGTATCCTTGAAAACAAAGGAGCTGAATTAGACTCATATCCACTTAGTAGCCCACTGGTCTTGTTTCATTGAAGCCACAGCATTGACCGACTTTGAGCGATAGAAGAAAAACATTAAAGAAGGCTGATTTCTACGGATCTCAAACCAGTTTCAGTTTCGCACACCCTGGTATAGCCTATCATGTCGTATTAGGACATGTACAATAATTGATAAGATCGTCTTATCTTAATCCTGCCACACAATCTAGATATAACAAGAAAGCATGATGTACAATGGGTTATTTTTTAGTCTTATCTTTAGTAACGAGATATCCTAAAAATGTGGTGAGACAAATTGTGCTAAGAGATCATCTCTTAGCTAAGAGAAGGTAAAGCTATTTTTCATCTTTCTCTTTCATCCACCTCAGCATTATCCTACGTGACATTGCTAAGATATCATCATTGTACATGGCCTATTGCCAAAATTTGTGTAGAACAAATACATGAAGTCCAGGAACACATTTGTTTACTGCGGCAATATGATCAATTGCAGCTGGGTTGTCACGTTATTAGAAGTAGACTGTAGGAGTACTAGAGTGCAGGAGCAGAGGCTTCTCCCATGACCCATAGTGATGCAATGAACATGAAGGAACATCGGTAGCCAAGGATGGCTATGGGTTGCACATAATGTTCATCGGTAACTCATGGACTTGAGTGGGCTTCTTGTTACATGGAGCTGGCCGATCGCAGCCTGTACCATCTCCTTGATCGTCTCAGCACCATACATTACATCTGTCTGAAAAGAAGAACTAGGTTTTGTTAGAGAAAATAAATGGCTCCTACCATTGGCAAAAAACTTGTGACCTTTTTTTTGAGAAACACAGTACAAACGCAGACGCTCACATACACGCGCATACACTCATCCCTATGAATGCACACACGCACACCCTACCCCTATGAGCACCTCCGGAAGACTGAGCCGGCGGATTAGATCTTGAAATTGACGAAGTCACCACAGGCGCCTCGCTGTCGACGGGAACGTCGCCTCCCACTGAATGAACATTCCGCCTTTATGAGACACACAGATGTCAAACCTGGGGTTTGAACTCTGGTGGGCTGGGGGTACAACCACCCTCCTAACCACCCAACCTCAGGTTGGTTCTCAAAAAAAAAAAAAAAAAAAAAAAAAAAAAAAAAAAAATTGTGACCTTGTCTGTACACAAAGATCGATGCCTAAGTATCCCAGAAATTTATGTTTTTATAGGAAAATTTGCCCGTGCGTTGCACCGGGAGCGAAACACAATGTAGCGTCACATCTTAAAATAAAAAATGTGACACAGAAAAAATATAACTATAATGTGTTGTCAGTATCCCACCAATACTAAATTTTGTAGTATAAAATGTGCCACAGATATGGGCACGGCTGGCATTATCCTTTAGACTCTGATCTTCCTAGTGGAATGATTTTCTGAAAGAAACATCCTAATTGCTATCCGTCTTGACAAAAAGACCATCGCTCCTGCTTAAAAACGGACAAAAGTAAGGTACCTGAATATTAAACTTTGATGCTTCGACATGGTTCTTCCCTAAAATTGTTGTGTGCCTTGCTGCAGCTTTAGCGACGGGAAACAAGAGCACATAGGAAATTTGAGAATGAGACAAAGGCAAGGCTGACTCGGTTCCAGTTCTTCTCATGCCATCACAACTATATTCGATTTACCGGTGCGTGCTCGTCTCTTTTGGACAGCAATTACATCTGTACTTGCTGAGCGGTTAAGAGAAGAATATTCCACTTCTTAGTGCTGATTTATATTACCTGGACAGGTTTCTCTTCATGGAAACTTGCTTGCTGAAATCCAGTAGTCAAGAGCTAAGCGAAGGATCAAATGCATTAAATTGGACAACTCAGACCTACCAGGTGTCAGCAGGCTGGCTAGCAGCCCCAGGGAAGCAGCACGCACGGCCGGTCTTTTTCTTTTCCGTGGGAACCTTCACTCCTGCCTGCTGCTTTGGGTAATGGCCATAGTCTTTGCCACTACTCAAGCATCCGAACTTGTTTCCGGTTATTCACACATCTGATTTTGTTGCTCCTCCTCAAAGCTAACAAATCTAAGCTTAGGCGCACCACATCCTGCAACCATCACGGCTTCTCCTCTGTCAGACTGTCACCACCAGGCAAACAGGGAAGCGGTGCCTCAGATGCATCTGCTTTCTCACGCTGTGCAGCACAGGTGGAGAATTTTGCACAGCATCCTCGTTGTTTTCCTCCTCTATCTCCAGTAGACCTCGTCGCACCCCCTTCCACAGCTATTGAACCTCTTCCTCCGTTGCTATACGACCAATGCTGGTGAAGGCTCCTCTTTGCGCGCGTCGCCACCGGCAAGGCCAACCAGCTCTTCGGCGTCCGCTTCCTCCCGCCGACGGTGTCGCGGCCATAACACCGAACGGATCAAGCGGTGCTGAAAGGCCACAGCCTGGCGAGCTCCTTGGCAGCCGAGTCCAGTGCTCGCACAACCACGGAAATCGACCGCAACGCCTAGCAGCGTAGAGGGCAGGGTCTCGGTAGCGGCGAGGAGGACGGCGTCGAGAGGTGCGGGGATTGGGTTCAATTTAAAGGAGAGAGCTCGCGTGATGATTTGGAATTTGGAATCGTCACGTTTCTTTTCCGTCCCTGGTTCCGGTGCTAGGTCCAACTCGAAGCCACTTCGTGCAATATACAATCTCTGTGGCGTGCGATATGGAAACCACGGACGAAACCAAGATTGGACGACGGAACCACGACGGACCAAACCACGGAAACGCTTCTTCCTTTATTATTAGGTATAGATTTTATTTTAGAGAGGCCCAGGAATTTATGTGTGTTCCTAGGTTGTGCATAATGAGGCAACAGCAGCAACTCCTTGTATGTTGGTGCGTATAGAGCATGCTGGATTTGGCTGGGGTACGCGTGTATGTCCGTCGCTCAATCGTTGCAAAAGCCAAAAAAAAAAAAAGCAGAAGGGACGCATTATTGTTGAACGGGTTGGAAAAGAACATGAGAAGACGCCGACCTCCAAATCTTTCCGTATCAAGAGTAAAAGACAACTCCCGAATCTAGCAAATTCATCAAGAAAAACCAACGTATGCCTTCTTTTCTTTCTCTCTAAACCGTGCTAGCACCTGCGTATGACGCCATTAACGTGATGTCATCAAACTGATGTCACACAAAGAATTCATCAGCTGCAAGCGAGCAAGACAGACGGAGCAGTCCCTTTCCTTCTAGCGAAATTAGGAGATGATCTACGTATGATAGACGACCGATGGGACCAAAATTAGTTGGAGGGGAAATGCAGCAAATGATGTTTACCTCGACGAACATGGTGTGGACAATGCTGCCGGCCAGCGTGGTAACGCTTGCTGTGATGACCTTGAGACTGAGCAACTCGAGCGCCTTGCACACCATCGCCATGGCGCCCCTCGTCTTGGCGTACCTCACGCTCAACACCGCCAGCTTCTCACCTACCTCCGTCACTTCCAGCTGCACAAACCACAATATATCGCCCGATGCATGTTTATATTGGTTTTTCTTTCCATCTAGTAATCACATAGGACTGACGTTTGACCTAGGAGTGCCTGATGTCGAAGAAATGTTCCAACCAAAATGAAATATCCTTAATTTGAAGCAAATGTTTCCTCCTGTTTTGACACATTCTATTTATCCTAGATTTTTTTTTTGTTATTTTCATATAAAGAAATATTCGCACCAATAAGCCTTCTTGTGAACAAATAGCCCAAAGTGCTAATTGATGATCGTCCGTGAGTGATAGTAACTTGGACAAAGACTCATGCCCGGAGCTTCTAACTACCTGGTCCGCACCTTCTCTATATTTTTCTCTGCTAAAGTACTAATTGATGATCGTCCATGAGTGATAGTAACTTGGACAAAGACTCATGCCCGGAGCTTCTAACTATCTGGTCCGCACCTTCTCTATATTTTTCTCGGCTAAAGTGCTAATTGATGATCGTCCATGAGTGATAGTAAGTTGGACAAAGACTCATGCCCGGAGCTTCTAACTACCTGGTCTGCACCTTCTCTATCTTTTTTCTGCTGCATTCATCGCATTTTCGCTTATTCCCCATGTCATTATCTTGCCATTTTGCGTGGCAGAGAGTCTCCTATCTCTCTCGCTTCTTTAACTCAGTATCATGTGCTTACCTCGTCACTTTCACACTAAGAGTTACTTCTCGCTAGAAGACAACCTTCTGTTTCGCGGTAACAAGAGTTTCCTCGAGCATCGTTGGGTGTGCCTTTCTCCCGCACTCTTTGATTTGCACAAGTAACCCCTTTCATCCTATGTGTATCCATTCAAGCACTGCCGACACCAATAATATGATGACATGTAGTCCGCAAAAACCTCCAATTTGTAGACCTGAAGTTCATTTTTGTATCAAAAAATCATACCTTGGGTATGAGAACTTGCATCCTTTTTGGAGAGGAAAGCTTTGATGTTAGAGACAAAATTTTGAGTTGAAAGTTGATGGAAAGTATTTTAGAAGTAGGATTTTCTTTAGTTGGAAAGTGATTTGTATTGGATCGAAAGTTAAGCCCACTTCAACTGTTGTAGGTAAGATTTCAAGCAGGACCCCGCTTAAACCCACATATAGGTGTTATAAAAATCAACTTAGTGCAATTTTTATTTCAGAATAGTATATGTCTGACTTTTGATTACCTATATGCAGGCTCGCTGCATGTCCGCTTTCCAACCCTTGCGAGAAGTGAACAACTCACGGCCAATTAACGACCAGCCTCTAGCTAGAGGCTCTTGTATACCCTATGTCTCATTTTAGTTATTAAAAAATACTAGCTTGTCAATATTTGTATTTGTCTAAATGGGTGAGGCGACGAGGTTGTGTCCTAATGTTTCGATTGTACTACCTTTTATTGAAAGAATTTGCTATATGTAAGGCCAATGTGATAAGTTTTTCCATGTCAACGTTAAGAATTGTTTGCTTTGGAGGTTGAGATTGGTGTGTACAGAAGGAGAAACAGAGCAAAGATTACATAAGAGAAACTAGGTTAACTTTTTTCGTACTAGAAGAAATACGCACCCAAATCCGTGGGATTTTGTAGCTCAGGCTACATGTAGACCTTTGTTTCGGAGAATTTGAAAACGGGATTTTAGAGTTCTAAAAAATTCATAAAAAAACCTAGATGTAGGTAATGATGTATTCTATAAAGCTGCAAAATTTAATCTCGAAATACTCTATATTTTAGGGTGTGTAAAAATAACAAAAGTTAAAATCGAAAGTAGTGAACAGTGCAAATTTTAAAACCTCCAAAAAAATATTAGATCGTGTCATTTTTGTGTGGCATTCAAAAAAATGGTCTACATGTAGCGCGAGCTACATTTGTTGTTTCCGCCCAAATTAAAGTTGAACCAGGCTACCAGCTAGGCTCATTTCCGAGAAATCACAAAGCAAGCTAGCAGAGGCATATATCGACTTTATCCTATGTTTGTTCATAAGTCTTCGTATGTTAGTTCATAAGTCATGCATGGTTTGTGCTCTTTTGGGAAACCCCTGGTCGTAGATCAAACTTATAAGCAAAATGCTTTAGTGGACTTGTGGTTTCTATTTTATCGTCAACAGAAATTATGCAGGAACCCATTGCATGCCCCCGACAAGTCAACGTGCTAGAGTCAGCACTGAGCAACAGGACCGTTATGAAGTGCCAGTAGGCCATCAATAATTACCTCGAGGATTTCAACAGCACGAGTGGCAGGGGAACAGATGGCGTCGCTGATGCAGGAGGCTGAGCTTGCCCTCCTCATCTTCTTCCATTGCGGAAAACAGGCGCCGTCTTCCTCCGTCTTGACCACGGCGGTGCAGCTGCCCGATTCGAGGTCGGAAATATCCGCGAGGATCCGCCGCTCCTCCTGGTGCAGCTCCTCGATGTATGCGATGGCGTCCTGGATGATGGACGCCTTGTCCATCTATAGATAACGTCGCACAAACCGGGTTAAATCGTTGAATTGTATTGAGTCGATCGATCAACGGCACGCGCAGGCGCACTGACCTTGGTGATGTTGGGGACGACGGCGCGGAGGGCATAGAGCTTCTCGTTGAGCTTCCTGCGCCGGTCCCTCTCCATGATCATGTTCTTGCTCTCCTTGGCCGCCCTCGTGGTGCCCATCGACCAGGAGCTGGCGCCGTCCGGCGAGCACGAGTCGTCGTAGCAGGAGTAGAGACCGGACAGCGAATCCTCCCCCGGCTGGTACATGCTGCAACGATCAACCAGGCTAATTAATCAAACGAGGAGTAGGCAGAAAAGGAACGAGCTAACAATCACATAGACGCCGGCAATGTTCTGCCCGGAGAGATCAAGAAACAGAGTGCGGCGGGATCTAAATGGGAGCTACGTTCATGGTGGAGGCTGACCTGTCAACTAAGTCGAGCTCGAGCACCTGGGCCTGGAAATCGAGCTCGAGCACCTGGGCGTCCAAGAAGCTTGGCGTCTCCCAGAAGGAATCGAAGCTCACGTCCTCCATCGGGACGATCGAGTCGATCTCCTCAGTCCTCACTCTCCTAGTATATTATTTCTCACTCCTGCTTGTCTCTTGTGCTAGTAGTACAATAATCACTAATCAGGGACACTTGTTCACATATTCAGCACATAGCCACCCAAATGCTTTATATACGCGAAGTCGCAAAGCATGTAATGATAAGTGGGCGGGAATATGTGATGCAGCTTGTGTGGATGGATAGCGTAAATTCCCTAACGCAAAGAAAGCCTGTGCAGTGGAGTAGCTGCAGATACGGATGGATGGTAGATCTGCGTTGCATAGGTAGCGGGCGGGGGCCATGGCGCCGACGACGTGCGTGCGAGGGAGACCACCCTAGCTACGGCCTACCTGATGGCACCTGGCGCGCTCTCCGCCTAGGCCTCGTGCGTGCTGCACAATCATAGGCTGCTACCTCCATTTTCGGTTCGTTTTTCCCTGTCGACATAGATGGAATCTGTACGCGCGCTGCTGTCCCGTTCGTTCGGGTCCATGAACTTTGGCTCAGACCATTTATGTGGCAGCAGCATCTTCGTCCATGGCGATGCTTTGTTCCTCGTAATTTTTGCTTCTTACTCCTATAAAGGCATCTCTAGTAGACCCCGTTACACCCCATATGAGGAGATGCAGGGCATGGTTTGTTTTTCAGCCGAAAATAGCTCGCGTGGATAGACCCTACAAAACCAACCGGTATAACAGCATATTCCGGAATATGATGTTATGCCAGCTAGTCTTATAGTTTGGTCTGCCTCAATTCTTGCCAAATCTAAAATGAAAACCACAACAAAGGGTTTTGCATCATTTCAACATATATATGTTTCATTGTTTATAAAAATATGAATATAACATTTATATAAACTAAGATTTGATAGTTTTAAACATCACACAATACAATAATAATCAATATTGCAACAATAGGTCAAATTCAAATAATTAAACAAATGGCAAATACACAACAATAATCAATATTACAACAAATGGTTCAAATAAAAAATGGAATGAAATAAATAGAAGTGCCACACTATCTACCTATGCTAATGGTGTTGAATGAGATCAAGCTGAAGCTGGTTTTGAGTTCCCGCTTTCTCAACGTTATGGTATGTCTCAAGAAATGCTTGTATTTTATACAGGTTTCTTCATGGCTTCACCCGGGTACCAACATTGTCAAAGAAGAACTCTAAGTTGAAGTCCCTCTCATCCGGCTGGGACCTCGGACTATTACAAATATGGCTTGCAGGACCATAAAAGCTCTCTCTCTCTCGGTGTCTTTTCAGGCTGCCTCTTGTGCCTTTGCAAATTCAGCTTTAGCTCGGTTCTCCGGTCGGTAGACCGATGATCCTAACAAATGTTTCCCAATTCGGGTATATGCCATCAGCAAGATAGTAGCTCATTGTGTAGTCATGACAATTGATGTTGTAGTTGCATGTCGGAGCATCACCAGTAGCTAATCGGGCAAGAAGATGAGACTTATGCAACACATTGATATCATTAAGAGAATGCAGAACACCAAAAAAGCAATGTTAAATCCTTAGATCCTCAGAAGTAACTTCCTCAAGCACGGTTGTTGGATCGTGACTCTTATCGCAGTACATCCCCTAACAAGCCTTCGGGTGGTTCTTCCAATTCCAATGCATATAGTCAATGTTGTCGAGCATTCCCTGCCATCCCAACCTTCATTATGCATCATCAACCTCGTTATGTCGCACCGTGGATATCTTTTGATGTGCGCTAAATGCAAGAAAACGGGTTGCATTTCTCTTGCGCTTAAAATAGAGAATTTTGCCCCCGCGAGTATTGACGATATCATTTAAAAGAGATTAATGCATTCGGTAACGATGGCAAAAGAGATGAGTGGGATATGTCGGTACCTCAGCGAAGAAATCTCACATGAGCATGTTGTGGCCGAGCGCACGGTTGCGAGGAATGCAATGCCGACCAACTTTGGATCCCGATAGCCAGTTTTTTTCCTTATGTCCTCGAGCTCCTTCATGGCTAGGAGCACCATCATTTGCTCGATATCATCGCCGAGCAGTTTGTCTAAATCCGAGTCGTCCAACGACGATGAATCCTCCATAAAAAATAGGATGTGCATGCTCAACGGCATCTACAAACGAATCGGCAGAATTACTAGCCATCTAGGGCACGACGACCATGTGAATGTGTCGAAAGAACGAAAATTGGCATATCTTTGCCGTGGTAGCTTCGGGCGGTGTCGATTCACGGTGGTGTGCTTGATTTGCGGCAGCGCTTCCACTCGTGGAGGCGCGCGGAGCTTCGCGTACACTGGCGATGGTGTAGGAGCCTACCATGCAAGCGCGCTCGAGCTCCGATTGGGATCCATCGAAGCTTCGACCACATGCGGGATCCCGTTGATGCGGCCACGGACGGCCATTCGCGTTAGGGGAATGGGCACGATGGGTGGCGGGGAGGCGTTTCTATCGGCTATAATCAGGAGGGGCAAAGGACACGGTCAGAATCTGCGGCCACGCACGGCGGAGGAGCTAGCGCGGGCACACGCTAAAATATTCGTGCAAGGCTGAAATGGCCTTCACGCCAATGCCTCGCACGGGATGGACGCTGCCTCCAGTTTGGCCCCAAAATCTGTGGGGCTAGAATCAGAGTTGCCCAGCCACCCATGCATCCATGTGTTAGCTCTTCGTGTCCATCTTCGCATGTTGGCTCTTCCTCGCTTCCACCATCGCTTGATGTTATCTTCGTGTCATAGCAGGGTGAATTTTACTCCAAGTGGGACTTTCTGTGATTTACATATAATGTGTACACACCAAAGATTGTGCATTTTTTGCAACTATTAGTGGGTTAGTTCCATCAAATATAATAAAGTTACCAAAATTTATAGATTTTAACATAATAAACTACAAATTCATGGATACATTTTACACTTATCAGATGCTTAACATTATCGGCCGCGCAACACTTATGACCGAGCGGCCAGACTCGTAAAGCTGCACGCGGGAGAGGTCCTTGATGCGGTCGATGATGGCCATGTTCACCTCCTTGAGGATGGTCGCACGCGCTTGCTCGCGCTCCTGGGGGCCGTCTTGAAGGACGCAAGGAGAGCCGCATGCTCATGTCTCGTCGGTGGCTCGTCGACCTCATCGAAGTCCATCGCAGGCAGCTCGTCGGCCTCGTCGAAGTCCACAGTAGTCGCCTCGTCATCCTCAGCTTCCACATAGGCAGCGACATCCCCTTTTGCCGCCACCTCATCCTCCACTAGTGTGTAGCGCTTGCGCGCCAGGTGGGCGAGCGCAGATCGTGATATTGCGGCAAGGCATGGCTGCAATGGTGTATTTGTGTGGCCATCATCTCCACTGCGCCGTCCTTCTTATAGCCCACAACCTAAACGAAGTGTCTGCTAGGGTCATAAGCGGACCTAGCATTTTTCTGAAGCCTGGGCATAGAACAAGGCTGCAGTCTAGTTCCAAGAAAATAGCAGACAATATGCAATGTTTTCACAAGGCAACCAACGCTGAAGCCCGGGCAAGTGCCCAGGCAACAGGGGTGCTTGGTCTGCCCATGGCTAGGGTAGGAACCATCTGGCCGCACCGAAGGTGACTTGGTGGTTGGGGAGGCGAAGTGCCGGCATTAAGTTTTGTCGGGTGGTCCATGGTGGCAAAGGGGAACAAGAAAAATGGGGTGGTTCGTTTAGTGCACACCCGCCCAACTCCTTCCCGCCCGTTTTAATCGTTTGAAATTTTGAATCTCTATTTAAAAATTGAATAAGTATATATGAGCTAAAATGCAAATAACTAGTTTGGCACATCCAATTTGAGTGAAACCAATTGCGTTAGAACTAGATTTTCAATACCTTTCATATGCCACTGTTCTTGTATTTTTAGGATTTTTGTACGCTTTTTTGCATGATAATCTTGCTCTATGTATAGTTTAGTCTCAAAGTAATTTCTAAAATTGTAGGATTAATATATTTTAGTGAATCCAGTTTTTCTAATATTGTTTTAGTGCTGGACATCTAGAAAAATTAGTATTAGCCTTTCTTCATGCAAATTTGTTACTGTTAGAGATAGTTGTGTGTCACACGAAATGTTGAACCTAAACCCTTTGTTTTTATTCAAGTCTTTAACCACTCTTTTTTCTTAAAATGGCCAACTCATGTTTTAGTCTTGCCAAACACATACCCCTGCATACTTAGATTTGTTTTATTTAAACCTTGATCTTGAGTTGGAATATGGTGTTGATTTTATGTTGTTTCTCGTTTATTTTTGCGATGCTAGATTTGAACGTGGGTGAAGTTGAAGGAGAAGAAGTGGGTGAAGGATTTGAAGAAAACCAGGGACTAGCCAACCAAGGCAATCCATACTTTGATCTCATGTTGCTATATTACTTGTTGTTGTTTGCCTTCTTGAAATCCTTGCCTCTTGATCCATCTTGGGCTGATCCTACTTATGTTGACGCTATGCATGCTTATAGTAAGAATGCATGACCCCCTTGACACCTCAACTATCATATCCTTAGTGGTATGATGGCTAGCATCATGCCCCTTGTTGTTAAGCTTAGTTCATCTCAATAGAACCTTAGGTTGGGAACCCCGATGTTTTATGTTTTGGAAAGGCTTTGAAAACTTTGGGAAGATGTGGTCTTGCCCAAGTATTGTTTCAAGAGAAAGGTCATGATGTTTCAGAAAGTGGTTTATGGTTAGTTGATAACAAAAGGAAGAGTGGGTAAAATGCTTTAAAAAGAGCACTGCATATAAGTGTTCGTCATCCCAACTTTTTATCGTGCAACCACACTACCATGAGAAGGGACGGGGCTTAGCTCGTAGTTTGTTCTTCTTAACATGGGATACCTCACAACTATATAAATGTAAGGCTACCCCTGAATCCGGGTTGTCGTTGGTGGAGACAATAGTATAACGGGATGCCTTCGGGGCTACCCGTCTGGAAGAAACTATGGGTCTCCCGTCGTGGCAATGGAGTCACACTCAAAGAGAGGTGAGCTGCCATGGTTTTCCGGGGAGGTACATACTCCATAGGGTAGGATCCTATGTTAAGACGAATAGGTGAAAGGTTATGTCCGAGTTTTTGTCATGGCATAGTTGATCTGCGGGGATGATACCCACATGATAGACTCGCGGATCTTTTGGGGAAGTGCGCAAACCCTGTAGAGTATCAATCTATTCGAATAGCCGCTTCCGCGGTCATGGACGAGTTGTAATGTCCATACTTAACCGGGGCTAGTTTTGTTTTAGAAATGTTTTACAAAGATAAAGTTGTTCTCGGAGTACCGGAAGGGTACGGGAAAAGTTTTGATGACCATATGGAGATGGTTGGCAAGGAAATAAATAGGGTTACCCCCATCCTAGCGGTTTTATGTTGTAGAACTCTTTTGAAGTATCTTCTTCAACAAAGATATAGAGATGTTATAGGACCTCTTTTGAAGTATCTTCTTCAACCAGGATATAGAGATGTCGTAGGACCCCTTTGAGGTTTCCACTTCAATAAAGAAGTAAAGATGCTACATCCACAAGAGAAACTGCTTCTCTTTTACATGCTACTAGCAAAAGTGCCCGTGCGTTGCACCGGGAGAATCCAATACTCAAACGCTCATGCAAACCATCCGTGTTGACACTTCCCTTTGCCACCATCAATGACGATGATCATGTTTTTCTCCTATTCATGAAGAACATAATCAAAGTGCCTCTTTATATGCATAGTTTATTTCTAAATAACACTTTCTCGTATTCGTGGCATTGATGAGTTAGATTGCGAGCTCGTCGCTGCACCAACTTGTAATACGATAAACTTGTAATGATGGTGACGCCACATTTAAATTTTATTAAGATATATGAATCCAACGTATTTATAGTTACGCGTTCGTGTATTGCTATATGTTAATCTTTTATTGAATCCATGCCATAGAAAATTTATTGTAAGCTTAGTTGGTATTTTGGTTGAGCTATTACCTTTAGATTGGCATCTGAAGAGAAAATGAGATGAGGCTAATGATGCAATAGCTTAAGCAAACAAATAAAAATAATGCCAAAATACAATTAATTTTCTTTCTAAGACTCTAAAGCACTGAAAAGCTAACGAAAGCTCAGGTCAAGCCGATGTCCTTCACCTATATGGAAAGATCACTCTTGTAACAATGAAAAACTTAATAAAGCTCATTTGGTGTAAGAAATACAGGACATGGTCACACTTTTAGTACCCGGTCAAAATACGACGGACCATTAGAAATCACGAGGCCATGAAAATATTGTGCTTATAAGTTCCACAGAAACTAACCAGTTGGCTATGAGCTAATACAACATGATCCCAGGTCGTCATGAGTGTAGCAAAGTAGCATCTGAATAACAACCATTAACTTGTCCTGTTAGATGTATAAGATGAGTGACTCATAATTCCAACAGTCTAATATAAAGGTCAATTATATGAGCTAGGTTCCTTTCTCATATTTCAACATTCATACATGAGAAGCAAAGATGTTGCAGATGGATTTTGAGTAGGATAGAATGGATATTCTGTTTTGATACTGGCAAGTGCAGCCATTTATATTCGTTGATCAAAGTTACTACTTTAGGAAATTCCTATAAAATATCCTTTGCTAGGTGTGTATTTTCTCGATTGGAATAGCTCATCTCACAACTGTTCTGTAAATTCACCGAATGAAAAACAACAATCGCTGTAAATTGAACATGAGCATGTATCTTTGGAGTATATACACAAGTACTGCAATGTCTACACTGCATCAACGCCGTGTATATCCACAAGAGAAACTAGTATTTCCCTCTTGTCATCTTAGACTAGCACTTGTTATCTTGCACTCTTGCAAAGTATCTTCTTGATGGTTTGTGAGTAGAATTCCAATGTACTCACGGCTTTGTCCCTGGCTATTAACTTGGCTAGACTATGAGGAGGAGTTCGAAGATGATGGAGGTTACCAGGATGACTATGTGACCTAGGACGATCTCCCAGTCAGCTGCCTATAGGGTTTAAGGCATGACTTGGGCCTGACGCCATTGATTTGTATCCGCTGCAAGTGTTTGTTGTATTCAGCCTGAAGTGGCATTTATGTAAGACTTGGTCATATGACCATATGTAAGACTTATTTATTCGGTACTATGTAATGTATGATGTAACTTTGTTTTATTAGTTCGGTTATGTGCTCATGGTACACTGATCATGGGATCGTGAGTTGAATGCATAACGGGTATTTCAGACAGCTAGTCCGGGGTCCCCGCAGAGCTGGTATCAGAGTCATCCTGACTGTAGGAGACCTTAGTTAGCATGGGCGTTAATGTAGGACAACAATACTTTCGATATCAAAAACGAGATGACTATATGCTAAAAAATGCCTTGTCTCTCCCCTAAGTTATTGTAAATCTAAGTTACTTGCATTAATCCTTAAAGTTTTACTTTATGTACTTAAAATTTTGCGCACCTTGGTCATATTACTAATTACAACCTTAAAATTTTGTGTAGATGGTGGATGGCATGTACACCAAGAGCCGTCAGCTTGGTGTTGAGTAGCCTCGGTACCTTTTCGAGTCCGCCGTTATCGAGGTGTCGCAGGCCGTGGGACGCTTGCTTCCCAAGGTGAAGGGCGGGCAGATGATCCGCATGGAGTACAAAGAGTTGTCATGGATGGTGGTGTGCACTCTTTGGGGTTCCCATGTGGCGAACCTCGAGGAGATTGAGATCCAGTTGTTCGATCGCACTTGGGAGGAAGGACTTGTGAGGTTGATGCAGGCAGCCCTTGCTCGCCTTGTGTTTCACCACCGTGAGGAGCTGGAGTCCAAGGGACTTCCCCATGCCCACTTGGGATGCCACAACGAGGAGGGAATCGCCACCGTGGTGCCTTACACTTGCCCACTCGGTCGCCAGGCTGCCCAGATGGAGTACCTGCTCTACAAGACTCAGGCCAGCCTCGACCCCAACAGGATGGAGAATGAGGTGCTGAAGTCCGAGCTTGAAGAGGCCAAGGAGGAGCTGAAGTTAGCGAAGCTCGAGGGCCGCCGCCAGAGGAGGATGAAACTTCGAGTTTGAGAGTCCAACTATATGCTGAAGGTCAAGGTGATGCACCTCAAGGCTGCCCTCCGTGAGGCCGAGGACAAGATTGAGACTGCTCAGGATGTGGGTGAGGATCTCCGTATGGAGAATACCGCACTCCTGAGTGACGACGATGACTACATGGAGGATGAGGGGTACAAATGGTACGGGAAAGACAAGGATGAGGATCAGGAGGACCTTGCCTTCATCAACAACGAGCCAGAGGACCCCGAGCCCCTTCCACGCCAGGAGTCGACGGTTGAGGAGGAGGATGACCCTGTTGAGCCCCCTGTTCGAGGACGACACTATTGTCCTCGACAACGACTAGTCCGATGCACCTTCGATAGCGATGTTATGTGATGTTGTCCCTCTTGTATCACGACGTACGATGTTGGTCCAGCTGTGACCTTGACTTGGTTGTGAAACTATGATCTTTTGGTAGTATCTACGCTATGGTTATGCTTGAATTTGTTTATGTGTTTATTTCTTTTTGAATTTTCAACAAGTTTTTATGCATCCAATCTCCCCCCTTAGAAGAGCCTTGCCTATTGGTGTTTTTCCCTTTGCCTTATACCTTTGTCTCATCAGATGGTTGAAACTCGCCATGGCGGTTCTGGAAGCCAGGACGACCCTTCACCCCCACCTAATCCCAACATGGCCCAGATCATGGGCCTTCTAATGGAGGATTGCCAAGTTGCCTGAGCTGAAAGTCAAGCCAACATTGCGGCACTGCAGCAGATTGCATAGCTTGCCGCGGGTAACAACAACAACAATGAGGGGAATGGTGAGGAAGCACCAAGGTCCCGACTGAGAGACTTCTATAACACCAACCCACCCGTGTTCTCCAAGTGCACTGCACCTCTTGATGCGGACGACTAGCTCCGCACCATTGAGAACAATCTAGAAGTTGCCGCTATTGGAGACAATGAGAAAGTGATTCTCGCCACGCACTTCCTTGCTAGACCTGATAGGGCGTTGTGGGAAAATGTCAAGGCCATGCAAGCTGAACACCATGTGATCAACTAGGAAGAGTTCACCACTAAGTTCTGCAAAGCCCACATCCCCACTGGACTAATCAAGATGAAAAGAGATGAGTTCTTCAACCTGAAGTAGAAGAACACTAGTGTGTTCCAGTACCTTGATAAGTTCAACACTCTGGCTAGGTACGCCCCTCATGACACCGACACCGACGGGAAGAAGCGAGACCGTTTCCTTAATGGTCTGCATGAGGAGATCCATAGCATCCTGGTGGCTGTTCCCTATCTGGACCTGGAAGCGCTGGTGGATGCTGCCATCATGGTTGGATCAAAGCGCAAGGCCGCCTATGAGACCCGCAAGCGCAAGATGCAGTAGCAGCAGAGTGGACCCAGCAATGCAAGGTTCCGCAGCCCGCCTCCACCAAGGCCGGCGCCTCAGCCCTAGAGAGCTCTAGCCCCAGCTTATCGCCCTACCAACAACAACCCCAATTTCCAAGCTATGCCACAACGTTCTGGAGGAGGAAACTACAAAAACAACAACCCTCACAATAACCCCAATGTTCGTGCGCCGGGGGATGGTTGTTTTGCTTGTGGACAGCCTGGACACTTCTCTCGTGAGTGCCCCTCTAAGATGAACGCCACTCAGTGC
Organism: Lolium perenne; assembly: GCF_019359855.2. NCBI lineage: Eukaryota > Viridiplantae > Streptophyta > Magnoliopsida > Poales > Poaceae > Lolium > Lolium perenne. Next base: position 188,948,120 of record NC_067245.2, read on the forward strand.
CCCAATGCACCAAGGACAAGCTCATGATGCAACTGGAAAGAAGCCCCCACCCAAAGAAACAAGCCAATGCTGCCAGGGGACATCTGAATCATGTCAATGTTGAGGAAGCTGAGGAATCTCCCAACATTGTGATGGGTATGTTCCTAGTCCACTCCACCGCTGCAAGAGTTTTATTTGATTCCAGAGCATCGCATTCTTTTGTTACTGAACCCTTTGTTAAGAAAAGTGGGATGACACTAACTCTTATGGATAGACTCATTCTAGTGCAAATACTCGGATCCACTGCCAAAACCCATCTATCCTGCAAACAAGTCCCTATAAAAATCCAAGGAGTACCATTCCAAGCTAAACTCATAGTTCTAGGAGCCCAAGGCTTAGAGGTAATACTTGGGATAGATTGGATGACTGTGGGGACCCCGGACTAGCTGTCTGAAATTCCCGTTATGTATACAGTTCACCTTCCCATGATCAGTGCGCCATGAACACATAACCGAACTGATATCAAAGTTACATCACCCATTACAAAACGGAATAAGAAAATTACAACAAGGTCACGTGACCAATCTTTACATAATAGCCTCGAAGGGCCTAACTTAATCATCAGAGTAGCGGAATCACTTCAGTAGCGTAGAGCCCGAGTCATCTTCCTTAACCCTACCGGAAACTGGCTGGGAAGACGTTCCTAGCTCGCATAGACGTCAGCCAAGTCCTTGTTCATTTGTCGAATTCCTCCAAGTCTGGCCAAGTAAATAGCCAGGGACAAAGTCGTGAGTACATTTGGAATTGTACTCGCAAACCATCAAGAAGGTACTTTGCACGAGTGCAAGATAACAAGTGCTAATCTAGATGACAAGAGGGGAGAGCTAATTTCTCTTGTGTAAACAGCATGTAGAAAAGAAGTAGTTTCTCTTGTGGATATAGCACAAGAAAGAGAAATAGTTTCTCTTGTGGATGTAGCATCCCAACATCACAGTTGAAGGGGACACTAACAAGATCATATGACATCTATATATCTTTGTTGAAGAAGATACTTCAAAAGAGTTCTACAACATAAAACACTAGGATGGGAGTAACCCAGTTTATTTCCTTTCCGACCATCTCCATATGGTCAACCAAACCATTCTAGTACCCTTTCGGTACTCTAAAAACAAGTTCCTTTTTTTTCCTTTGGTAAACACTTTCTCAAATAAAACTCATTAGACTAAGCAACAGCCGTTTCAACCGTCCATGGGTGCGGACACGGCTATTCGAATAGATTTGACTCTGCAGAGTTTGCACACTTTCCCCACAAGATCCGCGAGTTCATCATGTGGGCATCATCCCCGCATATCAACTATGCCATGACAAAAACTCGGACATAGCCTTTTGCCTATTTCATCTTAGCACAGGATCCTACCCTATGGAGTATGTACCTCCCCGGCATTATGGCAGCTCACCTCACTTTGAGCGTGGCTCCACCGCCAAGCCAGGAGACCCATAGTGTCTTCCGGATGGGTAGCCCTAAAGGCATCCCGTTATACTATTGCCTCCAACCACGGCAATCCGGACTCGGCGGTAACCTTACCCTTGTATAGTTGTGCGGTGTTGTCAACACCCGGATTTTTAATTCCAGATGCCTATTATGCCGTATATCGCAATCCTAGGAAGATTGTTTTTGCACGACATAACAAGTTCATATCACAACACATCATTCATTACAAACCATAATTGTCTTACATCAAAGGATCACATGATCCAGTCTCAATACAACAATTGATCTAAAGATCAAATACATAACACATAGCGGAAGATACGTAGTAGCGGTCCATCTGTTCCACAGGCAATGCTTGACGTCAGGAGGTAGTCCTAGTTATCGTAGACATCTTGCTGTCCACTTTCTGAGTACTGGTTCTCCTCTTCATAGTCTGGCCATTTGAATAGCTAGGGACAAAGCCATGAGTACTTTAAAGTACTCTCAAACTATACTAATAGAAGTACTAATAGCTCTAAGTAGGTTCTAAGCTCTAGGTTCATTTGCACAAAGCCAGTTTTATTTCATAAGCACTTACTAGTTAAGACTCTTAATTTACCTAGACTTACTCAAGTGGGAACATTAGTGTCATTCCCACAACTCTGTTGTGATTCAAGTCAAAGTCACATTTCAAGTCACCATCTATTTTTAGAAAACATCTCACAACAGAACAGTATGGCCATCCAACTGTCCATGACCGCAGACGCGGTTATTCGAATAGTTTAACACTCTGCAGAGGTCGTACTCTTGTGCCACAACTTTTGATTACATCAGTCAGGGATAACCCTGAATCATCATAACTCAGTATGCGGATCATCAACCATTAACCTTTCACTTACATACCCTAGTATAGGCACCTCCCCTATGAGCTTGGCCTCCTAGTGATGGCAAACTGGCATCCTAGGAACTGCACAGGGATTGGGTAGGATATGTAACCTCCCAATTTTTCAAACAAAGAAGAAAATGAATTTCCTTTATCCAAAAATGAGAACTAACAAAAACTTTTCTTACATAGGGTGCTATGCATAGTGCTCATACCTAATACTTGTGTTATTTCCATGATTGTTTGTTTGTTACTTTGAACATTCTTCCAAAACCCTAAAACCCTAACCATCTCAAGAACCAAAGTGGATCAAATATGAAGAAACTAAAATAAAATAAAAAGACATATGTGGGCATATAGCCCTAATAGGTAAATCTTGACCCCTACCATTCTTACTTTTCTAAATAGTGGTGAACCATTGTAAACCCCACTAAACCCTAAACCTCACCCCTCTTATCACCATCCATTAAAAACAAAATAAAAAGAGATGATATTAAATAAGAAAAAGGCCTATGTAAGCCTATGGCTATATTTGCAAATAATAAATTTTGCCATTTCTACCTTGTGTAGATGATTTGAAATACCTCAACAAACCTAACCTAGTGCTTACCAGCCCACTCCAAGGTGAAACAAAAAATAAAATAACAAAGTGCATAGAGACATATGTGGCACTTAGCCATAATGATAAATCTTGCCCTATACCCTCATACCTTACCCAAATGGTTTGAAAACTTTTACCAAACTCAATCTAACCCGAAATAGACCCTAACACATGCTCATTGGAATCAAGTGAACCAAAATAGGAAATTAAGAAAATTCCAATTCAACACACACATGTGCTTATGGCCATTTTGCAAATCTTTAACCTAGGCCACTTTGGCTTGTGCCATTGCTTGTAGAATGTTACTAAACACTTTTAAACACTTTTTGAACCAAAGAAACTCAAATCAAATCAAGATAAATTCAAAAACCTAGGCACATATGATAATGGTCAAATCTGCCATTTTTAGTCTGATCACTACTTTGATCCTCTGTATTTGGAGATTTTCAAACCAAACAAATCCAACTCTTTGCACCACATCCAAGTAAACATCAAGGTGAACAACTTTGGTAAAGACCACCAGTACAAATTCATCTTGGATGAAAAACTATGCTCAAGCAAAGTTGGGACTTTTTAACAAATTCAACATCACACCCACTTTGAAATTTTGCAATTCTTTTTCTTTTTTAAATTCCACCACCACCAATGTGTGTTGTGGATCATCTGAAGCAAGTCCAATCCCTCTCTCTCACAATTTTCAAATTAAATGGCATAAGGCAAATTTGACAAAAACTAGAAATCCAAATCTAACCCAAATCCCAAAAACACTATTCTCAATAGTGTTGGCCTAATTTCTTGTCTCCCCTTGGTTCACACATGTCCCCTAGCCCCCTCTCAACCTAAACCCTGCATAGTAACCCTAGATGGAGGCCAAACATGGCATGGCCGTGCCCATGCCGGCCATGATGGCACACACCAAGCCAACCCTAGCTCCTCCCCTCTCTAGCTCAGCTGACCTTGTCTCCCAGCATCCCCTAGCCATCCTGGACCAGCCTGGACCAACCTTGGTCGGAGGAGAATGCCACAGCAGCGGGAACACCACGTGCTCCAACGCGCCCAGAGCATGCCAGGGTGCGCATGGACACCGCCCACGGGCATGGCAGGACACGCGCCCGCCTTGCTGCACACGACCAGCCCTGGCCCCCTTCTCTTTGCCTGTAGCACCGCCACATCACCAGGAGCCCGCCAGACACGCTCCTTTGCCCGCGCGCCTGCTGTCGCCGTTTCTCCGCCACCGTGCCGCACGGCATCACACTCGCCAGCGCTAACCCGACCGTCCCCGTCCTAGCCAACATGCTCCCTAGCTTCGCCTGGATGTCGCCTATGCAACCCTACCCTCGCCTTATCCCTTCGCTCACTGGAATCGCCGCGCCATGGTCGACCCGCTCCGCACCCTCGGCCACCTCACGCCCCTATAAGAGGAGATCCCCCGCACTAAAATTCTTCACACACCTCGCTTCCCCTCTTCCTCCTGATCATCCTCGACCTCTCACCCATCCACATTGAGACCTAGCTAGCCCCAATCGCGTCGACGATCGCCGGAGCTAGTAGCAGACGCCGACGTCGATTTCGTCCACCCCGGAGCTGCCGCGACCACCGCTCGCTTCCTCGTCCTCGAGAACATCGCCGCGCACCTCGCCGCCGACCGCCGGAGCCTCGGTATGCTCTCCCACCCCCTAGGCTCGCCGCTAGAGCCACGGCCTCTCGCCGGAGAAGACGACACGCCTCGCTCGTCCGATCTGCTTCTAATCCAACGACCCCTGTTTAAACATATCGTTTCGGTGTTTAAAACACACTGACAGGCGTGCCCCACCTGTCAGGCGGCCTGCCGCGCGAGACGCGCTTTTGGGCCAGCCCAACTCCCTCTCTCCCGTTTCGGCCCGTTACTTTTCCCGCGCAAGCCCAATAGTTTGAATTTGATTTAATTCAATTCAATGAAAATGCATACTGGTGTCCTTTAAATTTAAATAAAACAAAATCTACCAAACCAAATTTGACCAACTTTATATTGTTGGAAAGTTTATGAAAATCTCTATCCAACCACATTGGATTAAAATCCATATCTGTTGTAGATTTTGAATAGTAAAAATAACAAGTCAGAGAGTTTTCAGACTTCAAATAAATTTAGAAAATCAACCAAAATGAATTTTGAGATGAATCCAAATGCTATGATTCACATTTCAAACCCTCTAATTGTTTAGGAAAAAATATGGCATGGTTACTTTGTGTGATCATGGCCTAGTTGAAATAAAGGACTATATGGCTATTTCTAGTCAATTGATATTGTCCAAAACTATATAATAAATCATATGAGGTGTTTGCCCTCATTTAAATCTTGTCCCAAGTAACTTGATCTGAGGTAGTGACCATGGTTTACATAATCTCATATTGGGTTAGTTGGTGATGTTAAATCATAATGATGGTAGTGTTAAATTGCATGAGGTGCTCAACCTCATTTAAATCATGTTTCTCAAATGATAAGTGTGAAATGTTGACCTTGGTCAACATGTGATTATACCTTGTTATTTGAGAAGATTAAATCTTAACAAGATTCAATGAGAGGAAATTATTTCTCCAAAGGAACTAAATGGAAACCCTAATCCAATTTTCAATAAGAGGAAATTATCTGCCTAACACTAAATAGGAGAACCCTAGCATAATTTTATTGGATAAATGATAAGTGATGATGCTAGATCATCTTGAGTGAGCCCTTAAGGCTAGTTAAGTCTACTTAAGTATTTTTTGGTGATTGTATCCTCGTATTCGTTTATAGACACTAGTACCGAAGACTATCAAGAGGAGGAGGAATTCTTCCAAGAAGAAGGAGAAGAGAACTTTGATCACTACCCCAACCAATGCAAGCTAGACTAATGCAAGTTATATTGTTGCAAGCTGATATTCTTGCAAGTGCAAAGCTCTAATAGAGCAAGGCAACATTACTTTTACCTTATGTGCAATGATCCCATCCCAAGTTTTTACCTTACAAGCTTTTACTTGGTTTCTCAAAGATTACTTTTATAGTTAACTTTGGTCTAAGTTTAGAGTGTTACTAGAGTAGTAAAGTAGCCTCAAAGATGGCCAAGCAAGATAGCACCCCTCATGATTAGTGCTAGTGCTAACAACTAAAATTGACTACTCTAGATGGGAACTTGTGATTTGAAATGAATTTGAAAACTTTGGAATGATGAGTCATTCTATTGAAAGAGCTTTGAAGGTGAATATGACTTGAATGATATGGTGGATTTTGATTAAAACTGATATTGGTTTGGATGCGATACCTTTCCAATTTTTGAGTACCCCACAAAACCTGATTATGGGTAGGGCTTAACTGGAAGTTTATACATCTTAGTATGGGTTCCCTCTGAACAAGCATCATAGGGGTTATGCCGAGGCTGCCTCCGTAGAATGAGAAATGATGTGAAATGAGGTGAATGTACGGCCCAAGCCCTGTGCAGTTCCCAGGTTGACAATTGGTCTTCACTGGGAGGCCAAGCTCATGGGGAGAGGTACCTATACTAGGGTATGTAAGTGAAAGGTTATGGTTGATGATCCGCGTACTGAGTTACGATGATTCGGGGTTATCCCTGACTGATGTAATCAAATGTTGTGGCACAAGTGTGCAACCTCTGCAGAGTGTAAATCTATTCGAATAGCCGTGTCCACGGTGATGGGCAGTTGGAAAGGCCATACAGTTTCCGGTGTCAGATATTTCTTGAAAATGTTGATGAAGTGAATGGTGAATGGACTTGAATTACAACTGAGTTGTGGGAATGACACTAATGTTCCCACTTGAGTTAGTTAGCACATGAAGAGTCTTTTATCAAATACTTGTGAACTAAAATTGGCTTTATGCAAAATAAACTAGAGCTTAGCACCCCTTTTCTAAAAATGATAGTACTTACACTAGTATTAGTTTGCGAGTACTTTAAAGTACTCACGGTTGTGTCCCTGGCTATTCAAATGGCCATACTATGAAGAAGAGCAGCAACACGAGGAGGACGGACTACAAGACGTCTACGACAACTAGGGAATCTTCTGACGTCAGACGTTGGCCTGTGGATTTAATAGTCCACTTCCGTTACGCTTCCGCTATGTAATATGTTCGTTGATCATTACATCAACTATTTGTGTAATATTGGATCATGTGATCTCTATTTGTAAGAAGACTATGGCATGTAATGAATGATGACTTATGATATCGACTATTATGTCTCGCAACAACAATATTCCTGGGATTGCGATGAATGGCATAATAGGCATCTGGACTTAAAAATCCGGGTGTTGACAAGTTGGTATCAGAGCCATTGTTTGACCTTAGGAGACCCTAGTTAGAATGGACGTCTGAAAAACTTAGTTTCAAAACCAAAGAAGTGAATATTTGTGAAAAACTTATTCTCATTCTTATCCTTGAGATCTTTTTTCAAAAAGAGAAATTCATGCTCTACTTTTCCTTGTAGAACTACATAAAACTTTACACACTTGACCACTTCTTTAACTTACTCATCCTAATTGCTCACAGATGGAGTACACCTACAAGTCCTATCAACTTGGCCACGGAGGAAACCTCATGTTCGAGAAGGATTTGAAGCAACTAGTTGAATATTTAGGACGCCCGTATCCCGAGTTCTTCGGAATACCCCTCAATAATCACTCAGGAGGACCACCTCGGTGGGAAGTTACTGCAGATCTGCGAAGAAAGCTTGGAGCCCCAATATGGGAAACCTTTTGGTTTTCGGTAACAGGAAACACTTGGAAGGAAGGACTAGTCAGAGCTATGCAAGAAGCAATTGCCCGTCTGTGTAGACAAAATGAGAACAAGATCAAGAACACTCGCTTTGTTTACTACCCAAGACATGACCCCATGGGAAGACCGATGACCATGCCCCCGCACACGGAGATGAACCACTATGTAGCACACCTGGACTTCGTGCTGTACAAGACCCACAAGGAGTTGGACAACGCCCTCACCTTTCGCCAAACACATTACCCGTGAAGACGAAGGATCCACCCAAGAGTAGTATCACTAAAGCACTTGAGTAGGTGTGAGTTGTATCAAGATCCCCTTGTATCTTAGAGCGAATGAATGGTTCTTCAAACCAACGGTGTGTTAGATTTGTAATGTGTGATGTTTGGTATGAATGAAAAAGTGTTGTTGGTTTTTACCCCCTCAACACTACTCAAGTTTTCAAGTTTTGAACTTTTGAACTTCTTGAACTTTAAACCAAACAAACCCTAGAAATTTCCCTCTTATCTTAGCATCTACCTCAATGTTCAGATGGTCCCACCAACCCGCAGCACCAACCAAGACGGCATGATGCAGATGTTGGAGATGATGATGGAAGACCGAGAAGCCGAGAGAGCTGAACGCCAAGCCAACATAGCTGCACTGCAACAGATCGCTAACAACAATCATGGCCATGGAAACCACGATCACCCTGGATCGAAGCCGAAGAACTTTCAGAACACCAACCCATCCATGTTCATCAAGACCGAAGAGCCCCTTGACGCAGATGATTGGCTCCAGACAATGGAGAACAACCTGGAAGTTGCGGGAGTAGAAGCCGCAGAGAAAGTACTGTTCGCCACCTACTACCTGTCAGGACCTGCAAGAGCCTGGTGGACGAGTGCCCGTGCAATGAATGCGGGACAAATAATGACCACAAGGACTGATCAAGAAGATGAGAGACGAGTTCCGCGAACTCAAGCAAGGAAGGATGTCCGTGGTGGAATACCGCGACGGGTTTCTTACTCTGTCAAGGTACGCCCCGGATGAGACCGACACCAACGAGAAGCGGAAGGAAAGAATTCTGAACGGATTACACGACGAGATGCAGCATCAGACTGGTCAACATTCCCTTTGCTGACCTAGAAGCCCTGGTGGAATCCGCCATCCAGATGGAAGGGAAGCTTCACCAAGCCAACGAGAACCGCAAACGCCGGATGATGAACCAGAATGGGTCCAGCAATGCCCAGAAGTACCGCAACAACTCAACTGGAGGATTCACCCCAAGAAACAACAGGCCACCTGCTCATAATTACCGCCCAAACTACACCAACAACCATGGAGGACCCCCGAAGCCCGGAGGCAATAACAACAACAATCACAACAACAACAATAACCCCAACAGCAACAACAACAATGGGAAAAACAACAACACCAACACTGGTCCGAGGACTGGAAGCAACGCCATCCCCGTCGCCCCCAAGGACAAATCCACCATAACTTGTTATGAGTGTGGAGTGGTGGGACACTACTCCAATAAGTGCCCCAAAAGGTTAGCCAAGCCTGCCACCAACCCTGCTACAATTGCCCAGGAACAGCGCTGCTTCGCCGCCAGAAGGAACCAGAACAACCACAATGGCCGCCTCTACCACATGAATGCAACAGAAGCACAGGAGGTACCTCAGGCCATGCCAAGTATGTTTTCCTGTTAATCATAGTGCCCAATCTCTCTTAGGAACCTAACTTTTCTTAAAATCTCGGGACGAGATTTGTTTAAGGGGGAAGGGTTTGTAACATCCCAATTTTTCAAACAAAGAAGAAAATGAATTTCCTTTATCCAAAAATGAGAACCAACTAAAACTTTTCTTACATAGGGTGCTATGCATAGTGCTCATACCTAATACTTGTGTTATTTCCATGAATGTTTGTTTGTTACTTTGAACATTCTTCCAAAACCCTAAAACCCTAACCATCTCAAGAACCAAAGTGGATCAAATACGAAGAAACTAAAATAAAATAAAAATACATATGTGGGCATATAGACCTAATAGGTAAATCTTGACCCCTACCCTTCTTACTTTTCTAAATAGTGGGGAACCATTGTAAACCCCAGTAAACCCTAAACCTCAACCCTCTTATCACCATCCATTAAAAACGAAATAAAAAGAGATGATATTAAATAAGAAAAAAGCCTATGTAAGCCTATGGCTATATTTGCAAATAATAAATTTTGCCATGGCTACCTTGTGTAGATGATTTGAAATACCTCAACAAACCTAACCTAGTGCTTACCGACCCACTCCAAGGTGAAACCAAAAATAAAATAACAAAGTGCATAGAGACATATGTGGCACTTAGCCATAATGATAAATCTTGCCCTATACAGTCATACCCTACCCAAATGGTTTGAAACCTTTTACCAAACTCAATCTAACCATAAATAGACCCTAACACATGCCCATTGGGATCAAGTGAACCAAAATAGGAAATTAAGAAAAATCCAATTCAACACACACATGTGCTTATGGCCATTTTGCAAATCTTTAACCTAGGCCACTTTGGCTTGTGCCATTGCTTGTAGAATGTTACTAAACACTTTTAAACACTTTTTGAACCAAAGAAACTCAAATCAAATCAAGAGAAATTCAAAAACATAGTCACATATGATAATTGTCAAATCTGCCATTTTTTGTCTGATCACTACTTTGAGCCTCTGTATTTGGAGATTTTCGAACCAAACAAATCCAACTCTTTGCACCACATCCAAGTAAACATCAAGGTGAACAACTTTGGTAAAGACCACAAGTACAAATTCATCTTGGATCAAAAACTATGCTCAAGCAAAGTTGGGACTTTTTAACAAATTCGACATCACACCCACTTTGAAATTTTGCGATTCTTTTTATTTTTAAATTCCACCACCACCAATGTGTGTTGTGGATCATCTGAAGCAAGTCCAATCCCTCTCTCTCTCACAATTTTCAAATTAAATGGCATAAGGCAAATTTGACAAAAACTAGAAATCCAAATCTAACCCAAATCCCAAAAACACTATTCTCAATAGTGTTGGCCTAATTTCTTGTCTCCCCTTGCTTCACACATGTCCCCTGGCCCCCTCTCAACCTAAACCCTGCATAGTAACCCTAAATGGAGGCCAAACATGGCATGGCCATGCCCATGCCGGCCATGATGGCACACACCAAGCCAACCCTAGCTTCTCCCCTCTCTACCTCAGCTGACCTTGTCTCCCAGCATCCCCTAGCCCTACTGGACCAGCCTGGACCAACCTTGGTCGGAGGAGAACGCCACAGCAGCGGGAACACCACGTGCTCCGACGCGCCCAGAGCATGCGAGGGTGCGCATGGACGCCGCCCACGGGCACGGTGGGACACGCGCCCACCTCGCTGCACACGACCACCCCTGGCACGCCAGACACGCTCCTATGCCCGCGCGCCTGCTGTCGCCATCGACATCGTCGCCGTTTCTCCGCCACCGTGCCGCACGGCATCACACTCGCCCGCGCTAACCCGACCGTCCCCGTCCTAGCCAACATGCTCCCTAGCTTCGCCTGGATGTTGCCTACGCAACCCTACCCTCGTCTTATCCCTTCGCTCACCGGAATCGCCGCGCCATGGTCGACCTGCTCCGCACCCTCGGCCACCTCGCGCCCCTATAAAAGGAGAGCCCCCGCGCACAAATTCTTCACACACCTCGCTTCCCCTCTTCCTCCTGATCATCCTCGACCTCTCGCCCATCCACATTGAGCCCTAGCTAGCCCCAATCGCGTCGACGATCGCCGGAGCCAGTAGCAGACGCCGTCGTCGATTTCGTCCACCCTCGGCGCTGCCGTGACCACCGCTCGCTTCCTCGTCCTCGACAACGTCACCGCGCACCTCGTCGCCGACCGCCGGAGCCTCGGTATGCTCTCCCACCCCCTAGGCTCGCCCCTAGAGCCACGGCCTCTCGCCGGAGAAGACGACGCGCCTCGCTCGTCCGATCTGCTTCTAATCCAACGGCCCCTGTTAAAACATACCGTTTCGGTGTTTAAAACACACTGACAGGCGTGCCCCACCTGTCAGGCGGCCTGCCGCGCGAGACGCGCTGTTGGGCCAGCCCAACTCCCTCTCTCCCGTTTCGGCCCGTTACTTTTCCCGCGCAAGCCCAATAGTTTGAATTTTATTTAATTCAATTCAATGAAAATGCATACTGGTGTCCTCTTTAAATTTAAATAAAATAAAATCTACCAAACCAAATTTGACCAACTTTATATTGTTGGAAAGCTTATGAAAAGCTCTATCCAACTACATAGGATTCAAATCCATATCTATTGTAGATTTTTAATAGTAAAAATAACAAGTCAGAGAGTTTTCAGACTTCAAATAAATTTAGAAAACCAACCAAAATGAATTTTGAGATGAATCCAAATGCTATGATTCACATTTCAAACCCTCTAATTGTTTAGGAAAAAATATGGCATGGTTACTTTGTGTGATCATGGCCTAGATGAAATAAAGGACTATATGGTTATTTCTAGTCAAGTGATATTGTCCAAAACTATATAATAAATCATATGAGGTGTTTGCCCTCATTTAATTCTTGTCCCAAGTAACTTTATACGAGGTAGTGACCATGGTTTACATAATATCATATTGGGTTAGTTGGTGATGTTAAATCATAATGATGGTAGTGTTAAATTGCATGAGGTGCTCAACCTCATTTAAATCATGTTTCTCAAATGATAAGTGTGAAGTGTTGACCTTGGTCAACATGTCATTATACCTTGTTATTTGAGAAGATTAAATCTTAACAAGATTCAATGAGAGGAAATTATTTCTCCAAAGGAACTAAATGGAAACCCTAATCCAATTTTCAATAAGAGGAAATTATCTGCCTAACACTAAATAGGAGAACCCTAGCATAATTTTATTGGATAAATGATAAGTGATGATGCTAGATCATCTTGAGTGAGCCCTTAAGGCTAGTTAAGTATAGTTAAGTATTGTTTGGTGATTGTATCCTCGTATTCGTTTATAGACGCTAGTACCAGAGACTATCAAGAGGAGGAGGTATTCTACCAAGAAGAAGGAGAAGAGAACTTTGATCACTACCTGTCAACACCCGGATTTTTAAGTCCGGATGCCTATTATGTCATACATCGCAATCCCAGGAAATTGTTGTTGCGAGGCATAATAGTTAAGTATCACAGTCATCATTCATTACAAACCATAATGTCTTACAACTTGGAATCACATGATCCATATTACACAAATAGTTGATCTAATGATCAACGAACAAACACAAGTTCATAGCGGAAGCGTAAGATACAAGGACTCTCTAGTCCACAGGCCAACGCTTGACGTTAGAAGCTCCTAGTTGTGGTAGACGTCCTGCTGATCGTCCTCCTCGTACTGCTGCTCGGCTTCATAGTCTGGCCATTTGAATAGCCAGGGACAAAGCCGTGAGTACTTTAAGTACTCGCAATCTAACACTAAAGTAAGTACTAGCATTGACATGAAGGTGTTCTAAGCTCTAAGTTTATTTGCATAAAGCCAATTTTATTTCATAAACACTTTTGTAAACAACTCCTCAAGTGCTAACTAACTCAAGTGGGAACATTAGTGTCATTCCCACAACTCCGTTGTGATTCAAAGTCAAAGTCACCTTTCAAGTTCATGTTCAAAAACACCAGTCACCAAGATATAAATTCTGATGATGGAAACAGAATGGCCTTTCCAATTGTCCATATCCGCGGACGCGGCTATTCGAATAGTTCTACACTCTGCAGAGGTCGCACACTTGTGCCACAACATTTGATTACATCCGTCAGGGATAAAACCCTGAATAGTCGTAACTCAGTACGCGGATCATCAACCGTTAACCTTTCACTTACACACCCTAGTATAGGCACCTCTCCCCATGAGCTTGGCCTCCCGGTGAAAACCAACTGTTAACCCGGGAACTGCACAGGGCTTGGCCGTACAATTCACCTTCAATTCACATCATTTCTCAACAACGGAGGCAGCCTCAAGCATAACCCCTATGATGTGTGTTCAGAGGGAACCCATACTAAGACACATAAATTTCCAGCTAAGCCCTACCCATAATCAGGTATTGTGGGGGTACTCAAAAATTGGAATGGTATCGCATCCAATCAATCATCAGTTTTTAGCCAAAGTCACCAAGTCAACTTCAGTGTCATATTCACCTTCAAAATCTTTCAATGGAAATGACTAATCATTCCAAGGTTTTCACCATCATCAACTCATCAACACATGTTCCCATCTAGAATAGTCATTTTAAAAATTAGCACTAGCCACTATGTGTGAGGGGTGCTAAGTATTTGCTTCTAGGCTAAGTTTGATACTCTTGTACTAACTCCATACTAATCTAGTAAACCATAAATCAAAGGTACTTTGATAAAACAAAGGTAAATAAAGCTTGTAAAGTAAAAATTGGGAAATAGGATCATAAGCATAAAGTAAATGGGGTAATGCCTTGCTCATGGTGAGCTTTGCACTTTGCAAGAGTATTATCTTGCCTTGGTTGGGAAACTGGTCAAAGTGGTCTTCTTCTTCCTGGAAGTAGACCTCCTCCTCCTCCTCCTGGTACTCCTCGGTACTAGCGTCTAAAATACGAATACGGGGTACACAATCATCACACCAAACTAATCTACTAAAACTATGCACCAACATGGTTCACACACTTAAACTAGCATCACCACTTACTATTAAGTTGGTGGATGGGTTCTTCTTATTAATTTAAGAAAAAAATTTCCTCTCATTATCTTATTAAGATTTAATTTCTCTTATGCATAATATGTGACCTAGGTTGACCCAAGTCAACCTCTTCACACTTAGCATTTGGAGAAAAAGATTTAAATGAGGTGAGCACCTCATACCATTTAATTCTAGCATAACAAAGATTTAATATCACCAACAATTCCTATGGGACCTAAATAACCAGAGTCTCCACTTCATTTGGAATTGGTGGTGACAAGATTTAAATGAGGGAAAATCCCACATAAGATTTATTAATAGTTTTGGACAATATCTTTGACTAGAAAATAGCCATAAGGCATTTAAATCAACTAAACTATGATCATTCAAAGGAAGCATGGCATATTTTTATAGAAACAATTAGTATAAGTGAAAAGTGAATTAATGGAGGTGGAATTAGCTGAAAAGCATTTATGGTTGATTTTTAGGAATTATTATAAGGCAGAAAAGTCCCTGCCTTGTTTATTTTGTCATTTCATTTCTACAAAAGATCTAGGGTTCTAGTCAGTGGCAAAGTGTAGACAATTTCATAAGGTTTCCAAAAATATAAAGTTTGTAAAATTTGGCTGAGTAGATTTGTCACAATTGAATTTCAAAGTTTGCAACAGATTGTAATTTTTATCTAAAATCCAGATTTGAATTCAAACGGTGGGCTTCGCGCGGGAAAAGAACTTGGGCCGGCCCAGTACTGCGTCCAGCGCAGCGGGCCGCCTGACAGTGTGGGGACCACACGTCAGTGTGTTTTAAAACACCGAAACGGTACGGGGGAGGTGGACCGTAGGATTAGAGGGAGATCGCACGGTCGAGGATGGCCTTCGTCTCCGGCGAGAGGGGGAACTCACCGCGACGGCGGCAGGGGGTCGGCGAGCTCGTCGGAGCTCCGGCGGTCGAGGGCGAGGTGCACAGCAACGTTGTCGACGACGGTGAAGCAGAGGGAAGCAGCGGCGTCTCCAATGGCGGCCTCCTGCTCCGGCGGCCTCCGTGTACGGGCGGCGGCGTCGATCTTGCGATTGGCGGTCTCCGGCGGCGTATCTATGAAATTGAGGTGGCAGGGGGAGTTCTGAGGATGTGGGGAGTCGATTGGCGTGCTCAGTTTGGACGGAGGAGTCCTCCTTTTATAGCGGCTCCGAGCCAGGGCGGGCGGTCATGGTGACGGTGGCTCTGGCGCGCTCCCGTCGATCAACGGCGTGGGCGAGGGCATGGTCGTGTCCAGGCAGACTCAGGGAGCGTCACGATGTACTCGAAACAGCTTTCGGTGGTCAAGCACAGTGGCGCGCGTCACGCGTCCGTGGGCACTGTGGCGGACGGTCGTCGACGCGGTCGTCGTCCACGGCGTTCCCGCGGCCTCGTGCGCGTGTCCAGGCGATGCAGGGCGCCGTGGTGCGTCTACTGGCGGTGAGCGTGAAGGCGGAGGTGACGCAGGGACGCGGGGCGGCTGACGCTCTGGCGCGTCCAGCGCTGGCGCCATGCGCGCTCTGGCGCGGCATGGGCGTGCCTGGGCGCGTCTGGGCGCGACGTTTTCTACTCGTTGCGGTAAAAATTTTCGTCGAGGCAGGGTTGGGTCTTGCTCAGGTGAGTGTGAAGGAGCTAGTGGACATGGTGGTATAGTCCAGAGGTGACCAGGTGAGGAGATGGCATGAAGTGGCCATGCCATGCCACGGCATGGCATGTTTTTGTTGATTTAACCAAACCCTGGTCAGTGCAAGTGGTGATGGTTGATGTGGTGAGGTGAGAGGGAGACTCCAGGGTGCAGAGAGGTCAAAGTTGGACCAAGCCCAAGTAGAAAATGAAGTATGGGCTCCAAATTTTACTCTGCCTGCAATGTGTTCGACAGAATGCCCGCAAGAAAATTATTTTCGAATTTTGAAATTCTTTTTGGTGGGTTGAAAACATATATTAGAGGGAGCATTTTGGTGGTGGTGGTGGTCAAAATGGAATTGATATGCAAAATCACATTTTGCATATGATCTTGATTATGTGAGAAAGTTCCAACTTTGCTTGCTTCCCATTTGGAATTGGTGAAGAATTTGGGGTGGTGACTTTGGGCAAAGGTGTAGTGCTTGATGTTGTCTTGGATGAGGTGTGAAGAATTGACAAAGTTTAGAAGTGGAAAGAAGAGAACCAGGGGCTCAAAGTGGCCATCAGACTAAAAATGGCACAAGTGACCATATTGTATGTGACTCGGAATTTGAATTTGATTTTGGTTTGAGTTGAGTTTCTTCACTTCCAAAAGTATTTAAAAGTGTTTAGTAACCATCTACAACCAATGGTGCAAGCCAAAGTGGTCTAGGTTAGGTATTTGCAAAAATGGCATAGGCCTTATGTGAGAGTGAAATGGATTTTTGGGGTTTCTTTTATATATCAATTTTAATTGGCTAAGGGTGATCAAGTGATCATTGCTAGGGTTTTAGAGTGAGAGAGAACACATAAGCAAACATCATGGCAAATGCACACTCCAAAAATAATTAATAAGGTGATCTATATGCATAAACCTATATGATGAGAAAAAGTTTTTGTTGGACCCAAAATTTGGGATTCTTGAAATCTCTCTTGTTCATTTTATTGAAACTTGGGATGTTACACTACCCCAACCAAGGCAAGCTAGACTAATGCAAGTTATATTGTTGCAAGCTGATATTCTTGCAAGTGCAAAGCTCTAATAGAGCAAGGCAACATTACTTTTACCTTATGTGCAATGATCCCATCCCAAGTTTTTACCTACAAGCTTTTACTTGGTTTCTCAAAGATTACTTTTATAGTTAACTCTAGTCTAAGTTTAGAGTGTTACTAGAGTAGTAAAGTAGCCTCAAAGATGGCCAAGGAAGATAGCACCCCTCATGATTAGTGCTAGTGCTAACAACTAAAATTGACTACTCTAGATGGGAACTTGTGATTTGAAATGAATTTGAAAACTTTGGAATGATGAGTCATTCTATTTAAAGAGCTTTGAAGGTGAATATGACTTGAATGATATGGTGGATTTTGATTAAACTGATATTGGTTTGGATGCGATACCTTTCCAATTTTTTGAGTACCCCCACAATACCTGATTATGGGTAGGGCTTAACTGGAAGTTTATACATCTTAGTATGGGTTCCCTCTGAACAAGCATCATAGGGCAAACAATCGTAGAATGAGAAATGATGTGAAATGAGGTGAATGTACGACCCAAGCCCTGTGCAGTTCCCAGGTTGACAGTTGGTCTTCACTGGGAGGCCAAGCTCATGGGGAGAGGTACCTATACTAGGGTATGTAAGTGAAAGGTTATGGTTGATGATCCCCGTACTGAGTTACGATGATTCGAGGTTATCCCTGACGGATGTAATCAAATGTTGTGGCACAAGTGTGGAACCTCTGCAGAGTGTAAATCTATTCGAATAGCCGCGTCCACGGTGACAGACGGTTGGAAAGGCCATACAATTTTCGGTGTCAGATATTTCTTGAAAATGTTGATAAAGTGAATGGTGAATGGAGTTGAATTACAACTGAGTTGTGGGAATGACACTAATGTTCCCGCTTGAGTTAGTTAGCACATGAAGAGTCTTTTATCAAATACTTGTGAACTTAAATTGGCTTTATGCAAAATAAACTAGAGCTTAGCACCCCTTTTCTAAAAATGATAGTACTTACACTAGTATTACTTTGCGAGTACTATAAAGTACTCACGGCTGTGTCCCTAGCTATTCAAATGGCCAGACTATGAAGAAGAGCAGCAGTACCAGGAGGACGGACAACAAGACGTCTACGACAACTAGGGAATCTTCTGACGTCCGACGTTGGCCTGTGGATTTAATAGTCCACTTCTGTTACGCTTCCGCTATGTAATATGTTCGTTGATCATTAGATCAACTATTTGTGTAATATTGGATCATGTGATCTCTATTTGTAAGACGACTATGGCATGTAATGAATGATGACTTATGATATCGACTATTATGTCTGGCAACAACAATATTCCTGGGATTGCGATGAATGTCATAATAGGCATCTGGACTTAAAAATCCGGGTGTTGACAGGATATTAATCTCTTTTCACGTCATTTCACTTTTAACTGAGGCAGCCTCGGTATAACCTCTATGACACTTGTTCAGAAGGAATCCATACTAAGTTACGTAAATTTCCAGCTAAAGCCCTACCCATAATCAGGTATTGTGGGGGTAGTCTAAAATTGGAATGGTATCGCATCTGAACCCAACCATCAGTTGTTTTCAAATTCACCGTGTCATTCAAAAGTCACATTCACCTTCAAAACTTTCAACAGAATGAATCATCATTCCAATGTTTTCAAAATTATTTGTTTCACAAGTTCCCATCTAGAGTAGTCAATTTTAGTTTAGCACTAGCAACTAATCACGAGGGATGGTAACTACATTTTCTCTCTCTAGGCTAAGTTTGACTCTCTTGTGGTACTCTATACTTAGACAAGAATTAACTCCAACAGGTAAGACTTGGTAAATCAAAGTAAAAGCTTGTAAGATAAAAACTTGGGCTTGGAAAGATAAAACTTGTAAACAACAATACTAGTGCCATTGTATCTTGCACTAGTATCTTGGCATTAGTAGAGCTTGCCTTGGTTGGTGTACTGATCAAAGTGTTCTTCTTTTTCGCAGAAGACCTCCTCCTCCTCGTAGCCTTCGGTACTAGCGTCTATAAACGGATATGAGGTAACAATCACCAAACAATACTTAATGAGACTAATTATCCTTAATGGCTCAGTCAATATGATCTAGCATCATCACAATCATCACTCAACATAACACTATGGTTTTCTCTATTTAGTTTGGGAAAATAATTTCCTCTCATTTATAATTACTAAGATTTAATATCCTCAAATAAGAGAATATGAGACCATGAAACTAAACTTATCACCTCACATCAAATTACTTGGGAAAGTGATTTAAGAGATGCTACACCTCATAGATTTGAAATACTAAATTTGAAATAATTTAAATGGGCTAGAAATGACTACATAGCCATTATTTGATTCTAGCCCATGATCATATGAAAAAACTATGTCATATTTTTGCACAATAAATTAGAGTTTCTGAAATGTGAATTATGAGAGTTGGAATCACCTCTAAATTCATTATGGTTGATTTTTAATAATTATTTAAAATTTGAAAAGGTACTGACTTGTTATTTTTCTTGCAAGTGATCTATAATGAGCTAGGGTTTGAGACTAGTGGGGTTTGTTAGATCTTTTCATATACTTTCACACAAAATTGGAATCACTCCATTTGGGTTTCTATATTTTAAGTTATTCAATTTTTAGCAAAGCACCAGTGTTGAAATTTGATTTAAAACGAAAATACCGAATTCAAATAGGTGGGCTCTGGCGGGAAACGACTTGGGCTAGAGAGAGAAAAGAAAACGGGCTGGCCCAACTATGCGTCTCGCACGCGTGGGCTGCCTGACAGTGGGACCCGCCTGTCAGCGACTATTTAACAGCGAAACGGTACGCTAGCGGTGGACCGTAGGATTAGAAGCAGATCGAACGGCGGACCATCATCGTCGTCTCCGACGAGATCGAGCCCTACTGGCGGTGAGCCTAGGGGGTCGATGGCTCACCGGAGATCCGGCGATCGTCGGCATTGATGCAGGGTGAGGTTGTCGACGATGGCGAGGCTCCTGGTACCGGCGGCGTCTCCTGGGGCGGCTCCTAGCTCCAGCGATCTTGCAACTGTACTGGCGGTGCTCCGGCGATCGATTGAGGCTATGTGGGTGAAATTGGGACAAGGGATTGCTCGAGGAGGGTCAGTGGGAGGAGAGGAGTGGAATGTTGTGAAGAATTGGAGCGGGGGAGGCCTCTATTTATAGCAGGAGAGGGGTGCTGCGGGGTTCACGGTGGCGTCCATGGCGACGGCTCTCTGGGCTACGAAGGGGCAACGCGAGGACTGTGTGGGGTTCCTAGCATCATGGCGATCATCGAGTGCTTGATGGCGCAGAAAAAGGTGAACGGGATGGCTCGGGAGGCTTCGGCGTCTGCCACTGGTCCGGCGGAAGTCGTCGATGAGGGTGACGACGACAGGGCACGGGAGAGAGAGCGGGCATGTCTGGCGCGTTGCTGGTGTCGTGGTGATGCTATGGGCAGAGGCAGAGGTCAATGGAAGGACTGAGGCGATGGGGCGAGCTCGTGCTCTGGCGCGTCCGCGTCGCGAGTGTGCACGCGCTGGCATGACTGGGCGTCCTGGGCGCGTACGGTGCTGGCCAATGCCAGCCTCTCCTTGGCCAAGGGCTGGCATGGTCATCATCAGGGGAGAGAGGGGAGTCTCCAGGACATGGTGGAGGTGAGAGGAGAGCGTAGGGTGATGAGTGGCACGGTGGAGTGGCATGGTACCATGGCATGGCAAGGTCTGGTCCTCTCCTTGCTTTGATCATTGCTTGCAAATGCATGGTTTGGTCCAGGGGGTGAAGAAGTACAGTAATGATCACACTTGATCTCTGGTTTAGGCAAAAATCCAAAGGATAATAGGGTGTGTGCTCAAACCAGATTCATGCCCACCAAGTATTTGATGAAATGGCCGCATGAAGTTTGAGTTTGAATTTGGACAAAATATTTTAGGCGTGTGATTCAAATAATGTTTGGCACCTAGTGGTGGTGTTGGTTTGCAAAATGGAAGAGGTTTGGTGAAATTCAAATTTGGTATGATCTATAATCCGATTCAATGTTGCCACTTGGCATGCTTATATTAAGCAATTGAAAAAGAATTTGCATGGTTGGTTAACACCAAATGTGTTCACCTTGATGTGCTCTTGGATGAGGAGAAAAGAATTGGGAAAGTTTAGTTTAGAAATTTCTTAATACAGGGGCTCAAAGTGGGTAACATGTTAAAAATGGCACAAGTGACCATTATGACATGTAACTTGGTTGTAATATTTCTTTTGATTTGTTTTTTATTTCTTTGCTTCAAATGTGATTATTATGAGTTGAGTAAGGTTTCCAAACTATTTACACAAAATAAAATGGCCTAGGTTAGGGTTTTACAAAAGAGGCCATAGGCTCATATGTGATGATATTCTTATTTTCTTGTATTTTGGTTTGTTTCTCTTTGATCCCAATCATCAAGGTTTAGGGTTTTAGAAACATTGGTAGACACTTCAAACAAGCATCATGGCAATAATCACAACATACATGCATGCCCCTATGTACACAAAGCAATTCAATGTAAGTTTTTGTTGGCTCCAAAATTAGGGAAAGGGAATTGATATTCTTCATTGATTTGAAAAGTTGGGATGTTACAAACCCTTCCCCTTACAAAAGATCTCATCCCGAGATCTAAAGAAAAATTAGGAACTAAAGAGATCAGGGAATTCAATCATAATATCATCTTCTCACTCCCAGGTGGCTTCTTCTTCCGTATGGTTGCTCCACGGAATTTTCAGAAACTTGATACTTCTGGTGCGGGTGATTTTGAAAGCTTCTTCCAGGATACGGATGGGTACTTCGCGATAGGTCAAGTCTTTGTTGATATCCATAGATCTGTGATCTATGTTTTTGAAAACCTCCATCTTCTTGGGAACTTCTAAACAATTCCGAAGTAACGAGATGTGAAACACATTATGCACAGCTGACATTTCCTCCGGCAGTTCCAGCTGATATGATACTTCTCCTCGGGGACTCAAAACCGTGAAGGGTCCAACATATCTAGGGGCAAGCTTTCCTCTGAGTTGGAATTTCTGCATTCTTTTGAGGGGTGATACTTTCAGATACACAAAGTCTCCAATGTTGAAGGTCATCTCTCGGCGTCTCTTGTCAGCATAACTTTGTCTCGATTGGGTTGTCTCGAGGTATTCGCAGATCTTGTGAAACTTCTCTTCAGCTTCTCGTAGAATATCGGGTCCAAAGATCTGACTATTTTCGACTTCCGACCAGTTCAAAGGGGTACGACACTTCCTTCTGTACAATGCTTCAAAGGAACTGGATGACATGCTACACAAAGTTCTGATTCAACCAAGTGCTTCGCCTTGGAGATCCCCGTTATTGTTTGTGGATAAGAAGGACGGTGCCACTCGTTTATTTACGGATTACCGTAAGTTGAACGATGTCACCATCAAGAACAAATACCCCCTGCCAAAGATAGAAGACCTGTTTGACCAGCTGACCAGTGCCAGAGTGTTCTCTAAGATTGATCTTAGGACTTGTTACCATCAACTGAAGATTCGCGCAACGGATATTCCCAAGACTGCTTTCACCACCAGATATGGATTGTATGAGTACAATGTCATGTCATTTGGATTGTCCAATGCCCTATCTTATTTCATGAATCTCATGAATAAGATGTTTATGAACTTTCTGGATAAGTTTGTCGTTGTCTTCATCGACGACATCCTAATCTACTCCAAGTCAGAAGAAGAGCATGAGCAACATCTGACCATTATCCTAGAAACCCTTAGGGAGCTCAAGTTGTATGCCAAGTTTAGAATATGTGAGTTCTGGTTAAAGGAAGTAGGATTCCTGGGACATATCTTGTCCACGGGAGGAATTGCTGTGGATCCTACGAAGATTAAGACCGTTGAAGAATGGAAAGCCCCAACCACTCAAACTGAAGTCCGTGCATTTCTTGGATTGGCGGGATATTACCTCAGGTTTGTTGAAGGATTTTCAAGCATAGCAAGACCCATGACTCAACTGTTGAAGAAAGATAAGAAGTTTGAATGGACTGATAAATGTGAAGAGAGTTTCCAGCAGCTCAAGAGCAGATTAACCACAGCCCCAATACTGATCATGCCCGATATTACCAAGCCATTTGACGTCTATTGTGACGCCTCCAATATTGGTCTTGGATGTGTATTGATGCAAGAAGGCAAAGTGATATCATATCTGTCTAGGCAACTGAAGCAACATGAGTAGAATTACCCAACCCATGACTTAGAGCTAGCAGTTGTAGTTTTAGCCTTGAAGGTTTGGCGTCATTACCTCATGGGTAATCGCTGTGAGATCTATTCAGGTCATAAGAGCCTGAAGTACATTTTCACCCAGAAGGAGCGAAAATGAGACATAGAAGATGGATAGAGTTGATTAAGGACTATGACCTGGAGATTCACTACCACCCCGGCAAGGCCAATGTGGTAGCGGATGCTCTAAGTAGACAGCCGTGTCAGTTGAACTCCATGATCGCAGAAGAACAGCCTAGTTTGTATCAAGAGTTTGAGCAGTTTAGACAGGAGCTAGTTAGTGAAGGATTACTAGCGAGCATTGAGCTCCATCCCACCTTGATTAGTCAGATTAAGGAAGCCCAGAAAGGAAATGCCAGCATTGATGGAATCAAGCACCGCATAGCTGCAGGAAAGGCACCGGGATTTACCGAAGATGAAGAAGGAGTTCTCTGGTACAACGATCGCCTCTGCGTACCAGCAGATTCGGAGTTGAAATAGTCATTCTGAAGGAAGCTCATGATACCCTGTATTCCATTCATCGCGGAGGAACCAAGATGTACCAAGACATGAAGGAACAATTCTGGTGGCATGGAATGAAGAGAGAGAGATTGGAAGTTACATAGCCTAGTGTGACATATGTCAACGAGTCAAAGCAGAACATCAGCGACCCATAGGATTACTGCAGCCATTACGGATCCCTGAATGGAAGTGTGATTCTGTAGGAATGGATTTCATCACTGGATTACCCAAGTCTAGTAGAGGAAATGATTCTATTTGGGTAGTGATTGACCTATTGTCCAAAGTAGCCCATTTCATACCAGTCAAAACCATCTACCAAGGCCGTAAGCTAGCAGAGTTGTATATCTCAAGAATAGTTAGTCTGCATGGAACCCCAAAGTCAATTGTGTCAGATAGAGGATCCCAGTTTACCTCAAGATTTTGGCAGAAGGTACACGAAGGATTAGGAACCCGGCTGAATTTCAGTACGGCTTACCACCCGCAGATTGATGGACACACTGAAAGAGTCAACCAGATCCTCGCAGATATGTTGAGAGCCTGTGCACTAGAGTATGGATCCAAATGGGAAGACTGTCTGCCTTTCGCAAAATTCTCATACAACAACAGTTTCCAAGCCAGCTTGCAAATGGTCCCATTTGAAGCATTGTACGGAAGGAAGTGTCGTACCCCTTTGAAATGGTCGGTAGTCGGAAATAGTCAAATCATTGGACCCGGCATTCTTCGTGAAGTTGAAGAAAAGGTTCACAAGATCCGCGGATACCTCAAGACTGCCCAATCGAGACAGAAGAGTTATGCTGACAAAAGATGCTGAGAGATGACCTTCAACATCGGAGACTTTGTGTATCTGAAAGTATCACCCCTCAAAGGAATGCAGAGATTCCAACTCAGAGGAAAGCTCGCCCTAGATATGTTGGACCTTTCAAGGTTTTGAGTCGCTGAGGAGAAGTATCATATCAACTGGAACTACTGGAGGAAATGTCAGCTGTGCATAATGTGTTCCACATCTCGTTACTTCGTAAGTGTTTGGAAGTTCCCGAGAGGACGGAGGTTTTCAAGAACATCGACCATAGATATGTGGATCAACAAAGACTTGACCTATCGTGAAGTACCCATACGTATCCTGGAAGAAGCCTTCAGAACCACCCGCACCAGAAGTATCAAGTTTCTGAAGATTCAGTGGATCAACCATACTGAAGAAGAAGCCACCCGGGAGCGAGAAGATTACATTAGGACTGAATTCCCTGATCTCTTTAGTTCCTAGTTTTCTTTAGATCTCGGGACGAGATCTTTTGTAAGGGGAAGGGTTTGTAACATCCCAACTTTTCAAATCAATGAAGATTATCAATCTCTCATTCCCAATTTTTGGAGCCAACAAAAAAAACTTAAATTAAATTTGCTTTGTGTACATAGGGTGCATGCATGTATGTTATGATTCTTGCTACGATGCTTGTTTGAAGTGTTTACCAATGTCTCTAAAACCCTAAACCATGATTACTGGGATCAAAGAGAAACAAACAAAAAGAAAAGAAAATAAGAATATCACCACATATGAGCCTATGGCCATTTTTGCAAATCTTCAACAAGGCCATGGTTACCTTGTGTAAATGGTTTGGAAACATTAATAAACTCATAATAATCACTTTTGAATCAAAGAAGCACAAAACAAATCAAAAGAAATAGCAAATCCAAGTTACATGTGATAATGGTCAAATCTGCCATTTGTAACATGTTACCTACTTTGAGCCCCTATACTAAGAAATTTCTAAACTAAACTTTCCCAACTCTTTTCTCCTCATCCAAGAGCACATCAAGGTGAACCAAATGGTGTTGACCAACCTTGCTGGTTCTTTTTCAAATTCTTATTTTGAGAAAGCAAAGTTGCAACTTTGAAACAGAAACAAGATCATACCAATTTTGGATTTCACCGAACCTTGTCCATTTTGCAAACCAACACCACCACTGTGTGCCAAACATTATTTGACTCACACCCAAGAAAAAGTTTGGTAAAATTCAAATTCAAATCCCATGCGGCCATTTCATCAAACACCTGGTGGGCATAAATCTGAGATGATCATACATGCTATAATCCATTGGAGTTTTAGTAAACCAAAGATGAATTGTGATAATTACTGTACTTCTTCACCCCCTGGGCCAAACCATGCACTTCCAAGCAATGATCAAAGCAAGGAGAGGAGCAGACCATGGCCATGCCGTGTACCATGCCACTCCCCTTGCCATTCATCACCTCTTCCCTCTCCTCTCACCTCCACCATGTCCTGGAGAATCCCCACTCTCTCCTGATAATGACCACGCCAGCCCTTGGCCAAGGAGAGGCTCACACTGGCCAGCACCGTACGCGCCCAGGACACCCAATGATGCCAGGGCGTGCACGCTCGCGACGCACGGACGCGCCAGAGCACGAGCTCGCCCCGTCGCCTCATCACTCCTCTTGACCTCTGCCTCCGCCCAGAGCATCAACACGACAGTAGCAACACGCCATACATGCCCACTCACTCGCCCGTGCCCTGTCGCCGTCATCCTTGTCGGCGACTTCCGCCGGGCCTGTGACAGACGCTGAAGCCGCCCGAGCCATCTCGTCCACCATTTTCTGCGCCAGCCAGCACTCGATGATCGCCATGATGCCAGCAACCACACGCCATCCTCGCCTTGCCCCTTCGCAGCCCAGAGAGCCGTCGCCATGGACGCCACCGTGAACCCCCGCAGCACCCTTCACCCGCTATAAATAGAGGCCTCCCCCGCTCCAATTCTTCACACCATCCTCCTCCCCTCTCCTCACTGATCCTCCTCGAGCATTCCCTTGTCCCAATTTCACCCACAGAGCCCCAATCGATCGCCAGAGCACCGCCAATACTGCTGCAAGATTGGTACAGTATGGATATATATAGCATACTGTAAAATGGGGAGGAGTTGTAAAATGGGGAGGGGTTGTAAAATGGGGAGGAGTTGTAAAATGGGGAGGAGTTGTAAAATGGGGAGGGGTTGGAAAATGAACCTGGTGTAGCAACTTGGCAGAGTATGGATATATATAGCATACTGTAAAATGGGTAGGAGTTGGAAAATG